>NC_064429.1:26901777-27520110 GCF_023375975.1 Astyanax mexicanus | reverse complement strand
TGACCGTTCTGTTTTGCATTGTTAACTATTTTTAGAACGAACAGACAGACAGAAATGACCCCAAATGCAAAAAAATATATTTATTACATTGACTTTCATCAAAAGTGAAGAAGTGTTGTTTTTCTTTCTCCTGTTAAGCTGCTGGGGAGACAAGTTTGTTTGGCGGGACAATGACAAATGCCAAAAGGTCTCATCGAATTTCTGCATTTACCCAAGTCCAGTAGAACGCATTACAGTTAAATATGTTTTAACATATTTAAAACAGCTGTTTTTCAGAGCTGGATTACTCACTAATAGCAGATGACAGGTCACTGTCACTACACTGGTTGAAAAGTTCTATTGTTTGATCTGGTCTGTCTCATGTTTGTCCATTATTCAGGTCTTTAGTTATGTAGCTTAGAACACCAAACATGTGGCTGCTGGCTCAATGTGGGCCTCAGGCAGGTTCTGTGCGATACCAACATATCAAAACGGAGGTTATTTACTAAATAAATTATGTCATGCATCAATAAGGCACCAACAAAATGGGGATTTCTAAATTTTACAAGGCAGCAAATATCAGTAGATTAGTATAGATGATATGAATCAACAACCATATGAACATATCACTGACTTATGATAAAAAAAAAAATTATACAGAGTTCATACATGTTTTAACCAATACATTTCCATTATTTTTATCATGACTTTTCCATGACTTTAAACATGAACAATAAAACCAAAAATGAACTACAATTATAATTAAATTATATTAATTATATTAAAATGATTATAGTAGATGCAAAATGAATCAGGTAAAATTTTATAAAAATGTTGTGAATTAACTGCAAGCCGACAGATGTATTTGTTATCTTAAAATAGATTTTCTCCATCGATAAACGGAAACAAACATTTGTAGACCAAACTTTTATGACTTTTCCAAACTTTTCTGGGTATTTTTATTTTTCCAAAACATATCCAGGCCTGGTTTTTCATGACCGTTTATAAGATTTTCCCAGTCACATTATAGTCTGAACTTTACATCCTGATGCGGAGACATTTGTACACAGATTAAACAAATAAACAATTTAACACTGTTCTCTAGACACAATTCAAGATAATACTTGAAATCTCAAACTAAACTACGCACAAATTTACAGAAAAATCATTCTATGTCCAAAATTTAATCCAGTCCTACCCTGGCAAACCAGCCCAGGGGAAAAAAATACAGTAACCAATATCTGGCATTTTGTGTATATTTTTGACTACATCAGTCCAAAAGCTTTGTCAAAAAAATTATATATCTCACATAAATTGATTGTAAAATTAGTAACTAAACTCAAATGGATGCATTTTGGAAAAGAGTGTTTATTTTATGCTGATATAAATGCAGTCAAATAAACAGAAACAAAAACAATAATAAAAAACATTATATTAGCAAAATGTCAACATCCGACATCCAATACAACTCAGATTCCATCATTCTATAAACAACAACAACATTATGCAACTAAACAGGTAATATTCCAAGTACAGCACTTTAATAAGCAGAATAAATAGCAGAATAAGACAATCTGTCTGATAAAACAAGCCTAAAATGATACTAGAGATCCTAAACCATTTCTACTAGTATCAACCCAAATATTTAATGTCTGCAATGCCGTTTTTAATAATACAAAGTTTTATTTTACACACCAGTTATGAAATGTTTACCAGCAATAACATCAGATCTACAGTTGTAAAATATGACAGTTATAGTCATATTTCCAGGACCATGCATGCTTAACATAATTTTAACCACACGTTATGTATTTACATGCTGATTATTTCAATAAAAACTTTGTTTAACTGGTAGAAATTGTAGTTTATGTATGCTCCATTTTCAATTAGTACAAAACTGTCATCAATACAATGATAATACTAGTCAAAACTACATAAAACACAATTGTGACCAGTAAAAACTGTAACGTTAAATAAAAAGGCATGAGTAAATAATTGTTTTTTAAATAATCATGATGAATGTATGGTAAACTATCTTCTTAAACCACTGCTCATTTTTAAATAGCCACAATAGCTGTCATATGTTCTGTGTTTCATAAAAATATAGAAAAAGGTTATTTTAGGAAGATATGATAAAATATTAATAAACTATGCAGCTTTAGCCTGATACCTGACGAGAGTTTCTACTAATAAACATACAAATTAAAGAGACTGCAATTTATGGTTTTACTAGAAATAATGCATCATTTTTTTAGATAGAGCAAATTGCTAATGTACTATCCATTTAAATAACCATAACAATTATTTAACATACGTTTAAGGTTTCCTGAGTTAAAATCAAATGTGTCGATATCCTTATTGTCGATACGCTAATAAAAACAAAATCACAATACGAAAAAATATTGACAAATTGTAGAGCTCTAGTCTAGCTTATAACTAATAAAAATAAAAAGACTGTAATTAAAAAGTTTAACTCGTAAAAAAGCATTATTTCTAACTTTAAAGAGAGTTTTAATTAGTAAAAACAGCTAAGAGTTAAGAGTTATAAATTACCAGCTGCCATACAGCCTGAAAATAGCTAAAACCTAGCTTGGGTTAGTAAGGTTAGCTATTTTAGCTAGCTAACTAGCTACGGGTGATGATGGATACAGGCACAGTCTGGGCTATTTATAATAAAATGCTATTAAAAATAAAATAGTCACATTGTGGAGAATAGAAAAGTTACTACGGAGTCAGACCTGTTTTATAAAAGGTAAAATAAGCTAATGTTTTGTATTTTTTACAGAGCTAAGCTAGGTTAGCGTTAGCTACATTTCATGATTTTGGTCGTTAAGAAAACACGAAACGCTGCGCGAACCTGATTGGCTTAGCTAGCGCAGGGTTAACCAGAGGGAATAAATTGAGCCAGAAAAAAAGAGATTTAGCTAATTTACAGAAAATGGGGGAATTCACCGCATGCAGACACTAAATCTTTAAATGAGCTTGTTTAGAAAGATGGCGGGCTACGGTAAAGATCTGCACAGAGCGGGGAAAAGCCGTGTATTAGCTGGGAGTTCGCTAGTTAGCTATCCTAGCTAGCTAGGCTAAACCCGGAGCCTCCATATCTTTTCCCACACCGACAGCTATACAGACCTATAGCCATTGTGTGCATGCAGAGCAGCCAGCTAGCGCAGCTTAGCTAACCTAACCTAGCTAAGCTACCGTTTAGCGGGCCAGTTAAAAAAATCTACCGAGCTCTGCCTCGATCCAGCTGCAGCCACAGCCAATACAGATCCTCCTCACAAAACCGTAAACACATTTAACCCGATCTAAATCCACTAAACCACAGAAACACGCCGAAAAAGAAAACACAGCGCGCTTTGTTACCGCTAGCTAGCGCTACCTAACCCCGCTACATTGTTGGAAAGCGCGCTGCATCAGCTCCTCCACTCTCAGACAGGCAGACAGGAGGCAGGCAGGATCCCGGAGAGCTGCACATTTCAGCTCCCTATTCCCCACCAAATCCCCGCTCTACCCGCACACCCAGCTCCCATCCCGCACCGCCAACCGCAAATACATAGAACACACTTTTATTACTTTCAGTCCGCGCGGCTCCGGCAGCGTTCTCCTCGCAGATTTTCGGGTCGCTTTTATTGCAGCGAAGGAGCATAATAGACGGCTGGGGTCGACACTAGTTGGTCAGTGTTTTGCCCATGCGCACTGTCGCACTGTATTGTGGTCCTGCCTCGCTGTGTTTGGGTGAGGTGAGTGCGGCCGGCCGGCCTGGAGGGGGCGCACTCACACAGAGCCCATTCACTCATATATAATATATTTAGAGTTCAGTTTCTGAATCAGTTTCTCTCATTTTGATATTTATAGGTATATGTTTGAGTAAAATGAGCATTGTTGATTTATTCTAAAACCTACGGACAACATTTCTCCCAAATTCTGCATTTCTGCAAATATCTGCAAAAAATGAGAAATGATGCAGAGCTTTCAGACCTCAAATAATGCAAAGAAAAACATGTTAATATTCATAAAGTTCTAAGAGTTCAGAAATCAGTATTAGGTGGAATAACCCTGTTTTTTAATCACAGTTTTAATGCACCTTGGCATGTTCCCCTCCACCAGTCTTACACACTGCTTTTGGATAACTTTATGCCACTCCTTCAAAATTCAAGCAGTTCAGCTTGGTTTGAATCAATTTGGTAAAATCCAAGAAACTCATCATTTTTAAGTAGTCTCTTATGTTTTTCCAGAGCTGTATGTTTTGTTTTGTTTGTATTACTTTTTGTATATAATACAATCCGACATAATGAAATTGACACAATACAACCAAATATAACAAAACTAAAACACAAACAAACAAACAGAAAAAAGAAAAGTGGGATTTAAATAAAATTGAAAAGCTTCCCAATATCGATGCATTTTTTACATTTCTTATTTTTTATTTGTCGAACATTTGCCAATTGGCTATTTGCCGTGTATATAACTATATATAGTATAATTTGAATCTGTTTTATCAGTGCATTTTTATTTTCCATGTGGGATTACACAGAAATCTACTGTGGATCCTCAGAGATGTCACAGGCTCAGCCTTGAACAACCCTGAAAAGTGAAATCTGAAATCATAAATGTAGCACTTTACAGCTTTAATATGGTTTTAATATTGTTTTATTGTTTGTTAAAGTCATAAAATATCACAGGCAGCTGTTTTTTTATTTGGCTCAACATCTGATAAGATAATAAGACAGGCTAAACCACACAGGCCTGTTAAACCGTCACATTGAATACTGTGGGGTTTATGTTGACAACCTCTGAATTATCTTGCTTTTTTTGGATTGATCTTTTTTTGACTGGAAGTAAAGGTTGGTTAAGGAAATTCCCCTGAAAGTCCAATGTATATTGTATATTTTTGATGATGCTTTATTTGAATTGAAATTTAGTTATAATTTTGGGTAAACTTTATAAACACAAAACGAAATTCAGTAAAAAGATCCCCCTATTCCAAACATTTGTTTATTTAGACTTATATATATTATATATATTATATAGACTTTATAATTTATATGAATTCCTTTTCTTTTTTATGTTTGTTTAGATTTGTTTTTTGTTTGTGTTTTTTCTTTTGTATTTTTGTAATTATGGTTGTTTGAACTTTGTTCGTGACCTAATGTTGTGCCCTTTATTTGGCCACAAGGAGAGATTTATAGTATATTTCATTTTATTTTATGTATTTTATAAGAGTTTATATATATTTATATTTTTTATGTATATGTATATTTATATATACTTTGTGTACTTTATGTATACACACTTATTGACTAATTTACGACAAATAAAAAAAACAAAATTTTATAAATCTATAGATATTTTTATTTTTTTATGAATCAGTTTTCTTTTTTTCATTTTTGCAATGATAGTTGTTTGAACTTTGTTTGTGACCCAATTTTGTGTTTTTTTATATGTTTTGGGTTGTATGTTGTGCAAAAATAAAATAAAATAAAATAGAATAAAATAAAATAATAAAAAAAATGACAACACACCGCGCATGCGCACAGCATAGCCAACTCCAGCAGCGCTGTTAGCTGGTAAACCTAAATACGCTGGTCATGTTAGCTACAGGGTGTCTTTTGTGAGTCAGGCCTCTTAATTCAGGCGGTTTTTCATAAACAAGTGCGCACGAGTTTATATTACGCTTAATTAATGTAAGTAAGACCGTCTCTTTCTCAGTCTGTACTATAAAACTGCAGTAGGTGGGCTATTTGGAGCCTGGCTAATGTTATTAGCCGTGCTAGCACAGCAGCAGCTCTCCCTACTTTAGCCACAGTAGTTATATAGTTATTTAATAACCTTTAATTTCTCAGTATTAACAGCGTGTAACTTGTATGTGGCTCACACACTCCAGCCAGGTGGTCCAGGTGGTCCAGTTGGCACAGCTCGCACCAAAACAACCAGGGGTCCAAGTGTGAGTGAGTGGAAGCACCGAGCAGGCATAACATTATGACCACCTCCTTATTATTCATACACCCATTATCCAACATTTAATTAGCTCCACTGAGCAATATAGGTAGTTACAGCTCTGAAAAAAAAAAGAATTAAGAGACCACTTGAATGATGATAATGATCAGATTATCTCATTTTACTATTTACCTATTTACAGTATAACCCCATCAAACAAAGCTGAACGGCTTGAATTTTGTTTAGTTATTTAATGTTGTATTGGTTTTAAAGTAATTGCAATTTACAGGGAAATAGCACATTAATAGCACATCTCAACTAACAAAAACATATGTTGGTAGCACACCAAAGAGAATAGGCAACCAGTGTTATGTTATACGCACTAAAAAAATTCTATTAAATAAATCAAACAACCAATACAGAAGTATAAGAAATGCTACATAGCTACGAGTCAACCAGATTTAAATATTCTACTGCTCTGTCCTGTGGTCACTGGTATAGAACTAGAGGATGACCAACGCAAACTGTCCTGCAACAGATTTAGAGGCTATATGCTTGTTGGAGCTGACAAAATTGATGTTATGCTTGATCTGTGTATATATTGCGATATATACAACAGGTTTCACAAAAAAAACACTGATCTGACATGCCATGGCGTATCTAATCGATCGATCGATCACATCTTTGTACTCACAAAGCACTTCATTAAAAGCACATGTACAATACCTAGCCTAAAGGTAGTGTAGTACAATTGATCAGCTCATGTAACATTCACATTAGCCACCAGAATGGACACAGACTGGCATGATGGTTGGTGCCAGACAGCTGCTAATATCCAGAGCCTTGCTGTACAATAGTCTCTAGGTTTTCTTACAATAGCACATTAAAGAAAAGACATCCAGTGAATGGCAGTTCTGCAGACAGAAACGCCATGTGGGCTTTGCATTTCTCCACTGCTGGTCTGGACAGTTTCTGAACAACTTTCATTTCTTTGTCATATAGTGTCTGATGAGCCGCAGCCATGGCAACAGAAGAAAAGAAGCCAGACAGCGCAACAAATAAAACTCATTCATCATCAGCACCAGCCACAAAGGTACAACACGCAGCACTGTTCAAATGCCACACACCGCCCTTCATCAAATTCCAATCAAAACTGCCATTAAGCATCAACTGCCATCTTTTAGCATCAGGGAAAAGCAGACAGAAAAACAGACACTTACACACAAGCATCAACAAATAAATATAGTATCAGGTGTTTTATTATAGTTTTATTATAGCTTCTATACTGTTTAGTAGAGTTCTTTCTGATTTTCAAATAAATCTACAAGAAGAGTCTATTGCCCTATCCGGAGGGGCTTAGTTTCTTAGGGGCCGTCTGTGAAAAAATATTTCGCACTTCTACTCAGTGATAAAACACCTGCATCCGGACTGCAATTGAAAAAAACAGGAGGACCAGTGAGTTTTTTGGCTTTCTCGGTCACATGACATCGCGTTCAGTAGCTCCTCCATTTCCACTCGCTGCTGTGTTAATGCGCACAAAGTGTAAATACAGAGGACAAATACCTATTTTATTAATCGCGAGGTGATAAAACTCAGACACAGGAATAAAATCACAGCTGACACACATAAAAGAGAAAACTGAGAGATAGTCCGGATAGGGCTTTTCACACCTTCAGAGAAACTGAAGAAATTACAGCATTTCCAGCTTCACAGCATCAAAGAAATCCCAAACACATTCAACATTTATTTAAACACTTTCTTGTGCAAGTGGTTTATATTACTAATCTGCTAAAAAAAAAAGAAACTGATAAGAAACGTATAACTTGCACTTATCTACAACTAGAGTTATATAAATAAAGGGTAGCTTTAGACTTTAAAAGTGCAATATATAATTTCTCTATAAAATTCCTTGTATACTAAATGTTAACAAAAATAGCTATTACCCAACATTATAAATCTCTGAAACTGAGGGAAGAAGGAAGTTGCAAGCTATAAAATGCCATTCTTTCTTAATAAACCATCATAGGGTTTGAAACACATTAGTAAATCGTACTGTAACTGAAAGTAAACCTACTTTAATACCTATTTTAGGAAGATACATATTTAACCTTTAAAGATCTGGCTCACAATTATAAACAAATTTAGTTAGTGCAAGCATATTTCACTATATTCTGAACCTAATATGACAAGCAAAATATTACTTTGCCTGTTTGTCTAACAATGTTAACTCTTTTTCCCATTAGCCTGCTCCAGTGAAGCCAAACTACACACTGAAGTTCACGCTTGCGGGGCACACTAAAGCAATATCGTCTGTCAAATTTAGCCCGAATGGTGAATGGCTGGCCAGCTCATGTAAGACTTACTTCATTTCTTTTCTTTTTTTTAATAAGTTTGAGAATTAGATTTACTTCAGTAGAGTTTTATGCTGAATCTGTAGTATTTCAGACCATGGCTCAGTTTACATTACCAGGTTACAAGTTACTTAAATCAGATTTTTTTGGATGGCTAGATTTTCAGACTGCAGGCAAATCTGATTATTTTTTATTAAAGGAAAAAAAAAAAAACTATCCAAACCAGTCTAGCCCTGTGTAATTTTTTTTGTTGCCTTCTAAACCTAATAGCTTAATTGTGCCACACTTAGGAGCAACAACTGCAATCAAGTTTTACCGATAACTGGCAACAAGTCTTTCACATTTCTGAGGAGGAATTTTGGCCCACTCCCCTTTACAGAATTGTTTTATTATACTGTTTAAGATGAAGAGACTTTGACTAGGCCACTCCAAAACCTTTTTTTTTTTAAAGTCATTCAGAGGAGGACTTGTTTGTTTGCTTTGGATCATTGTCCTGCTGCAGAACCCAAGTACGCCTGAACTTGAGGTCATGAGCAGATGGCCAGACATTCTCCTTCTGAGGGCTCGACTAGTTTGAATAGGGTTTTCCCTTAATAAATGTGCTTTTCATATTTACTCAGGTTATATTTGTCTGATGTTAAAGTTTGTTTGATAATCAGAAAAACGTAAGTATGACAAAAATGCAAAAACAAAATAAATCTATAAGGGAGCAAATACAAATTCACACTATTGTATATTTATGAATGAATTGACATTATAGTCAAATCTGATTAAAGAAACAAAAAAAAATCAAAATTTATTAATGAGGCACACTTGTTATGAATTATAATGCAAATGTAGCTCCTGGTGTAATTATGACGGTTGACGGTGTTTCTTCAGCGGCTGACAAGCTAATCAAGATATGGGGTTCATTTGATGGAAAATTTGAGAAGTCTCTCTCTGGACACAAACTTGTAAGACTTGTAAATTTTTCATAATGTTCTTAAGTGTTGTTTCATTTGTCATTTGCATTTCTATTATTCTCAAGTACTAATATGTTCCCGTTTGATTGTTGTTCTCTGAATTGTGATCTGTTTTGCTCTCCTCAGGGGATATCAGATGTGGCCTGGTCCCCAGACTCGAATCTTTTGGTGTCTGCATCAGATGACAAGACTCTGAAAATTTGGGACATGGGCTCAGTAAGTGCTGGCGTAAACAGAAACTGGGGTTTGATGCTGTTGCCATTAATACCACATGGTTTTGCTTCGTTGGTAAAAATAGAAACATGTTGTCATTGTTGCTTATTGAGTCACTGCTACGATTCAAAGGAGTACATCTAATTTTGTCTACAAATGAAGCTCTCAGCTTGGATATCTATTCACTGCTGTATTGTGACAGAAATTTACATATAATCTTCTCAATGTTTCATGTCAGGGTAAATGCCTGAAGACACTGAAAGGCCACAGCAACTATGTGTTCTGTTGTAATTTCAACCCTCAGTCTAATCTGGTGGTGTCTGGATCGGTTAGTACTGCCTCATATTGATGATTTTTATAGTTTCATGTCATTCATTTGCATTTGCATTAACAAACTAAGTTAAAGTAAGGATTTTCGTCCCTCTGTGCGTCTTGTTAGTTTGATGAAAGTGTGCGGATTTGGGATGTCAAGACTGGCAAGTGTCTGAAAACCCTCCCAGCCCACTCTGATCCTGTCTCTGCTGTAAGTGGACAGCAAATGAAATCTCGTATTGAAATGATTAGGGATGAAATTAACATTTTTGGCAGAGTTAAACATGTGGCCAAACCCTAAATACCTTTTTTATTAGGGTTTGCAGGTTTTGATTAAATTTGCCCATTTTTCACCTTTAAATAAATTACACAAATAATTAAATAACATATTATGTAATACATTATGTATTGCATAATATATTTTTACCTTGTTTTTCTTAAACAAGTGGAATGGTTCATTGTTAGAAGTGCTATTCTAATCATAAATCTGCCTCAGCAGTGCTACTTAAATCATATGGTAGTGAAATTTACACAGAGAAAGGTATCCAGCCTTAAGGTAAACAAACAAATGCTAACTAATGTTAGCTTGGCTAACGTTACTATCCTAGTCCTGTACAGCTCGTATTTTTCAGATAGAAAACAACCAGTTTGTGAAGAAGTGGTAAACTGATACCCAGCATCAAAAGTGAAATCCCAAAAGTATTATTCAATTTACTTTATGTCAGTGAAGCATAACAATAATCTTTAGCTTCCTGTTTGTTGGCTCCATGTCAGCTCCTTCCCTCACTCCCTTTAATATACAGCATTGCAGTATCACTTCAAATAAGTTAGCCTTTTTTAATATAAAATATCTGGCCTTTTCATTTATTCTGCCAAACAAGAAAAGTGTTTTTTTGGCAATTTTCTGTAAAAATAATTGGTTGCCAAATATTCAGTGCATACGTAGGAATAATGAATGCTCTAATGGCTTATATATTTTTTCAGGTTCACTTCAATAGAGATGGCTCTCTAATTGTGTCCAGTAGCTATGATGGACTCTGGTAAGACTCTGGTAGCCCAATTCACTTGGACAGTGTGTTCTTTTTCTTGTTAAAATATTTGTTAAATGGTTCTTTGTATGATTTTTCTTAGCCGAATGTGGGACTCAACATCTGGACAGTGTCTGAAGACTCTTATTGGTATGTGAGTGAGCTTCTTAAACGTAAATGTAATATTCCATTTCCAAAGTCATGTGGTGTTTAATAGGGGTGGGACAGTATATTGATATTGCCATATATTGCATCAATACATGTCTTCAAATATGGATATTTTTATTAAAACATAGCAGATCTTAACTCCCTAAGACTTTTCATTACTCCACATGGTGGTGCTATAATCAAATGAATAGGGTAACCCTGCAGTGAAGAATATTGGTCGTAAAATTCTGTGAAACGTGATACAAATAAATCTATAATTCCTGGTATTTGATTTAGGAGTATTTTATCATCTTTAGTAACACAGCTGATGTATCGTAGAAAATTCTGATTGTAGAATATTGCAGAATCACATTATTATCACCTGAATGTTAATAAAAGTTCCTGTATGAAATCTGGAACATGTAGTTTTGTCTCAGAAGTGTTTGTTTTTTTGTTATTACCTGATAGGATAAAAAATATTGAGATATTTATTGTATATCACCTTTCAGCTAAAAAATATCAAGATATCAGTTCTGTTCGCCCATATCGCCCAGCCCTAAGTAATATCATTATTATGGATGGCAAAGATCGTGATTATATCGTATTGTGTGTAATGGCCATACGGTACATATTAGATAGCATTACCACCCACAGTGGACAGCACAGTGGGCGGTAATGATTGGAAGTGTACAAGCGACTGTGGCAGAAATAACATCCACCTTCAATGCAGGTTGATACTTGTTTCTGTCCCATGACTTTTGGCATATGAGTATATTAAAGCTCCACTAGGTAGGATTGAGATTTTGTGCTCGTGGGGTCCCCCTACAGTTGCAGAGTGTAATAATTGTTAGTTTCTCTTTCTCGTTTTCTGGCTTTCACAGACATATTCGGTCTCTTTCCAGCTTTTACCAGAGTGTCTGTATGTTAGTTTGTAAAGAATGAACCAGTAGTCCTTGTAGTACTGTTAGAACTAAATGTCGGAAAGCAGGTCGCAGTTCTCGCGAGCGTTGGTCGCGACCGCCTCAGAAAACTTATAGAGTCTGGTTTGAGCTTTTTGAAAAGTCTGAATATCCTTTTATATATATATAAAAAAATGATTTTTCCTCACCACCTAACCATGAAATTGAGTCTTTAATATAAAATGACTGATATGGTTTTCTGCATGACAGTCTGTCTAATATCTCTGTCAGTGAGTGAATTATGAGAGTTGATGGAACTAACACACTCATTTTTTCATTCTGCCCTTCAGATGATGATAACCCCCCGGTGTCATTTGTCAAGTTTTCCCCCAATGGGAAATACATACTGGCCGCTACGCTGGACAAGTGAGTGACTGCCTTCCCTCAGGCAGTACAGCTGTTTTATAAGGAGGAAAAACATTACATTTCTTTTAAATTAACTGTGTCTTTTCTTGCTTTTGCAGCACTCTGAAGCTTTGGGACTACAGTAAAGGGAAGGTAGGTTATTTTTATATCTGAAAAAACAACTGATTACATTTTAATATTGACTTATTGTACAATATATGGACATAACCTCAACAATTGTAATATTGCTGATCTCTGTTATCCACTGTGTTTACTTAAACAGTGGTTTATTTTATTTATGTTTTATTAATTTAGGATATTTTTTACCACATTCTAATCACATTCCTTGTCCTCCCCGATCCATCTCCTTGTGTTTTCCTAGCCATGTGCTCCCTAGTGTTACCCGTAGTCTTGATTCTTCCACCTAAATCATTTGTAACTCCGCCCCCTCGTTACCTTTCCCAGGTGTTTCCTGTTTCCTGTTCCCTTGTGTATTTATAGCTCCTGTGTTTCCACGTTCCAGTTTCTGGTCTTATGCGTTTTACATGTCTGTTATGGTTGCTAGTTCCTTGTATTTTCTGTTTCAGTGTATCCCAAGTTTTTATGTACTGGTAGTAAAGTTGTGTTTTTTTCTTGTTTAAAATTACTTACGCTTACGTCCGCTCTTCGGGTCCTTTCTGCTGCAACCCCATAATTTTTTTATTTATATTCCAATCTAGGCCTGTCACAGCAATAAATAACGATTGTACAAAACAATTGTACAATAAATTGACATGATCTCAATAAGTTTACTTATGGAGGAGGGCCCATTAATGATTGAATGAATGAATGAATGGGTTTGGAATATCAACTTGGTTTAAAATCTCTGATTTTACTTATTTTATTTTATTTATTTACCAGGCCTGTCAAGATTATTACTTCATCAATTTGTTGTACAATATATGGACTTGTAGTAGTAATTTTTGCTGACCTTAATTTCACCTGTTATGCTTTTGTCATGACTGGCCTAGTTGTTTTTATAGCATTTACAATCAATATACCTAAACAATCCACAGTACTGACTGCTTGATCTGTATTAAGGGAGCAATTATCCGTCTCAGATGACCCGTCTATTGATTTTTGTCCCCGTCCCCTCTGTCGGCAGTGTCTAAAGACTTACACTGGACATAAGAATGAGAAGTACTGTGTCTTTGCCAATTTCTCTGTCACTGGAGGAAAGGTACGTAGGCTTCTTTTCTTAGATCTGGTTACATTTAGTGCTGCTTTTGGACGTGGGCACAGTCAGTGTTATTTTTAGTTTCAGTGTACAGTATTAACACAAGCCTTATTGATTCCATCCAGTGGATCGTCTCAGGCTCTGAAGACCACATGGTGTACATCTGGAACCTGCAGACCAAGGAGATTGTCCAGAAATTACAGGGACATGCAGGTAGGATACCATCGTAAAATAAATTAGTCAACTGACGAACATGAATGAATAGGTAGGATAGGGGGAACAAATTGCAAAATTAGTGTTGTGGAAATGCACGAATTCCAGCTGTTCCTGAAAATATCTGGTGATTCACTACATGAGAATGAAGATCACCATAAACATTGTTTTTTAATAAGCTATCTGTTCACTTTCAAAGTTCTCATTGCCTCGTTTTATGGGTGTACTCAAACTAAGCAATCCGTGCGTTTCACTAGTGTGATCGCTCCGAACCGGTTCACTTGGACTCGAGCACGGTGTGCATGCAGTTTGAGCGTTATCTGTACTATCTGTAATATTGTGATATAATTTTAGGGCCCACTCCTATACCAAAGTTCATTTCACACCAGATTTCTCCTTTAATTGAATGAGAAAAGTAAGCAAAATAAACAATCAGAAGTGTAAAAAATATTCGTTGTACATTAGGGGTGTGTGATATGGCTCTAAAATAATATCACGATATTTTAGGGTATTTTTGCGATAACGATATACTTGGCGATATAGGAAAACTAAAATAATTCATTCATTTCAGGAATATCGTATAAGAGTATAACAGTATAATCATAATGTGGCAAAATAAATAATATAGCATAAAATAATATAATGCAGCAAAAAATATTGCAGAATATTTAGTGCATGCATATAAACTGCAAACTAAAACAATTATACAATGAATACACTTAAAGCTTCACAGTAAATAATAGGCTACTTTTAAGACAGAACAGCCCTATTATCATGATATGGATTTTAATATCACGATATATTGTATACGATATAATATTGCCCACCCCTATTGTACATGGAAAATAGAAGAACCAAAAAAAAAGAAAGCCTAGACACAATCCATTTCAACTGCTGTGTGCTTTTGCTTTGCTGCTTTGTTGTTCCTAGATGTGGTGATCGCGACAGCTTGCCATCCCTCTGAGAACATCATAGCGTCTGCAGCTCTGGAGAACGACAAGACCATCAAACTGTGGAAGAGCGACTGCTGAAGCAGAGGAGTGCGTGATAGACTCTTCACCAGAGACGTCTGGGAGACGTCTGAGGAGCTGTGAGGAGTTATGAAGAGTTGTGTTAGTGTATGCTGTTATTGTTTGAGAAGCTTTAGAGAGCTGAATTCTGCAGGGTTAACTGAGAGATGGGCTGGCCCAGTCTGCTCAGCGTAGCTGACAATCTCCCCACTGCACTGTTCCCTCTTTATATGTTATTTTTCTACTGTAAATATTCTTTACAGTCTTTAATTTCGCTATTACTGTTGGTATCAGTGATGAGTGAGGTACCAAATCAGGGTTGAGAAGCCTTCTGCTCTTTCTGCTACTGATATTAACTTTCTATGAACTGAACTGGATTTAGTGCTCTATTATGTTATGTTTGTGCTGCAGTACTGAACCCTGAATTATGTACAACCCTTAAATCAGAAAGAAAAGGCTGGGACAGTATGGGAACTGCAGTATGTAATAAATGATTGAAGCAAGGTCTGTCACAATAATAACATTATCTTATTAACTTATTGTGCAATAAGTAGACATGACCTCAATTATATTTGGTGATATAATGGTGATATCGTCTCATATATATATATATATATATAGTCATGCATTAACAGACCAATGCTTTAATAACTGACTGCGACTTCATACACACAGTGTATTTTGTAGTAGGTGAAGAAAAAATGATTTATTTCCAAAACCTTTCATTTATGATCATTTCAATTTTGTTGTCTTTAAAGGAGTGTGATTTGATTTGTAATGCTTTTCTTTTATCAATATGTTAGTGGCATTAAATGGTCTTAAAATGACAATAATATTATTTATTGCGATAATTTCTGAGACGCTATATCATCCACCAAAAAAATAATTAAAATCTTATTGTGGCTGGCCTAGTGTACAGCGTTATGTACTGTACATTTACTTTGACTTTTATTTTGATTGCAGACAACCTTCTTAACCCGAGATATTTTATGCTGATTTCATTTGTTAATATACATCCAATCCTGCAATAATTTCATTGCTGCAAAACATCCCAAAAAAATTGAGACTGTAAATCATTTACTTTATTATGTTTTGTAATGTTGTCACTCCTTAAAGACGCTTTCGCATTGAGAATTCCAGGTGGTAGTGTTTTCTGGTGTTATTTTGCAGCCATGCCTCTATAATGTGTGCAGTGTGTGATTTGGAATTGTCCTGTTAAAAGAAAGGCCTGGACATCCTTGGTAACGAGTCGTGTTCAAGGCAGCGTATGTTACTCTTAGGGCCTTTTTTTTACACCGGCACTTTTTGGTCCGCTTAAAACGGACTCTGATTTGTTTGTACCCTTAGTGTGGTTTGATTGAGCAGGAAATCAGACCCAGCTATTAAATATACTCCTTTTATTTGAGCTAAACTGCTGATAATTTATGATAATGATATTTATAATTATAATTATAATATACTGGGATAATTATAATTAGCCCAGCTATAAACAAACGCTGCTCCATGCTGTTGACTATGCATGGTATGTGCAGCGCTCACTGCTCACAGCCGCACGACTCTGCTCACTACATGTACATCTGTACTGTTTCAGCATTCTGTGTTAAAGCAGCTTTAAGATGAACAAATATACACGCTGGAGCACAGAATCTCCTTGTTTGATTTACTTTCTTGCTCACACAGCAGACAACTCTGACCAATCAGAGGAGACAATGTGATATCAACTGATTTGGACCATAAAAACCAACTGTAGGTGTGAAGATGCTCTAATATCTCAATGAACTGTTCAGACACACACCCACACCATGACAGAGGCTGGCTTTTAGACTTGCTGCTGTTGCTCCTTTAGTCTGGAGTTTATTATAACATCCGTTTCTTTCAACAACAACAAAAAAAAAGACCTGTAATACTAACTGGTCTGACCACAATAGACGTTTTCACTGCGTGATGGTCCATTCTAAATGTGTCCCAGAGAGCCCAGAGAAGCCGACACCACTTCTGGACATAGTTAACAGGCTTCTGTTGTGTCTAAAATCTTTCTTTAGTTCTTTATTTACTTGATTATACTTCTTAACTAGCCTTAAATTCTTCATGTCCTGATGTTTTTTTGCTATTTTGAATTGAGTTTAAAAGGACTGAAATGCAATTATGGATGTATATTAAGAAATATAATTGAAAATCAAAATTTGAGCAAACTAGGGTTTGTAAAATGTGAAATATCTTCGGTTTATCATGTCTGCAGTCAAATAAAAGTCTAATTAAATTTAAGAAACACTGTGTTATATTATATTTGCACGTTTCATACTGTCCCAACATTTCCTAATTTGGGGTTGTAGCAGAAGTAACTGTGGAGAATTGAGACCTTTGAGACTTTTTTTGAGTTTGTATCTTTGTTGAAAAGATGGGTTTGGAAAACATTTAGGTTGGAATAGGTTCAACATGAGAGCCAGGATTATTATTATATTATTATTATTTTATCCTCCTCTCAGATCTTTAGTAATGAAAAGCCAAATATGGAATTAATGAACTGTTCTGTTGTTCTATTATGCTTTTGTAGGGCGCAGTGTACCCTATGTCTTTTCTACTTTCAGGACTTGTGCTTTTGTAAGCCTTATGCACTTACCAAATATGACTAGGAAACTAATAGCACCTTAGTTTGGATATTATTGAGACCAGATTAATTTCAAAGTTTTGATTTGTACCTTGTTATTTGAGTTTTTCGCTTCAAATATTAATTGTGTGTGGGAAGCTATGAAATAATAGCTGCTTTATTTATAAGAGTATAAGTATATTACAGTGAACTGTCTTTATGTGAATATATTATTATGTAATAAGACACAGTCATGTCAGAATATAATGACCACCTCCTTGTTTCTGTTTTCATTTAATGTCATTATTATATCAGCTCCATTGATCATCAAAAAGCACTATGTAGTTCTGTAATTACACACTGTAGTACTTCTGTTTCTTTAGTGGTCAGGACCCTTCAGGACCACCACAGAGCCGCTATTATTGGGTGGTGGATCAAACTAGTCATAATTCTGAGATGTTAAGTAATAGTATCTCATAATTATGACTCACTATATTATAATTATGTGTGAAGATACAGTATTGTGCAAATGTTTTAGGCACCTGTGGGAATTCCAGTAATAAAAAAGTTCCTTATCTGTGAAGTAAGAGTTTAATAGAATTACAATAAATAAAAACAGCAATTTTACAAAAAGCTTTTTTTTTTACATCATTGTTTTCCTTTAAACATCTCCTAATCTGTCCTTATTTAAGTTTAATAGAGTTATTTCTACTTCTCATCATATCAAGTGGTTTGGTAAATGTGGTAAATCAGGTGAGCTGCTGACGGAACTGAACATATAGTTACACATGCTGGCTGAGGAGCATCCAGGAGAAACCTGGAACTACAGTTTGTTCTTCAGCTTGGCTCACAGGATATAACATACTTAGTTAAAAAAGAGAATTTCTTGTTACGTTTTACTGTATGTACAGTATGTTTATTTGCATCTGGTCAAATCATATGTGGTGCTTTTTTTTTAGGTATTATTGCTGAGATAAATGGATTAGTGAAATTTGCTGGTGCCTAAAACTTTTTGCACAGTAATGTATCTGTAGAAACAAGGAAGTGGTCACTAATATTCTGATATGACTGTATGTATTGTGAAACTAATCATATAGAACTCATATATTGAAGACGACACTGTGCAGAATTGAGAATTATTTAATAATAGTCCTTTTGAACAATAAACATTGTATGATAGGACAACACACAATCAATCCACTCTCGTTTTACTAGTGTATACAAAAAAGGATTTTCCACAATTTCCAGGTGAAGCCCAATGAAACAGAAATAAAGCAAAACCAAATAAAAGAGGGGAACGAAACATTTTAATGGCAGCCTCTCCTTTAGTCCTGTTCTTTTTTTTAAAGGGCAGTGATCCCTCTTCTTTTTAAAAATCAACATTTACACCGATAAACGTCTGCGACATTCAGCAGAATTAAGGAAACGACTGCATTGGAAATAAAAGCTTAAAATTACAATTGTACAAAAATAGATATTTCTCTTTAAATCCGTCTCTTCTCTAATGTTTTGCCAACACAATTAATTACCTGAATTTCCTGGATAGTTCCTTTGGGAAAGCCCACCACCTGCCGAATAGCTGCAGCAGGATTTAGCTGGTTTAATAAACCATGTTTGGCTTGTCCTGATAGAGGTGACTTCTCTAGATTTAGATTATAAAGCTTACCTCTCCTGCCCAAAACTGATGTGTGAATAGCTTTTTAGCTGATCACTTTTCTTGTAGCTGGTTTAAACCATCAGATTAAACCCTTATGTTATTGTTTTCCATCAAATTGACCATTTGGACGTTTACAAATACGGGATTAACTAGACCCTGTTTACACCTGTTCACTTCTTTGCTTTTCAGTATCAGGATCATTTATATCTGTATTTGGTCAAACCACATGGTGTTAACTCAAACCAATCACTTCAGGATGTGATCTGAGATGCCTTTGCATTTTCCTACATTGTGAAGTAAAAGTGAAGTGATCCAGTGTTGTAACTTAAAAAGTATTAAACAAACCAAAATACTCTGTGAAGAGGCATTTAGTTGCTGTTAACTATTCTGAGGCTGGTAACTCAACTGATGAAACTGTCCTGTGCAACAGAGGTAACTCTTGCTATTATTTTCCTGGAGCGGTCCTGATGAGAGCCAGTTTCATCATTTCCATCGTTTTTGTTGGTCTTTGTGACTGCACTTGAGGATACTTTCAAAGTTCTTGAATTTGTTTTTGAATTGACTGACCTCCATTTCATAAAGTATCTTTTTCTTTACTTTTTTGAGTAGTTCTTGCCATAATATGGATTAGAACATTACTCAAATAGAGCTATTCACTGTAACCTGTAACTCTACCTCTTCACAACTCTACAACTGATGCTCTCAAACACATTAAGAGACAAGAAATTCACTAAGTAATTAACTCTTGATAAGTTTAGCACAGCTGTTAACTGAAAGCCATTTCAGATGTCTACACAGGATGAGCAAAGCTTCTAAGTCTTCTAAGTAAGAGGTGCTACTTTGAAGAATCTAAAATATAAAACATGTTCTGGTTTGTTTAACACTTTTTTATATTAATCTACAATGCAGAACATTTTTAAAATATCCTAAATGGTACTGTATACTTTCTGTGCCATTAGGTAGAAAGGCATGTAGGCAGTCCAGTTGTTAAATTTTATCTGAATGCTTCAGTCATTCCTAATGAAATGATTGTCAGATCATTTGATTATTTCATTAATTGAATCTGTGATGTAAAGGGTACTGCAAGAAATAGAACAACAATAAAATATAACCTGCTCCAGATTTAAACATGCACTGGGTCAATTTGATCAGTGGATCATAACAACAGGGTTTAAATGATCTGAAACTGAGGGGCTTTAGGCTGCAAATCATTAGTGTATACAGTATTTCACCCTGGGCATCCTATAAGAGAACTGTCACTGATGAGTCTTCCGCTTATTGTATAAAGAAAATAAAGAAGATTAAGTTGAATATTGAGTTTGAATATATGTGTGAGAGTCAAAAGAGATTGGTAGTGACTGCTCAGAGACTCCTCCAAATCTGACTCTTCAGCATCATCATCATCATTATCACTTTCTTTCGTTATATAAAAAAACACTGTTGAGTGCAGCTTGGCTCAGTCTGCAAATGTAATTGAGGTTCCATGTATTGTTTGTTCCTTATTGAAATACATATAGGATAGGCCTGTCACGATAATTACAATCATTATAACTGACCTATCGTAAGAATTAGAACTAACATTGCCAATATTTTAGCCCTATTAGCATCGTGCCACTCAATAATACTTATATATTATAAAATGTGACATTAGAAAAAGGTATATGCTCAAACATATAGCATAACTCACTTAATAGCCATAAAAAAAAATTGCATTTAAAAATACAACCTTTGCAACCTCTTTTAGAGGCAAAAAAACCCTCCTAAACTAATTTTAATTAAAACCTCTGACCTTTAAAGCCTAAAAGGGTGTAATAGTGTAATATTAAGTGGCTTAAAATCACAGCTCTGGAAAATATTAAGAGATCACTTCAGTTTCTGAATCAGTTTCTCTGATGTTACTTTTTATAGGTTTATGTTTGAGTAAAAGGAACATTGTTGTTTTATTCTATAAACTACAGACAACATTTCTTCCAAATTCTGAATAAAAATAGTCATTGCAGAAAATGAGAAATGGCTGAAATAACAAAAAAGATGCAGAGCTTTCAGACCTCAAATAATGCAAAGAAAACAAGTTCATATTATCAAGTTTTAAGAGTTCAGAAATCAGTATTTGGTGGAATAATCCTGGTTTTTAATCACAGTTTTCATGCATCTTGGCATGTTCTCCTCCACTACTCTTACACACTGCTTTTGGACCAGCAGTTCAGCTTGGTTTGATGGCTTGTGATCATCTATCTTTCTCTTAATTATATATTTTTTTATTTTCGTAAAATCAAAGAAACTCATCATTTTTAAGTGGTCTCTTATTTTTGTTCCAGGAGCTGTATATGGCATAAAAAACAATGCACTTAAAAATACAACTTTTGCAACCTTTTTTTTACATACAAAAACCTTCTCCTAAACTGATTTTAATTAAAACCTCTGATCTTTAAAGATTTTACAATTATCGTGACAGGCCTAAATTCATTATTATGCACAAAAAACAGAACTAACTAATATTGAACTACAGAGAAAACTGAGAACATATTTGTTTAGCATGTGATTTTTATGCGATTGCATAAACCTGAGGTCTCTGAACAATAGTTATTCTTTTTTTTTTTTGCAATGGTTGCACAAAGGAGTCAAAGCTGCACTGTCACGTATCCAACACTAGGGGGCAGAATAAGCTCTTACATATCCAAACCTTTACACATCTCTATCCCTGAGGCCAGACCATCATCTGGATTCTCTTAACTAATTGCATATTTTCATATTTCATATTTTTGTAGCACAAGAAAAAAAACAAAACCCTCACAAATGCTGCTTTGCTGGGACTCGATCTATCCTATACACGCCATTGATAATCTTTGGAAATGCTGGATACGTATTAATTGAGATGAATTATAGAGGCAAAACAATTGAGAAAGCGAACATGTAAATATTTTACACAACTCTGGATCAACGACGGATCCTTTTTATTTTTTGTTTCTTCTCTTATTTCTTTCTAGAATAAAAGAAAGAGCGAATCGGGCCAAGAGCACACCTGCTTCTTATATTCACGCTAGACCGTTCTGTCATTCATATGCTGTAAAAAAAACGCCTCTTCCAAAAAGAAAAGTACTTTCTAGCACGGCCAAACAACACTGCAGTTTCCTCCTGGTGGGAACGGACTCCTGGCAGCCTTGCTAGTGTCAACACTGTTTGACAAAAACAACGACAAAAGAAAAAGAAAGAAAAAAAGTTAAGTGCTGGAAATACAACCATTCCTTATTCATGTATTACAATGATCAATCATAACCTGATTATTTATTTCTACACACATTATCCATTTCTTCAGCTCCACTGGGCATAAATAGGAGCACTTGTATAGAATAGTTCTATAAAATGAATATACAGACTGTAGTTCTGTAATCTGTTTCTCTGCATATATTATTATTATCCTCTTACTTTCAAAATTGGTGCAACACAGCCAGATCTTCTGTAATTTTTTATGTGTGTGTGTAATTAGGTATTAATTGGCACTCTGTCCTGGGTAAATGCTGTAGTGCTGGATGCAGTCCTCCATGCAGGTGGACAGTTGTTTACGGTTAAGAGTATGCTGTGCGTTATTGGCTGCCACTTCTCACCGGTTTGTAAGTATGAATAGTTCTGTGTAAAATGTTTAAATTGTAAAGCGTCCTTGGGTTTCTAGAAAGGCGCTATATAAGTGTAACTTCATTTATTAATTCATTCATTCATTCCATCTCTGACTTTATAAGATGGCATCTATAAGATGGAGCAGCTACAGTTTGTAGGCTTGCCTAATATTACAGAGTGGACAGTAAGTGGAAACATGATTATTTAAAAGAGTGTTCAAAAACTGAACCACTAACACACTAATCACCACTATTTCACCATGCCAGTGCAGTGCAGTCACTGCGTTGCTAAGACTGAGAAAATATAAAATTAACCCTGTCGGTGGGTCCTGACTATTGAAAAACAGAGAAATGCAGAGAAACAGATTACAAGACTATTAGGCTAAAAAAAACACAAAAGAAAATTGATAATGGTTGTAGAAATGAGGAGGTGGTCATTCCTAATGTTATGCTTGATCAGTGTATTGTATCTTTGTATCTCGTATCTTTTCTCATATCAATGAACAAAATCAAAAAAAGAAACCGAATTCAAATTCAGATTCAACATTTGCGAACAAACTATATATGATTAACACTGAACATCAGTACAGTACATACAGTACAGTTCATAACCGGAAGGCAGTGATGAGGTGTGAAAAAAAAAAAAGTGAAAAAAGGAGTCATGTGGTACCGGCGAGAGGCGTATGTGTGTAAGAAAGAGGTACTGCAGAGTTTTGCATCCTTTCCATCATGAAAACCTGGCTGACATGAATGCGCTGAATGCACAGAATGCATTGAATGCATTGAATACGGAGATGAAACTGTGTTTTACCATCATCATCATCATTATTATTATAAAAACGCTGTAAAATGCTGAATGCAGAGGTAGGCCTCCAGGAGGCAGAAGAACCAAAAAAAAAAATAATAATCCATAAAATAACCAATAAATCTTCAATAATTCACTGACTGAACCTCCCTCCCGTGTAGCATGAACTCACAAATGCATCCCAGCGATGACTCTCCTAATGAATCCGTCTTCACTATATAATTTACTGTATTCCATAGCTCAACGGTCCTTATGTATTTTTTCTTTTATTCCAAATCAAATACAAAACTTAAAAACGGAAAAATCCGAGTCCGAGTTTGACGAACCGAAGCAGAGCTGCTTGCTGCTTGTAGCTTGAAGAGTTCACACGTCTCTTTCTCCAGGACTGTTACTTCCGAAATTAACAGGACAAGATAGAAAGAAGATGCGCCCGGGCTCTGCAGCCTCTCTATAGGTGGTCTGTGCACAGGGCTGCTGCACGTGCGGTGCGTCATCATCATCGTTCGTAAGAGAGATCTCCTCTGAATCATTGTCCAAAAAAGAAAATAAAAAATAAAAAAACAAGGGTGATTTTTGAGGCACTCAAAAATTCCATTATGTATTTTGGTGCGGCGCCTCCAGCATTTCCATTAAGAAAGTGTCGATGGGTGTGTCTCCAATAAGTTTGAAGAAAAACAGGTGCTCCAGACACTTCAGGCCGATGGATCGCAGAGCAGGCAGCCGGAGTAGCAGTTTGGCAAATCTAGTGTGAGAATAAACAGAGAGAAACGCGTTACAATATAAACACGCAATTTAGAAAAACAATTTAGAAAAAGTGCTACAATTGACTTCACAGCATACTGGATAAGACGGTTTAAACCAGGCCTTAGGCAGTACAGTAATGTATACAGCTCTGGAAAAAAATAAGCGACCACTTAAAAATTAGTTTCTTTGATTTTACCAAATTGAAAACCAAGCTGAACTGCCTGAATTTTGTTTTACCAGGAGTGGCATAACATTATGTAAAAGCAGCATGTAAGACTGGTGGAGGAGAACATGATGCCAAGATGCATGAAAACTGTGATTAAAATACAGGGTTTTTTTTTTTTATTTGGATTTTTTTGGGAGAAATGTTGTTTGTAGTTTATAGAATAAAACAACAATGTTCATTTTACTCAAACATAAACCTATAAATAGCAAAATCAGAGAAACTGATTCAGAAACTAAAGTGATCTCTTAATTTTTTCCAGGGTTCTCAACTGGTCTGAGCCCGGGACCCACATTTTTTTTTTTTTTTATAAAATACAACCCAAACATTTTTTTTTTTTTTGAAAAAGAGCCTTTAAAAACCAACTCAAACATACATATATGCATGCAAAGTGAATTTAGGATATTTTTATTTTGAAAACTGAGGAGGACAATACATGTAAATTATTAAAGAAATTATATATTTCACTTCTCTGCATATCAGTGAGTACATTAATTTTTCCCTACGATAAAAGACTGGTACAAAATCTGATGTGCATTAATTATTTTAATGAAATTATTTTTTAAATGTTTTTATTTTTTACAAGCTGTCCGCAACCCACTTTTGGGTCCCGACACACCAGACACCTGACCTAAAATCACTGTTTTAGGTCATATTTATGCAGAAATATAGAAAATTCTAAATTTTAAGCACTACTGCACATACTGTGAACCAGATTCACAACAATCTGCATGTACAGTACTTATATCTGAGTAACAGATAAGTTTTAACATAATATTTAAAGACTTTTGCACAGTATACAGTATATGTATTTACCTCCCGGGTTGGTCTGGATATTTCTGTTTACAGTAGGCCTCCAGTGAAGCGTAGACTCTCTCCCTCAGCGCCTCCACCTCTGCTGGGTTCGACAGGCCCTTAGAGTCTAAATACAGGGAAAAAAACAACAAAAAAGGCATTTTTTACCAACTAGTAAATCTATAGACTAACATCAAAGCATTCAACTTGTTACAGTGTATCACAGTGTATCTCCAAACTAGCAAATTTACAGGAATCACTTTAATGGAAGGAATAACTTCAATGTATGTAGGTCTTTTTGGAGCGTTTCTATTGGTCAATTCATTATATTACATTCAGACAATATCCAAAAAGCTGCCAGATTTACAACTGCCATATTTACATTATGGTGCAAATGTTTTAGGCACCTGTGGGAATTTTAGTAAAGAAAAAGCCTCTTATCAGTTCAGTAAATGTTTATTAGCTCAGTAAAACACTAACATTACAATAAATACAAACAGCAATTTTACAAAAAAATTACATCACTGTTTTTCTTAAAACATCACCTAATCTCTACTCCTAATCTGAGTTTAATAGAGTTATTTCTAGTTCTCATCATCAGTTATCAACACCTGTTTTGGTAAATTGGTAAATGTGGTAAATCAGGTAAGCTGCTGATGGAACTGAACATATAGTTACACATGCTGGCTGAGGGAAATCATCCAGGAGAAATCTGGAACTACATTTTGTTCTTCAGCTTGGCTCACAGGATATAACATACTTAGTTAAAAATGAGTTTTCCTTGTTATGTTTTACTGTATGTATGTTTATTTGCATATGTTCAAATCATATGTGGTGCTTCAGGTAAAAAAAAACACTCATATTGCTGAGATAAATGGATTAGTGTAATTTGCTTTTGTGCCTAAAACTTTTGCACAGTTCTGTACATTATGTCAAAAAGTGAAAATAGAAAAAAGTGAGATTTTGTGAGGTTTTATGAGACTGTATTTGTTTTTATATACATGTTTTATATGTTTAAGATGAGTATATCTGCACAGAAAAAATGATGAGTAAATTTTTTTTTTGCTTTTTTAAGTAAATTTAATTTCAGATAAATTTAAGTAACTTCAACTCGGTTTCAAGACTTAAATGTTACACAGAGTAAATAAGTGAACTGAACTTCAGTCAAACCTTTCTTTTAGTAAACTTTACTTAATTTATTTTTGCTGAATTAATCATTTCTTTTAGTAACCTTTACTTAATTTCTGCATACAAAATGACCTAATTACAATTACTTAATTTATACAATATTACTCAAATAATTTATGATACATAATATATTATAACTCCTGAAATTTAAATATTTTAGTTAGTTTAGTCTCAGCACATAGATGGCATGTAATACATTTCTTTTTAGTATACTTCAATTAAAAAAAAAAAGCAAATGCAGAAAGTTGCGGAACTTTATTTAAGTAAATTTTATTTATTATTTTCATTTTTTCAGTGTGCATATGGCATTAGATTAGTTTTCAGAGCAATGCAACATCTTGCATTCTGTTGGACAATGCTGGCCCGGATGACAAAGCCGGAGGCTATAAAACAAAGCTAATTCACAACAGAATCACACAAAACACTCATCCAAAAATATTCCTCATGCAGAGTCCAAGTGGAAATGTGGCTACAGTCATTTCACAGTCTGTTCAGGGTCGCTTAAAAGATTAAAAATCAAATCAAATCAAAGCAGCTTTATTGTCACATCACAAATATAACAGGTGTGCAAATGAGTGAAAACATAAGTAATAAATACAACAAATACAAACAATACCAATCAGATTTATTTGTATAGTGCTTTTTACAGCTGATGTCACAAAGCAGCTTTACATAAATGTGATTGCAGGACAGCGAATCAGACAAAGCTATAATAATATAAAATATAGGACGAGGACGCATCACAGAGTATCACAGAATCAAAGTATCGTGATACTAAAAGGTCTTAAAAGGTCTTAAATTAAAATCCGGGTAATTAAGGTCTTAAATTGTCTTAAATTCACTGTAAATTTGCTGTAGGTATTACATTTTCAGATGGTGTGTTTAATACAGGAAAAAACACAGCAGCCTATTGAAAACATCTAATCTGGTGAGAGAACTAAGATTAGCAGAAAGCTAGCTAACATTCTAACTTCAGCTAGCTAAAGCGAGCTAGCTAACATTACCAGGGATACAACTAAGGTTAGCAGAAAGCTAGCTAACATTAGCGGCAAGTTAGCTAAAATACAAACATTACCAGCAAACTAGCTAATGTTTGCAGCAAGCTAGATAACATACTAACTTTAGCTAGCTAAAGCGAGCTAGCTAACGTTACCAGGGATAGAACTAAGGTTAGCAGAAAACTAGCTAACATTAGCGGCAAGTTAGCTAAAATACAAACATTACCAGCAAGCTAGCTACCATACTAACTTTAGCTAGCTAAAGTGAGCTAGCTAACGTTACCAGGGATAGAACTAAGGTTAGCAGAAAGCTAGCTAACATTAGCAGCAAACTAGCTAACATACTAACTTTAGCTAGCTTAATCGAGCTAGCTAATGTTACCAAAAATAGAACTAAGGTTAGCAAAATGGTGCAAAACCCTGGTAATGATTTGCTGTTCTGTCTGTGACAACAGATTGCAGCAGGGTACAAGTAAAGTATTTGAATAATGTTTAAATGAGTTTTAGCAGCATGTGCTTCACTTTAAGCAGGTCAGCATTTGTGTAAATGTATGCGTGTGATGTGTGTGTGTTAAGTGTGTGTGTGTACCTGGATTGAAAAGAACAATTGCTCGCAGGCACCCAAGCTCAGACTTGTCCATCTGCATGTCTCGCATCTTAGACACCAACTCCGTCAGCACTCTGCAGCAATGAAAAAAGCAACTGACTGTAACCTCTCAGTACTAACCTTTCCAGTTTGACTGATCTGGAATTCACGTTCTTGCTGAACACATTCATTCGAGTACGGGGAAATATCCCTCCATTCATTCCAGTCCTAAAAAACATCATGCTGTACCGGCAAGATGAATGACTCATCACTTCTCGATCATGTTCCCTTTTTAAATGGATTGAAACAGATGTAAAAACAATTACGACACATATGACAAATCTGTCATTGACGCAGACTTACAGTGTGATGCCAGACCTTACCTTTGCTCACCAGAATCCGGAGAGCCCTGACATTTAAAACCAGGCATTAATAACTTAAAAATAACTTTAAAAAAGAAGTTTATTAAAAACCTCATCCTATAACGCGAGCTTCATCTCCGAGCGCCGCCATTACTCCTGGTGCCGGCTGCCACACTATACATAGCATATTAAGCTTAATAAGCTTTTTGTGCACTTTTTTAAAGCTATTAATGCCTCGTTTTAAATGTCAGGGCTCTCCGGATTCTAGCAAGAAGGAGTAGACTTACTTTGAGCTGGATAACAGTGGAAAAAGTGATTTATCAGGGGCAAATTATGCCCCGAGTCACCCAGTCTGAAGGGTGTTTGAACAAAATTTCTGTCTCTCAGAACGCTGTGGGAGAACGGAGGAGTGCTATTCATCAAAGACAAGTACTTTTAGGGGCGCTGAGTGGTCCTGCCGGCGCTCAGAGGGAGCAAAATTGACCCTGCTCCCCCCGGTTGGGTAGATGACGCTCTAAAAAATTTTTACTACACCAAAAGTCTAGTGGCTGTTCTTTCTCTGAATGCACACTTGTGCAGTATTTTAACAGGACAGTGCTCATCCACATACTGCTGCTGTGCCAAAAACTGACCTTGAAGACACTGAAGATGCTATATCATGGCAGGCAATATTGTCAGACCTCTGCTTAGTAGTAACTCTGTACTAACCTTTCCAGTTTGACTGATCTGAATTCACGTTCTTGCTAAACGCATTTATGCGAGTACTAGGGAACAACCCATCTTAAATACCATCATGCTGCTCAGCCAAGATGACTCATCGCTTCTCGATCATGTTTAATTTATATAACTGTCATGGTGTCATGGTGCAGATAACATTGGGTCTTCATTACAGGTTTATACGATTTATACATGTTTTAACCAATAAATTTCCATGATTTTTTCATGACTTTTCCATGCCTTCAAGGCAAATTTCCACCATAACCATTAACCATACGATTTTTAAAACATCAGTTCAGACATGGACGATAAAACCAAAAATCAACTAAAACTATAATTAAAATTGATCATAGAGGATTTAAAATAGGTCAGATAAAATGTTTAAACACAATCTATAGTAATTCAACGTGTGTCAGATCCTGAGAGCTCCATTGTGTTGGGCTAAATTGCTGAATTAACTCTGAGCTGATGTAATTGTAGCTCAAAATAGATTTTCTCCATCGATAAACTGAAACACAAAGATTTGTAGACCAAACTTCCATGACTTTAACAAAACTTTCTGGGTATTTTTATTTTTCTAAAATGTATCCAGGCCTGGAAATTGCTACTTTCAAATTCAATGACTTTTCCAGGTTTTTCATGACCCATCAAACCCTGTTGTTGCTGTCATTTTTATAGCACAATGTTATGTTAATAAGGTCTTAAACCAGTGGCCAGATGATTGACTGTTTTGTAGTTTTTTTTTAGTCAATGGCTCATTTGTGTTTTACATTCCCAAGATAGCAATACGCCAGGAATTTACCTGAACACACATCATATTCAGACTACTTTGGCCATTACTATGGATATATTTGTGAGCGTCTTTGCTATGTTAACGACACAGGTGCAAGGCATGAAAATAGCCTGTTAGCAGGATGTAGGATAGCAATGAGCATCGCAACACACGTAATATAGGGCCCACTGATACTGATATTGCCTTGGCAGGCCGCACTGCCAGACCTCTATGAGATGCTATTGGACTCTTTTCAGTTTTTACTCATCTGGAATTCACGTTCTTGCTTAACACCTTCATAACAAGTCCTGAGAAACGTCCCGTCCTGAATAACATCATGCTGCACAGGAAAGATGACTCATCACTTCTCGATCACATTCAGTTTCTATATTGACTGAAACGGGACTGAGAACCATTAAGGCACATAAGACAGATGTGTGGTCGCCGCAGACTGACGGGACACCCTGGGTTTCATTAGCGAGGACACTGACGGATTTTATACGGCAAGTGAAACATTATGGCTCAGCTACATAAAACTTCCATGTGGCTTAATGTAAAAGTGCAATTAATAATGGAAAAGCACGAGAGCTGGAGAACATTTCTCACTGGAACATCTTAGGAGGGTCAATTTCAAAACTTCTTCCAGTGATCTACAACGTTAGCTGCCCTGCTTTCTTACAGGAGCTCTATAAGTTCTAGATGAACTGAACTGACACTCTGCTTTCTAACTTTCAAACTGTATAACTTTACTTCTAAAATAAAGTCTGAAAAAAAAATTTGAAATCATATTTAATGCCTGAGCCCCTTAGAGGACTAACCTCTTAACACCAAGATTTCTTAACTTCCTTACTATTATAGTGACGTAGGACAACAGTGTAAAAATTGATGACGAAGTATTACTGCAGTATTCGCTGTGTAAGTTGTGAGGTGCTATCTTGTGAGTGAAAACTGGCCATTTAGTCCGTGGCAATAGACTGAAATGCATTCTAACAGCATGTACTTAATAAATTTATCAAGACAAATAATCTAATTTGGCGGCTTGGGAATGGCCACACATTTGTGTAAGTTTTGAGGTTATACCTTGTGAGTAAGGGTGAAAACTGGCCATTTTGTCCGTGGCAATAGACTGCAGTAGGGTATATGTAATGTATTTGAATAATGTTAAAATGCATTCTAACAGCATGTGCTTTATAAATTGATCAAGACATATTATCTAATTTTGCGGCTTGTGAATGCCCAGACCTGTGTGGCCCAAGTTGTGAGGTCTTATCTTGTAAGGGTAAAAACTGGCCATCATGCTCATGACAAGGCAAGGTATAGTAGAGTATCAACAGTGTTGTGTTCATTGGAAATACTATTATATATCTACTAGAGACATTATATCTGTACAGTATCATTCATTTTACTTTAATCCTGGATATATGAAATTATGTGGAGTGCATTATTAGTACTCTGGATCATTGACTTTGTTAAAAAACATTATGGGTGTGCCATATCATATCGTACGCAAAATACAATTTAATTTTAATTATGTTGTAGTAGTGTATTTTTGTCACATCACCAAGAATATCGCTATTGCAAATCATGAAATATCATGATATTATTTTAGGGCCATATCACCCACCCCTACACTGTTAGAAAATGTTAGTAAAAAAAAAAAAGAAAAATACTTTCACATTTAAAATAGATATAAACCGTAAAAAAAGTTATTGTATTTATTAATATTAACAACTATTAATAACTATTAATAACTATCATTTTATAAGAACTTGTCCTATAATTAAATGAAATCTTTCACTTTCAACAGATTTTAATTCTTAAAAAAAAGCATCATACACTCCTTATTAAACAGAATAATTAATAATTTTACAAGTACTTGTCCTACATTTACATGAAATCTTTTCCTTTTAACAGATTTTAATTCTTAAAAAAGCGTCATATACTCTTTATGAAACAAAATAATTATTAATTTTACAAGAAACTGTCCTATAATTACATGAAATCTTTCACTTTTAACATATTTCAATTCCTAAAAAAGTGTCATACACTCCTTATAAAATGTAATAAGTCATTTTACAAGAACTTGTCCTATAATTACATGAAATCTTTCACTTCAGCATAGGTTCGACACAGAACTATAAATTGGCCCTAATACCAACTAACCACTTTATCTACATGTTGATGCACCCCCCCTATACTGTAGATACATACCTGTCAAAGATGGCTCCTACTCCCGCACTGTGTGCACTGTTTCTATGGACGTGGAGCCCTGTTGCTAACAATATGCCATCCTTCACACTTATTGAGCGGTGTGAGAAAGAAGCGATGAGGAGCTCGTTCCAGCCTGTGAGAAATAAAGAAACAGAAGGGGTTTCAGCGGCGACTCCAAGAACAAACAAAACCACAATAAAGGCAGTGTAAAAAAAGCCCGTGAGGAAACGCTAAGGCCACCAGATGAGGTAACCAGACGAGGTAAACAAGCGTTCCTTTGTGTGAGGACAGTAAACAATCGAGCTGCAGTGTAAGTGAGGACCACTTTGTCTGTTTCCAATGTGTCAAACAGGGATAAATACACTCCAGTTCAGCCCGAGATATTATTTTTTCATTTTGCGGCAAATACAGAGAGGAGTACGGGGACACTGAGTGTCCTCAGGCATTGGGTAACATTAGGCTTGTACACAGTCTACACAGAATGTGAACTTGAAATACAAATAAACCTCTTATAATCCTCCGAGGCTCAGGCTCCTCAACATAACCCAAGATGAGATATAGAAATATGGAAAAATGGGAAAGGGTAATGTTATACCCATTATACAGTACTACAAAAGCTACAAAAACAGTGTTACAACATACGAATTAAAGAACTATATCATGGCAATGTGAAATGTGAAAAATTAGTTTAAGCATGGCCTTATATTGGGTGTGACATGGATGGAAATTGTAATTTACAGGGTTCATCCATGTTTTAACAAATGCATTTCCATGATTTTTTTTCATGACTTTTCCATGCCTTTAAGGCAAATTTTCATGACCATACAATTTATAAAACATCAGCACAGACAATGTCTAAAAAAAAAAAAAAAAAAAAAAAAAAAAACGACTATAGAAAAAAAAAAAAAGAAAGACTATAATTAGCCTACATAATATAGTAGGTTTAAAATGAATCAGATAAAATGTTGACGCGCAATCTTTAATAATAATAAAATGTTTAATTGTGTAATTGTGTAATTGGGTCTAAATTACTGAATTAACTCTGAGCTCACATTTATGTTAGCTCAAAATATATTTTCTCCATCGATAAACTGAAACACAAAGATTTGTGGACCAAATTTCCATGACTTTTCCCAAACTTTTTTGTGTTTTTATTTTTCCAAAACTTGTCCAAGCCTGGAAATTTTTATGTTTAAATTCCAGGAAGTTTACAGGTTTTTCATTTTTCATGCAAACCCTAAATTTATTCAATTTTCAGGCGATCCAATCCAGAGTGTCATGTGCAACCAGAAATACTGTACACCATAAAAGGCATTACACAAGAAGGTGGTAATGACTGTCACCGGCGGCTTCTTCCTACAATTGTCCATGCCAACAGACAAGTGACCCAATGCGCTAGGCCCCATACACACATCCCACAGGTCAGTCCAGCATTTGTTTCAATTCCATGGGACACGCCATGGAAAAAGTCATGGGACACAATACTAGTTCCTCTACGACGTATTTCTGGAATGTCCCCGTATGATATTTAACATTTAAGAAACTATACATACCTGCTCGTAAAAGAATGACTTGGTCGTCTAGAGGGAGGTCAGAAAAGTGTGGTATCCTTTTGGCCCACTCCACTAACGTAAAGAGCTGTTTATCCGCAGCTTGGCAGATGTTCGTGACGGGGTCGTTGGGCTGCGGAAAGAGAGGAAAAAGAAAATAAAATTATTTAAAAAATGGTCTAAAAGAAACAGTTATATAAATATAATAGTTTCACCCAGAAGAAAGAAGGAAGCTCTGGAAAAAATTAGAGACCACTTTTTTACCAAGCTGAAAACCTCTGGAATATAAAGTTATCCAAAAGCAATGTGTAAGACTGGTGGAGGAGAACATGATGCCAAGACGCATGAAAACTGTGAATAAAAAACAGGACTATTCCACCAAATGTTGATTTTTGAACTCTTAAAACTTTATGAATATGAACTTGTTTTTTTGCATTGTTTAAGGTCTGAAAGCTCTGCATCTTTTTTCTCATTTCAGCCATTTCTCATTTTCTGCAAATAAATGCTCTAAATGACAATATTTTTATGTGGAATTTGGGAGAAATGTTGTCCATAGTTTATAGAATAATAAAACAATGTTCATTTTACTTAACATGTACCTATAAATAGCAAAATCAGAGAAACTGATTCAGAAACTGAAATGGTCTCAATTTTAACATAGCATGCCAGACATCTCAACATCTCAACCAGTTGTAGAGGTTCCTAATGGTGTCCTGCAATAATACATCCATCCTATACTGCATGAACATTCTCATGCAGTTCCTGCAATTTTGCGATTTTGTGGTGGGGTAGAGTGTGTAATAGCATTCAACAGCATCCCACTGGGGGGCAAGTCTGGGGGGCAAGCTCTTGACAATGCTTTTTCAGTGTGTGAAAAAGCATTGTCCTGCTGAAATATTCACAAAAAGTAGGGCTACTAGTTGCAGGATCTTATTAATATAACGATAAGCTGTCAAAATGCCTTGAATGTAGATCAAAGGTGATCTGCTATCGTACGGAATTGCACCCCACACTACAGCACCAGGCCTCATGGACGTGTGATCCACTGATGACCGTCTGGCATCATTATCCACCACATTTCATTCCTGCAGGTTGGTCCAGTCTGGCTGCATCTATTTTTATAACGATGACTATACGAATAAAGCTGCTCAATACTGGAACACTGTGGAAAGACTTAATTGCTGTTATTTTGCACATAATTTTCTGTCTGGCTTCTACCAAAAAAAGGCAGTCTATAATTGTGCTTATTTTGGTCAAAATGTCCGTCCGGCAATGATCATTCCAAAGCACGAAAACAATAATATATGAACGTTTGAAATGCTGCAGACTGACTGAGTGAATACAGGACGAATGTGACAGAAAGTGTGTAAGGAAAAGCTGCAGCTGGAGACACACAGGCAGAAGAATACTAAACAGGTGGGGGGAAGGCGAGCACCAGAGGATTTCACTTCAACTCCATCCTGTGACACACAGGAAGAATCCTCAAGGATCTGCACTTTAAATAAAGTTTCCTTTTGAAGATTAGACAGATTTATCTCTCTGACTGCCTTCAAACTGAAGATCTGTTTGTTCTTTCAGAGACTTGAAACAATGGTACGGGACTCTTATACTGTATGTGTGTCTTTGTGTGTGTGTGTGTGTGCAGACTTGTAACTTTCACCCTTTAGAAGTTCAAGAAAAAAAGAGTTCTGATGACTTGAATCAATAGTGGAACCTTTATACCTGCAGCAGTATATTGGTGCTATATGGACCATGTTCTACAGTGTGAAGGACTGTTTTTTCCATCATAAAAAAAAATCTGTTTATACTGTTATATATATGTATCGTTCCACATTTCATGAAAATACAAACTGGGACACCTGCTCATTCATTGTTTTATCCAAAATCAAGGGTATTGAAAAAATATTTATTCGGCTTTTGTTGGAGTAACTGTCTAGGACAGTTTAGTAGTTTCTAGTAGAGCATTATTGTGCTTTCTATCTAGCTAATCCCAAATTAGTATTGGATGGAGCATTATAATATCATATTATCATAATATCATTTTAACTGCATGCAGTATGGCTGTGTATATAGGCAAGATAACACGTGCAAGAGTCATATTTGCAACAACAAAAAAAAAAATCCAGTAATATAATTATATCATGTTAAAACTGCATCTTCAGTGACAGCTCTGTATCTCTCAGCTTGTCCAGAAAAGTGTGCCATTTAAAAGTATCTCTTTAGTGCGCCCTAAATTTCCCAACTGTAGGCAGAGCACAGGAGCAGGAAATACCTATATATTCTGTAGTGTTACTTTAAGGCCTGTTATGATAATAATTTTTTTATATTATTTTCAGAGATTATTTTGAGTGGTCCAGCGGTCTAAAATGCTGGCACTATGATCAGGAGATTAGTTAAATGGTTAGAATCCTGGTCATGCAGCTTGCCATCAGCTGCCAGACCCCTGAGAGAGCACAATTGGCCTTGCTCTCCCTCCTCATCTCTCCAAAGGGTGATGTTGATCAGCACAAGCGTCTGTGAGCTGATATATTGGAACCGAGTCGCTGCACTTTTCTTTCCTTATGCTATTTGGCAAAGCTGCATCAGCAGCAATTCAAAAAGAGACGGTGGCTCACTTTCTAATGTATTGAAGTATGGGAGAAAATGGAAAAAATATAAAAAATAAATGTATAAAAAAATATATATATATGCATATATTGTTTTCAGAAACTGTGATTAAAAATAGGGTATTACAAAAGCTAAAGCATTACACATTATGCAATTCAAATATAAATAGATATTGAACATTAATGTATTGGAATGTATATATTTAAATACATACTGGCTTTTTTAAAGTTAATAGTTTCCTCATTCTAAGTAAACATAAAAGGCAATATCGAGGTCCACATGCTTCTTGCAACTTCAGTGAGAGTTCTGTATGCCTCAGCTTGTCCAGAAAAGTGTGCCATTTAGACATTTACATCATTATTTTTTAACACTGTTTCCAGAAATGACTGTGAAAAACTGCATTTTTTGTTCATTTCAATTTCTAATAATACAAAAGTAAATTATGCATAATTATGCATTTTTAGTTATTAAGAATAGTTAGATATTGGAATTAACATATAAATATATTTAAATACATTCTGGCTTTATCATGTCACAACTATGACATGTGACAGATGTCCCAGAAATAATTAAGGTTCATTCAGGTTAACGGGTTCTCCTCAACTTTTACGTACAATGAATATTCAGATTTAGGTAGACTATTTTTTTTTATTTTACAAAGGAAATCTACATAATTTGTCCTATTTGACCCTTAAAGTAGGAAACAGACGACAGGTACACTGTCTGTCAGACAGTCAGGTTGTGCAAAAGCAAAAGCGAGAGCGGCAGAGGGTAAATGGCTTCACCTGCTTCAGCTGAAGCACATTATTAATGCTTGTTTAACTGTCACTCTGGGTGACTATCAAGCAAATAAACTTATTTCTGCCTCACCGGTCCTGACCACCCAACCGCTGCTCTGCATTATTAAGAACAGTGCTTCTGATCAACCTCTATGTGTGGCTCTCAAACTGTCCAGGCCTGATCACCTTCTCTCTAAATAGGTCTCCAATAGGGCTGCAGCTATCGATTCTTTTAGTAATTGAGTACTCTACTGAAAAATCGATTCGATTAATAGAGTAATCAGATAAAATATTTGTTTGCTTAAAAAGTAATTAATAATACACAAGAGAAAACAAGACATTCACTTAATAATGAATGTCCAAATGACGGGAAAAGGCAAACACAAATAGAAATAAATAAAGGAATATTAATAATTTAATAATTAGTACTTTAATAAACTAAGTTTAATTATTTTCATCAAGGATTTCTTTTAATCAATAAAAAAGGCATAAACATTTGCATTATGTTGTGCATCTTAGCTTCTGAACAGCAGAGATGTTGCCAGTTCATCTCACCAAGCCGGTGACATGTATTTATTTATAAACTCCACAGCGCTGTGTTCACTTACATAAAGCCTGTATTAAGCCCAGAACTTTCTGTTTTTATAAACTAACCACACATTAGACAGTATTCCTAATAGTTAGCACTCCACAGCACTGTCATTATGTTATTAAGGTACATTAATGTTAATGTCACTGATTGGTTATAAGTTATATGAACCTTTTCTCGGCTCCACCGCTAACGTGTCCTCGGCTGAGACGGTGCAGCATTAAAACCTGCCTAAAATGCTCCATTATTATTGCCCTTTTTCCTCGTAAGCTGACGCTCTTTTCCCTCGCCGCTTCAAAATACCCTCTTCTAAACTAAAACCTCCTCTGCCTGCTCCTTCTTCCTCTACGTGGGTGAGTTTTTTTATTAAATAAAAGATTACTCGAAGCACAGAAAATTACTTGACCATTTTTTTAAATCGAGTAACTAGAATTACTCGATTAATCGTTTTACCCCTAGTCTCAAAATAACCTACCACAGCTTAATCTGGGGGATTCCTACTGATTCTATTTGACCTTTTTCCTGCCACATTCAGATTGACCTGTAGAGTAATATCAGAGACATTTCCTCAATCAGATCTCCAGCAGGCGTCTCAGTAAGATTCCAATCAGGCAGCTCACAGAGGAGCTCAAACTCATTAGAGCTGTGTTTCATTCAGCAAGACCTTCTTCCCTAAAGCCCAAGGACAGACGGCGGCTTTGAAAATCCCCGATGAGCAAACAGCATGTACAGCTTCCGCCCCAGTTGTGCTGAAAGATCTACTGCAAACATATACGAGCTCAGGAATTGTCCAGAAAAGGCAACACGATGGATAGAACTGGATGTAAACTTTTATTTTAAATGTTAAATAGTCAAATATTGACATTAGCCACTTTGCTTTGTACTACTGTATTTTTTGGACTAAAGGCAAAATAAAATATATATAAAATCCTTCAATTTTCCTAAAAATGGACAAATTGTGCCTTATAATTCAGTGCGCCTTATGTATGAATTCTACCAGTCAGGACGTAAAGAGCAGTAAAAAGTCACTCTGTTGAAGTACAGCATTATAAGGTTGAGTTTTTAGTAAAGTTTCTCCAGCACTAAGGCTGGGTACAGCAGCATTAGCATTAGCTGCTAACCGCAACAATAGCTCTTTCGTCGTTTAGAGGCGAGTATATTGAACCGTAGTCTGCATGTTTGCCATGTTAAAACAACACTCAGGGTTCCTCAGTCTAGCTCTATCGGGTGCTATTTACATCCTGCTAGCACTGTGGTTAGCGGCTAATGCTAATGCTGCTGCACCCAGCCTTAGTGCTGGAGAAACTTCACTGAAAACACACCCTACAATAATAAAATCTAAGCTCACTGTAAATAAGCGGAAGCGCTTTACTAATTCAAATACATTTTTTCAGGAGAGAAATCTGTGTAGATTAACATTTAGCGCTCGTTTTTTAAGAATTACAGTTTTGTTTACTTAGGCGCTTCCCCCAGCTTCCCCTTTAGAAGTTTCCCTTCATGGCAACACCCTTGCTGACTTCGATGTAGGCATCACTACTAGTGTCGCTTAGTGCGCCTTTTAATCTAATATGAGTTATGATTTTACAGTCATATCTGTATGGGTTACTGTGATCTGTAAGTAACCTTTGGTGTTCTTCTTGGACCCCTGCACTTCTGTCACTCTGGATTTAATGAGGTCATTGTTTGATGCATTGTGAGTGATAAAAAGACACACTGAAATCTGATAAAATCTCTACATTTAATGTACTTTCTGTTTGTTCAAACTATCAGAAATCGATCTAGACACAATCGAAATATGTCAGAAATCAGATTTGTGCTGTCAGTCGGAACATATCCATAATCTAAATGACTTAAACTAACCTCTATTACTGAAGAACTAAAGGAAACCTCCAGATCTCCTATCTCCCTGCTCTTAGAATGCACGGTGGTCTTCAGTGCCAGAGTGCATTACTGTGTAGCAGTGGACAGCCAGTCCACAGGGAGCCACTTCCTGTCAGAGTCCAGCAAGCACATTTCCATCACTTTAAAAATAGCCAGTCCCATTTGCTCACGTTGCACCTTCACCTCCACAAACTTCAGACATCCAGGAAACAAGAGAGAAAAAAAAACTCCACTCAGCCTGCCAGACACAGCGGTCCAGTCCGGCAGATCTGCGAGAAATTTGCATCTTACAAGAGAACCTTCTAGTCAGTGTAGGATGGAAAGGAATGCTGGAGGAGTGAGAGTTCTGAGAAAGTGTGAGCACTCTCTTAAAAATGAAGCAATGCCCTTTAAAATACTTCCAAAAAGACTCTATAGGCCATATTTGTGTGTGTGCAATTGCACGTATGTATTAGTGGGTACAACTAAAAGTCACCCAAAACATATGTTCACTGTACATTTGGACCTATATAGATATACCTAGTTATATACTAAGTTCACTCTGCAATTTTCTCTGAATTAACATCAGTTTCATAGGCCCTACAATAGAACCCTGAGGTACTCCAGAAAATGCTATAGTGTTACCAAATACTTAATATTTCATGCTGCAATAAATGTTGTGGTTGCTAAGGCAATGCTAGGTGGTTACTACACTGTCTCTAGACATATGGTAAGGTGTTGCTGTGTTATGGCTGTTGGTAGCTGGTTACTATTGTGTTTCAAAACAGATGTTAGGGTGTTTCTATGGTATAGGTGTTGAGTTTTAAGATGTTGCTAGCTAGTTACTACAGTGTTTCTAGACATAATAAGGTTTTGTTATGGTATGGGTGTTGCTAGCTGGATACTATGGTGTTTCAAGACAGATAATAAGGTGTTGCTATGGTTTTTAGTTTTGCTAGCTGGTTACTATGGTGTTTCAAGACAGTTGGTAAGGTGTCTCTAAATGGTTATTAAGGTATTGCTATGGTATAGATGTTGGGTTTTAAGGTGATGATAGCTCGTTACTACAGTGTTTTTAGATGGATCATGAGGTGTTGCTATGGTATGGATGTTGCTAACTGGTTACTATGGTGTTACTAAGTGGTTATTAAGGTGTTGCTATGGCATAGATGCTGGGTTTTAAGGTTCTGCCAGCTGGTTACTACAGTGTTTCTAGATGAATGATAAGGTGTTGCTCTGGTATGAATGTTGCTACATGGTTACTATGGTGTTTCAATACTGTTAGTATGGTGTTTCAAAGAGGTTATTAAGGTGTTGCTATGGTATAGGTATTGGGTTTTAAGGTGTTGCTAACTGGTTACTATGGTGTTTCAAGACAGATGATAAAGTGTTGTTATGGTATGGGTGTTGCTTGTTAGTTACTATGGTGTTTCAAGACAGTTGGTAAGGTGTTTAAATGGTTAATAAGGTCTTTCTATTGTATAGGTGTTGGGTTTCAAGGTTGCTATCTGGTTACTACAGTGTTACTATGGTGTTTCTAGACAGTAGATATTATGTTCCTATGGTAAATGTGTTCAGTTTTAAGGTGTTGATAGCTGGTTGCTATGGTGTTTTACAGACAGTAGATAAGGTGTTTCTATGGTACAGGTGTTCAGTTTTAAGGTGTTGCTAGCTGGTTGCTACGGTGTTTCTAGACAATTTAAAAGGAATTTCTAAGTGTCATTAAGGAGTTATATTGATATAAATGTTGGCTGAGCTTTTGCATTTTGAGCTTAATAAACTTAGGGTTTAAAAAAAGTTAAAGATTCAAGACTGGACCTACTAAATAAATGCCTGATAAATGATGTGAATTCCCAAAGGAATCACTGATGAAACCTAATTTGGAAGGTGTAGATGTCAGGCTGTTAACAGCACACAATACATCTTTAATCTAGACAATAAAGCATATTATATATTTATTTAGTCAGATGCATTTCCATTTTCACTGAACAATTAAGCTTATTGAACCAGACTCCTTGCTAGTGATCCAGTCTCAGAATTAGGATGACCCATTTTAACAGGTTACTGTTCATGTTATGTGTATTTTTAGATTTAAGCTTTAATAATTTTGCATATAAAAGACATTATGCAACAGTTTTACTTAAAATAACAGCTTAAAACCTAATTATTGTGATGCTCCCCTGGCTGTAGCAAGAAGATTAGTTTCTCTATCATTATCATGGTGGGCTAACACTATGCAGTACTATACTATTAGTACTATTAATACTTTATTACTATACTGCCTCAGTGCACATGGTTATTCACTTTCTGTAATAGTTCTGCATCTCTCAGCTTGTCCAGAAATGCATGTTTAAAGCTTTAGTAGTGGATCAAAGTGCAAATTACCCTCCCCTTCTGTAGAGGGAGTCCAGGAGTAGAAATAAAATAATTTCATAATGCTGCTTTAATGAGAGGAGTAAAGGAACCAGCAGATTTAACCTTTTTGGTATATACAGCTCTGGAAAAAATGAAAAGTTCACTTTAGTTTTTGAATCAGTTTCCATGATTTTGCTATTTATAGGTTTATGTTTGAGTAAAATGAACATTGTTGTTTTATTCTTTAAACTACAGACAACATTTCTCCCAAATTCCAAATAAAAATATTGTCATTTAAAGCATTTATTTGCAGAAAATTAGAAATGGCAGAAATAACAAAAAAAAAGATGCAGAGCTTTCAGACCTCAAATAATGCAGAGAAAACAAGTTCATATTCATAGAGTTTTAAGAGTTCAGAAATTAATATTTGGTGGAATAATAACCTTGGTTTTTAATCAAAGTTTTCATGCATATTGGCATCATGTTCTCCTCCACCAGTCTTACACACTGCTTTTGGATAACTTTATGCTAGACATAAAAGCAGTTTAAAGCAGTTAAGCATTTAAGCATAAAAGCATTTAAGCAGTTCAGCTTCGTTTGATGGCGTATGATCATCCAACTTCCTCTTCATTATATTCCAGGGGTTTTTTACTTTCACTCGTAAAATCAAACGGACCATGAAGTGTTGCCTTAGGGGATGGATTGGTATTGCCCATACCTGTATAAATTGTAAGGTGTTATCTTGTTAGTGAGGCTGAACACTGGCCAGTGTGCTCATGGCAAGGCAATAGTAGATGCCAGATGCATGAGACTTTACATTTTTTTACATAAGTTGAGGAAGCATTTTACATTTCTCGATCCACAGTATCACATGTGTAGAGGTAATACTGTACGTCATAGAAGGCATTACCCCCCACTGTGGACAGTGCAGTGGATGATAATGATCGTGATCAGCGGCATTTGACCGTCAGCATTTCTTTAGTATGTTTTAATCGGATGTGACGAAAGTCATGGGAAACAGGATTTTTGGCATGTCAGTGTACATCTATCTCAAGCTAAACAGCACTAAAGAGCGAGAGAGAACAACAGAGGCTTACAGAGAGGCTTCCAGAGTTGGCTGGAGCACCGGGGCTGCCCTCCACATAGGTTTCTGTTTTGGGCTCCACTGCCAGCTCAGCATCCAGAATCTTCTCCACCGGCATGTCCTCACTGGAGCCGGCCAGCTCCAGCTCAGCCTCGCTCCTCTCTTTCGCCCGCTGCCTCTCCTCCTGAACAGCTGGAGATACATACACGTATATTTACATATTTTTGACGCACATATAAACATAATCACGTACTGTATATAATACATGCAGACATGCAATCAAATCCATACATGCAAACACCAAATATGTATATATGTATATGTGTGTGTAATTCCACTAATACCTAGAAAAGCACAAAAGAAAACACACCCACACAATATATAAACACAATCATGTACTGTATATGAGACCCAATCAGTTCTATATATACAAACTCAAAAAGCGTAACATTATGACCACCTCTCGGTTTCTACACCTATTATTTATTTCTTCAGCACCGCTGATCATATAGGAGCACTCTGCTGTAGACAGGACCCTACAGGACTACCAGAGAGCAGATATTATATGGGTGGTGGATCACTCAGGATGCCAACAGGACACTGTCAACGGGATGTTTCCCACAGGACGCTGCCAACAGGACGCTGTCTACAGGACTCTGCCCGGAGGACTTTTTCCACAGAACGCTGCCTATAGGACTTTGCCACCAAGACGCTGCCGGCAAAAAAGCTGCCTATAGGATGCTGCCTACAGGATGCTGCTCAGAGAATGTTGCCTGCAGGATGCTGCCCACAGGACACTGCCAATAGGACATTGCCTACAGAACGCTGCCCAGAGGAAGCTGACCACAGGATGCTGCCTACAGGATGCTACTCAGAGGATGTTGCTTGCAGGATGCTGCCAACAGGATGCTGCCCACAGGACACTGCCAACAGGACACAGCCTACAGGATGCTGCCCAAAGGACCTTGTCAACAAGATAGTGCCCACATGACGCTGCCTTACCAACAGGATACTGCCAACAGGATGTTGCCCGCAGGATGCTGCACATCTGATGCTGCACATCAAAATGTTGCGCACAGGATGCTGCCTACAGGATGCTGCCTACAGGATGCTGCCAACAGAATACAGCCTACAGAATGATGCCAACAGAACAATGACCAAAGGATGCTGCAAACAGGATTCTGCTCAGAGGATGTTGCTTGCAGGATGCTGCCAACAGGATGCTGCCAACAGGATGCTGCCCGCAGGACGCTGCGAACAGGACCTTGCCAAAAGTATGCTGCCTACAAGAGGCTGCCCAGAGGGTACTGCCTACAGAACACTGCCCACAGGAAGCTGCTAACATGATGCTGCCTACAGAACAATGCCAACAGAATGCTGCCCACAGGATGCTGCCCAGAGGCCGCTGCCTACAGGACACTGCCCAGAGGATGCTACCTAGAGGACCTTGCCAACAAGATTATGTCCATCAGAATGTTGCCCGCTTGATGCTGCCTACAGGAGGCTGCCCACAGGATCTTGTCAACAGGATGCTGCCCAGAGGACCTTGCCAACAGGCCGCTGCCCACAGAGGATACTGCCTATAGGACGCTGCCCAAAAGACGCTGCCCACAGGACGCTGCGAACAGGACACTGCTGACAGGACCTTGTCAACAGGATGCTGCCTACAGAATGATTCCAACAGGATGCTGCCCACAGGACACTGTTGGTGGACTATTTTCATTCTAACAGTGACACTGAGGTGTTTAAAAACACCAGCAGCACTGCTGCACCTGATCCACTCGTACCATCGCCAAGCCAGTACAGTCAGTCACTGCAGTGCTGAGAATGAACGACCCACCACCCAAATAATTATAGCTGCTCTATGGTGGTCTATCCTGTGGGGTCCTGTCCATTACAGAACAGGATGAAAGCAGGAGGATGATACAGTATGCAGTTAAAGTGCTTTGCTTCTATATGATCAGTGGAGTTGAAAAGAACTAATGACGGATGTAGAATCAAGGAGGAGTAATAATGTTTGCTTAAATGACTGGCGGATGAGTCATTCCTCTACAGAACTACAGAAAAGCATGCAATCGCAGACACATTTATAAACATAATCACGTACAGTACGTACTGTATATACGATACATATAGTCAAGCAATCAAATCCATACATACAAACACCAAATATATATATTTATATGTGTGTGTAATAATTCCACTAATACAGAAACCACATAAACACACACACACAAGCATGTGCACACACACACACTCAAACATTTACACACACACACACACAGCTGCTTTCACTTTGCTCCTTGGCTATACATTTCCACAGCAACGGCACAGTCTGTTTTTAATGGAATAGAGTACATTATTCACAGACATGAGTGAGCGAGCGAGCGAGCGAGAGGAGAGAGAGAGAGAGTGAGCTAAAACCAACGCTGCCATCATAATTACACGAGTTCAGGAGGTCAAGCTCAACTTCTCCGCGTGGTTTGCAAGACTATATATTATTTGGCCACAAGCCAATACAAATATGATTCAGTAAATTGAACAGGCCTCCATTTTGCCAATAAAGGCGGTGTAATGGACAATAAAACTGTCCTTTCTACTTTCAGCCCAGTTGATTAGTTTGACAGTTCTGCCCTGCAAAGAAAGGGTCAGTGAAGTCTGTGTGTGTGTGTGTGTGTATATATACATACATATACATACAGCTCAGGAAAAAATTAAAAGAACTCTTCAGTTTGTGAATCAGTTTCTGTGATTTTGCTATTTATAGGTATATGTTTCAGTAAAATAAATATTGTTGTTTTATTCTATAAACTACGAACAACATTTCTCCCAAATTCCAAAAAAAAAATATTGTCATTTAGAGCATTTATCTGCAGAAAATAAGAAATGGCTGAAATAACAAAAAAAAAAGTTTATATTCATAAAGTTTTAAGAGTTCAGAAATCAATATTTGGTGGAATAACCCTGTTTTTTAATCACAGTTTTTGTGCATCTTGGCATGTTCTCCTCCACCAGTCTTACACACTGCTTTAGGCTAACTTTATTCCTCTCCTGTTGCAAAAATTTAAGCAAATATCTAGTTTGTAGCACTTCATCCCATTACACTTCATTTTTCAAAACAATTTTTTGTGGCCTGCATTCAGATTTAGAGCTTCTGTTTCTGACTTTACTTTATCTACAAGGTAGAGCAGCTAGGTAAGAGTGTGGACAGTGAGAATGAACAGCGTTTAAAAACTCCAGCAGCACTGCTGTGTCTAAACCACTGGAGTCCTGGCCATTAAGGAACATGAGGATAATAGTATATAATGGTATATAATATAGTATATAAGTATACAGGGATACAGGTTACATATGTGATCCTATCTCATTGATCAGTGGAGCTCCTAAATTGGATAATAGGTGTATAAATAAAAAGGTATAAAAATAATCTGTGCATGTACTGTATGTGTGTCTGCAGTGGCTGGCCTGGACCAGGTGGAAAATAAGAATGCAGTGTACCTCAGTTTTTGGATCATTTCACTCTCTCTCTGCACTAAGACTGAGTGTTAAAGGCTTTTTATGGCTTCTTTTTTCCACTGTTTGTCCAATGTCTCAGTAGAGTGTCAGTTTTCATTCACTTTCAGAAAGAAGCCCCACGGTTTGAAATGAAGACCTCAGTGGCTTTTTGTTCTGTCTGTCCGTCGGACCGGGTATTGATCTTTCTCTTAAATTCCGCCGTGTATCTACGTGATGAACAACACAAGCCTGGATAGTCTAGATATCATAAAATTGAAACGCTTCCCTTTTCAATCACAAGCTCAGCACAGCATGATCTGAAGGCCTGTCAAACTGAGGTTGAGCGTTGGTAGAACTGCACAGTAAGGCCCAAAAAGCATTGAAATTATTAATAAAGTTAATATAAGCCTTGAAATATACCACTACTGATATAAAGCTCTGGAAAATAAATAAGAGACTACTTGAAAGTGATGAGTTTCTTTGATTTTACCAAATTGAAAACCTCTGGAGTATAATCAAGAGGAAGATGGATGATCACAAGCCATCAAACCAACCAGCTGAACTGCTGGAGTGGCATAAAGTTATCCAAAAGCAGTGTGTAAGACTGGTGGAGGAGAACATGCCAAGATGCATGAAAACTGATTAAAAAACAGATATTCCACCAAATATTGATTTATGAACTCTTAAACTTTTATGAATTTAAAAAATGAATATCTGAGATCTGAAAGCTCTGCATCTGCATTTTTTGTTATTTCAGTCATTTCTCATTTTCTGCAAATAAATGATTTAAATGGCAATATTTTTATTTGGAATTTGGGTGAAATGTTGTCTGTAGTTTATAGAATAAAACAACAATGTTCATTTTATTCAAACATATACCTATAAACAGCAAAATCAGAGAAACTGATTCAGAAACTGAAGTGATCTCTTATATTTTTCCAGAGCTGTATATATACTGAAGCCATATGGTTCAGCAATAGCAGCTCAGTATATAAATAAATAAACACATAAAAAATCACCTTCTCTCTTCATGCCCGTGGCCAGACATTTCTGGTAGCGGCAGTACTGGCAGCGGTTGCGCTGGCGCTTGTCGATTAGACAGTCCTTGTTGTCTCTGCAGGTGTAGATCAGGTCTTTCCTCACCGTCCGCTTGAAGAAGCCTTTGCAGCCCTCGCAGCTGTAAACCCCATAGTGTTTACCTGCAACAGCCAATAGAGAGCCTTTATCAATCTTTCCTACAGCAGACACTTTTAATTATTATTAGACATTAGATGATCAATAATTGAGCATCGCCAAAATGTCACAGCTGTAAGGTTTGGGTGGAGGTTTTTAAATGTATCTCCTTCAACCACAGACGCAGCTCCTCTTCTGTGGAAGGTGGTGGATGGAAGTTAATTGGAACTCCTCAACACTCAACACTCTTTGCAACCTGTGCCATTATCTCCCAAAGTAAGGCTTGATTGACTGGTGTGATCTCTCAGAACCGTGCCTGGTACACTTAGACTTGAGCACGGTACGCATGCAGTGTCAGCGCTAACTATGCCCGAGCATGGACTCAAATGATAACAGTGATGCAACGTTCCTGTAAACAAACATGCCGGTGTTGTGTCAAATTCAGCACCGCCGTCAAGAAAAGCAAAAGCCCCCTCTCGGGAGTGTGCACTATATTGATATGTATGTAACCATTACTACAATAAGCGTGACTTTTGGCGTTTGTTTCTAAATAAGTTAATGTGGATTATCTCCGCTTTTATCAATTAGACGTGCTCCCGAGAGAGGGTGCTTTTCATGGCGGGGGTCTTAAATTTGGCACAAAACCAGCAATCCCACTGAGCAGTAAGTAATGATGTAAGCATGCGTGGGCACGGATTGTTTAAACGCAATGTGAGTGCAGGCCAACGAGGGGGGGGGTAGGGAGGGGGTAGAACTGTGCCTAGTGTGAGTACACCTCTAGTCAGCTACAACAAATCAACACACTTCTGACACCAACATTTTTAAGAAATACTTGTTCTCACATAGTAAACCTGTATGAATTTAATGTATTGCTAAACTAATGTTGCTTTTACACTGCCATTTTACTCAAGCTTTACGCTATTTCTGAATGGTTTTATCATTCACTGCTTTCTAACTTCCTAAACCCACAACTGTGTATGTGTGTGTGTGTGTGTGTGTGTAAGCGTGGTGTGTATCGCACCTGAGGAGCGGTCACCGCAGATGGCGCAGATGTGTTTGGTGAAAGACAGCGAGGTGCCGGTTGGTTGGGCAGGAACCTTCATGACCCCGTTCAGACCCAGAGGAGGTTTTATGTCTTCTGGGCTGCTGACTGAAATCATGGGGGAGCTGAGCTGTAACACACACAAATACACACACACACACACACCACAGTCACAAATCCATGTGCCAGATTCACACCTTTGTTTATGCAGTGAGGCCCAACAGAGGCCAAACACCCATTTACACTCGGGTAGAAAAATACACACTGTAATCCCCAAACTGGTTCTGGTCTTTGATGGCTAATGTTTGCATATACGAACCTGGCTTACAATATTAGTTTTAAATATACAGCATCAGTCAAAAGTTTGGACACACCTTCTCGTTCAATATTTTTTTAATTTAATTAATTTATTTTATTTTCTACATTGTAGATTAATATTAAAGACATGAAAAAGACATGAAAAAAAGAATTAAATCTCTCCTACTGCTAAAATCCACTTTTACTTGTTCTTTGTGAGATACTGTGGGTCTCTCTGAGTTGTATATGATGCTGCATATGAAACTGTTATTTAACCGTCATTGTCTGCAGTAGCTAGTAAAAGAAAATTCTCCGAAATACAAGCTGATCAGAAAAAGCATTGTGTCTACGTCAACTCGTGGCTCGTGAACGCCCACAGGTAGTGCTTAACCAAGGCTGCAGCAGAGCCGACACTGTCTCATTAGCTGAAGAGCTTACAGCTTTGTTTACACCAGCGAGTTAGCGTTAGCTATTTTGTGTGAGTAACTATTGGTTTTAATTGGATCTCCGGTTGATTCTGCATTTTACTGAGACCTTAACACAGACTAGGGAAGCATGGTTTGACATGATAGCATAACTCAACAGAACAAAGCGGGCGTCATTCATATCTGATTTTATGATATAAAGCGGACTCTGGGGCTTCAATGTGGTGAAAATGCCCAAGTACCAAATCACCAAGAGTTAGTAGCATTAGTTTAGCTGAAAGAAACTGTGTCAATTCTGTGGAGAGAGCCACAACGGGCAGAATGTTCATGAATATTCATGAGCAAGAGCCGGAATCCTGTCTTTCTTCAGAGACCTCTAATTCAGGGCTATAGAGAAACACTGTTGCACTTTTTTCCACAAGAAAAAAAAACGGCTTACTTGGCATTCATTCATACTAGAGACCACAACTAGACATTTTAAAATTAATGGAGAAAAAAAAATATGGAATGATGCCTTTAGGGGACACATATGAAATTTCACAGCAAACAAAAAAAGCATTGAGCTGGACAATAGCCAACTATTGTTCAGCACCTCCAGGAACTCCTTCAATACAAGAAGAAAACTATTCCAGATGACTCTACCTTGTGATAACACTGAGATTAAAATACCAAAAGTGTGCAGATCTGTGCTCAAAGATAAATGTGATACTTAGAAGAAGAAGAATCATTTGTTGTGAAGGCGGCCGCCCTAACTATAAAGCGCTGAGGAAACCCAGTTTAAATACTGTCAAAAGTGTTTTGTGTTTTTTATGCTGTTGCCAGGATATTAGGTCAATTACAACACAGGCTGCATTCATGCGTTTATTAATCTGTATAGATTTTCATACAGTGCTTCCAAGTAGTGAATCGACTTTACCGCCTAAACGGAACGCCACCTATTAAATGGACTGTAATTAGCACTCATACTTCTATCCCATAACTTCTTAAACCTTCCTAAAGTAACCAACTACCTTTTCCATTGTGTGAATGTATCAATAGAAACTGTAAAAAATGAGGAGGAATACCACCCAGTTACATCAACTTACATTACTGTTAACACTTTTTCTCCCTAAAACATCACAATTCAAGGCTCAGTACAGGCCGAGGCAGTGTGTAGCGATAAAATAATACACCCTGGCTGTCAGGAGCTGCGTCTAATTTCCTAAGTCTAAACACTCGCACCACCACATGAAGCTAGCTGTTGAAAGTGTCTGCAGCCTCCACACACCATTCATCTCCAACGGCCCAGAGGCCCAGCCGTGCATGACCACCACTGACAGATGAAGCCATGTGGGCACCTGGGAAAGGACATCTTACACACACACACACACACACACGCACACACACACATACACACATGTACTGGAAACACTCAAAAGCTCCAAAAAAAAAAGACACTTCTTTCTGTTTCCTTTTCACAGAAATCCAAACGCACACAGCCAACAAAGCCTTTTTGTTAAAAACTGAAATAAAAAGCAACAGATTCCCTGGAAATCTGTCCTGCTGATCTGACCTCTAACACACGCTCTGTTTTATAAAGGAGAATCAATCCTGGTGATGAAACACAAACTCAGGGAAACAGAAGAAGGATTGAAAGTGTTGCAGCTTGTTGCACACAAGCCTTATCTGTTCTGAATCAGTAAACTGTTAAATAATAAACACATGCTGCATTTACATTATCCCCTTCCCTAACTCTCTCTCTCTCTGACTCTCACTAATTTACTTCTTTACTCACTCACTCACTCACTCCTCCACTCACTCCCTCACTCCTCCGCTCACTCCCTTGCTTACTTACTCCCTCACTCGTTCACCCCCTCATTTAAACTCATACAATTCTCCTCCTTTCTTAATCTCAGTTTGGAGATGGTGGAGATTCTGTTTTTATTACTTTGGTACTCACTAGTTTACTTCACTTACACTTTATTGACTCACTTACTCACTCTCTCGTTCACTCACTCACTCCTTCACTTACTCCCTCATTCATTCCTTCACTTTTTCCCTCCTTCTCTTCCATATTCACTCTTTTACTCCCTCCATCATTCACTGCCCTACTTACTCACTCATTCACTCACTCACTTCCTTATTTACTCCTTTATTTACTCATTTCTTCACTTACTCCCTCTTTCTCTCCTTCATTTACTAACTTACTTATTTACTCCTTCACTTACTCACTTTTTCACTCCTTCACTTACTCACTCATTCACTTCTTCACTTACACATTTACTCCTTTAATTACTCCCTCATTCACTCCTTCACTTACTCATTCACTTCTTCACTTACACATTTACTCCTTTAATTACTCCCTCATTTACTCCTTCACTTACTCACTTACTCATTCTCTCCTTCACTTACTCACTTACTCATTCACTCCTTCACTTACTCTTTTACTCCCTCCCTCTTTTCCGTCCTCCTACACTCAACCATTCATTCACTCCTTTACCTACTCATTACTCATCCCTTATATACTCTTTCTTTCAATCCTTCCTCTCACTTCTTCATTCACTCCTTCACTTACCCCCTTATTCACTCCTTCACTCACTCCCTTACTCCTTCACTCCTTCACTTACCCCCTCATTCACTCCTTCACTCACTCCCTTACTCATTCACTCCTTTACTTACTCCCTCATTTGCCACTTTCCTCACTCACTCATTCACTCAATCACTTACTCTCTCATTCACTCCTTCATTCACTCATTTACTACTTCCCTCATTTACTCACTTATTCACTCCTACACTTACTCCCTCATTCAGTCCTTCACTCACTCACTTATTCACCCTTTCACTCACTCCCTCATTCACTCCTTTACCCATGTGATGGTAGTGATTCTGTCATCAACAATCACTCCTTCACTAAGTCCCTTTCAAAATCACTCTATTAACTAACTTGCTTACAAACTTATCCAATCATCCTCTTACTCCAGCACTTAGCCTTTCACTCCCACACTCTCTCACTTGCTCATTCACTCTCTCATTAACTCACTCTTCACTTCCAAGCTTCCACACTCTCTCACTTAATCACTACATTCTGATGTGTTCACTCCTTCACTCCCATACTCTCTTATTTGCTTCATCACTTAAATGTTTTCAGATAAGTCCCTTTCATACTCGCACAGAAAGCTAGATCTCATCTGGACATTACCTACAGAAGCTGTAGGCCCTCTCTGTGAACATAAATGAGCATTACCTGGACTTTATCCTGCCAGCACCTGAGTGCAAAGTCTGGGTAATGTCTGAGTAAAGCCACGTGTAAAAAGACTAAGTCATTTTAAGGACAATTCCTCATAGTGGGAAAACAGTAATGTTTGGACTAGGCCTGTCACGATAAGATTTTTTTGTAGACGATATATTGTCCCAGAAATTATTGCGATACACAATCTATTTGTAATTTTAAGACTATTAAATGGCACTAAAATAATGATAACAGAAATGCATATAAAAGCAATTATACACTTTTTAAAGACAACTGTCACGGCCTCGCTCTGTTCCCCTGTGTTTCTCCTGTAATTTTCCGCCACGTGTCTTTAATTTGTAGCTCTGCCCTTTCCCCAGGTGTTCATTGTTTCATGTTAGTATAAATAGTACCTGTTAGTCTATGTTTGCGGTCGGACTTTGCACCTTCCCCAGTTGTCTGTCACGTCACGTTATTGCTTTCTCCACGTTTCTTATTTACTCGCTCTTGTTTTTTGTCAGTCACGTCATTTCTAGTCACGTTTAATTCCTGTTTGTTTCTTTGTTTATTTTGTATATTATTTACGTATTTATCCCTGTATATATCCCCAGCCCTGTTTAGTTATTATCTGTCTAGATTTAGTTCTTGGTTTGTTTCCCTGTTTGTTTATGTTTTTATTATTTTCTCATTTATACCTTATTTGTTTGTTTGTTTATTTGTTATTTAATACATTCGTCTGTCTTACCCGCTTTTACGTCCGCCTCCCGTCTGCGCCATCGTTACAACAAAATTAATTAATAATTTATTTAAATAGGTTAGAGAACTTATTTTTTCACCTACTTTAGTCCACACTGTGTGTATGGAGTCACAGTTATTGAAACATGACTGGCTTGAATACTATTCAGTGTTATATATGTGAACAAACATACAAATGAACACAATAGACGATATCACGATTATCCTGGCATTTTCATATGTGGGTTTGTATGTGAAATGGCATTCACAACTCCTTCACTCACTCGTTCACTCCCTCCCTCTGTTCCTCAGTCATCCTTCACTCTGTGGCAGAGACTCTAGACTACTGTCAGCACCTATTTAAACTGTAATGTATATATCACTGCACACACCCACAGAGAAACACTGCTATTATAATAACATATAATACAATAAAACAAGAATCAATTTCCCCTGCAGGTGCAGATACTCCTACCTCCTAAATGTAAATATAACCTTATTAAATATATTAACTAATAGGCTATATAAAGTGCAGTATATACAAATACATTAATACACACACACAAATACCTGCATAATTACAGTAATGTATATAAACAGCTGTTATGAATTACCTGTTTGCCTGCCTTAGTCCCTTTCAATCCTTTTGACCTGCCCAATCTGTTTCTTACTATCCGCTAGGTGGGCACACACACACACACACACACACACACACACACTTACATAAACAGCACGCACACTACATCCCCTCTGCCTATTTTGAGTAAACCTGCAACTCAATCTGCCTTCGATTTGTCTTAATGCCAATAGTGGGGACAGTCCGACACCACATTTAGATGAGTGGACAGGGGGACATTAAAGGGTCTTGACCTGAATGACTGTTTTAAACTTTTTGACATAATATGAATACATTGTGTCTAAATATTCATTATGAATGGACCAATAGAAATGTTCCAAAACTCTCCATTGAATATAAAGCTTCCCCTATTAATTTGCCATATTGGAGATACATAGTTTACATTATTAGTCAAAAAACATTGTAAATGAATACTGGAGTCATCCGGACAATGAAGGAACACATAATGAATCATGAGGTAACTTAAAAAACTTGTGGCTTTTGAGGCTGATAAACTTCTCCTGTACAACAGAAGAAACTCTTGCTTTTCTTTCCTGGGGTCCTCCTGATGAGTGCCAGTTTCACCATAACATATTAAATGGTCTTTGGAACTGCACTTGATGATACTTTTAAAGTCATATATTTTCTTTACTTAGTTGAGTAGTTCTTGCTATAATATGGATTAACATTACTCAAATAGGGCTATTCACTGTATACCTGTAACTCTACCTCTTCACAACTTTACAACTGATGCTCTGAAACACATTAAGAGACAAGAAATTCAGTAAGTAATTTACTCTTTATAAAGTTCAGCACAGCTGTTAACTGTAAGTTAAATTCTACATGGGACACGAAAGCCCACACTGAGTGAGAAGCAAGAGTTTTGCTACTTAAATCTCTTTATTCTAAGGAGGACATGTTTCAGCTCATGCTGTCCTCAACACCCTATGGGAGCAAGAGAAAACTCAAGTGTGGGCTTGTGTGTCCCATGTAGGAACCAAAATATAAAACTTATTCTAGTTTGTTTAACACTAATATTTCCGTATGTTTTTCTTCATAGTCTGGATGTCTTTAGTATTCATCTACAATGCAGTTAAAATACAAAAAATAATGCAATAACACTGAATTTGAGGTGTGTCCAATATTTGACTGGTACAGTGTATAAAATCAGATGTATAAAATCAAAAGAATGCACTAGAAACGTTTTAATAGCACCCACTCAGTGTACAAAACAGTATATTAGAGGAAATTACGAATAATTTATCTGAATCATGTCAAATTATGATATTTCATTCATTTATATTAGATATTTAAAGAACCGTTATGTAATTCATCATCCTCCACTTCTCTTATGAAAAAATAAGCACACATATTCCCTATTCTCACAGGCCTTCAACACTTCATGCATTTTATATGAAGAGACTGTGGTATCTGGGAGAAAACGGTGCATGAGAAAGCCTCGCACATGTCTTCCTGAGAAGAATGCGGCGCGGCTATCGCGCCTATGAAGTGGAGCCATGTGAAAACACTGGGGCGTCTGTGACGGCCGAATGAAAACAGGTACCATTTCCAGCTACTGGATGGAGGTGCTGATGAACGGACGTGAAGCTTTGAAGTTTTTACACTCATGTCTAATGCAGTGCTCTTTTAAAGAACCCAGAGGAACTATTATCTTAGGAACAGTAGATTTGAGCAGAGCTTTCTCTCGGCCCGCAGCCACTGACAGCTGGACTTATTTTAACAGGCTTAAATGCATATTACATATACTGTACACACTCTCTCCGGCCCACAGCTTTATACATACACGAACTTCTTCTGAAGTGCCGACATCCGCCCGCCCGCTCGGAGTGGATTACGTTCTATAGTTAAACATGTTAGACATAACAGAGCGTGTTTCTATAGAATGTGATCCACTCAGAGTCTCCAAACACCGTCTGTATATCGTGATAGATCCAAATATTTCTTTAAAAGTTGTATAAACATTTATCTTTCCCCAACAGATGAACAATGAAGATTGAGCAGACGCACTGAAGAAGTGAACTTCAAGACTTGACAGCTCCAGGATCCTATAGCAAGTAGACAGTAGGCATCCAAGTTTGCATCCAAACGTTTCACAAAAAAGTTATGCAGAAAACAAAATGATGTAGGTTGCTGTGATAACTGTCTTTACAGCCATTTGCTGTCTTTTTTTTGAGTGTTGGATTCTGAATTTAAGAATCGGAAAAGCAAACTTTGAAAAGCTTAGAAATGTCATGATCGAATCATATATAGGGTTAGTTGTTTTAAGTAACTGACAAGACAATCCCCATTACTGAACTATTTTATAATAGCTGGACACTTGTAGAGACTTTAAGGTAGTGGGGAAATGTCTGACTGTGACTTTGATTCAAAGCACATATTAATGTATCAGGTATTGACTAGTTTAAAGTGCCATTAAGGATCATATTTTCAGCAATAAATGATAAAATGATCATGATGTATCATCAGATATTAAGGATATAAGCTCTTGTCAGCAGTGCTTCAGCCAGTATGTTCCTATTTGGACTGTGCAGTGACTGCGCCTGCTGCTCATTCCCCAACGTTAACTCCGCCCCCGAAGTTGCCAATACACAACAGCGAGCGAGCAGTGTTGCAGCATGGAAGCTATATGATATGATATCATATGTAGTTGTGTAGAACTTGTAGTATCGCATTCCTACTGAGGCCTACGCAACCTACAGAGCGCAACCGGTGGAGATGAAATAAAATACTACCAGCGTTCTCCTGTGCCAGATGTGAAGAGAGAAGCTTTATCACTGCCTGTACTGTATCGTACTGTATCGTATTTCATGCTAACAAGGCTAACCGTATAACGCACTGCTTGTTACACAGTTACACTAAAAAAAAAAAAAAAAAAAAGACAAAGAAAAAAGGAAGTTTGTCGGAAAACCCTTTACCTCATTAAGATCAGGCCTCCCAGGGACAGGACAGGAAAAAAAAAGCTAAACCATTAGCGCAGCGTAGCGCCGACACGTTTAGACTGGTATGAAAACAATGAGGTGCTTTTTTTTCCCAGCTCACCACACTGGTTTCCTTTCACAGAGCTCTAAATTGGCCACTAAATCCAGGGGGTTCCAGGTCTGCATATTAAAACCGCCGCATATTGCCGTTTGGGATTTAATAGTTAAAAAGTTAGCAGTTCGGGTGGAGGGAGGGGTTTAGTGAAAGCTCCATCACTCCTCTTTCACCATCAGTCGTCATTAACTCCAGCAGAGGGCTTGATCTGTGGCTGGCCTGTGTCACCTATGAGCTTAGAGTGCCACATTGGCACTGTGGGCTTTATTGCCTGGCTGAAAGAGCTTAGCGGAGGCCCGCCGCTGGGCGCCTGGGAAGAGCCGGGGCTGATGGGAAATGAGGGAGCTGTTAAAAGTCTACAGCTCAACCAACAATGTGGTGTGTGTCAGAAAAGAGGAGGAGTGGAAATGTTTTAACACACCCAGAGAAAACTTATATTCCTCATATTCACACTTATTTATACGATAAGGACAAAAGCACTGACACGCCCACTAGCGTATTTATTGTTTCTTCAGAAATCAAGGCTGTTATATAAACTTTTAATTTCTCAAATGTCACTGTTTTGTCTGCTATATTACATATTTAAATGAGATTGCTAATTTTATAAAGGAAACATCATGAAAATTATCATACCCAAACTTTTTCATACCCCTGTAACTCACTCTTTTCTTGTGCCATATTATACATGATATTATATTATATATGATATGATATATATATATATATATATATATATATATATATATATGTATTACTCTAATCTGACCCTTTTTTTCAGTAACGAGTAATCTAACGCGTTACTATTTCCAATTCAGTAATCAGATTAAAGTTACTTATCCATGTCACTGTGTGTTACTTTCTCTCTCTCCACCTCACTCACACACACACACACACACACACACACACACCGCTTCCTTCCCCATCACCTTTACATTCCTCTCCTGTCTCTCTCTCGCGCTCGGCGTGTCTTTATTTTCCACCCGTTCTTGTTTTTCCGCCAGTTCTCGGCCTCCCTATCTCTTTATAAAGGCGATTTTCCCAGCCGCGTCCCAATTCACTATCCAGGGCAGCGGTCTGCACAGATCTGATTGGCAGAGGAGAGCGTTTGAAGATTTTACACCACACGTGATTGGTCTGCAAGTTTACTGTGGCGCAGTGCGCGTGAACCGTAAAGTTCCGGTGCTTTAAATAAACACCGTCAAAATTAAATCCTTCTCAGTAGTTTATTGGTTTGGGTCCGCATTGGACAACGTCTGGGTCCGGACCCGGACCACAGTCCGCATATATGTGACCCCTGGGCTAGACCATATACACGGTTTTGTTTTATAAAACCACTCCTTGCTGCCCTGCAGAGAACAACAGGTTCTATGTTCAGTTTTACAGTGTTAAATGTCAGGTCAATAAATACTTTCTTTATTTTTTTTATTTTTTTTTTATAAAAACAAGTATTTATGTTAAGTGAAATCAAGAAAGACAATTTTTTAAATAAAAAAATATATTTATGTTAAGTTAATTCAAGAGAAATGGTATTTTATTTTTATAAAAAACTATTTTTTTCAGGAAATAGTTTAAATGTCAAGAGATACATTGTTGCTGTTAAAAATGCATTTTCCAATAAAGGGAGTATTGGCAAAACTGGTTATAATGTTTATGTTAAGGCGGCGGGAGGTGGTGTCTGCAGCTGCTGAAAGTAACTAATAAAGTAACTTGTAAAGTAACTTATTTACTTTTAAAATCAGGTAATCCATAAAGTAACTAAGTTACTTTTTAAAGGAGTAATCAGTAATCAGTAAATTAACTATACCATCACTGATATATATATATATATCACTGATATATATATATATATATATATATATTCTATATATCTATATAATCTATATATGAACAGGTAGATGTAAAACCACGATAAGCAACAGTGCCAGTTTGTGCAGAGGAATCACTGCATGTTATATATAAATATATATATATATATATATATATATATATATATATATATATTCTATATATATCTATATAATCTATATATGAACATGCATATGTAAAACCACAATAAGCAACCGTGCCAGTTTGTGCAGAGGAATCACTGCATGTTATAACTTAATTCTGGGATTGGGACCACGCCTTTACTCCTCCTCCTCTTCTGCCTTATTTGCGTCGGCCAAGTAGTAATACGATACTCCAAGTTCAACACAACTGCATATCATATCATATCAGTGTAACAGAATGAAACACATGCATTCAATCAAACCCCAGCACCAAGCTAAACTAAACCTAATCTAAAGCAAAAGTCTAGCAGGATACCACTGAGCAAAAAAAGATCCAGGAAAGAGTGGAACGTTCTCAATTACATTTGTGAGACATTATGAAACTGAGCTTTACCCAAAAACATGAGCAACCTTCCACTGCCAGCTGAGCTCCAGCCATTTGGCCGGTCGCATATATATTACACACAATCGAAACAAGCTGTTAGACAGCGCTTATTCTTCATTCTGCCATCAGCAAAATGCTTAAATATGATTCTCTCATTCCCTTATTCCATCCAGCAGCCTCTCAATTAGCCCAGCAGACGATTACTCTTCATATTAGCTGTCTATATATAAAAACGCAGTATGCGTTTGGCCACAGAGCTCCACAAAGTAAATGTTTCCTGGAAACCAAACAAAGACCATAATAATACAATAAATAAAGTGGAATTACATCATTTGGAAACTGCAATATATCTTGTACGACGTGTCATAAAAAAAAAAAAAACTGCCTCATATTCAAAGCCTGCTCTGACACTAATCCAGTAACACCGCAGAACTTTACGAGCGCTCGCACTTTCCACGCTTGAAATACGACAAATACGACACAAGTGGCCAGCTTCCAGATCTGTGCATAATCTACGACCCTGATTCCAAAAAGTTGGGATGCTGTGTAAAATGTAAATAAATGTGAATAAAAACAGAATGCAATGATTCATAAATCTTATAGACCCACATTTAATTCATAACACAACATAGAACACAGAACAGATGTAGAAAGTGAAACATTTTACTATTTCATAAAAACATTAACTCATTTAGAACCGAGGTCCCAAAGATCACCAGCATCTACAATTAAATGTTTTAGACAGGTTTTTCTCCAGATTCTCTAAAACTTTTAATAGTTAACCCAAAAGAGCAATTATTATATAAGAATAGAATCAGTGTTTGAATTTTTGCCAAATTGAGCAAATAGAGAAAATAATCATTTAGACATTAAACATTTTAGCCACCAAAGGTCTGTGGACACCAACAACCAACAACTGTACCATGCCAACAAACACCACAAATCCACCTAGCAATGCCTACCTAGCAACCAACATCTACAGGCATTGGACAATGAAACTGAAACACCTGGTTTTAGACCAAAATAATTTATTCTCCCGACGGACAGTTCTGGTGGAAACAGGAGAGTTGAGGTGCACATTGAATTCTGCCATGATTTGGGCAGCCGTGGTTTTATGTTTTTTGGAGACAATCCGGGGTTAGCACCCGAACATCCCTTTCAGACAGCTTCCTCTTACAGCGTCCACAGTTAATCCTGTTGGATGTGGTTGGTTCTTCTTGGTGGTATGCTGACATTACCCTGGATACCGTGGCTCTTGATACATCACAAAGACTTACTGGTGCAATGTGCAATTAATGAAGATTGGCCACCAGGCTGCTCCAATTTAGCCATGAAACCTCCCACACTAAAATGACAGGTGTTTCAGTTTCACTGTCCAACCCCTGTATATCCCAGTAACTGAGATACTTACTGAGGTTTAATTTGTTAAACCTCAATTAATACCAATAATATGCTTGATAGAACAGTGATGCCCAAACTCAGAAATTAACATTAGGTTTTTGCATACTACAGTACACACAAAATCAATGAGCACTATTAAAGCCAATATCGGTAAGTTTTGGGATTTAGGGATTTTTCTGGTGAGAATGAGTAACTGCACCTAACGTGTGGAAGAATCAGTTTAAACTGGGTGGGTGTGATGAGGTCTCCTTTCAGAGCGAATGATCCCGAGTTTCCCATTCTGAAGTCCCCATTGCTCCACCAGCCACTCGCGTTCAGTAAAACTGAGCCGGATCCTCTTTCAGAGGCTGTACATGTGACGTAAGTACCTAAAGACGCGTGATGTGGCCAGAAGAACTTCCGCGAAAAGCGACCCAACACCCCAGTTTTTAAAATAAATATATTAGGCTTAGAAGGGCTGCTACCATTAAAAACAATATTATATCCCTTTTCCACTCAGAAATGCTTCTGCTTTCAGTTTAGAAAATAATACGGACTGCCCTAATACCGTGGAATACCCTAATACGTATGATGTGTCCCCCTCAGAAAGTTGACAAGAGATTATTATTATTATAAAAGTCGAAGTAGAAAGCGTGGAAACCTGGTCCGCAGTGATCTCTGGTCTGCCCTCTACTGGTTGCCTCCAGTAATACGCATAGCACATAAGCAACTACGTAAACAGTTACAGTAACAGTATGTCCTTTTAAAATATGAAGAAAGCAGCTCACCTGTGGACTGAGACTGGGTCCGAAGGCCATGCTGGTGGAGGAGGGTCCGGTCATGGATGGATGACCCATGGGGGAACTGATGACGGGAAAGGGCGAGGCCAGGCCGTTGATGGGTGAGTGGAGGTGACCCGGGGTGGAGCCCATAGAGGACGGTGTGAGCAGGGACGGGTGCAGAGGGTGAGGGCCCATGCCTCGATGACCAGTTGGAGAGCTGAGAGGAGAGGACGAGAGCTGGCCTGAGGAATCTGAGAAAAGAAAGAGAGAGAGAGAAGGATGAAAAGTTAGAAAAATTTCAACCAAGACACAGAAACCACTCTTTACACAGTATATTCCTAAGAAACAGGTATCTTTAAGAATGGGACAGAAACTATTATAGTGTAGTTCTGTAGTGTATCTTGTCATAAATGTTTTTTTTTTTTGTATTCAGATTATTAATTTTCTGTAATTTAGTTAAACGAATCATATTCCTTGAGGAATCATATTCTATGATCCATTTGGATTGCTCTCTTTTGTTGTGACATCACAATAATAAAAAAAAAAACTACCAAGATCCACCACTTACCCATCAACCCCCACCAGAGCCCCACCCGCTAGATCGATTAAGGAAACTCTTACTGTTCATTTCGGTCATTGAAGTTTGAGAAGTTCAGACAGTACAAAGCAGAATTAGTTAGCAGACTTTGTCTGAAGGAGGGATCTATACCTACTGTCAAGCTGTTTAAAGCTACCACTAACGAGTGGTTAACACTTAGCATAACCATGGGGTTTGGCCAGCAACAGCTTATTTGCATAAAAGGGACAGAGCCCTTAAACGGTTCATTCTGAAATGAATGGAAATTGTCACGAATAGAGCTGGTGAGATTTCTTTACTTTTTGTACTTATGTAAGAGTGATTTTGCGTAAAGAACATGTTTTATACAGCTTATAGACCTAGGTTTCATCAGGACCGCCCCCCCAGGAAAGGAAGAGTTGCCTCTGTTATACAGGATAAGTTTATCTTTAGTTAAGTTTAGCTCAACCCCAGATAAGAGCTCCTAAATGCTTCTAAATTTTAGTTTGTTTAACACTTTTAAGTTACTACATGTTTCCTTATATTTTCCTTCATAGTCTGATTGAATTCAGTATTAATTTACAATAAAGAAAAGGTTTTTACTTCAAAACTGCAGTGAAAAGCTTATCTCAGGGAGATGTGTGCAGAAGAATATTTGTGTGTGCAAATCTGTTTGTGCCCATCTGTCTTCATATATGCGACATGTACTGTACAGAGCATGGTCCTATTGATTTTCTGATATTTGATAACAGAGTGGACTTCAGATGGAACATGAATTTTGTACCGCGTTATGAAACCACACGGCTCCCTCAGTAAAAAAAGGCAGCACGTTGATAAATCAGGTGTTGACTCCTCAACCAATACATTTCCTCAGCTGCTCATTAGCAACGAGGAAAAGAACCAAGTTAGGAAAACATGTTACCTCTCCTCATTCAAAGAGTGTATGTAAAGCACAAACACTGCTCTGAAAGGACGAGGTCAATGTCCAGATGGTATAGCTTCATAATAGCTATAGTAGCTGTTCGCTCCCCTTATTGTTATATTGTTTAAAAGAAGGAAGAAAAAGCATTAGCAGGCCGTGTGTGATGTGTGCAACTGCACAAACATTCGACTGAAAGATAAAACCTGGTTGTGGAAAGTATAAAATAAATAGTAAATAATTGCGTATTAAAATATCAAAGACCCATAATCACAATAGAGCATAGAATATTCATAATATCTGATGTTGAAAGTCAGATATTTTACCATTTCATAAAAAACTCACTGGAACTCAACTCAAGCTGTACTGACTGTCAGTCTTGTGTCTTCTTGCACACAATGTTTTCTCTATATTCTCTGAATGTTTTGATGATAATATGTACTGTACATAATAAGCTGCCCAAACTTATCCAGATTGACTTACAAGGTTATTCCTATTACAGAGGTGGGCCAATGTAGTGTTAGGAGTCTTGACAAAGGACTCTAATTAATATAGTGCTGCCTAGTCACCCAGACTGAGAATTGATCCCCAGTATGGGTGTGACGAAATCTTGTGGCACGAAATCTCGCGAGATTAAAACATGACAATATTTCTCGTCAGGCTTAAACCTGTCTCGCGGGGGGAAAAAAACAGTTAAGTGTGGATTTTTTAAGAGGGATCTTGCAACCCAGTAGCGATAGCGATAGAATCTGGTGGCTGAGCAGCTCTCAGCAGAAGCTGAAAATTCAGGAATTTGCATAGAAGATGCTTCTGCTACTTTTAAGTTGTATGTCTGGCTGCATTTTGGCTCCAGTGGAAACAATAAACGGTAACAGAGTGACCAACAAGACACAAAACATATACAGTTGTGGTCAAAAGTTTACATACACTTGTAAAAAAACATAATGTTATGGCTGTCTTGAGTTTTCAATAAGTTCTACAACTCTTATTTTTCTGTGATAGAGTGATCGGAACACATACATGTTTGTCACAAAAAACAGTCATAAAATTTGGTTCTTTCATAAATTTATTATGGGTCTGCTGAAAATGTCACCAAATCTGCTGGGTCAAAAATATACATACAGCAACATTAGTATTTGGTTACATGTCCCTTGGCCATTTTCACGGCAACTAGGCGCTTTTGGTAGCCATCCACAAGCTCCTGGCAAGCTTCAGGTCGAATGTTTGACCACTCTTCTTGACAGAATTGGTGCAGTTCAGCTAAATGTGATGGTTTTCTTGCATGAACCCGTTTCTTTAGCACTGTCCACATGTTCTCAATGGGGTTTAAGTCAGGACTTTGGGAAGGCCATTCTAAAACCTTAATTCTAGCCTGGTTTAGCCATTCCTTTACCACTTTTGATGTGTGTTTTGGGTCATTGTCTTGTTGGAACACCCAACTGCGCCCAAGACCCAACCTTCGGGCTGATGGTTTTAAGTTTTCCTGCAGAATTTGGAGGTAATCCTCCTTCTTCATTATCCCATTTACTTTCTGCAAAGAACCAGTTCCACTGGCAGCAAAACATCCCCAGAGCATAATACTACCACCACCATGCTTGACAGTAGGCATGGTGTTCCTGGGATTAAAGGCCTCACCTTTTCTCCTCCAAACATATTGCTGGGTGTTGTGGCCAAACAGCTCAATTTTTGTTTCGTCTGACCAGAGAACTTTCCTCCAGAAGGTTTTATCTTTGTCCATGTGATCAGCAGCAAACTTCAGCCGAGTCTTAAGGTGCCTTTTCTGGAGCAAGGGCTTCTTTCTTGCACGGCAGCCTCTCAGTCCATGGCGATGTAAAACACGCTTGACTGTGGAGACTGACACCTGTGTTCCATCAGCTTCCAAATCCTTGCAGACCTGCTTCTTGGTGATTCTTGGTTGACTCTTGACCATCCTGACCAATCTCCTCTCGGCAGCATGTGATAGCTTGCGTTTTCTTCCTGATCGTGGCAGTGACACAACTGTTCCATGCACTTTATACTTGCGTATAATTGTCTGCACAGTTGCTCTTGGGACCTGTAGCTGCTTTGAAATGGCTCCAAGTGACTTCCCTGACTTGTTCAAGTCAATAATTCGCTTTTTCAGATCCACACTGAGTTCCTTTGACTTTCCCATTGTAGCTTTTGTAGCTGAGTCTAATCACTGGGTCAAATGAGCCCTATTTAAATGGGCTCATGAGAAGTCAACAGCTGTAGTCAATCAGAATCACTTACAAGAAGTGAAGAGGCCATGACATGAAGCTAATTTGATTGACACAACTCGCTACATCACCAAAATTGACAAATTTTGTTGCTGTATGTATATTTTTGACCCAGCAGATTTGGTGACATTTTCAGCAGACCCATAATAAATTTATGAAAGAACCAAATTTTATGACTGTTTTTTGTGACAAACATGTATGTGTTCCGATCACTCTATCACAGAAAAATAAGAGTTGTAGAACTTATTGAAAACTCAAGACAGCCATAACATTATGTTTTTTTACAAGTGTATGTAAACTTTTGACCACAACTGTATAAATACTGTAAGTAAATCCTATACGTGACCGTTTCATAGGCAGCTGTACTAATCCCTTAGCTCTGTACTGTATTTAAAAAATGTTCTGTCTCTGTTTGCACTTCAAGCATAGTCTTAATATGACTGGTTATGGTTATGCATAGTTAAATTACAAGAGATTTAGGAGAAAAAAACACAAACCATAGTCTTAATATGACTGGTTATGGTTTGCACTTATTGTTTGCACTATAGTCCTAGAAAAGTTTTATTTTTATTTTTTATTCTTATTTCTATTTCTTATAGAATCAATGTGTGACAGAAATCAGTCTGTTAAGTGTGCGTTATATGATTTTGTCAAATAAAACTAGTAAAAAAATATTTCTTTAAAATGTTATTTTTAAATCTCGTCTCGTCTTGTTCTCGTGAACCCAATATCGTGTCTCGTCTCGTCTCGTTATATTAGTGTCTCGTCACACCCCTAATCCCCAGTCTCCCACAGGATGTGGGAGCTTACTAGCAGGTAGTAGTGTTATCCACTGCGCCACACCAACTGCTGAACTACTTTATGCTGAAGAACATTTTTCGAAAATATTTGTGTAGTTTTTAGACGCCATTTTTGCTTCTGGGAGACTCTCTAAGAGTTTCTATGAAGTTATCTTTTATCTTTATGAATATGAACTTGTTTTCTTTGCATTATTAGCGGTCTGAAATCTCTGCATATTTTTTGTTATTTCAGACATTTCTCATTTTATGCAAATAAGATAAGATAAGATAAGATAAGATAATCCTTTATTAATCCCGCAATGGGGAAATTTACAATGTTACAGCAGTACAGAGGAAAGGACAGAGAAACAGGCCAGGAAAAAAAAGATATATAAAAACAAATAATGATAAATCTATATATACAAAAACAATTACAGGAAATATATAAAAGCTACTTTAAAAAAATTATATATAGTAAAGGAAATATATATATATATATATATACATCTAGTGCATAGAGATATAATTATGGTAGGGTGTGACCAGTATTATTGCACAAAGAGTAGCAGTAAATAAATATCAAATAAATAGTAGATAAAAAGGTGAGAGAAATATTGCACGTTAAACATATTGCACAGATGGTGAAGGTAGATAAGGTGACATGTAGTGAGGTAGATATTGCACACGGTAAGCATTACAGCTATACTGAGTAGTATGTAAGTTTGTATGAAGTACTGAGATAATAAACTAGTGTTTAGTTTGAGTGTGGTGTGTTGTAAAGTCTGATGGCGTGTGGAAGGAAGGACCTGCGGTATCTCTCCTTCACACAGCGCGGGTGCAGCAGCCGGACACTGAAGGAGCTGTTCAGTGCTTTCAGAGAGTGGTGCATGGGGTGAGACAGGTTCTTCAGCATGTTCTTAAGCTTAGTCCTCATTCTCCTGTCTCCCACCACCTCCACTGGGTCCAGAGGACACCCCAGGACAGAGCTGGACTTCCTGATGATTCTGTTCAGTCTCTTCCTGTCGGTCGTGGAGATGCTGCTGCCCCAGCAAACCACTCCATAAAAGATGGCTGATGCCACCACAGCATCAAAGAAGGTCATCAGGAGTTTCCCCTGCACGCCAAAGGACCGGAGTCTCCTCAGGAGATGCAGTCTGCTCTGACCTTTCCTGTAGAGAGCAGCCGTGTTGTCGGTCCAGTCCAGCTTGTTGTTGAGGTGGACACCCAGGTACTTGTAGGACCTCACTATCTCAATATCCGTACCCTGGATGTTCAAAGGCACCGGAGGAGAGTGTTTGGTCCTGCGGAAGTCCACCACCAGCTCTTTGGTTTTTCCTGCGTTGATCTGCAGGCAGTTCCTCTGGCACCATTTCACAAAGTCCTGCGTCAGTTCTCTGTACTCCTGGTCATCTCCATCACTGATGAGTCCAACGATAGCAGATATCGTTGTAAATAAACATTCTAAATGATAATATTTTTATTTGAAATTTGGGAGAAATGTTGTCTGTAGTTTATAGAATAAAACAACAATGTTCATTTTACTCAAATATATATATATATATATAAATATATATAGCAAAATCAGAGAAACTGATTCAGAAACTGAAGTGATCTCTTAACTGTACGAGCTGTACGGTGTATAATTAACAGGACACATGTCCTGTAACTTGACACTCCTCGCCTAATGCCACAGTATATATAAGTATATATGGAGGCATGTGAAGTATGAAACACAGTCAGGGCCTGCACACATTGTTACTTTATACACTATTAATGTCAGGTTGGACTGCTGCCAGGAGCAGTTCCTGCCAACTGAAAAAGCCCCGCCGACTGTCTTCCAGCCTTTCTGTGCGAAAGTGTGTGAGTATGCACAGCATGTTTGAGCACTGCACCATGCACACACATATACACACACACACACACACACACATAGACACAGATTGCAGCTACATGCCAAAAGTATTTTTTTTTCCAAGCAGTGAAGTTTCAAAAATATTTTCCAGTTAGTTTCTCTTGCCAATACCCAACATCTGATTGTTTTTCTATTTTAATAGTTTTAATAGTTTAATAACAAAAAATCCATAATATTCCACTGGACTATAGTGATATGTGCTTATTATATGGTAAATATTCATGCTCTTGGTTTAAAAACTGGTATTTGTTGTAGTGTCGTGGATAACAACACCACCTTCTCAACAGTAAACTAAAGTTTAATTCTTTAACCAGACAAGCGGTCTATTATAGATCCTGCCCTCCCATAGGTTGTCAAGCTCATAGCTAGCCTTCTTAGTTTGTCCAATAAATGTTTAATAGGCAACAAATCTGGCAATTGAGCAGGTAAAGCAGTTGCAAGTCTTGCAATCTGGCAGAAACATTCCTAGAAAGCCTTACTGTGTGTGAATGAGCATTATCCTGCTGAAAAAAAGGCCAATTGGAAGCCATAAACCATAAGAGGCATGTGGCTATAGGATATCCTCCTGCACATATAGATGAGATCATAGTTTTAATACTTAAATCACACATGAATTTCCCTAATATTCCATTGGACTGCAGTTATAATCACGTATTATATGTTAACATTTTATGCTCTTGGTTTAAAAACTGGTGGTTGGTATAGCGTAGTGGATAACAACAACACCTTCTCAACAGTAAACTAGAGTTAAATACTCTAATCAGGCAAGTGGTCTATTATATATCCAGCACACTCATAGATCATAGCCAAAGCTATACTTCTCATTTGGTCCCATTAATGTTTAATTAGCAACAAATCTGGCAATTCACCAGGTTAAGATGTTTTAAGTGTTGCAATCTGGCAGAAACATTCCTAGAAAGCCCTGCTGTGTGTGGGTGAGCATTATCCTGCTGAAAAAGGCCAATTGGAAGCCATAAACTATAAGAGACAACACATATGGCCACAGGATATCCTCCTGAACATATAACTGATATCATAGTTTTAATACTTCGATCACACATAAATGTCCTTAATATTCCATTGGACTACAGTGATTTACACTTATTATGTGTAAAAATGTCATGCTCTTGGTTAGTAAACTGGTATTTGTTGTAGTGTAGTGGATAACAACACTACCTTTCTAGGGATCTATTATAGATCCTGCACTCTCACAGGTTGCCAAGCTCATAGCTAGTCTTCTCAGTTGGTCCAATACTTGTTTAATTGGCAAAAAAATCTGGCATTTGAACAGGTAAAGTTGTTGCAAGTGTTGCAATCTGGCAGAAACATTCCTAGAAAGCGTCAAACACACATAAATTTCCCTAATATTCCGTTGGATTACAGTGATGTGCGCTTATTATACGGTAAACTTTCATGCTCTTAGTTTAAAAACTGGTGGTTGGTGTAGCGTAGCGGCTAACAAAACCACCTTCTGAACAGTGAACTAGGGTTTAATTCTTCAAGCAGACAAGGGGTCTATTATAGATCTTGCTCACTCGCAGGTTGCCAAAGATGGTCTTCTCAACTGGTCTCATAAATGTTCCTAGAAGACCCATGCTGTGTAATATCCTGTTGAAAAGGCGAGTTGAAAGTCCTACCATATGGAAGGAGTGACTGACTGTCGTATGTGATGCCCCCCCCTCGTGCTTCCCATCACACTTGCACTTCTCAGGCAGCAGCAGGCTCTCACTCACACAGACACAGAGACAGCACTGTGTATCTACTTCTTGTGTCAAGAATCGAAACATTGTAACCTGGCGTGTTTGATTTAATTGCCTTGAGTGATACTGCACGTCCTGCAATGTGACTATTGCAATGACGACGACAACATTACTACATGAAAATTCTTTATTGATCTAGGGTTGTGTCACATGTATGTGTGTACAGTACATGGATGTGCATAAAAAGTCAAAACGCACACTACCACACTAAATAGTGTGTTAGAAATAGAAATACCTCAATCAGAAGGTTGTTCATTATTTTATTGCAGTAAGTAAAGTACAAAACTGTGTTATTTTTAATCAAAGCATGGATTTTTTTTTTCCATAAAAGAGAAACACACAGAAAAAAATCAAACCTTCAAACCCAATTAACTCAAACCTCTTCTTATACTCCTCTAAACACATCTGTAGGAAGCAAACATTCTGCATGAATAGGCCAACGTGTCTAAATCTGTCCTTTTCATGTTACACACACTCATTAAGGGATCTACATAACCTAACCCTTTAAACATTTCACCATAGCAGCCAGCCGGGCCTGTTCGTTATGTTTGTGAACACATCAGTACGCGGCAGCGCAGCGTTTAAATGAAGGCTGCTCTCTTTATATGGAGTTTGTGGAGGCTAATGAGCTCCTCCGTGTCTTGTTTACGATATAGAAGAGCTCCAGAGCCGAGTGACGGACACTGTTTACATTCGCCGTCTGCATGAATGCGCACTCTTGTGTGGAGCTACCTGTATCCGCGAGCCTCGCTCGTAATGCCTGGAGTGAAGTGAAGACCTGGCAGGGAGCCAGCCGAGCGGGTCGATGCCAAGACAGGCTCGCGGAGGAGATCAGCGCTGAGAGTCTGAGAGTTTAAAAACTTTCCACACTGTTGGACTAGTGCTGACAGCTCCGAGGTCTATAAGCTCACAGTCAGGACAAGATGCGGGCAGGGGGGGGGGGGGGGTGGGGGGGGGGACCACATCATACCCAGCATGCAACGGCACGGCCTCGCTGTAGACAAGCTATCGAAACATCACAGCGGTGTGAGCGTGTGTCAAATACAGGCAGAAAGTTAGTGTTTACAAGATTATCATAGCAAAAACACAACATGAGAAGTTGTCAAAAGGGACAATAGAGTAATACAATACTACTTTAGTGTCCCATGACTTTTGCCATTCCATAAAAGAGCTGCATTGACCTGCAGGATATGCATATATATATACAGATCTGTGTGCAAAGACAATTCTAGTTCGTTATCACCCACTATCAGCTCTAATAACTTTCAATATTTCACTCACAAGATATCACCTTATAACGTATACAAATATACAGCGCTGGAAAAAATTAAGAGACCACTTCAGTTTCTGAATCAGTTTCTCTGATTTGGCTATTTATAGATACATGTTTGAGTAAAATGAACATTGTTGTTTTATTCTATGAACTACAGACACAATTTCTCCCAAATTCCATCTAAAAATAATTTCAGTTAGAGCATTTATTTGCAGAAAATAAGAAATGGCTCAAATAACAAAAAAAGATGCAGAGCATTCAGACCTCACAAAATGCAAAGAAAACAAGTTCAGAAATCAATATTTGGTGGAATAACCCTTTTTTTAATCACAGTTTTCATGCATCTTGGCATCATGTTCTCCTCCACCAGTCTTACACACTGCTTTTGGATAACTTTATGCCACTCCTGGTGAAAACTTTCAAGCAGTTCAGCTTGGTTTGATGGCTTGTCATCATCCATCTTCCTCTTAATTATATTCCAGAGGTTTTCAATTTGGTAAAATTATTAAAAATAAGTGGTCTCATATTTTTCTCCAGAGCTGTATAAGTGTGGACATTCTCAAGTCGTCTCAAGCCTGAAGAAACCCTTGATTAGTTCTGTTTCAGTTAAGTTTTGTGATCACTTTACTTGTTGTTCTTACTGTTGTTCCATGACTTCTGTCACAGCAGTGTATATTTGCCATATAATGCAACCATACTAACAAACAAGGTTAAGCAGATTTATAAATAGGCCATGAAAGCCATTCTTCCCCTCTTTTAAAGGACCACATGTTGAGAGCACATGAAGCAGCAAACAATTAAGCTCTGTACAGAAACTCACTTCGCCCGCCGCCGGGCCGCCGAGCTCCCCGGAGAGCTTCCTTATCCGCAGTACTCATTACCATCATGTCGCACATCAAAACAAAGGCTTTAAACCACTCCGATAACTGCTGCTCCAATTATCCTAACAGTGTAATTAACATCTCAGCCCTGTCTGCAGTTAACCAGCACAGGCTGAGCATCAATAAGCAGTAAATGATCTCTCCCTTTGCTGTATAAACAGCGCAATCCACACTCAACCCCTGTGTACTGTAAATATGGCCATGTGGAGTGTTTATCTACTCGACCACAAACTGACATTTAGTGTCTAATGCTGTTTCACACCTTACACTATTTTATTAAGAGAAATTTATTAAGTATCCAATAAAGAAAACTGTGCTTGGGCCCTTGAAGTTGCCATTTTGGAGATATTATTACAGATATTAAAGCTGTAAGGGCGCAGAGTGGTCCAGCGGTCTAAAGCGCTGCCACTATGAGCAGGAGGTCGCAGGTTCGAACCCCCGCTCACGCAGTTTTGCCATCAAGCTGCCGGCGCTCAGAGGGAGCAAAATTGGCCCTGCTCCCTCCGGGTGGGTAGATGGCGCTCTCTCCCCACATCACTCCTAGGGTGATGTCTGCAGCACAGGGCGTCTGTGAGCTGATGTACTGGAATCGAGCCGCTGCGCTTTCCTCCGAGCGAGCTGGCTGCTCGGCAATGCAGCTCGAAAAGAAGCGGAGGCTGGCTTCACTTCTATCGGAGTAAGCATGTGTTAGTCTTCACCCTCCTGGTGTGTTGGGGCATTACTAGTGATAGGGGGAGTCCTAATGAGTGGGTTGGGTAATTGGCCAAGTAAATTGGGGAGAAAATGGGAAAAAATTGAAGTAAAATCAAGTACCTTATTCTTGCCAATATACGGCACACTTCAAATCCTTTAATTTTCCCAAAAATAAGCGCTTTACTCACCCAAATAAACAGTTTTCAGGAGAGAAATCTGTGTAGATTAACATCCAGCACTCGTTTAACTTTTAAGATATATATATATAATTTTTAAGGATTACAAATACTGTAAATATGGCCATGTGGAGGGTTTATCTACTCAACCACAAACCAGACTGAACTGACATTTAGTGTCTAATGCTGTTTTACACCTTACACTGTTTTATTAAGAGAATTTTATTAAGTATCCAATAAAAAAAACTGTGCTTGGTCCCTTGAAATTGCCATTTTGGAGATATTATTACAGATATTAAAGCTGTATGTACAGTACCTTATTCTTGGCAATGGAAGGCACACTTGAAATCCTTTAATTTTCCCAAAAATTGTGAGTGCGCCTTATATAAAAATGTGCTTTATGTACGAAATGTATCAGTCAGGTTGTAAGGAGCAGTAAAGCTACTCCACTGAAGTATAGCGTTATACAGGAGTTTCAGTGCAGTTTCTCCAGCACTGAGGCTGGAGTAGTATTAGCACTAGCCGCTAACCACAGCGCTAGCTCTTTCATCGTTCAGAGGTGAGTATTGTATTATCAGCCTGTAGACTGCTACTAATTCTGGCTAGCACTGCTGAAGCAATATTAGCATTACCCGCTAACACGCTAAGCGCTAGCTCTTTTGCCATTCAGAGGGGAGTATTATCGGACTGTAGTCTGCTGCTAACCCCAGCTAGCACTGCTGGAGCAGCATTAGCATTACCTGCTAACTATGCTAAGCACTAGCTCTTTTGCCATTCAGAGGGGAGTATTATTGGACTGTAGTCTGCTGCTAACCCCAGCTAGCACTGCTGGAGCAGCATTAGCATTACCTGCTAACTACGCTAAGCACTAGCTCTTTTGATGTTCAGAGGCAAGCGTATCGAACTGTAAAACAAGCTACATTGGACAAACCGCCTTAGCAGAAATGCTTTACTCACTCAAATAAACAGTTTTATGAGAGAAATCTGTGTAGATTAACATCCAGCACTCGTTTGACTTAAAAAAAAATATATATATATAAATATATATATATATATATATATATATTTTTTTTTTTAAGAATTACAGTTGTTACAGGTCTTGCCATCTAGCTGCGGGATCTTCTGAATTAGAACGAAAACATGGCGACACCCCTGTTCCTTACTAGTATCGCCTCATGCTCCCTATGCATGAAAATAGACCAGAAAATAGACATTAATTGATAGCACGCCTTATAATCTGGTGCAACTTATAGTGCAACAAATTTACTGTCCCATGACATGTGGCACATCAGTGTATAGGTACAGTATTTATAACTTCTGCTCTACGCTAGTATGTCGGCAATCGTTTGCTCACTGTATAACCAGTGTAACAATCTGATTGGCTCTTTTGTTGTGGGGCGGGACTTGATTGGTAAACAGATGCCATATTGAGAGTTATGAGAGTTATCTCCCACTATCATTGCAATTTTAAGACTATTAAATGCCACTGTGTGTGTGGAGAAACCCACCCAAGATGGCGGCGCATTAACACGCAGCGGCCGCTCCGGGTCCGTTAAATGGTGCTTTTGTGTTACTATTTGTCGTTTTTTCCGTTTATTTCCTGCAAATATGTGCATCGGAACACCCGTGCACATGTTCTACCACCGCCAGACCCTGCTACAGTGGAGAAACCAGCCAGAAAACACGCTACCGGACGAGGTTCTGCAGACGTCTCTATCCGGGAAGACCCGCGGTGGAGGCGTGTGTGTTTACATCAACACGGAATGGTGTAACAACGCTGTGACTGTCGCCAAACACTGCTATCCGCTGGTGGAGTTCCTGATAGTCAAGTGCAGACCTTTTTATTTAGTACGGGAGTTCTCCGCCGTGCTAATAGCTGCTGTCTACATTCCACCCAGCGCTAGCATTGGTGCTAATGCTAAAGAGGCTCTGTGTGAACTTTATCGGACTATCAGCGATCTGCAAAACAAACACCCAGACGGACTGTTTATTATCGCCGGAGATTTCAACCACGCAAATCTCAAGTCAGTGCTCCCTAAATTCCACCAACATGTGAACTTTGCAACGAGAGGAGCGAGCGCGTTGGATCTTGTTTACACAAACATCCCGAGCGCGTACCGGGCGGAGCCCCGCCCCCACCTCGCTTTCTCGGATCACATGTGTGTTTGGCTGACACCAACATACACACCACTCATCAGACGCTCCAGACCAGTTCAGAAGCAGGTGAAAACCTGGCCGGCAGGCTCCATCTCTGCCCTTCAGGACTGTTTTGAGTGAACTGCATGGGACATGACTGCAGTGGATGTGAGGAACACTCTGCGCAGAGTCAACCCATGAAAAGCTGCAGGACCAGACAACATCCCCGGCAGAGTGCTCAGGGAGTGCGCAGACCAGCTGACAGATGTTCTCACGGACATCTTCAACATCTCCCTGTGCAGCGCCACTGTCCCAACGTGCCTCAAGTCCACCACCATCGTCCCCGTGCCGAAGAAGTCCACAGTGTCCTGCCTCAATGACTACCGTCCCGTTGCACTTACACCCATCATCATGAAGTGCTTCGAGAGGCTAGTCATGAGGAACATCAAGACACAACTGCCCTCTTCACTGGACCCCCTGCAGTTTGCGAATCGTCCCAATCACTCCACGGACGATGCCATCACCACCACCCTTCATCTCTCCCTCACCCACCTGGAGAAGAAGGACACTTACGTCAGAATGCTGTTTATAGACTTCAGTTCAGCATTCAACACCATCATCCCACAGAGCCTCACCAGGAAGCTAAGCTCGCTCGGCCTCAACACCCCCCTCTGCAACTGGATCCTGGACTTTCTGATGGGGAGACCCCAGTCAGTCCGGTTCGGGGGCAGCACCTCCAGCACCATCACACTGAACACGGGGGCCCCCCAGAGCAGTGTCCTGAGTCCTCTGCTGTTCACCCTGCTGACTCATGACTGTGCTGCAAAACAGTTCTAACAGCTTTATCAAGTTCGCAGATGATACAACCGTGCTGTGTCTCATCACCAAAGGCGACGAGTCAGCATACAGAGAGGAGGTGCAGCGGCTGACAGACTGGTGTACAGTCAACAACCTTCACCTGAATGTGGACAAGACAAAGGAAATGGTTGTTGACTTCAGGAGAGCACAACACACCCACTCTCCACTCAACATCGACGGGTCCTCTGTGGAGATTGTTAAGAGCACCAAGTTCCTTGGTGTCCACTTAGCAGATAACCTCACCTGGACCCTGAACACCAGCTCTACAGCCAAGAAAGCCCAGCAGCGTCTCTACTTCCTCCGGAAGCTGAGAAAGGCCCGTCTTCCTCCACCCATCCTCACACTCTTCTATAGAGGGACCATTGAGAGCATCCTGAGCAGCTGCATCACTGCCTGGTTTGGGACCTGCACCGTCTCTGACCGCAAGACCCTCCAGCGTATTGTGAGGACAGCTGAGAGGATCATCTGCGTCTCTCTCCCCTCCATCACGGACATTTACACCACCCGCAGCATCCGCAAAGCAACCAGCATTGTGAATGACCCCACTCATCCCTCACACAAACTGTTCTCCCTCCTGCCTTCGGGAAGAAGGTACCGCAGCATCCGGTCCAGCACGACCAGATTCTGCAACAGCATCTACCCCCAAGCCATCAGACTCCTTAACTGCAGAGACTGAACTGATGTTTTTTCTGTACATGCACACACACTCTTACCCCACTTACCCCAGAAAATGGAAAGCACTAAAAACCCTACTACCTCACTGGACTCTATTGCACACTGTGTAATAGAGTAATTACTACCTCACCTGGTCCTTTTTGCACACTGCAAAATTTGCACACTGTCTTGTTATTTATTATTCTTTGTCTGTATGGTGTTGTATTGTCTGTCTGCACTTTTGTACTGTTGCACTATTGTTCTGTCTACACTGTGTTTATGTGCACCATGGTCCTTGGAGGAACGTTGTTTCGTTTCACTGTGTACTCTGTATATAGCTGAAATGACAATAAAAAACACTTTGACTTTGACTTTTGAGTCACATTTATTCAAGCACGACTGGCTAAAATACTGTTAACTGTTGGTGCTGGTCAACGAATTAGAATAATTTGAAATAGTGCAATCATAAAATTCTTTGAATGCATTTTTTGTGCAGAAAGCAAATCAGGTGTTCACCGCACCTGTCCTACTCGTTAGACTAATCACAGAACTCGTTACCTGGAAAAGAGCTTTCCAAAAGGCCCATTTAGGCCATTTAACTGTGACACTGTTGTTTTATTGAATTAGAATAATGGAGAAACCGTTTCATTGAATTAGAATCATTTTTATTATAATTACAATCATCACTTTCTCAGTATTTTGTGGCTGCCCCCTTGGCTTGTATGACTGCCTGAAGTCTCCGCGGCATCGATTTGACCAGCTTGTCGCAAGTTTCCGCACTCACAGCTTCCCAGGCAGTGGCGATGTTCTGCTTCAGTTGGTCCAGTGTAGTAGGCTTTCTGTCGTGAATTTTCCGCTTGACGATGGCCCAAAGGTTTTCAATGACATTGAGGTCAGGCGAGTTGGCCGGCCATGCCAAAACTTCAAGCTGTTTTTTAGTGAACCAATCTTTGGTCGACTTTGCCGCATGAGCCGGTGCAAGATCCTGTTGAAATATGAAGTCTTCTTCGCCGAACTGTTCCTCAACAGTCGGAATCAGGAACGTTTCCAGAACATCTTGATATACGGCAGCATTGACAGTCTTCTTGAGGAAGCAGAGTTTCCCTACACCTCGAGCGGACATGCATCCCCAGACCATAACGCTCTGGGGAAACTTGACGGATCTTTTCACGCACTCGTGGTTGTAGGTTTCGCCACCACGACGCCAGACACGAGGACCTTGGTCATCGAAGGAGAGGCAGAAGCGTGATTCGTCACTGAAGACCACTTTCTGCCAGTCTTCAGCAGTCCACTCGCCGTGTTCTTTGGCCCACTTCAGCCGTTTCTCCATTTGTTTCTTGTTCAGCATCGGTTTTACTGCTGGAACGCAAGATTTGAAGCCGAGTTCGCGCAGACGACGGTAAGTGGTTGATCTGGAGACGTCAGCGCCGGTCTGCTTTTTCCACAAGTCGGTGAGCTCGGAAGTGGACTTGAACCGGTTGCTGACTGCAATCTTTCTCAGCTGCTTGTTGTCGCGAGCAGAAGTTTTTCGGACGCCGGAACAGTTGGTGCGCTTGCTGCAGTTTTTCTTGAGAGCTTTGCAGACGGAAGACTGGCTGATGCCGAGCTGCTCAGCAATTTTAGTTTGGGTCAAGCCTTGTTGGCGAAGGGCTTGAATTTGAGCCACTATTCCGGTTGAGAGGTCGCGCTGCTTACCCATGATTGATTTTACAACTTAGAAATTCTACTCAACCCTGACTTTATACTGCACAGTGAACACTCTTCACAGAAAACAAAAATTCGAGCATTTATTCTAATTCAATGAAACAACAGTGTCACAGTTAAATGGCCTAAATGGGCCTTTTGGAAAGCTCAGCTGAGCAAATTTTTTTCCAGGTAACGAGTTCTGTGATTAGTCTAACGAGTAGGACAGGTGCGGTGAACACCTGATTTGCTTTCTGCACAAAAAATGCATTCAAAGAATTTCATGATTGCACTATTTCAAATTATTCTAATTCGTTGACCAGCACCTGTACAAATAAACACAATAGACAATATCGCAATTATAAAAAAATATTGAGGTCATGTTCATTTATTGTACAATAAATCGATATTGCAATTATTGTGACAGGCCTATATGTACCGTGACGGTTCATAAAGAATACACATGCCTTTACACTAGGGGTGGGCAATATTATATCGTATACAATATATCGTGACACAGAAATATCGTGATATTAAAATCCATATCGTGTTAATAGAGATGTTCTGTCTTAAAAGTAGCCTATTATTTACTGTGAAGCTTTAGGTGTATTTATTGTATAATTGTTTTAGTTTGCAGTTTATATGCATGCACTAAATATTCTGCAATATTTTTGCTGCATTATATTATTTTATGTGATATTATTTATTTTGCTACATTATGATTATACTGTTATACTCTTATACGATATTCCTGAAATTAGTTAATTATTTTTCTGTTTTCCTATATCGGCAAGTATATCGTTATCGCAAAAATACCCTGAAATATTGTGATATTATTTTAGAGCCATACTGCCCACCCCTACTTTACACCCATAGAAGGTTGTGACATGAAAATATTTTAACAGTGCCCCCTTGTGGAGAATGTTCAGCCTGCTAAATATGAATGAGTGAAGGAATGAGTGAAGTAAAAGCCAGGTCCATGTAGTGCTTCTAAAAGAAAATACTTTGTAAAAAGGATAATTTCTGGCTGTAATATTTTATGCTAGTTTTGATTTTCACAGTTTTCCTGAAAATCAGGACATAAAAATGTGTGAAAACACGCATATCTCCACACTCAGACACACAGCTGAGACAATGCCTCCACACTGGCTCAGGATCCATCTTTCGTTATCAGGTCCTGGAGGCTATGAGACTGAGTAATGAGAAGGGACACCCGTTCAGCACTGCACATATTATGTGTACACACACACACACACACACACACACACACACACACACACACACAGTGCAGACAAAACACTGGAGTTTCTACCATCCCACCCACTGAGATCTAATTACGCCGCCAATTAGGTCACAAGACAGCTCTCTCTCACTTGCACTCTCCCTGAACGCTTCTTACACACACACACACACACACACACACACACACACACACATGCACACACACACACACACACTGGCCTGCGAGCACACAGACCAAACCACATTTGGAGAATTAGGCCAATTTTACAACTCTAACGTGAGCATGCTCGCTATGCTTTGTCAAGCCATGTTACTGCAAAAAAACATACTGCAAAACAAATACAGCATTCTAATCAAATACAACGGATGTTTACTGCATTCATAAGCAAGATCTGAAGCAATATGGAGTATAAATCAAACAGTACCTTCAGACAACTGCTGAATATAACATGCTTTAGGATTTATTTTTAGCATACTTATTTTGTAAGCAGTATCATTAAAAAGCTATGTATATGTATAGGCTCAAACATTACCTGATTATATTTTGATTAAAAGCAAACATTTACTTTGGGCATTGTTAGGAGAGGGTGTAAGCATGTAAAAGAGAGTCCAGAGAAGGGATGCATGAATATCGGGCAACTAAAATGTTTGTGATTTGGCTGCAGATTATACTATTGTTATTTTATTCTATTATTATTTGTATTTTATTTTATTATTTTTAAGTAACACATTTAGTACATCAGTATTTATTTAGTATTCAGTAGGGGTGTAACAATGCATTCTGCTCACAATTTGATTCTTGAATTTTGACAAATTTTAACTATAAATAGAGACTTTTTTCTTTTTTAGTGTATAAACAATAAAAAACACACCTTGTATAAATGCTCCCTGTAGTCTGATATGCATAAACAAATCACTGTGCTGTTTTTTTGTTAATTATTAAAGTATTTCTGTGATTACTTTTGGTTACTGGTTTGGTTTTGGTTACTTTTTACTTTAATTTGACTGCATTTCTTAAGTGTATAAACAATAAAAAATGCACCTCGTGTAAATGTTTCCTGTACTGTTCTATGCGTAAACAAACAACAAACTTTTTTTTATTAATTACTTGTTTTCAAAGTAAAATAAAACATAATTGTCTAAGCACACAGTAACAAAGGAAATGTAATTCATTACTCTACTTAAATAAGTTTTTTTTTGTATCTTTACTAAAGTATTTTTGTTTTTTGATGACTTTTTACTTTTTTTTTTTATTTGGCTGCATCTTACTTTTCACTCCACTATATTATTGGGAATCTGTTCTTTTGGCTCATGAGGGCTGGATGGAGGATCTCTTGGAGCGTCTCTCCTGGTCCACGAGAGTCAAAGCCTGGAGAACCGAAACTCGTGCAGCGATCGTGGTGAGCCCCCCACCCCTCCATAGTGGAAAAAAGCATTTTTTGTGTAATTGGTTTTAGTTAAAAATGACTGACATATCCTCTCTTATCCGCTCTTTGCTTACGCCCACTGGTTCTTTGTCCTGCACTTCCAGGATTACGTACTCTGCATATCAAAAAACTATGTTCTCACAATCCATAATATCCATTTTTTCCAATGTGATGCATCATGCAATGATGCTTTGTTACACCCCAAGTATTAAGTATCAGGCCATTGGAAAATGTTTAATTTTGTTCCGTTTTCTGCCAGAATTTTTCTTTTTTATGTGCATTTTAAGTGCACAGTTATAGAGAGTAACCTCTAAAAACAAACTCATCTTCTTTTCAAGACAGGATACACATCAAACACATGGAACCCCTTTTGTGATCTTAACCCTGTGGGTAAAATCTGATTCCATCAAAAGAGACAGTTCTTGAGCTGCAGCACTCCGGCCGATTGAGTATCAAATCAGAATGTCCCTGAAGTCGAGAGACACTAAACCATCCAGAGTTAATCTGCATCCGAGCACCAAATCCACTTAATCCACAGCGCTCTGCAATTATATCACTGCAGATTATCCTGATAAGATTACTTTGATATAAAGTCCAGATCAACTGGACAAAAACAATTTTTGTGAGGCTGTGCTTTGTTCATCACAATGCGGGAAATAGCACAGCAATAGCTTTTGTATTTGTCTTTGGTTTGCAAGAAAATGAAAAGACTGAAAATGTGAGAAATTCATATTATTAAAACATTTTTTTGTGCACCAAAATCAAAGAGAGTTTGTATAATTTTTTTATTGAATAAAAAACAACATCAAGAGATGCAAGAAATGCAGTTTAATCTGCATGAGCAAACCGTGCTGAGCGGTCCGTGACGATGCGCTGGGAACAAGCCACAGTGGATCAGTCTCTCTGAGGCTGCTGGCAGATTTTATAAGCAGTGGCACCGCAAGACTATCTGAAGGACTGGATGTGCAAATGTGTCGCAGGTCATGTTGAGTCTAGACGCTCTAAGACCAGTTCCTCCGCATATCCTCGCATGACCCACTTCACCCACCAGCGCTCGTAAACTATCAGCGTGCACCTGTTGTGCTGGGATCCCTATTTCTGTAGTCAGTCAGTCAAAGCATCCACAGGCCTCGTATTAACGAGATGGCAGGCGTCACTGTTATTTCTGCGGTAGGGAACACGCATTCTCCACATGCTGCCATGTCGTAAAGGCATCGATCAGAGGCGCGCGTCCAAAAAGCACTCAGAGAGATGTTGAAAGTTGCATCAATAACAAAGATTAAGCCTGGTTCTGTAGTACACAGCATTATGAACTAAAATTCTGTATTGAAAATAATATTTAAATACAGAAAAAGTAAAGTCTAAAAGTCAGAGACTATTAAAATTTTATTTTTACTTAAACCAAATAATTACAATAGGATGAAGTGAATTCCAAAAATCCCATTTCTAACTAGGGGTGGGCAATATGGCCCTAAAAAAATATCACAATATTTTATGGTGATATGCCGATAACGATACTCTTGGCAATATGACAAACAATAATTTTTTTCAAGAATATTTCAATAATACACTACTGCAACAAAATGAAAAATAACAGAAGTCAATGATCCAGAATGTCATGATACTAATAATATTAATACTGCACTTTAAATATCTCCATATATCCAGGATAAAAGTAAAATAAATGATACAGGTAAAATCTGTCTTTAGTAGATATATAATGGGAAATGAGAACATTACGTGATGTGATTTAATTTTTCTTTTGCTAAAAACAGCAAAAAAATAGTACTCTGATGGATTTAATAGGGGTGGGTGATATGGCACCATATTTTAGGGTATAATAAACAATATTTAAAAAATTGGCAATAATATTGCATACGATACGATATGGCACACCCCTATTTCTAACAGAAAGTATCTCAAGAACAACCAACTGTTACACACGGTGGTGGTAGTATCATGCTCTAGTGCAGATGGAATAAGAAGGAAGTAGGAGTAGTATCTCAAATCCTTCAGCAATATAGTGATCATATTATATGCTTTTCTATAAAGATTACACATCCCTAAAACCAGCTAAACTGTCTGAATTAAAAGAGGTCTGAGCTTATTTTAAAAATAAAATAAGCTTAAAATAAGCTTATTTTAAAATATGAGCTTATTTTAATAAATTTTGCTGAATGTGTTCTACTCTTCCATAGCCTATTCTAATGTGATCTAGCTCCCCATAGCTGCCTTAGGATCTGCATTTGCTTACGCCCACTGGTTCTTTTGTCATACACTAGCAGGATTGTGGCCTCTATTGTTCAAACAATGCAACTACATAATATTTTATAAACTGAACAATGTGCTGCAATGCTTTGTTACACCCCTAGTATTGAGTACTAGGCAAAAAAAAAATCTAGTAGAAATCTCTAACAAATTCCATCAATCAAAAGCATGAAAAATTCCATTTAATACCCCAGATCGGGAAAGACACAATAAAATAAGCTTATATAGTGCTCTAATGTGATCTACTGTATCTCTCCATAGCTGCCATAGAACCAACAAGTCTGAGGTAAATTATCCAGTGAGCTGAAAGAGACGTAGAGAGAAGTTTCTGGAATGATGAGTCATCGGGAGCTGAGCAAACACAGGCATGCATATGCATGGCTGGCCCTAGGAAACAAGCAGAGGAAGCGATAATATGGCTGTTTTCGACCATCGCAGTGCTTCCTACGACATAGTCTGAACAAAGGACACGGCAGACAAAAATACAAAAGGGCTAAATCTTCCAGGGGAATTAATATAGAGGAAAAAAAAGAGATCCTCAAAAAATATCCAAATTCATAATCAAGCCATAAATATGATTTGACATCAGCTCGAGATTAAAGGCTGGGATTTGTCCCGGACGGTTTGACAGTGGCCGGTCATCTGCAGACCCTCTTTATCCTCTTGTCTCCCTGCTTTATACCGGAACAGTGGATATCCTGACATGCTTTCTGTGTGGATCCCTACGGTGAGATTGCAGGCTGCCCCATTTTTAGAGCACTAACACATAAACACACACACACACATATTCAGAGAGAGGGAAAGAGTGAGAGGGATACACATACACAAACACATACAGTTGCAAGAAAAAAAATGTGATTCCTTTGGAATTACATGGATTTCTGCATAAATTGCTAATTAAATGCGTTCTGATTTCATCTATGTCACAACAATAGACAAACACAGTCTGCTTAAACTAATATTACACAAAAAAATTATGTCTGCATGGTTTTATTGAACACAACATGTTAACATTCACAGTGAGGGGAGAAAACGTATGTGAACCTTTGAATTGACAGATGGGCTTGTTAAAGGCTGTTTCAGTGCTTCAATAATTACTGTAGTGTTCATACACAGGATCGTATAAATTTACTGTGTCCCATGACTTTTGCCACTTGTCTGTTTGCATTGATCAGTGTCCAAAAAGCTCTCAAAAATATGATAAAAGTTGCATCAATAACAAAGATTAAGCTTAGTTGTGGAGTACACAGCATTAAAAACTAAGATTCTGTATTAAAAGGAAGATTTAATTCAGGACTAGGCCATTAAAAATAGTTTTAGTCCAACCAAGTAGTTACAAATAGCAGACAGAAGACAGGAATCACATGCAAACACTGGACCTAAGTGAATAGTATGTACAGGGGTTGGACAATGAAACTGAAACACCTGGTTTTAGACCACAATAATTTATTATCCTGACGGACAGTTCTGGTGGAAACAGGAGAGTTAAGGTGCACATTGAATTCTGCCGTGATTTGTTCAGCCGTGGTTTTATGTTTTTTGGATACAATCTGGGTTAGCACCCGAACATCCCTTTCAGACAGCTTCCTCTTAGAGCGTCCACAGTTAATCCTGTTGGATGTGGTTTGTCGTTCTCGGTGGCATGCTGATATTACCCTGGATACCGTGGCTTTTGAAACATCACAAAGACTTGCTGTCTTGGTCACAGATGCGCCAGCAAGACGTGCACCAACAATATGTCCTCTTTTGAACTCCGGTATGTCACCCATAATATTGTGTGCATTGCGATATTTTGAGCAAAACTGTGCTCTTACCCTGATAATTGAACCTTCACACTCTGCTCTTACTGGTGCAATGTACAATTAATGAGGATTTGCCACCAGGCTGATCCAATTTAGCCATGAAACCTCCCACACTAAAATGACAGGTGTTTTAGTTTCATTGTCCAACCCCTGTAGCTACTGCAAAATGCATTGCAGACAGGCCTTTCATGGCAGTCAGAGTCAGAACATTTTAAAAATATCAGGCAGGTCTTGTGGGATTTTCTGGTATGCAGTGAGTGGTCAGTACCTACCAGACGTGGTCAGAAAAAAGCATGACCGGAGAAAAGGCAGGGTCATGGACACTCAGTCTCAGTGATGTGATCCATGAAGGCTCCACCTTACAACCTAGAGGACTTGAAGAACCTGCCACTAACAGCTTGCTGTCAGATACCACAGAACACCTTCAGAGGTTATGTGGAGTTCATGACTCCAGTGGTCAGATGTGTTGTATTGGTGGTGGGGGTGGGACTACTCAGTATTAGGTAGGTGGTGGTAGTGATGTGGCGGATTGGTGTAACTTGCAGTGTGTGGCTTTTGAAATGGCATCAAAACCCCTGTATAAGTTGTAAGGTGTTATCTTGTGAACACTGGCCTGCATGCTCATGGGAAGGCACCATGAATTACTAAAGTGCGGAGTGACTGTGAGCGGCGGTGTCTGGCTAGAATTATCCATGCAAACAGATAAGTGGCTCAATGGAATCAAATCCTCACAGCTGGGTTCTAACATCTAATGTTTAAGCTATAGTTTTAATCATATGATCACTATTTCATTATTCCTGCAGTTACATGCACTAGTGCTTGACACTACCACCACCATGTGCAGTGTTGGGCACGTTACTTTGAAAAAGTAATTAGTTATAGTTACTAGTTACTTCTCCAAAAAAGTAACTGAGTTACTAACGGAGTTACTCCACTATAAAAGTAACTAGTTACCAGTAAAAGTAACTATTGCGTTACTTCGCCCCGTAAAAATAAATAAATAAAGAATAAGTAAAGAAAATAAATGATGTAATTACTATTATTATTAGAAAAATAACAAACAAAAATAAACCCAAAATGTTGACAAAAATATAGTCTAACGAATAAAAAAAAATAAGAAACGAAAAACTCCACAGGACCAAAGAAAATTACTAAGACATGTAATACTGAAAAAAAAAACGGAAAAAACAAATACACGTCTGGGGATAAAAATTAAACAAACCAAACCACATTCAAAGAAATAAATGTATTTATAAACAAAACAAAAGAATGGACAAAAACAACAATCCGTTAAAAAAACTCATTTAAATCCATTAAAAAACTCATTTAAAACAATCACAGGCTTTTTGCGCAGAATAATAAAAGTTTCGGTTAGTTTCAGTTTCAAATCATGAAAACAGCTCACCAAAACCTCAACCTATCCTTTATATTTGACAATATTTGATTAACTTACAGGTCCTTACTTATTTTTATTTAACTGAACTGAGTTGTAAATTATTTATAGCCTCGCGCTGAATTCAGCTCCGCGCTGCGAAAGAGAGAGAGAGAGAGAGAGGCGCAGCGCATTTTGCCTGATTTCTCTTTATTAATTAACAGTACATTTGTTGGCTTTAGTAAATTTAATAACATTAATTTTAGTATACTTGTCAGATCTTATTTATTAAAACTTTTTTTAGAAGACAGAGGTTATTCTGCGCGCAATGCCGCGCCGCTGCGCCAAGCACCACTTTGCGTGCCTGACATTTCAGAGCGCTGGACGAGATTTTAATTCATGAATTAATATATTTAATATTTTTATAAATTTGCCCTGGTGATAAGAAACGAATGCTAACATATAGCGTTATATTTCTGTGTATTTCAAATGTTTTAAGTTTTATATAATTGACGGGCAGCACCACGCGCCAGATTGACAATGTGCTTTGTTTTTCAGATATAAAAGTGAAATTCAGTTAAATAATAGCAAAGTTAACTAAAATAAATTTATGTTCAGTCAAAGTTATTTTCTCTTTTAATTTTCCATTTCAAAACTCCAGCATTTGAGTGAGAATAAGCATCTGTTGAAATTTTTAAACAGCAGAATGCCTAGTTACAGTTATTTAGTCTGTGTACTAAACATAAATATAAATCCTTATAACTGACAGAAATAAATATAACTAATAATAATTTATAGTTACAGTGCAGATTTTTATGTATATATATTTTTCATAGTTGATTGCTGAAGGCTCTGGGTGTGGTTTATTTTTATGTGGTAAAGATGTGATGGTATGGAGTATTTTGGAGCGCAGGGTGAGCAATCGCGCTAATCCGCCGCCAAGATAAAAACACGCCAGAAATTTACCTCAACACACATCATTTCCAGACCACCACGCCCATCGGTGTTAATATATTCCAAAGTCCAACGCTATTTTAAGGACGCGTGCAAGGCCTAAAAATAGACTGTTGACGGGTGGCAAAGCGCCACGCTACACGCCTTGTGCGGTGTGTATGATAGGGCTCTTGGTCTGTATGCGCAAAGTTAAAAAAAGTTCATTCAGCTGCTAAAGTAACGTGCAGTAACGGAGTGTCGAAAATGGTAACGGCGTTATAGTTACAGTCAGAGTAATTAGTTAGATTACTCGTTACTGAAAAAAGTAACGGCGTTAGTAACGCCGTTTATTTTAACGCCGTTACTCCCAACACTGACCATGTGTAACAGTTTTTTTAAGTACTTTCTGTTAGAAATGAGAGCTTTGGATTTCACTATATGTTTTGCCCAGTAATTTAGAGCTAAGGAACAAATGGTGAAAATTTGTGTAAGGACAACCACCAGTGAAGTACAATTGATATACAGGTGTTGGACAATGAAACTGAAACACCTGTCATTTTAGTGTGGGAGGTTTCATGGCTAAATTATTCCAGCCTGGTGGTCAATCTTTATTAATTGCACATTGCACCAGTAAGAGCAGCGTGTAAAGGTTCAATTAGCAGAGTAAGAGCACAGTTCTGCTCAAAATAATGCAATGCACACAACATTACTGGTGACATAACAGAGTTCAAAAGAGGACAAATTGTTGGTGCACGTCTTGCTGATGTATCTGTGACCAAGACAGCAAGTCTTTGTGATACATCAAAAGCCACGGTATCCAGGGTAATGTCAGCGTACCACCAAGAAGGACGAACCACATCCAACAGGATTAACTGTGGATGCTGTAAGAGGAAGCTGTCTGAAAGGGATGTTCAGGTGCTAACCCAGATTGTATCCAAAAAACATAAAACCACGGCAGAACTCAATGTGCACCTCAACTCTCCTGTTTCCACCAGAACTGTCCGTCGAGACAATAAATTATTGTGGTCTTGGGATCTAACGAAAGAGCACAACACTGCTCTCTAGTGGCAGGGGTTTAAACACATCAAACAATTGTACTGCCTCAAAATAAGTCCACAGCTGGGAGGCTGTGGGGGTGTGCCGTTGACCTTGAACGTGATGGTGGGTATTAAATTAAACCTGCTGGTAAAGGTTAAGTTAACTGCAGTCTTTGGTGTTCAAACACAGCAATTGAGCTTGATGATATAATTACTAGAGAATGCAGCTACTACTACTCACCTCCGCCATACAAACTGTCCAATTTTGGCTTCAGGACGTGTCACAGTGTATTATTACTCACCTAGACGCAAGTCGTTTAGAGTGGTGCCAGAACTAAACTGCCAAACCTCATACTCGCATTTGTCACGGGGGAGGATTTGTAAACAGATATGTAAGGGCAGCCCTGTGTAGTGGAGACTGTAGTGGAAATGACAAAATATGACAGAATGGTTCATGTGACTGAGCCAGCGAGAGACTCAAAAGCTCTACTCAGCTTTATGAGCTTGGAAAGCTTGTCTGTTGATAAAATGTTGTGATTGATTGCTGTACAGACCTGACAATGCTGAAAGTCTTACAAATAATGATGTGGCTTTGGCTTTTTCTGCTTAATGAAACCTGCCAAACTGTAATTTCAGTCATTTCTCAGTTCTGCTCCTGCCCTTCTGTGTTTTCTTCTTGGTTACTATGGTCAGCAGAGCTTAAAATAGGGAGGTCCACGCCTCAGATGCTAACAAAAACAGCAGGGCCACTGTCAGAATACAGTGCCTTTTGGCAAAAAAATGACTTCAAAGCTTCCAAAAAATGACTTCAGACTACACAGAAATTTGATTTCCTGTCATGCATGTGTCTACCCTGTCATGGCAAACTGCACAACAGTGTGGACAATGACAGGGGGGACAATTTTAAACAAAAAACACTAATTAATGAAAGTGAGATTTCCTTAGAGTTAAAATTTTAAAATGTTTATGGTGACCTAGTTGTGTTTCATCCAACATTCATCTAAGACCTTTTAATTTTCTAAAATAAATTTATTTACCTTGATATTTCATCACGGCAGGGTGACAGTTAACAATCATATAGTTCTATCTCCAAAAGTGCCCAAACACAACAGATTACAAATTTACTCACTGAATATGAGCACATTCCATGTTTAATATATCTCTTGGATATTTAAAGGGCATTTCAATCCCATGTTTAACTGTTTCTTTCATTTTAAAGTGAGGGCATAATGAGGGCATAATCAACTATATAAATTAGTAGTCATATAAATAAGTAATTAGGGGTGGGAATTACAGGGCATCTCGCGATACAATACTATCACAATATGTTGATGCCCATGATAACAATTATTATGTCACAATATTGTGATTTAAAGATACTCGATATATATCGCAAGACAATTGTCTACAAAACTTCATGGCGTTACTGAAGAGGATATAATGGTCCTAAGTGAGCAAGTACCAAGAATTGTGGACTAATTGGAGGTAGTTTAACAGAATTGAATGACCTTTTTAATATTCACCGCAGGTTTACCCGATTCATCTGATTAGTGCCACCATATGGAGTAATAAAGCAGTAGCTTTAGAAAGTCAAATTGGTTGTAGTCTTAGTGAGTTCAGCATGCTAATAATTAATAAACATGCCATCAATATCAATATCAATATTTGGCCCCACATATCAGTACAAAAACGATCAAAGCAATAGGATATATCGCAATATCGAAATATTGTCCCACCCCTAGTACTCATTAACTCTCAGTAACTCTGCTATTAAGTAACAATTTACTGATACACAGTGTTTGTACGAAATTTAAACAACTATTCTTTAAACACAAAAGGCACAATATATTGATAGTGACCCAGCAAAGGATTTGCTTTGCAAGTGTGAAACTGTGGTTCTTCGATACTCAATATATTGCAAAACAATTGTCTACAAAACTTCATGGCATTACTAAAGAGAATAATGTATTTATTGGTGTTAGTTTCACAGAATTTAATATTTTTTTATAATATTGTTCACAGCAGGTTTACCCTATTTTTCTGATTAGCGCCACCGTATGGAGTAGCAGTTACCTATGTATCAACAAATATATATATCAAGATTAGGCCCCACGTATTGATGCAAAAAAAACAAAAAAAAAACAATACGATACGATATATCGCGGTATCGATATACAGTCCCACCCCTAGTGCTAATTCAGAGTAAATCTTGTAAAAATGTATCATTACAGTGTTTGTATGAAATTTAAACTACTATATTTTGACACAAAAGGCACAATATATTGATACTGATCCAGCAATGGATTTGTTTTGCAAGTGTGAAAGGAAAGGCCAACAAATTATGTTGTGATTCTCCTCGAAGCAGTGTTTTACCTTTCAGGCATCTGTCACTCGAAATACCACCAACGTGTACCATATGTGAGCTTGGCTGGGCTAGGGTGAGCCCAGCACAGCTCCTCAGACTGTTTTATAGAGACGGCGACTGCAATCATCAGGAAAAAATTAGCTCAACGCTAAGCAACACGATCCTATTGGCTGCCTGGGCCATCCGCTCTATTTGAGGTCAGCCCAGACATTCCAATGGATAATCTTTTCCATTCCTCAACTCTCTCTCTCTCACTCTCTCTCTCTCTCTCTCTCTCTCACACTCTCTCTCTCTCTTAAGAAAAGTACAGGACCTTAGCACAACGGCTGCTCTGTACAGTTCCTCATGGTACTTCATGCATATGCTTCCAGCTAACTGCTCAAACAGCCTCAATCATATGAAGAGAGTGAAAGTCCCTCACCTAAATTAGACAATCGGATTCAATCCTCTCAACTATTCTCAACTGAACATTTGAGTCATTCTTTCTCAGCGCTTTCCAGCAAGTTCCAGCTATTTTCTATAGCAAGCTAGTAATATAACACGGCTGAATTAGAGCCCTAGCCACATCATAGGAAGGGACGGGAGTTCAGACAAGTTGAGCTATGTTTGCCCTCTGGAGGTTCGCCCACTTTTCCCAGCATCCCTGGCTTTGTTCCGCTTCTCCTTCCCTCAGAACTCGCAACAAAGGGCTGTAATTGTGGTGGGCACTAACCAGAGAGAAACAGAGATAATACGGCATTCTCTCACACTTCAAATGCGGTCGCTCGCTGGGATTTACGGGAACATATTGGGAATTAGACCGGATTCAGAAATGACAGACGCTGCGAAGAGGAAGAGACGATGGTCATTTCACTGCAAACCGCACGGCTCTTCTTTTGCAGACCACAGGATTTATATATATATATATATATATATATATATATAGTACATAAAAACTGCTGTTAAATGATGATAATGATGTGCAAAGAGAAAGAAGCAAATCTCCAATGCATAACAGCACACATATAAACACACTTCATAGTTCCTTCTTATCCACAGAAGCCAAGGCCTCTAGATTTTAAAGCATTGCTGTAAGAATTTGATTGCATTCAGTGGTTCAGACCTACACTACACCCAACTCATTGAACTTTGATTGGTGTTTCAATTACTTCCATGTCCAGGTGTATAATAAAACCAAGCACCTAGTTATGCAGACTGCTTCTACAAATATCAGTGAAAGAATTGGTTGCTCTCAGGAGCTCAGTAAACTCCAGCATGGTGCCAGGATAGGATGTGCCACCTGTGCAACAAATCCAGGCATTAAATTTCCTCCTCACTACTAAATATTCCACAGCTAACTGTCAGTGATATTATAACGAAGTGAAAGATACTGGGAGCAAAAGCAACTCAGCCACAAAGTTATTCTGCGGATCATAATCTGTAGAACAGGGGTCGGCAATAGGGGGCCCGTGGGCCAGATGTGGCCCACAAGCATGAAACATCTGGCCCGTAAGGTATTTAGAACTATAATGAACGATAATGAAAAAAAATAAATAAAATGCTTCTCTGGCGTGCTTTTGTTTACATTTCTCCCCAATGGACCTCCAAACTTTATGTGGTCTTCAGATTGGCTCAAGAACTGTAGAGTGTAGAGAGCTTCATGGTTTCATCCAAGAGTTTTAATTTCATCCAAGCTTTACTTTTGGCAATATAGTGTACATGGACTGCCTCCCTATACTTGCATCTGATGTTAGTGTATTGTCAATTTGGTGAGTTTCCTCTCTATATGTTGTGCTGAATTATGCCTCCCCGCCAAAATATGACTCCCTGAGATCTGGCATGTTGTGTTAAACGTGCATTACACATGCATTTTAAAGGTCTTCTGTATGTGTAGCTTAACCCTCCTGTTATGTTACGGGTCAAATTGACCCGCCTTGAAGTTTCAAGGAAAAATAGTTTAAAGTATTTTTTCAGTATGAAACTTTTTCTGCTTGCCTTAATTAGGGTAATCAATATATAATATGAAAATGGTTCATCTCACATATTTGCAACTAACTCCTGCAAAAACTAAAACATAATTGCAATGTTATGTTTTAATGTTATGTAAAACTACTGTTTTATATGTTATAAAAATGTATAAGTAGTGAAACATAAAAAAAAAAATTAACGTGTATTTTTTATGAAAAATGAGTGAATTATCCTAATTGAACCATTACCATTATTTGGTAAGGAACACCATTGTACTAAATATTGAATTTATTGATAATAATTAGTAAAAGAGTTCGTAATGATTATAGTCACACTGCTTGTTACGATTTTTTTAGACATCTTTTGAATAATTTAACATGCACAGAGCCAATATGACATTCATTGTTTCTGGTAACTCCCTTTTGCTTGCAACTATTTTGGCAACGATAATAAATTGATACCTTTGGTATCTAACAAGGAGCTGTACATAAAGTCGTAGATAAGAACTAGTTTTTTTTTTTTTTTTTTTTTTCAGTCCATTACTGTACATCTGCTCTGCATTTTTCCGGTTCTTTTAAAGAAAACATCACCGGTAATTGGCCATGTCAAAAAACAGTTATGATTTATATCTCCTTCTTTCCTCCGAGAGGACGACTCGCATGTTATAACAATTACTCTACCTGTCCTCATAAATCACTGACAGAGATGACTCCCGCAGTGTAGTGGAAGTGTGCGTTAGCGGTGTGAGATAGCGTGTCCTGTCAGATCTTCGGAGGTATGAGAACACAAAGAAGAGTTTCACCGTGTTGAATACTTTCCATTACAAACATGTTACAACAAAGCCCAGGATCTACCCTCTCTCTCTCTCTCTCTCTCTCTCTCTCTCTCTCTGGCTCGTCTTTAATGGAGGTCTTGTATTGATGTTATTTGTAGTTGCTGGATGGATGTTTGAGTGTGGAAGAGATTTTGCTGTAGCTCTGGCCTTCAATGCTTTCAGACAAAGAATAATAAAGAACTTAAAGTTTTCCTTGAACTGCTTCTACCCGGCATTTTTCTCTACATTTTAATTTAAATCTGAATGTCGACACTGTATGGGCAAGGATGTAACTCTGTATTACAGTGCTTGAAAAAGGCCTGCCAAAATGATCCTTTGTTTATGTGATTCGATTCCAACAGGAGAAAACTCGTCAACATACTGCTGATTACATGAGCAGGCCTTTGTTAAACAATATAATACTACTTTTCTACTGTTAGGGCCTCATGATATTGGGAAAAGTTTACATTGCAATGTTTTTTTTGACGGTATATATTGCAATATTAAACAATACAGGACCCGTGACATCACCAGGCCCCGTCCCCAAACGTGCGCTGTGTTATCTCAGAGATCCAGACTGACCGAGAGCTGAGCCAGTGCTTTAGAGTCAGCCGAGCACTCAAAACGCGAGAAAAAGAGCAAAAAAACAATAATCGGGCATTTAAATAGCCTTTTAAAATGTAAATTTAAAGGTACATTTAAAAAGCCAATATGAGATTTGTTTTACTCACCCTATATATTTCTGTTTTGATAATTTCAGATGGCTGAACAGAAATCTTGTTCTGCGTGCTCCTGTCTTCACTAAAAGTGTTTTTTTTGAATGTTCATTTTCAAAAACATAGTGATGCTGCTATCTGCTTGTGTATGTTAAGTGCACTGAAATTTAGTATTTTATTTAAGTTTTTGTGTTTTTTGATATTGCTCTGTGTTTTTTATTTCAAATGAACTGCAAAAAGAGCAAATAAGAGTAGACTGTGCTAAATAAATGTTTACGTTCTATTAGTATTATTATTGTATTTTATTAGTTGCAAAAAAAACTTTACATATCGGCCATCAAAAAACTCATATTGGTCGATCACTACTCACTACTCACTACTTTGTCAGCACAAAGACAAATATATTTGTGTGTGTGTGTGTGTGATTGAGAGTGTGTGCTGTACCTGTGGATATCCTGCGCTGGTGAAGCGGGCACATGCCAGTGAAGCAGGAGCAGCCAGGGGGTGAGCTGCCCCGCAGACATGGCGGCGGTGCAGCACATGGGTTTTTCAGGAGCCCTGAGTGTGGGACACAAAAGGAAGCAGGTGAGAGTCACACACTTTTAAATAAACTCAAGTAATCATTAGCATAATTTCTGCTAAAATGTATTTGTACAGTATTAGATGCTCTAAACACAGAGACATGGAAAGCAACAGATACCATATTTTTTGCACTATGAGATGCATCTAAAATCTTTACATTTTCCCAAAAAATCGTCAGTGCACCTTATCGTCCGGTGCGCCTTATGTATGAATTGTACCAGTCAGGTATTAACATGGCTAGCACTACTAGAGAAGCATTAGCATTGCCCGCTAATGGTTAGCTGCTAATGCTAACGCTCCAGCCTTAGTGGTAAAGAAATTCAGGAATCTAAGCTTACTGTAAATAAACTAAAGCCTTTTACTCACCCAAATAAACAGTTTTCAGGAGAGAAATCTATGTAGATTAGCATCTTGTGCTCGTTTGACTTCAAAAGAAATATTTTTTTTATTACAGTTTTGTTTACTTAGCTTAGCTTTACTTAACTTAGTTAGCTATCTCCCCCCACCACCACCCAGATCCTTATAGTGTCTCTTAAAATGTGCCTTATAATCCAGTGTGCTTTATGTATGAAAATAGACAAGAATATAGACGTTTATTGATAGTGCGCCTTATAATATGGTGCGCCTTATAGTGCAAACATTACTGTGTATTACTTTTGGCAATATAATGTATCTACCAGAGACAGATTATATATGCATATCCCCAATATGATTTAATTTACTACAATACTGAACACACATTGCTGTAGTAAAAATCTGGTGAAATCTGTTAAATATTCCTGTACTTTTAATATTTTAAAATATATCACAGTACAACAAAATATCACAATATTGCATGTTTCTAATAGCATGCTACACTATTCTTCTGTGTCCTTAAAAGGGAATTTTCCTGCTTTTTTGTTTAATTAGCTACTGTAACTCTATTGCCCAGGAAAGGCTTTTTATTATATTTTGTGTCACTGCAGTGAGGATTTGATTGTATTCATTCAATAAGAAGAGCAAGCTTAGTGTGTGTATTTGAGCATCTGTACCAGAAATGAGGGCTATGAGTAATAGATCTGTAAATTTTAATTCTTTTAAAGCCATACAGGCCTGGAAGGTTCTAGGGAAATGTATTTTTAAGGGTGTGCAAGTTACTTAAAAGCATTCTGATCTGTGATTGGTCATTCTGCTTCTGCTGCTCTGCAACACGTAGGGTACACATAGGCTACAGATTAGATTCAATGCAAAAGCAGACAGTAAACTGGCCTTTACTCATAATGAGACTACACATAACACAGATGTGGCCTAGAGCAGAACTGTATGCGTGTGGTCTTACTCATGTTAAACATCCTGATTTATATGGAAAAGTATGAGCTTGCATTATTTGTAAGCTAATAAAAAACAAGTATCCCGACTTTATCTCCCTTTAAAAGATGAATACTCAATCGCATCCCAATTCCTTTAACTCTGCAGAGCCTGTTCTGCATCCACACACTCAACCCACCCCCAACACCCATCACGCACAAACACGCACAATGAGACAGATCTGGAGGCTCCCTTTATGAGACTTCAGGATGCTTGGCCCCCTTTAAAGCCCCCATTTACAAGACTTTCACTAGAGGCCACACTAAGAACAGAATCCTTCTCCTCCAGCTTCCCTCATCTCGTTTCCAGGGCAATCAAACTCAAGGTCAAAGATCAAGACTGCAATTCAATACATCAGGACCGTCATAAAAATCTGTTCTTCAAGGGCCCTTGATTAGGGCCTTTAGAATCCGGCCTGAGGGACGGACCTACAGCGACGGCGGCCGATTGTTGCCCGGGCCACGTGATTACACAGCGGCGGCTAATGCGGCCTTCGAGGGTTTATTAGCAGCGAGGAGAGTGAGGCTCAGTGGCACTTCTCTTTTACAAGATACTTTCCTCCTGCTGATTAATTAAATCAGTATGCCCAGGCTTTTAGACTGTTTGCAAAAGGAGAAAAGAGAGGATTTTCTCAACAAGTCAGGACTCAAACACAGGAGTGTAAATCTCACGGTGACTTAACTTGTTTCAATTACGCACAGCCCTGTAATTTCCGCAATCCAGAGAACCCGGAGGAACATGGAAAACAGATTTAAAGTCTGATATAATGACAAAATGTGACAAAACTGAAAAAACAGATCTAAAAAAATATGAAAAAAAGTGAAATACAAGGCTTTAATATGACCCTAATTATTGCCATAATCACATACATTACTGTTATTCAAAAAATCTGGGGTGTCCATTTTTTTACTTTTTGACATTTTTGGGATCTTGGGGGCACTTGGGGCCCTATCTTACACCCTCTGCAAGCCTTACAACCCACCAACATGCTATTCTCATGTATTGCGCCTGCGCCGTTTAAATAGCAATGGCGCTTGTGAATATATCTAAGCCAATGGAACAAACTTCCAGAAGCTTTGAGATGTGCTTAAACTTTAACCTCTTTAAATATATATATATATTACTTTTAATTCTATCATAAATGTATGTTTTTTCCTTTTAAACTATAATTTATTATGACTTTCTTTTAAACTGCATTGAGTTTTAAAACCTTTCTGTACAGCACTTTGAATTGCTTTTGAAAGGATTGAAAGGTACTATACAAATAAACTCGACTTGCTTGCTTTGCCAATAAGGTGGTCTGGAAATGAGGTGTGTTCAGGGTAAATTTATGTCGAATTGCAATCTTAGCAACAGAAAACACAGGTGCGCCACTGTCTGATTTTAACCCTGACAATAGTAAACTGTGAGATGTTCATTTCTATTATTTTCCTCTGCTAAGAAGCACAGAAGCACTGCACCCTTAAAATACCATTTCGCAGAGTGCACCTGGCTCTTAAAATGAATAGCAAGTGACACAATGAGTTTATTCACGTTAACCTTTGGAGCACGGCTGCCAGCATAGCAGCTAACAAGCTTTAACCCTCTGTCTTTAAGCACTGGTTACAACCCTGGAAGTGTCAGCCTTTTTGTAAAAAGCTAAGTTACCTTAGCTAACATTACTATCCTAGTCCTGTAAAACTCAGATTTATATGAGCTTGCTGTTTAAAGATTCTACTCTCTACACTATATATCTCATTTACAAAAAAGCTTCCATTAGAATGTTCTTTACTGAGTCAAATGTGGTTCTTTCATCACTTTAAATAATTATTTTAGTATCTTACATTTTTTAATTGTACACTAAATAACACAATATGGGACTGACACGTATACAGACAGTAAAAATACAGCAGACCAATATAACCATATTATAACCTATTATTACTGTACTATTGTATTAAACTAAATCTAACCTTTCAGAACTGATGTAAGCCGAATCACCACTGTACTTTTTTTTACACCCCTACATTATGAGCTTAACTCAAGAATGCGCACTCCGTTCCTTCACGGTAGAAAGAAGGCTTTCACATCTAAATGAAAACTTCCATCAGACGGACGATCATCTTAACTGGATATATGGTTCGACGTGGTCAGGGAATGTTCCGCATGGCTTGGCTTTCCCACACGAGGCTGTGTTCTGCATGGTGGATAAAAACAGAGCGGCTCTCATGGCACAGTAATTGAAATTGTTTGGAGCATTAGCTAGAACAAAAAGCTCCAATCCATAACCTCAAATCATTCGGTGCCAAGGCTATCCTGGAGCACAATCCCATTTATCAGAAATCTGATCCTTCACCCAGCTGATGACAGCAAACACACTCACAGAGAGAGAGAGAGAGTTAGAGAGAGAGAGGGTTAGAAAGAGAGGGAGAAAGAGGGTTAGAGAGAGAGAGAGAGAGAGAGAGGGTTAGAGAGAGAGAGAGAGAGAGAGAGAGAGAGAGAGAGAGAGAGAGAGAAATAGGGAAAAACAGACTAAACTCCAGCAGCTTCCACAGATTCTTAAAATAGTTGCGGAATTCCACTCAGCCCCCTAACCGTACCTTCACACATACACACACACACACACAGAGGGAGAGTTAGTTGGAAAAGCTGTAGGAGAGAGTCTCTGAATGGCCAAATGGAACAGAGAAATAGAGAGAGAAAGAGAAACAAGAAAAAAGAAAATTGAGAGAGCAAAAAGAAGAAAATAGAAGAACATCATTCTTTCCTAACAATGAGTTCTGGAACAGTTCTTTTCTGGAATATAACATTATGTGGGTTTTCTATAACATCTAAGCCTCAAAGCCTAACTTTTCTAAAGAACCATCCACTGCAACATTCCACAAGAACCACACAGTCACTTTGACTATTTTCATATTATTCTGTGTTCACACGGTTCTAGAGTGCAATCCTCATTCACACCAGTCTAGATCCCTATTTACACAGTTCTAATGCAATCCTCATTCACACCAGTCTCGATCCTTATTTACACAGTTCTAATGCAATCCTCATTCACACCAGTCTCGATCCCTATTTACACAGTTCTAATGCAATCCTCATTCACACCAGTCTCGATCCCTATTTACACAGTTCTAATGCAATCCTCATTCACACCAGTCTCGATCCTTATTTACACAGTTCTAATGCAATCCTCATTCACACCAGTCTCGATCTCTATTTACACAGTTCTAATGCAATCCTCATTCACACCAGTCTAGATCCCTATTTACACAGTTCTAGAAGGATCTTTTTCATTCTTACAGTTCCATACACCATCTAACTTCTAGATTGAGGTAAACATTCTAGAAAAAACATTCTGGCCTAAAACCTAATTCCCATCTACTTCGTTTTAGAATGCAATCTCTATTCACACTTTTGTAGTTTTTTTTTTTTATCATTCACATTAATCTAGAATGATAAAATTCCTCACACCTTCTAGAATGCAATCTTTGTTAAAAAAAATAGGATGATTATCTAATTTATACTATTATATAATGTTCTAGAATGTTCTCAATTCCACATTTCTTGCTTTCCTCACACAGAATGATCCTCATTCCCTGTCCTAGAACCTAATCCCTAATAATTACACCACTTTAGAATGTAATCTCTGTTTACACTATTCTTCAATTTTCTCACTGTTCACAACACGTAAAAGTGTTCTCCCACATTAACAGTTCTATAATATAATATATATATATATTTACAAGATTCTAGAATATAGTCTCCGTTTAAACTGTTCTAGGATGTTCTCCTCATTCACACAGCTCTAGAATGTTCTCCTTAGCCACACTGTTTTAGAACAAAATCGGTATTTTTACACCATTCTATAATGCAATTTTCTCATCCATACTATTCTAGAATGTTCTCATCATTCACACCATTCTAGAGTAGTTGAACATATTTTTTATTTAAAATGTTTCAGAATGTTCTTTTTCACATATATAATCTCTATAAACGGCTATCCCCTATTCAACGCTTAATAAAAGAAGCCTCTTTGACGCTGGACTGGCTGGGTGTAATGAGGCTCATTACCTCAAATGTGTTTGCCACCTCTGATCTAAATGTTCATTCCTTTTATTTAAACGTTAAATGTTTAATTCTGAACCAGCTGCAGGTGTAGCAGTGCTGCTGTCTGTTGTGTTGCTGCGCTCTGACCTGCAGGGAACCAGAAGCGCTTCTTTAGCCGTGGCTCTGTTCCAGTGAGCCCGTTTTGGCAGCGCTATTCTGAAGCGTGTAGTAGGGCAGCGGAGGATAAGAGGTTATCCAGGGCTGAGGGGAACTCCTGACCAAGAGTTCAACTTCACGGCCACAGTTCATTCCTTTCACTTTCCCAGCCGGCGTCACTCCATCCAGCCACCCCTCTCCTCCCCCTTTCCTTTTTCTCTTTTTCTCTTTTCCTCTGCTGGAGAAAATCTCAAAACACACACCTTACGCACACCTCACACACCTCCCTCCTCCTCCTCTCTCTCTCTCTTAAAACAACCCAATAACTCCCTGTATAACCAATTTATCTTTTTTCTTTATCTTTATTTTTAAGCAATATCTCACAACCATAATGTTACTTTCCCCCGTCCTGCTTGGTAATTCATCAGCAACAACAACAAAGGTTTGAGTTTTCCAAATTATCCAAAATAATTCTTGTCCTTCTCATAATTAATGTCCACTATTGCGGGCGTGCCAAATGTTCCTAAAATTTATTCCTGATTTAGTACTTTCCACATAGTTTCCGAATGAAATCAGCCTACAGCCCCCTCCTCCCCCTCTTTGGGTAAACGGCTGAGGAGTATGGAGTGCACATTTTTCACGTCCATGCCAGCCGAAAAATATACAGTCTGGATGAAGCTACACTGTAAAGAGAACATTGTGAAACGTACAGTAACTGACAGCAATAAGCTACAAACCACAAATCTAAAAGCTAGAAGCTACACGTTGCTGTAGGCCTGGACAATAATTCGATATCGGTATTTATCGCGATAAGAAATGTTTCAATAACGGTGATATCACTTTTGTGGTATATCGATATGTATTATGTACAGAATCTGTCACGGACAGGCGTTTTTTACTGGCGTCAGCTCGCCGCAGAGCCAAACACATTCAGCCCCCATAGCTGTGCTACCTCAGTGCGTGATGACGCAATCACACAGGCACGTAGCCAGATAGGCTAGGCTAGGCTAGGTTAAAATGGCTAGGCTAGGCTAGGTTAGGTTCAGGTCCGCTCCGCTACGCATCTAAAATGTCTCGAAACGGAGCCGGGACGAGCGGATCCAAGGCTAGGGTAGACTCGGTTCGGTCAGCCGCTGTTTCGCTCGCCCATTCGCGCGTCCGCTCGCTCATCCGCGGCTCCGCTCGCTCGTCCGCTCGCTCGTCCGCTCGCTCATCCGTGGCTCCGCTGGCCCAGCCGCGGGTCCGCTCGCTCATCCGCGCCTCCGCTCGCTCATCCGCGCCTCCGCTCGCTCATCCGCGGCTCCGCTCGCCCAGCCGCGGGTCCGCTCGCTCATCCGCGCCTCCGCTCGCTCATCCGCGGCTCCGCTCGCCCAGCCGCGGGTCCGCTCGCTTGCCGCTTTGCTGCAAATTGTGCCGGTGAGTGGAGCCGACAAGCAGCGTAACGTTAATACATCTAATCTGTTCCACCACCTCAAGCATCTTCACTACATACAATATTTTCCTTATACTGACTGAAGCACTTTAATAGATTATGTTGAAACTAAGTTATTTAAAGTTTATGAATCCTTTAGGTTTGTTTATTTGACGTGGATATCATGTTGAATACCTCTTGTATTCTGACTAAAGCACTTTAATAGATTATGTTGAAACTAAGTTATTTAAAGTTTATGAATCCTTTAGGTTTGTTTATTTGCCGTTGATATCATGTTGAATACCTCTTGTATTCTGGCTGAAGCACTTTAATAGATTATGTTGTCACTAAGTTATTTATAGTTGAAAAAGCCTATAGGTTTGTTTATTTGACGGGAAAATCTTGTTGCTTTTATGTATATAAAGGCTTCTTGTATTATATATCCTAGTTAAAACACTTTTGTTTTAATCTGTTAAATTTGTTTACAATGAATAAGAAGCTCTGCCTCTGTTGTCATTTAAAGTTATTTTTATTTGTAATAGTTATATAGGCTTATGTTTGACAGGGATGTCATGTTATTATTTTGCTATATGCAAATAAAATTGAGCATTGATTTATTTTGACTACTTTTATTTCTAAAGTATTAAAGTTTTTTGTGAAAGGAGGTTTCAAAGACTTAAAAAACATTTTTATACAGTAGTAGGTACAGATTTCCATTAGATAGATTGATACAAAAAGTGCAAATACACAGTTAAATAATAATTTAAATTTGCAGTGCAAGCTGCAGAGATTGCAGGGATTCTTTTTCTGAGGCCTTCAAAGTATTTATCGATATCGAAATTATATCGTATCGACCGAAATTTAAGGAATATATCGTGATATAAATTTTGGCCATATCGTCCAGCACTACGTTGCTGTAAAGCTTAAAGAAGAAGCTACAAGTTACTATAGTAAATCTTACAGTGTGCATATGGTACATTTAATCAGAGTACGTATAAAATACTGAATTATTTATGATGGCTGCAACAACTAATCAATTATTAAAATAGTTGGCAACTAATATAATAAACGATTTGTTGGGTCTAAATTATTATACACATAAGTACAGTTGCTACCCTCTAATGTGGGGCAGAAAACCAACCAAAGCCGTGGCAGTAAAGCACCATTAAGTTAATTTAGTAAGTAAAATAAGTAAATTAATTCTATTTTTTCTCTCACTTAATGTTACTAGGGCCTGCTAGAGTACAAAATCAAGATGATTCTCATTTTTATCTTACATACGTTTAGCAAACAACTTAGCATTGGCATTTTTCCCGAGCATTTCTGAGTTTTCACTTCCACCTTAAATTCCACCTTAAATGTAGTGTCTCGACTAGAAGCACCTCCAAGACAAGCTGTAGTTTTAGTGAAGCTAACATGAGCGACAAATTCATTTTTTTAATTCGCTTAGTTTTCCTGTCATGTCTCATTTTTAGTACATTTTTAGCAAGTTTTCAGTTCCACCTTAAATGAGGAGGAGGTTAACACCTTTTTTAGGTCTTTTCTGACTCTGAAATTGCGTGGAAATGTTTGAGATTTACAGTCAATTTTATATTTACGTTACATACACTTGTGTTGGTGTTGTGTTAATAAATATTGATAATAATAAAATAATGTAACTGTCGGGGTAATTCTTCATTTAAAAATATTTTTAAAGACAGTTTCGTTTATTAAATTAATAGCTGTAAATTAAATTGTTTTTTTTTCCCTTTTCATCCAGTTAATGAAAATAATTGAAATATCAAAATAATAGTTAGCTGCAGCCCTAATTTTTAGAGTTAGCTACCTAGTTAGCTAGCAGAGCAGTAACGTTATGGGGAAATGGGGTCAGGGAGTAAAATGGGGTCAGAGAGCCAGAAAATGGCAAGTTAAAGTTATTAATACACTTAACACAAATTAAAAGAAAATAAAGCTTTCAACACCACTTTTTACGTGTGGTATTAGTTACTACCTCTTCATAGACATACTTACTGACTTGAATTACATAAGCTGAAAAATGCTAGCTAGCTTAGCAAACTGAAGTAAACAACAACTAACATATGCCTGCTATTTCAGTTAAATATTACTGTAACCGTCTGTCTGCATGACAATTTAAACTAGTATCAGACTCAACTTAATGTATAAATTGCTTATTTTGATAATAATATGCTTATTACCTACTACCTAGGGAAGCTATGTAGTTAGTTAGCAGAGCAGCACCTTATAATGCTATCAGGGAGCCAATAAACCAATAAATACCAAATTGAAGTTCATTAATACACTTTACCTAAATTAATTGAGGAAAATAAGGTTTTCAACACCATTTTATCCCCTTGGTATCAGTTACTACATTGATGTAATAGGCAAAGACAAAGCCTGGCTGTTTACCACTTGAAATACACAAGCTAAAGAACATTAGCTTAGCATGAACAAGCTGAGGTAACGAACACTAGCATACATCTGTTAAGCTAAAAGACACAACAAAAATGGCTGCCTTTTACTTCACATTTAAACTACATATGCCTTAAGTATCTGAATGGCAAATAATGGAACATAAAGCATTAAACACAAATACATATTCTTGTTTAAACAGCTAAAAAAAGCAAATTGCTCCAAAATTACATTATTGTCTTTATGGTAGAATTCACCTTTCACTGAATTTCATTCTTGGTGATTTTAATCAATGAATCAACCTTTATTTCCACTCGGAATACATTGAGGGTACCCCTCATTTTTTAAGCAGCCGAACCTTTATAAAAAAAATTAAAAGGACTGAAAAATAACCTTTAATTATAAAAACAAGCGAACAATAGAATATTAAATTAAGAAGAAATAAAATAATTCAGAATAAAAGGATAGGCAGGCAGGTTATAAAGTAGAGCAATAAAAAAAGACATAAACAATTAGAATACTAAAATATAAACATAATTAAAGAAATAGAGGACTAAAATAAAACTAAAATGATAAAAAAGGTAATTGATGGAACTAAAATTAATAAATAACAATAATAGTAAATGAGTATAATAAGTATAAAACATAAAAGGACTAAATAAATGAAATAAAAAGGTAAAATGCCAAAAATAAAACCAGCAATAAGGCAAACAAAGAGATGAAATTAATAAAAAAAATAAAAAGACAAAATAAAAATAAAAAACTCAACTATACTCAACTCAATACTCAACTATAATGATTTACAGATCTACAGTAACATGCTGTATACAGTTTCTATAGTAAGCATTAGCTCATTATACAGTAGTAATGCCGTGAAAACTGCAGAAATTGCATAGATTGCGGCCAGCGTTAACATATGACGCGAGAGAAAAGAGGGATTATGGGTTAAATCGGGTGTGTGTGAAAGCATGTGAATGTGTGTGTGTGTTTGGAAAAAGAAAGCAAAGCCCCTCATATATATCAAAGCAGGAAAATGGCATGATTAACACTCCTGGAGTGTATGGATGGCATTTTCCCCTCTGGAGATGGATGTATGGGGAGATTAATGGAGGGGAGATGGAAGACGAGGTCTGGTGGTAATAAACACCCTGTACAGTTCCTTCCACAGGAAAAACGAAGGAAAAGCTCACAGATATTTCACAGATTTCTTTTTTTGTTTTTGAAGTTTTTGACATTCAGAGTTTATGCCATCAGATCAGGATTATATTAAAAAACCTTCTTTATTCTCTCTAACTCTCTCTCTCTCTCTTTTTCTGTGTCTCTTCATAATTGGATTTGTGTGATCATGATTACTGAAATTTAGCAGAAAATTAACTTATAATGCTTAAAGCTGTGTTCAGAGGTGCATAATCTGATTATGCATGAATTCTACACTGTCCACATCCCTATGCTACAATATAAACCTTATACAATAAACCCCATATAATGCCACTGTTGTTTATGTAAACCATTCAAAATTAGCACAGTGTGGTATGAGGTGGCATGGGGGTGGGGTATTGATTAAATAGATATAAATAGTTCTGGTTCTACAGTAATATTACATCTACATCTACATCTATAAGGCTGAACCAAGTTTGAACCGATAATTCTCTATACATTTACACACATTGGATCACACATTGGCTTATTGGCTCACATGCCTGAGCCACATTTCACCCACATATGTGTTCAATGTGTTGAATCTTTGCACTTTTAGTGCGCTATTTTTTTGGGACACAGACCCTGTTTTTAGTGTTGAATAAAGGTGGGACAATATATCGATATTGTAATATATTGGCGCTCTAAACTCTTTAAGACTCACCCCGCAATTTGACTAAAGTTACTAAAGTTACTGCTTTATTACTCCACATGATGGCGCTATAATTAAATGAATAGGGTAAATCTGCGGTGAAGAATATTGCTTGTCATATTCTGTGAAACTGACACCAATAAATCCATAATTTCTGATATTTTATTTTATATGTTATTTTCTTATTTAGGAGTATTTTATGCTCTTTTGTAACAATATACTGAACGATGCCTTGAATATACTGAATATATCAAGAATCTCAGTATTGTGATATCATTGTTATCGAGGGGGCAACATGTGATAATATTGTATCACGAGAAGCCCTTTGATTCCCACCCCAAGTGTTGACACATAATCTAATCTTATTTTAATTAGGGCTGCAACGATTAGTCGATATAATCGACAATGTTGATCAGTTTAATTTGTCGACTACAAATTTCATTGTCAACTAATCGTTAATTTGTAACAGTACTGCATTACACAAAGTGATGGGGACAGAAGCGCAATGGGTGATGGGTAAAGGCTCACTCACACAGGTTACACTCAACCTTTTCAAGTTTTTGTCTCCAAAAGTGCCCAAACACAACAGATTACATAGTCACTCACTAAATATCAGTACTTTCTATGTTTAAACAACATTCAGACATTTAAATGGCTTTTAAATCTCATAATCATCTGTTTCTACTGTTTTTAGAGATGGAGGACATGGCAGAAAAATCAGTGACTAATCGACTAATAAAAAAAAAACATCATCAGATTAGTCGACTATCAAAATAATCATTAGTTGCAGCTCTAATTTTGATCTTAACTAAAAACTTTTACTTTTCATCAACCAAACACATCGAATCCCTTACCAAAACATCTGCAATGGCATATTGTTTTCTTTTTCTTTTTTCTTCTATAGGTTTTTGCTATAAAAACAGGATTTTTCAGGTCTCTGTAGTGTATATTTGTCTCAGAACAGTCAAGAAATGTAGATAAAAATCTATGCCCAGTTCTCATTAGGTGGGCTTCCTGATCTGAGGTCCATAGAACCATAGATACAACAACTGATTTAACAGGGTAATCAGATAAACAATATAAAACTATTATTGTTCTCATTACAGGGAATTTCTACATGAGGGAAATAATTACATCCAATGAGTAATTACAAGCACACACACACACACACACACATACTCTACCACAATGAATGCAAACCTACAAAAACAAAGCACGCTCACATACACATCTGCACAATTACACACACACACACACACACACATACACACACACTCAAACACATCGTTTATTCTAGTCAGGACATGTAATGGAGTTCCAGCCCACTGCATTAATTACAGTATGTTTACACATGCCTAGCCACACAGCAGTGGAATCAAAGTGAGCGACTGGAACAGGTAAACAGCCCCCCTGTACAGACTGTACGCTCACACACACACACACATGTACAGCTCCCGCATCCTGTTCCTCGCCTCCTTATTGTTCTTCTATGACTTCCTGCTGAGCTGTATCATACACACACTCCCTAGTATAAACAACACTCCAGAAAAAAGACTGTGCCAGTCATCCAGCAAAACAATCCACGCCATATCAGCAAATAGGACAGCAGCAAGTGACTAACACACACACCATCTAGAGAGCAGTGACAAAAATATACACACATATACATATATTAATAGGGATGTGGTTATTTTGTTAGCCTGAGACACATTCGAAATGCTTAATGCTGAATACCAGCCATTATTTATCCAGCTTGATCTGATCTTTGTGTCTGTTGCAGCCACATGGTTCAGATAATACAGCTCTAGAAAAAAATTAAGAGACCACTTCAGTTTCTGAATTAGTTTCTCTGATTTTGCTATTTATAGGTATATGTTTGAGTAAAATGAACATTGTGTTTTTTTCTATAAACATTTCTCCCAAATTCCGAATAGAAATATTGTCATTTAGAGCATTTATTTGAAGAAAATGAGAAGTGGCTGAAATAACAAAAAAGACACACAACTTTCAGACCTCAACCAATGCAAAGAAAACAAGTTCATATTCATAAAGTTTTAAGAGTTCAGAAATCAATGTTTGGTGGAATAACCCTGCTTTTTAATCACAGTTTTCATGCATCTTGGCATGTTCTCCTCCACCAGTCTTACACACTGCTTTAGGATAACTTTTTGGCTCTTGCTGCGAAAAGAAATTCAAGCAGTTCAGTTTGGTTTGATGGCTTGTGATCATCCAGCTTCCTCTTGATTATATTCCAGAGGTTTTGAATTTGAAATCAAAGAAACTCATAAGTGGTCTATTTTTTTCCAGAGCTGTATAGAACCTTTAATAAAGCAATAGAGCATCAGTATCTCAGACCAAAACAAGTGCATTGCATTCAGCCCAGCTTCCCTCCAAGCACACACAAACACAAGGGAGCATATATGCTTGTGTGAAAGTATTTATGTATGTCCACCAGTTAACCCTTGTGTGGTGTTCATATTTTTGTTACTTGTTTACTTTGTTACTTATATTTAATTTAGCAAAATTAAGCAATTTTACATTAAAATGCTTTACACATGCTTGCTTCACCTAAATTGCAAGCAATATAAACAGCTTACATGGTTAATATTTGCCCTTTACCTTTCTTATGTTACATTTCTTTTAAAAAGTGCTACTCTTTTTTTATTAGTTTTTTAATAAAATGTAAAAGAAAATGAATTAAACTCAAGATATGAGTAGAAAATTTGTTTAGTTTCAAATTTACAAATGAAGCAATGTTTATTAGCCCTTGGCCAAACATACTGTATGTAATATAAATGTGTGTGTGTGGGGGGGGGGGGGGGTGTACAGTGTGTGTTTATCGAAAATGTGTTTTGATATATGTTTTTCACAAAAAATGAGTCAATGCCAATGAGTTTGAGTTAGAAAAAATATTTTTTTTGTATCATTTGATGAAAAATGAAAACGGGTCCCACAGACCCCAACACCACACAAGGGTTAAGAAGGAGAAAGGGAAACAAACAAAGCATGGGTAGGTGGTGAGACTTGAGACTTTCTATGTAATGTTGTATGTAGCACCTCTTAAGCTCCAGACCAGCAACAGTGGTGGCCTACTTAGTCTCAAACATCTACCACACCTATTTACAAACTTATAAACTTGAAACTCCTACACGAAAACAATAAGATCGATGAACAACAGAGCAATAATGAATGATTCTAGGATGAGAGCGCAGAGCTGAACCTTTGCAAGTAAAAAATGCACTCCTGCAGATTCAGTATGAAAAAGATTCATTGTTCAGCCAATATTCTAAAATCCATACTCATCTTTAACGCATTTGATGCCTCGGAAAGTGCTCCGAGCAGCAGAAAGAGAAGGTCGAAATGATCGGTCACAGGCTAACATGCTTTAAAGTGCAGCCCCGGTGAACACTACCCCAGAGACACCTCAATCAGGCTGAAAGGAAACATACCCACATAAAGGAACCACACGGAATGCATAGCACCATTCAGCCGCTGTCTTATCTTTCCAGCCCAAGACAAAGAATAACAATCCGCAACACTCTTCTCACACAAAAGCCTCTGAAAGAAAAGAAAGTAAAGAGCATGCCAGAACCTGGGGCCATGTGTGAATGGAGTCATAATGTTGTTTTGAAGAGGACATTCTGTACATTTTCTTCTATTCTCTTGGGTCCACTTAAGACTATTGTGTGGTGTTATGTACCATTTTCCAACTTCAACTTTATAGCTGAGAATTAAATGGACTGAATTAGTTATTGTGCCTTTAATGTATCTTTTATGGCATTGTTAAAAGAATCATTTGAAGCACCTATATTATTAAGCATGCTTTTACACCTATACCTAGTTTAATCCAGACCTTCAGGGCTTTTTCCTTCCTAAAAGTCTGGATCAAAGTCTAAACCAAAGGTTTATAGGCATACCTCCAGACATTCTTTTTCTTCTTCTATTGTTTAGATTTTTAAAATGAAGATTGTGTACAACTTCCTGTAATTAAAAAAAAATCATATTGCAAAGTAATTTACCCACAGTTCAGTTGTCCACCTTTTTGGCTGGACTAATTTTTTATTTTTTTTTCGTGGCACCTTTCATTCTATATTCGTTTAAAATCGAACAAAAATGATGAAGACTAAGACTGGCTGTCATCACTCAACATCAATCAAACAATAGAAGAACAAAGAAGAACAAACACAGTACTGTGTTCAAATCCAACACCTCTTCATGTACATAACACTTTTCTACTTTTAAACTACTGGGCTAAATGGTTACTCAGAGCTCCAGACTAACATGGTCCCACCGTCCCGTAAGATTTGCACGGGATTAAAGCTCTTCAGGGGCACTAAATCTGTGTGTGGTAGGAAAATACACAAATAAATACAGTGACAGTAATAGAAAAAAACTACAAAAAATATGTATTTTGGGATGAACGATAGAGCTGCATTGTACATGTTATTGTTTTCTTTTTTCTATGTGTTGTGTTGCTAAATCAAGACCAGAGTGTGCGTTTTGTTAAAGCTATCAGACCTTTGCTGTTGTTCGACACATCTGATCTAACAATACTGTTCTTATTTCACAGAGTTGGCATGTTAGCATGCTATAATGCAAAACTGAGCATACTAACTAAATGTGAAAGGGATAACTGTGAGTTTTCCTGACAGCTATAGGACTCATCCAACATCACTACCTCAGCGTTAGCGCGCTAACTACAGGTGTCAATCTGCATCGCTACCTCAGCATTAGCATACAGGCTATTAGCTATATCCCACATAGCTAACAGCATGGGGAAATATCACTACCTCAGCGTTAGCAGCATTAGAAAAGCCCAGCTATCCAATGAGCAGATCCAAAAGTATTAATTAATTACTGCCACCAAACGAGTCTGTGGATCCAAATAGGGTTATCTATGCTGAGAAAACCTGGACTAAAATTGGCTGACATCACTTAACATCAATCAAACAACAGAAGAACAAAAAGGACCAGTACTATGTTCAAATCCAACACCTCTTTATGTACAAAACAGTTTTCTACTTTTGGACTGCAGGGCTAAATAGTTACTCAGAGCTCCAGACTAACATGGTCCCACCGTCCCTTAAAATTTGCACATGGGACGAGACTAAAGCCCTTTAAAAAGCTTTCAGGGCAGTAAATTTGTGTGTGGTAGAAAAATACACAAATAAATACAGTAACAGTAATGAAAAAAAATATATACATCTTGGAAAAGGCACCAGAAAGGTAACCCCCCCCCCCCCCCCCCCATGTTAAGAACTGTGTTCAGATATGCAGTTAAAAAGACTTCTAGACATTTATTTTTTAAAACACACAGAACTGAATTTACATGATTCAGGCCATTTAAAATAGGAAATGAGGGATTTTTTCCCCCAAAAACAAAGAGAAGCCAAGATCAGATAACCATTTCTAGCTTTTTCTGTGTTTAATAGTGGGTGTGGACGTATATGTAGCAGCAAATCCTTAATCCTTCAATGGAAAGAGTGATGAAAGAGTTTTCTTATGAAAGTGTGTGTGTGTGTGTGTGTGTGTGTGTGTGTGTTGTGGGCGTACGACAGGACTCTTTCTCTTTCTCACTTTTCTCTCGTAAATCCACCCACTGAAGGATCTGCTCTAATGAACGGTCAGGAACAGTTAGTAAAGCTAATTAGCTAAACGCATACAGAGTTTTTCTCTTTGCAGTGTAACGGCTCCAGGTCTTTCAAAACAGACCATACGTCTGAATTCACACCCTTCCATTAATTAACCAGCGGACCTGTGTGTTAACCTTTAGGAGAACACACACGCAAAACACACATACACCCTGTTAGCGACGTATGTCGCGTCAAAACCGTGACATATACATCAAAGGAATGCACTTCAGGCGCAGAGAGAGAAATAGTTTTTTTTTTTCTCGTGAAAGGAGCTGTAGCTGTCTCCTCCATGCCTGTCACATCAATCATCAGACAACGTCAAGAGCGAGGAGATGCAGGAAAACTCTTTCTCTTTATGGCTTACGTACTGCGGTAAATAATGGAAGACATTCAGACTATAAATACCAACATGGCGTCTGAAAACGACCTCATTTTAATGTGATGGTTTTTAGCCAGAACAACAGGAACGGAAATTTAATGGATAAATGAAAAAGACCCATCGGAACAATTCTGACACATGCATAAAGAATCAGTAATTAGGTTATTATGCACAAATTGGAGCCAGTTCTTCACAAGCAATCAACATAAATTAATGTGAAATTACCACAGCACACCAGAAATGGGCTATAAAATTATAATTCAAAATTAAAAACACTATAAAAAAAACTGGGACAAAAGTAGGACAGATCATTTACTGTTTACTGTAAAAATGACTATAAATACTTTTCATTGCTGTTGGGACGTAGAAAAATCAGCAAAATAACAGACTTTTATTAGAAGGAAAGAAAAGTTTTCACTTTTAATGGAGTTTTTAGGATAAAACAATTTTGTTCCCAGTCATTTTAGAGCATTTCTATTGATCCATTCTTTTTAAAATTGTGAAACAATGTAAAAAATAAACTGCGACATTAACTGAAGTACTTAACTGCTTAATTATCTATATACAATTTCACAATACACATGACATACAGCTCTAGAAAAAAAATAAGAGAACACTTAAAAATTATGAGTTTTTTTATTGAAAAACCAAGCTGAACTGCTTGAATTTTTAAACCAGGAGTGGCATAAATTTATCTAAAAGCAGTGTGTAAGACTGGTGGAGGAGAACATGCCAAAATGCATGAAACCTGTGGTTAAAAACCAGGATTATTCCACCAAATATAGGTTTCTGAACTCCTAAAACTTTATGAATATAAACTTGTTTTCTTTATTTAAGGTCTGAAAGCTCTGCATCTTTTTTTGTTATTTCAGCCATTTCTCATTTTCTGCAAATCAATGCTCTAAAACACTATATTTTTTAGGAATTTGGGAGAAATGTTGTTCGTAGTTTGTAGAATAAAAAAACAATGTTCATTTTACTAAAGCATAAACCTATTAATAGCAAAATCAGAGAAACTGATTCAGAAACTAAAGTGGTCTCTTTATATTTTTCCAGAGCTGTATATAAACAGATACGTAAACAGATCACGAACAGTGGTACCTCAGGTGACAGCTTGGGAACGTCCACATGTGTTATATATGTTGTGAGGTGTTATCTTGTGAGTGAGACTGAACACTGAGTAGCACGCTCATGACAGTGAGGAATGAACTAATGATTAACTTATCAAATTTAAGTTTAAGTGATTCCTTACAGTCCAAAGTACCACCCACAGTGAACAGTAGCACAGCGGTGATGTGATAATGACTGATCGTGAACATCAGCATCTGGCTAGATTTGACGAGCAACTCTATTAACAACTATTTCATAGAAAAGTGCAGCATTTCTTAGCTTCTATGGAACATGGCATAAGTCATGGGACATGACACTAGTTCATGTTACTTGAGATTTAGAATTTTAATGTAACGAGTGATATGAAATATGGTAAGGTGGTGTTTTTCTCATTTTTAAGGGAAAAAAATGTGAACAGCATTTTAATAAAACCCATTAACGTAACATAAACCAAGTGAAAGATGAGCAGCATACTTTCCATTCTTCTAAACACTGACAGCTGTATTTGTATTGCTCAACATTCCCCTAAAAAGCATATCAGTAGGGCCATCTTGTCTGTGCAGTTTCCAATCTGGAATGTTCTGAACACGAGATGTTGACAGACGGAGCTACTGTTGCACCTTCACGTGAAAAACACACTTTTCTTGGCTTGGAGTCTGAGACTAGTGGACTGTACAGATATTATCACCTCACTTTCAAAGCGGTCTGAAGTGTTTCCTATTTCGGTGTGTAAACACTGATTCAGCAAAAAAAAAAAAAAAGACATACCACATGTCATGAACTAGTGTCATATCCCATGGGTGTCATATCACATGTCCCACCTGTCTGGCAACCCCTTTGTCCAAATCCGAAAAATTCTGATAATTGCCATGAGCACACTGGCCACTGTTCATCCTCACTCACGAGATAACACCTCACAACTTAAACCCTATCCGGACGGGATAAGTTTCTCAGGTGGGACATCTGTGAAAAATATTTCACACTTCTACTCAGTGATGAATCTCTTTCATCTGGACTGCAATGAAAAAAAAAAAAACAACAGGAGGACCAGTCACATGATATGGAGTTCAGTAGCTCCTCCATTTCCACTCCCTGTTGTGTTATTAAGGTGGATCACTGTGGAAACGCATGCCCAAAGTGTAATTACGGTGCGTGGCAGTGGACAAATAGCTATTTTATTAAACGTGAGGTGACGAAACTCAGAGATGTGAGTTCGGACGGGACTTAAATTACCGCAGGACCACGGAGTTCAGCGATAACCCAGCCTGTAATTTCAGTGGACGTCTGAGAAAAACACATACATGGTCAATACGGACAGAAATTAAATCACATAGTATCCCCCGTAAAAGAGAAAATTACCTTAAACTCACTGAAAAACTAATCCCGTCTGGATAGGGATTTACATACTAAAAAAACAGGTGTGGGCATTTCCAAGCGGTCCCCTGAGGTAAGTAAGTAAAATTATTATTATTATTTATACAGCACTTTTCACAGACAGTAGTCACAAAGTGCTTTACAACAACAGGTTGACAGAATAAAAATATACAATCACCTTTATGAAACAAATACAATAAAATAAACCACAAACAACAAGAGAAAACACAATGCTGCCAAGTACATTATCCAAATGCCTGTTCAAAAAGGTGAGTTACACTTCACAATTAATTAATTTATACTCCTACCGCATGACTAGCATGTCACTATATGTACATAGATACACAGTATTAAAATTTGTTTGCTAAAAATCACCACCCTCTTTTTTTTAAAAACTATATATGAGATTGTAAATATATTTAGTGCATTTGTTTTCCTTAAGGGCCTGGGCAGTTTACCACATAAAACTACAGAGCTTAAATGGTAAAAAAAATGGGGGTGTTCTAAAACTTTTGACCGGTAGTGTACATTAAACGTTACAGATGTTTTTGCAGCTTATGTTCTCTTTGGAAGAAATGTAAGTAATTCAAGTCTGTAATTGGTTTAAACGAGCCCCTAGCTATTTCTGCATTTCAGCACCTGGATATGAACCCGTCTGAGGCCAGACGTCACCTTCTCAGAAACTCTCAGCCTCTCTTTAATCAAATCCTTTTGTTCCGTGGACTGTAACTGTAGAGATCACACCTGTTCACACTTCAAATCCACGGTAGTTCCAGGGCCCCACTGCTGCATTTACGAATTAGTCGGCGTGTATAATTTGATGCTCTCCGGGGAAAAGGAACGCCGGGCTTTAAGGGCATCAAAACCTCCAGGAGATCTTATCTCCACATCTGACTGCACTGGTTTCAGCCAGCAGCACTTCCTGCAGCACAGACCCAACATGTGCACGCTGGACCAGGAGGAGGAGGGGTACTGGTACTTCAGCTTATAATGCAGAATATAAACTAACAGAGTACGTCTGTTTTTATATTTTTCAATAGAAATTCCTGGATGACTGTGTAATATAACCTGAGACCAGCTTTATTAGAACTCTTGAAAAACAGGATATACAAAAAAAATACATATTAGATGAGATTATAAATGAGCCCCTTAAACCTAAAAGGCCAATATGAAATCACTAAAATTAGTAATATTAATACATTTGACATTTTGTACAGAAGAATGCAGAGAGGGGCAGAAGTACAGAAGTACAGAAGAGGCTTGCTGAAATAGTATATGAATAGCAACTTTTAAAGATATGCAAATACTGAGGCATTTTGTCTACTGTCTATGTGTCAAATGTCATGATATAATTTCATGTATCATGACATTATTTTAATTACATTTTTATTATTTATTTTTACATTTTAACACTCTACTTTAGCACTACTTTGGATTTTTTTTATTAAATATATATTCATCTTTTTACAATATTTTTTATACATTTTGAAATCACTTTTTACAAGTGTAACAATATAATATATAATAAATTATTGAGTATACTGTCACAGACACAGAAAATCCTTATACTTCCTTAAAGAAAACTTTACAGGAGCATTTATATTTGTCAGTAAAAGCATAATTAGTCTAACTTAATGAATTGCAGTGTTTTGAATAAAAGTATGTTTGTATTCAGTTTGGGATAGTATCTGAATAGGACATATCACTACTCATGCATTCTGTCTGTGATCATGTGCATCACGACAAATATTGTGTATTGTGAAAACGACTTTAAATATTATTATATTTTTAAAATATCTCCCAGTTGTGTCATGAGCAATACCCTGAAATACCGTGCCATATCACTCTCCCCCAATTATCACAGGATACTATTTTTTGCTGTTTTTAGCAAAAGAAAAATTTACACTGTTCTCATGTTCCATTAAATATCTATTAAAGACTATATCTACAGAGATTACAGAGATATCTGTTCAGTATCATTTATTTTACTTTAATCTTGGATATATGAAGATATTTGAAGTGCATTATTAGTATCATGACATTCTGGATCATTGACTAAATTTGATAAAAAATATATATTTTTTTATATTTCAGTTAGGGGTGTGCCATTTCATATCGAATGCAATAATAACATTTAATGTCCACCCCTGGTGCACATTATTATTTTGGAAGATATTATGGCTACTTTCCATTGTGTTACATTATTAATATTTTATACAAAGCAGTCTTGGTAAGTTATTGTTGTTTACCAAATAGACAAAAGTTTACTAAATGTTACTAAATGTTGAAACTGCTATACTATATATTATTTTAATAGACTGTGTATTTTGTATTTTGCAGTAGTATAAATTCTTGTCAGTTATTTGTCAGTTTTGTTTCGTGTAGCCAAGAATAACCTGAAATATTGTAATATTAATATAGGGACATATCGCCCATTCCTTGTTACTACATAAGTCTTAAGATTAACAGTATATTATAGAATAATATGCCTACTAGGGTCCAAGTGTTTAAAAAAAGTACCATACACATTCTGCTATGCATTTTCAATACAAAACACACAAACATTAAAACAATGACAATAAACACAATTACAACCTAAAAAGTCCACTAAAATAACAGTTATAATTAATAACAACCACGACCCACTATCACTCGAAAAGACCAGAAATGAAGCTCTATATCCAATACTTCCACTCATCTAAAGGTCAAGGTTACATCTTCAAGATCAACACAGTCTAAACTGGTAATTTTGCACCTGGTAATTAGACAGCTGCCCCTTTCATTAACGAGCCTCATATATAGACACAGACATAAACATATTAGGCCATTACACTGGCTGTGACCCAACGCACTCCAGACAAAGCCCAGAGCGCAGCCAGGACACTAAACACAGAAGCCTCTTCAGAGTGACCGCACACACACACACGACAGGGTGTTTACTCTGACATAAAGTCAGACGGAGCAGATGAGTGGCGGCGTGCTACATTCTGTTGGTCTGTCTCAAAGCCAGGCTCCAAATGCCAAATCCATTAGCTCAAAGTGAATTACAGAGCGCAGATCAGATATGAATAATCCCCTTTACAGCAGAACCAGTGCAAACGGGGAAAGACCAGCCAGCCCACAGACAAGCCTTTTATTATGCTTTTAATGCTTTTTAATGATACACTCTACTATAACTGAGAGCTCAGAGTTACACAGGGGTGAAGTGAAGGTGCTGAGTGATGAAAGCTACTGTTGATTCTGGTGTATCAGTATTGGACACACAAAAACAACACGTGTTGCGTGATACTAAAACACATGTTACGTTACGTTTTGTGATCTGTTACTTTTAAGTCACTGATGCAGCAGTGAAACCTACACCAGTCAAGCCATAACATTACGACACTCCTTCTCATTCAATGCTTTAATTGAACGTTTTTTCCTGCATTGTTAGGAAAATGAATACTGAAGTCGTCCAGATTATGAAGGAACAAATAAAGGAAAAAGGGATTCGCTTCTCAGGGGGTTCTGGGGTAATTTTCTCTTTTATTGGGAGTCCTCCGTTATTTTATTCCCCTCCGGCATGACCATATATGTGTTTTTCACATACGTCCTCTGAATTACTGTTTTTCGCTAAACTCCGGGGTCCTCCGGTAATTTTAGTCCTGTCTGGAAGCACATCTCTGAGTTTCGTCACCTCATGTTTAATAAAATAGATATTTGTCCACTGCCACGCACCATAATAACACGTTGGGTGCGTGTTTCCACGGAGATCCACGTAAACACAACAGCGAGTGGAAATGGAGGAGCTACTGAACGCGATGTCATGTGATCAAGAAAGCCAAAAACTCACTGGTCCAGAGTAGAAGTGCTAAATATTTTTCACAGGCATCCCCCTGAGAAACTAATCCTGTCCGAAAAGGGCTTTAGAAGCATTTAGGGGGTTCTTATCTGGGTTGATGTTAACTTGTGGTTTCCAAAAAAATTATCATCAGATTAATCGACCACCAAAATAATCATTAGTTGCAGCCCTACTTCTAGATATTGCACCATCAGCTGTGAGTTGTTATTATTATTGAAAAGTGGAAGTGGAGATAGGATCCACAGCAACTCTGACATTGCTTCTCCTGTCCGGTAAAATTACAGAGCAGGGTATCTGAGTGCTGTGGAGAATAGTGATAATATGTCACTAATCACAAACTGCAAAAGCTGCAAAGGAGGAGCCATTCCACACTAACGTAAATTAATCTGGAACGGGGAGGTGTAAAGTAGAGCTGGGCGATTAATCGATTTTCTCTGAGTTTTAATTTTCACCACCGACGCTCCCCTGAGCTTAGCCCTGCCCCTCTCTCCCGCGCGCAGCCCCGCCCCTCTCTCCCTTTCCTTGTTCATTTTTTGGAGTTCATTTGTATCATTTCTAACATATTTAGAGTGTTTTTTACTCACTTATTTTCTCTCTCACAATGTTAATCCTTTACAGTTTCAAAAACATGTATTATGCAAATTAGGCGATGACGTCATTTAGCGACTTCTAGGAGATTTTATTTAAATCGAAAATCAGATTTTTTTTTTGGCCGTATCACCCTGCTCTAGTGTAAAGTGTTGGTGTCCAAATATTTGTTTTTACATAGTGCTGTGCGATATGACGATAAATATCCCTATCGTCTCTACAGTAATTTCATCAATTATTCATGCAAACACTTTGCATACACTCGGTTTATATAAGAGATAATAAAGTAATCTTCGCAAAAAAAAAGCTTCATAATGTGGTTTTGCGACATGAGGCTGCTTTACGTTATTTGACGGACACTTAAAAAAATGTTAATTGAGTTAATTTTGATAACTCAATTTAAAAACCTGTATAATTAAAAACAAAAAAAAAAAATAGCTACTGCATCTACCTCATCTGTTTTCATTTGATACATATATATAAATATATTGCTGCACTAAAATGTAGTAATTCTCATTTGTGAAAGTTTGGTTCAATGTCACTTCGAAATAAAGTTGGAAAAAATTTAAGCAATGATCTTATTTTGCCATATTTTTCGAAGAATAACTGAAAACATACACAAATTTAGAATATCATGATATATATCGTTACCGTGATACAAAAAATTCAATTTCGTGATATTTGTACACATTTCCTTTCTGAAAAAAAAAAAAAAAAAAAAAACAGATTTCTGTCTGGTTAATGTTTAAAATAACCAGAACAGAACTAAACTGTCCAATCAAAACAATCCACCGCATTCTGACATTCTTTAAACAGCTGTCCAGGAAACACATTAACTTCATTACGTGATATCATGATATATTTGGATAGGATTGCGCTGTTTAATTGTATCTATCCCACCCAGCACCCTGGGTTTATGAACACCAGCAGTTCAGCAATGCGTGTATTCGGCATGCACGGCTCTGTTACAGGCCTAGTAGAGTTAAGTACACCAGTCCATAGTGCAAAGGGGCAACTTGAGTGTTATCAATGAATCAGTGCATACAGTTCCACAGAGCAAATCATTAACAAAAAAGGCTTTTCAGTGTATCGCAGATAACCTCTTCGGTCCCTCACGTGGCCTATTGCTTTAGATTCAAAAGGCCTGCGGTGGTGTTGAAGTGCAGGTTCTTGAGCAGCAACTGTTTGCAAGAGTGAAACAAGAGAAAGCTCCAGCGTCTACCCACCCTCTCCCAAATGTGTGCGGGTATGTGTGTGTCTGGGAGTGTGTTTGTGTGTCTAAGAGTGTGTGTGTGTGTGTCTGAGAGTGTGTGTGCACGAGGTGTCACTTTAAACCAACTTTCTCAAGTGCAGTTTGGCCCGTCTGCACGGCCCTGTCTAGGAGGAGTCCACGCGGCCTTTGATACGGAGCCAGACAGTGGCTGGAGGGGTGTCTGAGAGACGCTGTCACTTTAAGCAATTAACTTTCCCTTTAAAGGCTCCCTAATAAAACTGACAGCTGCAGAAATTCACAAAGGGACCAATCACCTCCTCCCAAACACAAAACTGCAGCGCCGTAAACCAGGCTGGTCCCCTTTTATTGGGGTGGTCCTGAACACCTCCGACCCTACAATGAGCGCCTCTATACTTCCCATTGACGCCCATGGACTTGGAACTCACTGAAGAACTTTTCACTCAGCGTTTCCCACTCCGAGCAGCCATATAGTGATATAAGACTTATACATTGTACATAACATTACGTCACTTTGAAACAAACAGAGACGGCGTACTGATTGGTATCAGTATATATTGGATATATTAGATATCAGCAGAAAGTGCTGGATAAGATAAGAGGAGAAGGATGATGGACAAGAAAGAGAATACAACAAGAGAGTCCAATGCTATGTAATGTAACAATTCTAGCCTGAAATGTGTTACTTCCTGTGGAGAGTGTTCGAGTCGTTTAAGTAGTTCAAGCATAAAAGCCTTTTTCATAAGTTAAGCATTAAAATTCTGTAAATTTAAAAAAGTTTTTTGAAAACTATTTTTCATTGTACTTGGAAGATTATACCTATTAAACGTGACCTATTATATTTTACATCATACAAACAAGTGTTTTTGTAGGAATGGACCAGTAAAAATAAGTGGACCAAAATAATCTGGAATAAAATCTTCTTATATTAGCATTTATTAAATTCAGTAAATTTATCTGAACAATTCCAAAAATAAAAGGTTTTCTGATTCTAGGCCCACTGGACATGAACCGAGATCAATGGCACATGTCTTTTTTAATAAATAAGCTTTCATTGTTTGTTGATAAACATGATAAAATTGTAAAATTGTACATCTTCCACATTACCAAATTAATAGAACCCTGCTCTCACCATAAAGCACCAAAACTGACCATCTCAAATAGTGAATAGCAAACTAGAAAGCATCGTGTGCACTGCATTTCTTCCTATGGAGTATTTGAGTAGTTTATGCATGATAGTCTATATTTAGATCACCAATTAAAGTGAAGTGTTACAATTAAAACAAGTTAAAGCATAAAATCAATGTCAATTTCCTTTCCCAAAAAAAATGTTTCCTCATAGTCTAGTAAATTAGATCTGATCCATGGTGCACTGGAAATCCATGGATATCAATAACAAATAATTTAATAACTAGGCTAATACATCTTACATGATAAAAAAGAACAGCCTTCTTCATTACCAATTAATTCAATCCTGCATCGACCATAAAGCAACAAAAATGTAAACATAAAATGCTCCGAAACAAATTGGAGGGAATTTCCCCAAAAAATACCATAACTGAAACTTGTAACTGCGACTGATAATAATGTACACAGTGTATATACTGTATTGTATTATAAAGAACTCTTATGAAGTTTGATATTGATTTCTAATTTTTCTGATCACAGCATGGATCAAGCATGCTGATGCTGACTAAGGAGGAACAGTGTGTTACAGCTGGGACATTCTCCATACTCTGGCAGCCTGATTAGTGAGGTTAACAAGGACCTCCGAGGTCAAAACTGAGGTTAAGTGTGTGATCACTTCTGGACCAATGGGATAATTTTTGACAGAATAAAAAAATCTTATCGTGCTAAATAGCAATATTTATATACATGCACTAACTATGCTGCACTAGATATTATGCTTGTCATATTGCCAAGAATATAATTATTGCTAAAATACACTGAAATATTGTAATATTAGTTTAGAGCCATATCGCCTACACCTGGTTTCCACCTAGTTTTTAGACATTTGAGGAGTCATATCGGTATTTCAATTACGAAGGATATATTACAATAATTGATATTAAATAAAATTAAACAATATACAGCTCTGGGAAAAAAAATCAGGTTTCAGTTTCTGAATAATTTTCTGATTTTGCTACCAATAGTTATATATATGTTGGAGACAATGAACATCGTCGTTTTATTTTATAAACTACAGAAAATATTTCTACCAAATTCCAAATAAAAATATTGTAATTTAGAGCATTTATTTGTAGAAAATCAGAAATGGCTGAAATAACAAAAAATAATGCAAAGAAAACAAGTTCATACTCATAAAGTTTTAAGAGTTCAGTATTAGGTGGAATATCCCTGGTTTTTAATCACAGTTTTCATGCATCTTGGTATGTTCTCCTCCACCAGTCTTACACACTGCTTTTGGATAACTTTATGCCACTCCTGGTGCATAATTCATAATTCAAGCAGTTCAGTTTGGTTTGATGGCTTGTGATCACCCATCTTCCTCTTGATTATATTCCAGAGGTTTTCAATTTGGTAAAATCAAAGAAACTCATCATTTTAAGTGGTCTCTTATGTTTTTAGTTGCTGAAAAAACCCTAATAATATAATAAGAGTATAAGTAAAATCAATAGTAGCAGTGTTAGTAGAGATAATAATAATAGTACCCTATATTAAATTAAATTAGTTTACGTTGAGTAACATTTCTTTAAACGTCAAAGACCAACGTTATAACACGTAGCTTTAGCTAGCATTAACATTAATTTTAGCTAACATTAACTTTAGCACAAACTGCTGCCTCTTTAGCCGCGTTAGTTAGTTAACTAACCCCCCCCGAGCCGGCGGTCGGTCGGGCAGCGCGCGCTCCGGACAGCAGAACTTACCGAGAGACAGGAACGGCTTGGTCTCCATGTTTAGCTCATTCCTTCCAGCGCGCGCTCCGTCCAGCTGAACACTATACGCTCCTCGCGAGGCTCCGCGCGCACACAGCTGAATCCGACAGGAGCGAGAGAGAGAGCGAGAGCGAGCGGCAGCGCGAGCCGTGAACTCCGCTGTCAGCGCGCGCTCAGTGCCGGGGCTGAGTCTGAACTCCGCTCAGCTCCATCAGCTCCGCTCTCAGCGCGCTCGCGCTCAGCCCCGCCCACCGCCGCTCCGAGGGGCTGGGGCCCACTGCAGGGGGAGCGCCGAGCAGCGACTGCGCATGCGCGGTGAGACTGAACAACAACAACATCAAGAAACTTAATAACTTAAGATATTTTTCCTTTTGTCTTTTTATGATATTTATAAGACTATTATATACTAATATTCTATTATTTTGTTATCTTATTACATATTATAATTTGTATATTATTATATACTAATTTTATATTATTATATTATAATTATTTATATTCGACTTATCTTAAACTGTTTACTTTAAAGCAAAGATTAACCTTTTTAATAATTCTGTAGATTGTAAAATCTGCCTTTAGTTATTTAATATACGCCTTAATGTGCAATATCTACAGTAAATGTGCAATACAGCTCTTTTATTAATAATTAATAGCTCTTTTATTGACCAATATTATTAAATAATTATTCAAAACCATGCCGCACTGTGGACATGTAGTAAATATAAAAAAATGAATTGTTACACAACAATTGTTTGTATGAAATTTAAACAACTATGCTGTGACACAAAAGTTACGTTATATTTATATTGACCCACTTATTTTCTTGGAAAAAAATGTTCCTGACCTGTTGAAATGCTGCTGAAATGCTGTGTACTTGCAATTTTGCCATTTTATTAGGTATACTAATATATAGCATTGTGGAGTGTAAAAGCTAAGGCCAGAATTCATCCGGGAACTTTTTAACAGTTTTTCAATTGGAATGCAACAGGGGCCGCACTGGCAGACACATTGAGGAGCCCCTTGGTGCCCCCATGGTTAAAAAAAAAGCGTTGCTAGAGTGCCCTCTAAAGTGGCAACAAGAGCCAAACCCCTACTGGCCGCCCTTGTTCTGGAAAAAAAAGTAATAAAATGGCCACTAGGATGCTTCTTCTTCCAATAAATTATGATGTGTACTTTCTTGAGTGTCAATCTATGGGTGCCTTTCTGCCCTTTCAGTAGAAGCTTGCCCTTTTCATTGTTCCACACATGAAAAAACTTAATGAAGTGCCCCAGCAGTGGTTTAAATGTGATGTGGTGCCCTGTTGGTGTATTCACAGTGGGATAAACCTTATGGTGGTATGAGGCAATTCAAATTAGTACATCAGTAATCAGTAATCAATGACAAAACGTTCTTTTTTATGTTATTTATGTTATGTCTCTTAATGTTTTCAGTTTTATCCATGACCCCTCTATATTGTACATTGTATATTGTATGTTCAACAGCTGTTCTTAAAATAGTTTTGGTCAGCAATGAACTCTAATATTAATTCTTTACAGTTTTTTTTTCAATAATGTAATGCAATCAGTATTTAAGTATACATAATATTTAAAAACTACCTCCCCCATGTGTTGATGTTTATATATGTTTATACTTTGTATCACATTTGTTAATCCCGGCCTGAGAAACTGACCCTAAGAGTTTAAGGTCACAGAAAGCTCAGTGAGGGTTTGATTTTTGTAAGAGTCTACATAAAGCCATGCAAAACAATGGAAAAAATATACAAAAAATAAAACAAAATAAAAAAATAAACAAAAGGTATGCTGAGGTAAGCACTGCTGTACACATTGTTCTGGTAAAAAATGCAAGAACAGCAAAGCATCAAAGCCCAGTCTCCTATAGGCTTGTTAGAGTTAAGATCATCTTCACTGGTGGAGAGAGAGAGAGGAAGTGTTCAGTGTGATGCTCTACTGTGGGCAGTTATTGTCCAAAGTGAGATACAGTAGTCAGCAATGTTCTCATTCTGTCTCAAGTTTGTTCTATATGTAGTATACAGTCATGTGAACATGCAGTATTGGGACATCCAATTCAATTTGTAAACATATTATTTACACATATATGCAGATGCCTTTAGAGAGGCTTTATCTTTATTTGAACAGCATTGAGAGATAAAGATATTGTAATAAAGCAAACTAAATGTCTTATGTAAATAAATAATTTGTAAAAAAAAAAGTAATTAATTGAAAGAAAGCATTAAAACAAATCACACAACTGTGTTTTTTCTGGACATTTTAAGCCTAGTATATTAAGCCTAGTAGAATATAGTCCAGTCCTGCTCCACAGACAGACTCCGAAAGTCTTTTGTCCCTCAGGCCATAAGACTTTTCAACTCATCTCAGCACAGCAAACTAAAGACTCTGTGACACTTTTTCACCCTGGCAACTCTGGCCACACCATGGACACACCCTCAGCTATAACACTATTTTTATAGTTCTACCCTATTTTGCACTAGTAGTTCATTCACTAGTTCATCCATCTACTGTTTACGTATCTTTTGCACTGCTGACTTTAAATCATTATTTAACTGTTTATTTGCACTTTCTGTATGGCTGACATCAGTTATCCTCACTTTATGCACATCAACTGGTGTTCACTGTCTATTGTTCAACTGCACTACCTCCATTCTACATTACACACACACTAAAGACTGTATTTTTACATTGTACATTCTATTTTTTTATTTGATTATATTTATATGTATCTTTATCTTTATATTTTATATATTTTATTTTGTAACTTTGTGTATACAATTTGTAACTTTGTGTATTATACCTGCTACTGGATGTCTAGAATTTCCCCTTGGGGATCAATAAAGTATCTATCTATCTATCTATCTATCTATCTATCTATCTATCTATCTATCTATCTATCTATCTATCTATATTATATATTTTCTATGTATCAAAATATAAATTATATTTTTCTTACAATGGAAAATCTCTAAAAATGCTGGGAAATCCAAGACTAAACTGCCCAAATACCATTCTTTACTGTTCACATTCCAACAATTAGATCGAATTATGAGTATAAAACATAGCAACACCCTAGCAACCACCATAACAACAACCTAGCAACACTGTACTGACCTCCGAGTAACCACTTAGCAACACCGTAGCAACATTATAGCAACCAACAGTTACATATAGCAATAACTATTATTAACTATTAAGAACTATTATTAATTATTATTATCCTATTAATATAGTAACCACCTAGTAACACCTTAATAACCACCACCTAAACTAAAGTAACATATTTGCAACCACCTAGCAGCACTTTAGTAACCAACTCCTATACCATAGCAATCCTTTGTCAAGCACCTAGGAACACCTTATTAGTGTTGCATAGCAAAATTATAGCATCTACATAGTTACATCTTTGCAACCACCTAGAAACATCTATTAAATGCTTAGCAACCACTTAACAACCACCAAGCAACATCTTAGCAACCACTAAGCAGAACCTTAGTAACCATCTCCAACTGCATAGCAAAACCTTAGCATCCATCTAGAAGCAACACCTTAGTAGTCAGCTAGCAACACCTAACAACTCCTATATCCGAGCAACAGCTTATCAACTGACTAGCTACTCTGTAGTAAGCAGCTAGCTACACCTTATTAACCAACACGTTATACCATAGCAACACCTTAGCAACCAAAACCTTTAACACAGCATGTTGTTTTAATAAAGATAAAATGTCCATACCTTTAAATAAGTTAATAACACTGGTGTTTTCATGGAGTGTCTTAATACTTTCTATGTTTTTGAGTGTCTAATTCCCTCCACAAGTCTGCATCTGTTTATTTATTTATTTATAAACTTATTTATATTTTGCTGAGCGTGTGAGCATATAGCTGCAGCACACACTGCATGAAATGCATAATTAATGAACCCTCGCTGCACGTTAAAGATCTAAACCAGTCATGGGCGTTACGCGGTGTCCGTTTAAAGGATGTGCCATAAGTGAATTTAAATAAGATGTTGAGCGAATGTGCTGATAGCGCATGTGAGTGAGTGGGCACTGGGGAGGGGTGTCCTGCTTGAAAATTCAATTTGCATTTTATATTGGATACAATAAAGAATTCCAGAATGTATTATTCAAACCTCGGAGTGGCTGTTAGTTTTGTAGCCAGTGGGATGTAAATTTGCCTTTATGATAATCAGTATGATGAAGTATTCATTTATATCTGGGGCTGCTACAGATACATGCAATGAGCAGACAGAACCAGCAGAGCGTCAGATAGATAGATAGATAGATAGATAGATAGATAGATAGATAGATAGATAGATAGATAGATAGATAGATAGATAGATAGGTCTTTGATGTGTGTGGGTGAACATTGTCCTTATGATAATCACTATGATGAAGTACTAATTTTATCTTAAAAATGATGAGTTTCTTTGATTTTACCAAATTGAAAAACGGAAAAACTGGAATGTAATCTAGAGGAAAATGTAGGATCACAAGCCGTCAAACAAAGCTGAACTGCTTGAATTTTTGCACCAGGAGTGGCATAAAGTTATTCAAAAGCAGTGTGTAAGACTGGTGGAGGAGAACATGCCAAGATGCATGACAACTGTGATTAAAAACCAGAGTTATTCCACCAAACTAAACTTTTAAAACTTGAGTATGAACTTGTTTTCTTTGCATTTTTTGAGGTCTGAAAACTCATTTTCTGCAAATAAATGCTCTAAATGACGAAATTTTTAATTGGAATTTGGGAGAAATGTTGTCCGTAGTTTGTAGAATAAAACAACAATGTTCATTTTACTCAAACATAAACCTATACATAGCAAAATCAGAGAAACCTATTCAGAAACTGAAGTGGTCTCTTTTTTCCCAGAGCTGTATATAGATAGATGGATGGATTGATGGATAGGTGGGTTGGTGGGCGGATGGATGGATGGATGGATGGATGGATGGATGGATGGATGGATAGATAGATAGATAGATAGATAGATAGATAGATAGATAGATAGATAGATAGATAGATAGATTTGCCAGAGCCATTTCTGGGAAATCTTTGATATGTGTGTGGGTGAGCATTGTTCCACTGAAAAATGACAGTTTGACTTTATGGTAATCGCTATGAGGAAGTATTTTTTGCATCTGTGGCTGCCACAGCTACACGCTATTAACAAACAGAAACAGCATAGTTCAAGCGAGACAAAGCAAGAGTTAGACTAAAAAGCAAACAGATAGAAACACAGAAAAAGAGAGAGAGAGAGAGAGAATACTTGAAACCCACAAGACTGTCTCCTCGCAGAATATCAATGAGCCTAGGGATATGTCTCGCTACGGCACACACGCTTTCTTATGCGCTGTCACATGCTCTCCTCACACAGCTACATGTGCTTCTTAACAATGTGTGCACTATAAAACTGAGAGGAGCAATTAGCTCCACTCAAGCTGCCATTATCGTATTAATAGCCCTGTCATATCTGCAGGAAAATAGGTCAGGATCTTCTTGTCCTCTCCTCGCATGCTTGGGATGCAGGCGGCCTTCATGTGCTTCTTCTGCGGTTGAGGAATCACTTGACATTGAGGGGAATGCGTTACAAGTGACTGGAATGTTTTAAACTGTGATTTGAATCAATGTCAGTGGCATCCTAAAAACAAGTAGGGGATTTACACTAATAGCAATTTTTTTTTTGATGAATTCTACTTTACAGTTTGTTTATTACATCAAAAATATAATTAACAGGAGCTCTGAGCGCAAAGCGCTGCCACTATGATCAGGAGATCTCCGGGTTCGAATCCTGTTCATGTAGATTGCCATCAGCTGCCGGAGCCCTGAGAGAGCACAATTGGTCTTGCTCTCTCTGGGTGGGTAGATGTAGATGGCGCTCTTTCCCCACATCACTCCAAAGGGTGATGCTGATCAGCACGAGGGTTGGGTAATTGACCGTGTAAATTGGAGAGAAAATGAGAAAACAATTAGTAAAAAAAAATTAATTAACAAATTATACCAGATAGATTTGTGATTAAAAGTGTGCAAAAAAATATTAGTAAGATTAGAAGATTAGAAAAGTAAAATAAAAGTCATTTGTAATGGCAAGACTGCTCTTCAGACATTTACTTCAATCATAATTTTATACAATTCGAAGGCAAAGGTGTCAAAAGTATCCCCATTCATTACACTGTAGGTAGAAGTATAGATACTAGAGTTTAAAATACATCTGTAGAAGTTGTATCAAATTAAACTCCTGTTAATTAAGGTCTTAAATTGTCTTAAATTTAATGGAAATTTGCTGTAGGTATTAGGTTTTCAGACGGTGTGTTTAATGCCAGTGGGAAAACACAGTGGCCCACAGTGAACCTCTAATCTGGGGAGAGAACTATAGTCAGCAGAGAGCTAGTTAATATTAGCAGTGAGCTAGCTAGCATACTAGCGTTAGTGGCGAGCTAGCTACATTACTGAGGAGAGAACTAAGGTAAGTGAAGAGCTAGCTAATATTAGTAGCTAGTTACCAAGGATAGAACTAATGTTAGTGGAGAGCTAGCTATCAGTAGCGGCAAGCTAGCTAACATACTGACCTTACCGGTGGGTAAGCTAAGCTAATGGGTATAGAAATAAGGTTAGTTTTCAGATGATGCATTTAATGCCAGTGGGAAAACACTGTGGCCCACAGTGTACATCTAATCCAGGGAGAGCACTAACGTCAACGGAAAGCTAGTTAACATTAATGGCGAGCTGCCTAACATACTACCGTTAGCAGCAAGCTAGCTACTTTTAGCTGCAAGCTAAGTACGTTACCGAGGAGAGAATTAATGTTAATGGAGAGCTAGCTAACATTAGCGGCAAGCTAGCTAACATACTGTCCTAAAAAGGTTTTAAAAAGCATTGAATTTGACTTTTAAAATGGTGCAAGAACCCTGACATCCAATTACAATCAGACTTATCTGGATTGGGGTTTTATTGAAAAATGAGAAGCCGGAATTATAACATATAATTACTCCAGTAAGGTATACTGTAAATAACCAACATCTCTGTTCGAAGTTTTCTTCTTGAAGCAAATGTAGGTCTACAAGCAAACACCACAAAGACCGCATGTCTCTACATTGAGCTAACACTGTAAATATGCAACGAAAAAAGCCCCAACTCCTTAATAACCCTTGTTCAAACACAGACCACCCACACACAGATCAAACACAACTGTAATATAAGATGTTGCTAAACTTTTTTTGTGTGTGTGTGTGTTTGTGTGTATTTAATGTACACATGTCTTCAGAGATCCACAGCGTCGGGCAGCTCGCTGTGGCCAGGCATGGCTGGGAAAACGAATGAGACGAGAGTCAGAGGTTACAACAACAGCCCGTGAAGCTCAGAGCCCAGCCTCACTTTTCAAACCACGTCCTCTGAGGAGAAAGCCCTGCCGCCAGTGACCAGAGACCAGAGTTCTTCTAAAGACAAGTAGGTTTAGCCCATTCCCACATGTATAATGCGTTCTATCAGATCTCAGCTGTGGTTGTGTGGTCCGGTTTTAATCTACGGAAGACATAATTAAGCCTGAAATTTCCTTACTTCAGTCTAGCTGTGATTTATAGCGCAGATTAGTTCATCTTCTCTTTGAGATTAATGGTGACATTGAACTCTGTTCCATTATATCTGAATTTAAAGTATGCTACATATTTCTTGGATTTTATCATTGATGTCCTCTTATATTGCTTGTATAGGTCTAATGGTATAATGTTTATCAGAAAAAGAAATTAATAAGTTATATAACCGTATAAACACATATATATGTGTGTGTGTATGGACAAAAGTATTGGGACACCAACTCATTCATTGCTTCTTTTAAAATTATCAGGGTTTTACAATACATAATATCCTGTGTTATGGAAGTCAAAATTTGGTATGATCATCACAACCTCTCATTACTCCACAAATTGCCAAAAAGTATTGGATAGAGAGACCTGCCGTCACCTGGCATCAAGGGATCACAATATTTATAAAAGGGCCAAGTATTATTTCACTAATTACACCAAGAGTTCAAACACTTGAATGTAATTTTAAAATCTTACACAGCAAACCCTATGGAGTCAATTTTGTGCCAATGTTTTTGGAAAATAAAATCTGCAATTAAAATGTTTAAAAAAAGGGAAAAATCTATCAAAATACAGATGATCAAATACAGCTCTAGGAAAAATGAAGAGACCACTTCAGTTTCTAAATTTTCAGATTTTGTTATTTATAGGTATATTTATATATAATTTAGCATTTTTGTTGTCTCTAAGGTTGCTCAGGAGCTACGAAGCTAAAGTAGCTAGCTAGCTAACAAGTAATATCAAAACTAAAGACAACGTTCAGGCTTATATACAGCTCTGGAAAATATAAGAGATCGCTTATATAAGAGATGATTTTGCTATTTATAGGTTTATGTTTGAGTAAAATTAGAATTGTTGTTTTATTCGATAAACTACAGACAACATTTCTTCCAAATTCCAAAAAGAAATTATTGTCATTTACAGCATTTATTGCAGAAAATGAGAAATGGCTGAAATAACAAAAAGATGCAGAGCTTTCAGACCTCAAATAATGCAAAGAAAACAAGTTCATATTCATAAAGTTTTAAGAGTTCAGAAATTAATATTTGATTGAATAACTCTTGGCATGTTTTTCACCACCAGTTTTTGGATAAAGTTATGTCACTCCTGGTGCAAAAATTCAAGCAGTTCAGCTTGGTTTGATGGCTTGTGATCATCCATCTTTCTTTTGATTATATTTAAGAGGTTTTCAATTTGATTAAAACAAAGAAACTCATCATTTTTAAATAGTCTCATCTTTTTGGATACGGATGTTGCCAATTTCTGTGTTTTTTTTTTTTTTTTTGAAGATTTTGCTTCTGGAATCTCTTGTTTGATTCTGTTTATTTTTTTTATTCTATATGTATTTAATCTGCAGTTTTGATTGCAGATTCAATATTTTTGTGTAAAACTTTGTCACAAAATGAACTTCATAGAAATCTCCTTACCGATTTTACATGCATTTTTACTGTATACAGACTAAATGAGTGACAGGACAGAGGCACTTCAGGGGGCCAATCATATTTCAACTGCAGCCATTGCCCCTGTGTCAATTCTCCAGAGACTCATATTCAATTGGCAGTTACTTCCCTGAAAAATTGCCAGAAAGAGATAAGAGTCATAAGAAACCTTATATTTAGTTTTTGGAATTCTTTAAACTTATGTAAAAATCATCTGTTAATGTAGGTTTTTACTCATATTTATCAGTATTGTTATACAGTTAATATTGCTCTATTCATCACAAAGGCTTCACAAAACCTACAGGGTAGCTGTCACTTTTTTAAATGCTATGAAAACGTAAAAATTAATGCGTCAATATGCTGCTCTACTCTGCGTGAAATCAGAGCTGAGTTTGCTCAGTTGATGTTCACATTCCTCAGCGGGGATCAGGAACCGCGAGCGGCCCTAAGGTCAACCTTCTGTTAACTCATACACTGTGGGGGGCAGCGAGGGGGAGAGGAAAGAGAAATGGAGAGTGCAGACAAACAGTTCCGTGTTGACTTTGACTTTTCATAATACACGAATAAGAACAGTTCAGACTTGTTTTTTTTTATGTAATGTCAAAATTTTACTATGAATGAATCAAGAGAAACGCTCCAAATTGTCATTAACTTTATATTTACTTCCATATAGCGTACATATATAAGAAATAAAGCATACAAAATAACATCATTGCAAACTTTTAGACTGTTATTGGTGTTTGGTGGTGTCTAGTAATAGTAAGTAATGAATTATGTAATCTAGACTAAAAAAAAGTGTGAATGAACTTAATTATCCACAATACATACATATAATACTCAGAATCAGTACATTTCTAGGGGAATTATAAAAATATGTACAGGAAAAAAATGAGACCATTTAAAAATTATGAATTTCTTTGATTTTACTAAATTACAAACCTCTGAAATATAATCAAGAGGGAAATGGATAATCACAAGCCACCAAACCAAACTTTACTGCTTGACGTTTAGCACCAGGAATGGCATAAAATGATCCAAAAGCAGTATGTAAGACTGGTGGAGGAGAACATGCCAAGATACATGAAAACTGTGATTAAAAAAACAGGGTTATTCCACCAAACATTAATTTCTGAACTCTTAAACTTTATAAATATGAACTTCTGAAAGCTCTACATCTTTTTTTGTTATTTCAGCCATTTCTCATTTTCTACAAATAAATGCTCTAAATGACAGTATTTTTATTTGGAATTTGGGAGAAATGTTGTCTGTAGTTTATAGAATAAAACAACAATGTTTAATTTACTCAAACATAAACCTATAAATAGCAAAATCAGAGAAACTGATTCAGAAACTGAAGTGATCTCTTATTTTTTACAGAGCTGTATATTTAAGCCTGGCCGTTGTGTTTAGTTTTGATATTACTTGTTAGCTAGCTAGCTACTTTAGCTTTGTAGCTCCTGAACAGCCTTAGAGACAACCAAAAATGCTACATTTGAGACACAAATAATTTTACAACTTTAATCCACTGCATTAAACATTGTACTAAATGCCCCTCAGATACAGGGTCAGTCTTTGTGACAGTGTGATCAAACACAGCGGGCAGAACCTCCAGCAGGTGATGATAAAGCAGAGCTCAGGCTCAGCCGCAGGGCAGCGTGTTCACACCAGACAAATTGAGATATGGCTTTCTGACTGATCTCTCAGGGATCAACGCCAAGTGCAGGGGCTCAGGGTCCGTGATTTAGTGGGCTTCACTCGCTCGCCCACTCCCTCTCTGCTGGTCAGCCACCGTGGAGGAAAGAGAGGGGCAATCAGCCCCACCATAAATCTCCACACTTCCTTCTACTTCAAGGGAATGCCCCCCAGTGCACAGCTCATTAAACCTGTTTTCCACTGGACACATGTGTGCGCACACACACACACACACACACACACTCAGTCTCAATGTGAACTGTTTCCAAATAGACTTTTGTTCTCTTAACCTCTTGAGACCCTGTATCCTCATATGCAGACATTACATTTCTGCCTCTCTTAAACATAATACTTTTACATTTTTTAAACATACACCTTTTAGCCTCATATGGAGACACTGCACATACCATCTAGTGGTCACATAAAAACACTACACTCAATTGATTAAAAACAAGGCATTGGGAATTCCAGTCATAAGTTTCTACAGCCAGTCCAGACAGAAACGTTGACCACGGAAAGATTCTCGTCCAGTTCTGTGTTTGATGCTAGTTTATTTACTTACTGTAAAAAGCTACATTCTGTTTTTGGACAAAGAGATAACCTTTAAATCCTAACTGTTAGTTAGTTTAGTTTCCACACTTGTTAGGTCATACTAATCCTAAATTGCTAGGAGAAATTAAAAATGCACACCAAGCAGGGTCTCAGAAGTTATTAGCATATTTTACACTTATTTTTTTCTTATAAGATTATTTCATGCACTGTACATCTACACTAATAAGCTTGTTCTGAGCATGATTTCTTTCATGTGAAAGTGTTTTATTCTATTGGAATTTGAGTTGTCTTTTTCAGGAAATAATGAGCAAAATGAATGCTACAGAGTATTTCTAATTTTAGGACTCGCTATTCAAGTATTTTCTTCTTGTTTGAAAAATTATTTCCTCCATTGCTGAATAGACACTTTTTTTTTATTTCTTTATTATTATTATTTTTTTTTTTCGTTTTGGAAAAATCCTTAGAATGTGCTCAGTGCTCATCCCATTGAGCTATTTTTCTTTTTTTTTTTTTTTTACTAATTCTTAGCTAAAATTTAATTTCTATTATTTTACTTGTGTTACTCAAAACATAAAAAGTAACCGGAATGAGTACCATTAACAGGAATGTGTGCCATTGTGTGCCAGTTTTTTATGTGAAAGTGTTTTATTCTATTGCCATTCGAGTTGTCTTTTTTACGAAATAATTAGCAAAATTAATGCTACAGAGTTTAACTTTTTTTAGGACTTGCTATTCAATGAAAGTGTTTTCTATTGCCTTTGATTAGACATTTTAATAAGATAAAATGTAAATTTTAATGTTAACAATTATTATTAATAATCTTCTACTTTCTGCAATTAAATAAAAATCAAGGTTAAAGTGACAGTTTGTGACAATGTGTGAGTTTGGGGTTGATGTCTGCAGCACAGGGCGTCTGTGAGCTGATGTATCAGAACCGAGCCGCTGCGATTTCCTCCGAGTGCACTGTGATGCTGCTCGGCAGTGCTGCATCAGCAGCAGCTTGAAAAGAATGGTGGCTGGCTTCACATGTGTCGGAAGAAGCATGAGCTAGTCTTGATCCTTCTGGTGTGTTGGGGCATCATTAGTGATAGGGGGAGTTCTAATGAGTGGGTTGGGTAATTGGCCGTGTAAATTGAGGAGAAAATGGAAAAAAATTGAAATAAAATTATAAAAGAAATATATATATACTAATAATATTAAAATAAAAATACTGTGATAAACTGTGAAACCGTCAGAATCTTGTAAATGTTGCTACAAACTTGTAACTCTTACTTTATCTCTTCACCAGGTGAAAGGTTGAGATGAGTTGAGTGTCAGGGATAAAAGCAGGCCTGGCTGCAGCTTCCACAACAGCAGTTGCAGGGAAGCAAGCACTACAGCGTTTAGCACAGAGCAGCAGAATGTAACGAGTGTGTGTAGCGAGTGACTGAAGTGTGTCTGACTTCTCCACAGCCCCGGATAGCTGGCACACTCTCGCCGTGTTTGCATCTCCATCTCCTCGTCCAGATGGTCAACTCCCCGTGAACTCCCTGCGCTAACTGCACCGAGCAGAGTGAGCGGCACTGCACTGCTGCCCTATCAGACGCTGAGAGACACACAGCCACCAGCGGTGAACAGAGCAGAGGGTGCAAACTCCCTCAAAACACGTATACACACACACACACACACACACACACTCGCATAAAACCACAGGGTTCAGCACTGACCACAAACTCTTGATGGCACATCTGCTTTTCATTAACATCTCTCTTTCTCTCTCTCTCTTTCTCTCTCTCTCTTTCTCACTGATACACACACACACACACCATACATTCACAATAACAGTCTGCTTCTGCTCAAAGAGCTGTCAGCAGCCAGGACTTTCTCAGGACGTCAACCCAACCAGATAGAGAGAGAGAGAGAGAGAGAGAGAGAGAGTATTGAGAAAGAGGGAAAAAGAAAGAAACAAAGACAGAAAAGTATGTGACTAAAAAGAAACAGAAAAAGAAAGCATACAGAGAAAGACAAAGAGAGAACGTGTGTAGAAAGAGACAAAGAGTGGAGAAGAAGAATGGAAAAGGAAAGATAGAGAGGGTAAAAAAGAGCGCACAAGCTGGAAAGAGACTTAAAAGAGAAAGGGAGAATGGAGGAAAAAAGGTTTCAAAGAGGTAGAGAGTAGTAAGAGAATGAAAGAAAGATAGAAAAGAGAATACAGTGACAAAAAGAAAAGAGAAAAGTGTGAAAAAAATGTAAAGAGAAAGAAAAAAAACAGAAAAGCAAAGAGAAAGAATAGAAAGAGACAAAAGTAGAGATAAAAAAAACAAATTAAGAGGATGTTAAAAGAGTTTAAAAAGATAAGGAGGAGAGAAAGGAAATAGAGAGTTAAAAACAGGTAAATATAGTGAGAGAAGTGTAAAAAATAAGTACAAAAACAAAACCAAAAAGAAAAGACAAAGAAACAAATGCAAAGGAGATGTAGAGATACTTCAAAAGGAAAGGAGGAGAAAAGAAAAGAGAGATTTTACAGAGATATAGAGAGTAGTAAGATAATGATAAAGAGATAGAGAGTATAGAGACAAAAAGAAAGCAGAAAAGAAAGATAGAGACAGAGAAAGAATGGAAAATCAGAGAGAGAGATCGTAGAAAGAGAGAGAGGGAAAGGACATAAAACATTTAAAAGAGAGAATTTAAGACAGGCAGAATGAGGGAATAGAACGTTATAGTGAATGAAAAACGTGGAGAAGATTAATAGAAGAATTCTAAAGAGAAAGGGGTGGGGAAAAAATTAAGATTGAAAGAAAAAGAAAGAAAGAGAGTGAATAGTGATAAATAAAGAAAGAGTATAGAAAGAAAAGAGATCACATTAGTAGAATTTTGTTAAAGTTCTGCACTAATTTTATGTGAATATATATTTGCATATTTATACTTTGTAGCTTTTTGAAAAAACAGATGTTGATATTGTTTATTTATTTATTTACTTATGTTTTGCATGTATGGTATAACCTAACATGCGTCACATATCGTGTCATGCCAATAAAGCATATTTGATTTTGAAACAAGACGAAGATAGAAAGGAAAGAAAAGCAAAGAAAAAGAAAAAGAGAAAAAGGTGAGAATGGAGAGACAATTCAAGACAGAATTGATAACCGAGAAAAAAGAAAGAGAAAATGAGAAAGCAAAGAGAGAGTGGAAAGGACACAGTAGATGGAAAAAAACGAGTGGAGAAGATGGAGGTAGAGTTTAAAGAGAGAGTGAGAGAGAGTGGGGTAAACAAAAGGGTGCCATATGGGTCGGGTGCTCAGAGAGCCACCTGTCCCCCGATACTGGAGCCAAGTCTGGAGTGTGAACGATCTGCCTGTAATGTGGACACAGAGAGCACCAGGGAGACACGGTGAGAGTGCACTGCTGTCTTAACTCTAATGCCATACAACACACACACACACACACACACACACACACACACACACACACACACACGGTTCAACTTCATTAAAGCTGATAATTTAATGTTAATTGATGATTAAGTACACTATTATAATATACATAGTGTTACTGTGTATATACATTATACATTCAAATTTAGAGTTCATTGCTTTTTGTAATATATGTAGCAAATAAATAAAAACATATCAACCACAAAACTGATCCTGTAGTAAAGTATTTTATTTAATATTTACAGGTTAAGAATAAAACTAAATGTATTCAAATTAGTTTCCTATTAAAAAAAATTATACATTTGCATTATTAATAGAATAGTTAAATAATGAGTTTGATTCTGCACAATATTTTTTTCTCTATTACAATTTCCCTCAATAATCAGCTAATTGGAATCATACAAAACTTACTATATATGTCCTTATGTTTGTGCACACCCCTGCTTTTCTAAGTTGCATGGATTCCTGACACTACTGTTTAAATGCCCACAGATACACAGTTGAGAGGTTTTGCTAATAGAATAGGGCCCTCTGAAGCAGATAAACATAATTTTTGGGTATAGCCCAGCCAATTCTTAAATAGTCATTAAAGCTCTTGTCCTGGCTGAATGCAATTAAATCCTCACAGCAATGTTCCAAAATCTTTAATTCCCTGAAGAGTAAAGACCAACAAACTCCAACAAACCCCTCTAACTCTTTTTAATCCCCTTGATTTTTGGAAGAAACATGGAATCAATGAATTTGGGTGGCGTGGTGGCTTAGTGGTTAGCGTGTTTGCCTTCCAGTATTGGGGTCTTGGGTTCAAGTCCCTACCTGGGTGGAGTTTCCATGTTTGTCCTGTGTCTCACAGGGGTTTTCTCGGGGAACTCCAGTTTTCTCACACAGTCCAAAAAACATGGAGATCAGGTAAACTGGATAATCAGAAATAATAACCTAATAAAGTAAAAAATAAATACTCTACATTGATCTGGTGTGTAAGTTTTGTGTGTGTAAATGTATGCCACATATGGCTCTTACCTGGGTAAATGCTGTAGTGTCCGATGCAGTCCTCCAGGTGGACGGTGGTTTCCGGTTGAGAGTACGCTGTATGCTATTGGCTGCCGCTTCTCACCAGTTTGTGATGGGTGCTGGGTAAAACTGATTGTGTGTAAAATGTGATTGTAAAGTGTCCTTGGGTTTCTAGAAAGGTTTTATGCTATATAAATGTAGCTTCATTTATTCATTCATTCAGTCATTCATTCATTCGTTCATTCATTCAATGAGTTGAAGCAGGTGTCCTAATACTTTTGTCTATATATAATGTTGAATAGACATACTTTATATAGGCTTATAAAGACTTAGGAAGTTTAAATGTGTAAGTAGTGAGTAGTAGCAACTGTTTTTTGACAGAATGTCTCTACTTTGTTGTAAATGAAAAATATATGTATATATGTATGTAAATATGTAAATATGTATTAATGTATACATTTTTCATTATTAGCAGCAAAAGCTAAAGCTACTTTTACTTTTAAGGGTTAAACTCTTACACTCTGTATATTGACCTGTGTAAGTTCTACATTATTGTTTGAAGTACCGTAGTGCTATAGTACAGAGTGTAAAGGGTTAATATGTTGCTGTTCCAGGATTTAATTGCTGCTTGATAAGCTCTATCACAGTAATAAATTCTCTGTGCAGACAGCAGTGCAGTGTGCTGTGTTAAATCTGCTCCCGCAGAGCTGCAGTGCTGTCGTCCCTCACCCGCTCCTCTGAGGACCCCTCCGCTCAGATCCTGCCATTTTGTAATAGAGAGAGAGAGAGAGAGAGAGAGAGAGAGAGAGAGAAAGAGAGAGAACAGTCAGATGAACTTCAGCCGACAGAGGGTCAGAGTCAGGTCAGCTCAAAGGCTCCCCACTGGCACCAGGCCAAGAGATCCCCCTGCCCCTCACCTTCTATTACTGTATATTACTGTATAATACACAGCATTCACCATACTGCACTGCTTTACCTCACCCTGCCAGAACTTACGTCTGTCTGTCTGTTTCTCTACAAGGATCAAACACTGTTCTATCTATCTATCTATCTATCTATCTATCTATCTATCTATCTATCTATCTATCTATCTATCTATCTATCTATCTATCTATCTATCTATCTATCTATCTATCTATCTATCTACCTATCTATCTGTCTCTCTAACTGTCTATTTAAATATCTTTCTTGTCTGTCTGTCTTTGTCTCTCTATGTAAGTTAAACATGGCATTGTTTTATTCATCTTCTTTTTCTTTATATCTACCTGTCTGTCAATCTGCCTGCCTGTCTGTCTGCCTGTCTGTCAGTCTGTGTCTCTCTAAAGGAGTTAAAGTTTGCACTGTTTGATTTATCTATTTTTCTTTCAGTCTACTTGTCTGCCTGTCAGTCTGTCTCTCTGTCAGTCTGTCTGTCTTTGTCTCTCTATTTGAGTTAAACTTGGCATTTTTTTATTTATCTGCTTTTCTTTCTTTCTATCTACCTGTCTGTCTGTCGGTCAGTCTTTCTGTCTGTCTGTGTCTCTCTAAATGAGTTAAGCTTGGCACTGTTTTATTTATTTGCTTTTTCTTTCTATCTACCTGTCTGTCTGTCTCTGTCTGTCTGTCTGCCTGTGAATCTGTCTGTCTGTGTCTCTCTATATAAGTTAAACTTGGCAATGTTTTATTTATCTGCTTTTTCTTTATATCTACCTGTCTGTTTGTCTGTCTGTTTGTCTGTTTATTTATGTACATACGGCACAATTTTTATTTATTTCTTACTATTTAAAAAATACTTTTATAATATATTTATCCATATATCAACCTGTCTATGTATCAGCCAATCTATCTATATTATCTCTATTTTTCTTTATCTATTTCATGTCTGTCAGTCTGATGGTCAGTCAGTCAGTATATATATTTCAATGTATTTATTTATCTATTTAAAAATATAACCATTTGTATATACTATGTTTTACTGGTAATATATAATTATTTCACAATTTTTACTTTTATTTTTTATTTAAAACATTAAAAGGTGCCCTAACTTACATAACAAATGTCTATCTGTCTGTCTGTATGTACAGTGTATGTTGGCACATTTTTTAAATTTATTTGCCTGAAATAACAAATAGGAAAATATAAAATCAAACACACATGCTCTAACTGTTACATAACATAAATATTAAATGAAGCAAATAATTACTAATGGTGCAGTACAGTGTGTGCTCTTTACAGGAAGCGTGACCTCTGCTCACGTCCTTAACGAAAACTGTACCCAGACCAGGGGCTACCAAACTTTTCTCTTATATTGGTAAATGTATTAAAATCTATTACGCTACAGTGTGCACAGCTGTGAAAGAAGAAAAACTACACTGAGGAATTCCTGGTGTTTTTATAGTGAAAATGAGACACATTTCGCACAGATGAGCAAGATGAAAAAGTAAATGGAGGAATGTCGGCTACCTAATGGCTTTTCTCAGTCCGCGCTAATGGGCTTTATGAAGGACGAAGGAAATAGGATAGTGCTATTGCATTTCCACTCTTTTTGTCATTGCTATTTTCATTCAATTGTCTCAGCGTTTGAGAGCGTTTTTAGAACCCACAGAGGTATCGAGTGTTTTTCGGTTTTAAAGAAAAGAGGCAGATTTGGTTTCGCAGATCAAAAAACGGTGAGAAAAAGTTTAAAAGAATAATAAAAGATAAGATAATCCTTTAAGTATTACAGTGAGGACATTCTCAGTAAAACAGCAGTGCAGAGAACATGACAGAAGTGTCGCGAAATATATTCAATTACCGCAACGGTTTCACAAGTATTCTGTATACGTGTGCTGGGCACACACAGCATGACTGTGTTGCCAAGATAGCAATGAATGCAATAAAGCAATAAAATAAAAAAATAAATATTTTATTTTAATATTATTTATATTAGAATAACAAAATATAAACACAATAAAGAGGACTAAAAAACACTAAAACTAGGTAACAGCAAAAAAGGTAAATGATGGAACTAAAATAAAGTAAAAAAAAACTATAAAAAATAAAAGGACGAAATTAATAAAATAAAAAGGTAAAAGGCCTAAAGTAAAACCAGTAATAAAACAAATAAAAGGATGAAATGAATGAAATAAAAAAATAAAAATTAAAACATTAGATAATTATAAAACAAATTAATACAATAAATAAAACTCAACTAAACCAGTTACAGGCTGTATTAAATATTCACATGCACTGTTGCTATTTAAACGATGCAGTAAAAAAGCGTGAAAATTGGCTTTTGGCAGGAAAGATAGCAATAAACATCGCGACATGCTATCCACAGGGTGTAAGACTGTAATGACTTTTACCTTTTAATCTATTTTATTAATTTGTCTTTTTATTTTTTTTATTTTATGTTAATTTTATGTCTTAACTTTTAGCCTTTTTATTTATTTTATTCATTTCATCCTTTTATTTGTTTCATTACTGGTTTAACTCTTGGCCTTTTACCTTTTTATTTCATTTATTTCGTCCTTTTATTTTTTATTTTTTTTTAACTTTATTTCAACAGATTGTGATGTGTGTGGTAAATAAGAATATTGTACATAGTAGTGCAGTAAATCAGTAATAAGTAAACAGTTACAGTATTATTACAATTAGTAAACAGAGCACAGTAAAAGTGTAGCGCACAAAAAGTGGATGACAGTTTTCATGTGATGCTCCTGCAGTCGGTGAAGCATGTGCGCCGCCGGAGGGGGAATAAAGGTGGTGATGGAAAAAAAACGGAGATGCCCTTTGGAGAATCAAGATTCTGCACTCTCTCCTGAAACCTCTGTTATTTCCTCTGGAGTTAAAGTGAGATGCCACAGAGGAGCTCTTTTTACTTTTTTCTCAGAAATGCTGTAGGCACTGTGAATTGGTTTGCCCCACGATCCTTCTTTATCTCTCTCTGTCTTTCTCTCTCTCTCTCTCTCTCTCTCTCTCTCTTTCTCTCTCTCCAGGCTCATATGAATTTTTCTGTGTGATAAATGATCAGAGACCCAGACCGTGTGGTTGTGGCTTTGCCAGAAATCCCCCGGGATGAAGAACAAAGTCACCCCTAAAAAGCAGAAAATGCTGCACCTGCACCTAAATTGTGCAGACAAGGCTTTTTCGGACACTTTTCCTTTTTGTCTCAGTCTTTCTGTCTCCGTCGTTAATCAGCGGGTTATGAAATATGAAAGACAAATAAGGAATTAAGGAAATGATGATGCAAGGTGGTTTCAATCATGTGACAAATGACACAGTGTGCCACACTTAAAACATCCTGTAATAATAGTGATTATTATGTGGTCAACAGCTAAAAAAGTCCAGCATACACTGTCAGTTCATTCTTCCTCAAAAATACTTCTGACTGAACAAACAATTCTTTACAATTCAAACAATTATTAAAAAAAAAAAAAAACTTGACAGTGTAAGATGAGACAGGAGTCTTCCAAACAAATCCACTATAAGTATCCAGGAATTTATTGAGTCACAGATTGATCCATTTACATTTACATCTAATGAAAACCCAAAAATCAGTGTCTCAGAAAATGTCAATATTATATTAGACCAATTTGTACTTTTGGCAGTGTGTGCCAAGTCCTGCTGGAAAATGAAATCTGCATCATAAAAGTTGTAATCAGCAGAGGGAAGCATGAAGTGCTGTAAGATTTTCCAGGAAAACACAGCACTGACTTTAGACTTGATATATTAAACACAGTGGATCAACACCAGCAGATGACATGTCTCTCTAAAACATCACAGACCATCAGTAATTAATAATTTTGTATTTTGTTTGTAAATCAAGGGATCAGAGTCTGGAGGAAGAGTGGAGAGACACACAGTCCAAACTGCTTGAGGTCTAGTGTGAAGTTTCCACCAATCAGTGATGGTTTGGAGAGACATGTCATCTGCTGCTGTTGATCCACTGTGTTTTATTATCAAGTCTAAAGTCAGTGCAGTGCTTTCCCACAAAATCTTACAGCACTTAATGCTTCTCTCTTATGGAGATGCGGATTTCATTTTCCAGCAGGACTTGGCAAACTCCTTTTCTGTAGTTTTAAATCCAGGCAATGAAAAAAAAAAATTCAGATATGCAAAACATGTGTTTGTAATTATAGAAGTAGTAAAGTAAGAAATTATTTATTGAGTTCCAGGTTCCAGTCATCTTCTCACCAGTGTTCACCTTTACCCCAAAAAGCCTACATCTCCCCAAACTCATTCCACAAATATATGATTTATTTGAGTTTTGTTTATTATTGTTTGAGTAAAATGAGTAAAACTTTGTTGTTTTATTCTGTAAACTATGGACAACATTTCTCCCAAATTCCAAATAAAAATATTTTGTCATTTAGAGCATTTATTTGCAGAAAATGAGAAATGGCTGAAATAACAAAAAAGAGCTTTCAGACTTTGAATAATGGGGAAAGAAAACAAGTTCATATTCATAAAGTTTAAGAGTTAAAAAACAATACTTGAAATATTTGGTGGAATAACCCTGGTTTTTAATCACAGCATTTTTTCATGCAGCTTGACATGTTCTCCTCCACCAGTCTTAATCTAACAACACTCACTATACTTATAGTAATGCCAGAACCACTACCAGAACTTTGCTAATATTTAGTAATAATCATTTTCTGCATGTTTAAATTGCTGAGGTTAAATAGATGTTGGTAAACAGGGTGTTAGTAAATTTGTGTGAGTACATTTGAGAATAACAGGAAGATTAAAGGTTCTTATATCCTTATAATTTTCTATTATCTGGGTTTTTTCTGCAGGTGATTTAAGAACAGTAGATTAGTACTGTACCGTACAATAGCTCTTGTTGTCTGAGCCGTGTTGTGCTTTATTCCGTCCTCTGGCAGTCACTCGTTCTTCACTCATCCTTCCATATGGCGAGCTGTCACTTCATGACAAGCCGAAAACAACTTGATGAGCCAGGCTGCTTGCTGTGCTTATATAACCCTGTTCACCGCCATGCTCAACTAGCCTGCTGCATTAATTCAGTGTATTTCATTTATTTTTCCCCGTCATTAATTACTGCTAACCAGAGGTGGAAAAAGTACTGAAAATTTGTAATGAAGTAAAAGTACTTTTACTTTGCTAAAATTCTACTCAAGTAAGAGTAAATTTACCCATCTAAAAAATTACTAGAGTAAAAGTAAAAAAGTACTCAATTTAAAATGTACTTTAGTACATAGTTACTTTTATTTATTTTATGTAAAAAAGTCAAACAAATCATACATTAAATAATTTTAAATTAAATTATTTGGATCTTCCAGGCAGTATTTGTTCAGACCACCCCATAAAACATTTTTTAAGAACAAGTGACATAGGTTTCTATGATCCATTTTTTTTTCTTTACTGTTAAAAGGTTATGGTCATATATGTGACTATAAACTGTATTTTTATAGTTTTACAGTTCATTATTATTTTTTAACTTGCCATTGCTACTTACATGTTTTTTTTTTAACATTCAAGCAGATTGCTTAATGTTTCCAATAAAAACTTCCAAAAAAACATGAAATCATACAAAAAACTCGATGGGTAGCATAACTCGACAGAACAATTACAGTAACGCGAGTAAATGTAATTAGTTACTTTCCACCTCTGCTGCTAACTAATTTCAGCTCTGTTGGATTGTGTGTTCGAGAGAAGGAGGTGTGAATATCTCTATGTCTGATCCAGATGAAACTATATGACCTTGTTAGATGACTCTTCTATCCTCGTTTCAGAGCTGCAGACAGTGATTACTTACGAGCAGCGTAACAGAAATTCAGGCGGGACTTTCCGGGCCTTTGCTCCCTGAAGGCGAGAAAAAAATGGTTCTCTCAACTGGAGCAATATGAACACTGAGAGAGAGCACTAATGTGCCATTTCTTCTTCCTCTAATAACTCTCTCAACACATCCATTCTCCAGGCCTCGCACGTCATTATTTTCACAGAAGAGTGGAACAAAATAACACTGGTGTGTGATTGGAGCGAATGGAGCTAAAAGAACCACCTTTTCCTGTCAGACTTCACTCCAAATACTCAGCCTAGAGAAAACATACAAAAATATACAAACACAAGCCCTGAAATATGAATGATGACACTCTGCTTTGTACAAAAAAAAACAAAAAAACAAACAAAAAAAACAAGTTATTTTAGTTATACAGTACCAGCTAAAAGTTTCCACACACCTTAAATTCAGTGGATTTTCCTTATTTAAAAAAAAAATGTCATTCAAACTATGAAAAAAAAACAAAAACATTTACTTTTTAGTGAACTAAAATGTGTTAAACAAACCAGAATATGTTTTATTATTTTATGAGGTAGAGTCGCCTGGAATTCAGGCTTTCAGTTGTTGTGCTGAACTCGTCAAGAGTTAATTACTTACTAAATTTCTGTTTGAGAGCATCAGTTGTAAAGTTGTGAAGAGGTGGAGTTACTGGTATACAGTGAGTAGCCCCATTTAAGTAATGTTCTAATCCATATTATGGCAAGAACTACTCAACTTTTCTAAGTAAAGAAAAACTCGAACTTGATGAAATGAAGGTCAGTCAAGCCAAAATATTTCAAGAACTTTCAAAGACCATCAAAAATGTTATGATGAAACTGGCACTCATCAGGACCGCCCTAGGAAAGGAAGAGCAAGAGTTACCTCTGTTGTACAGGATCATACAGTTCATCAGAGTTATCAGAAACCTCAAGTTAACAGCACCACACATAAGAGCATTTAAATGCTTCGCAGATAATTTTGGTTTGTTTAACACTTTTATGATTCCTTATGTGTTTTCCTCATAGTTTGAATGAGAAGGAGAAGTGGGAGAATGAGAAATGGGTGAAATAACAAAAAAGATGCAGAGCATTCAGACCTCAAATAATGCAAAGAAAACTAATTCATATTCATAGTTCAAGTTGGAAGAGTTCAGAAATCAATATTTGGTGGAATAATCCTGTTTTTTAATCACAGTTTTCATGCATCTTGGCATGCTCTCCTCCACCAGTTTTACACACTGCTTTTGGATAACTTTATACCACTCTTGGTGCAAAAAATAAAGCAGTTCAGGTTTCAAAATCAAAGAAACTTGTAATTTTTAAGTGGTCTCTTATTTTTTGAAGAGCTGCATTTGCAATGTTTTAATGTGTTTTTTCTTGGTAGAACAGTCAGCGTTCTCCACTGACTTCTCAGTGAACTCCAGCTTCTTTGTGGATTAGTTTGGTTCATGTTCCCCTCAGTTCTCTCATCTTCTTATCCTCTAGTTTCTTATCAGGGTCACTGTGAGTCCAGAGCTTACCTGGAAACATTGGGCACAAGACACAAATACCCCCTGAACAGGGCACTAAGCCATTGCTGGGTGCCCAACATGCCCATTTATTCACATCTAGGAAGCATTGCCAAATCATCTTCCATCTGACTTCTTGGGGATAAAACCACACAGACTTGAGTCGAGGATACAATGCAATACAATACAATTAGATAATGAATGAATCCCTAAGAGCAAGTTGAAGGGCCCTATTGTACACCCTGTGCAAGGCCCGACGTGATATTGCTATCTTGTTGCTATCTTACATCCTGTCAACAGTCTATTTTCACTTCTTGTGCCCCCGCTGTTGAAATAAAGTTGCAGTCAAGGAATAAATCTACACTGATGGGTGTGGTGGTCTGGAAGTGAGGTGTGTTCAGGTCATTTTCTGGCGTGTTTCTCTCTTGGCAGCAGGAAATACGGGTGTGCCGCCCAACACAATCCATGCGCCTCACAATCCATACCAAAGACACACCGATACCCCCCAAATCAAGCTGCGCCATGCGTAATTGACTGATGCACTATAGACCGCTAAAATAAGGCTCAAAGTGTTTTTTTTTTGTGTAAGAGAGGTAATGACGGTTAGGGTTAGGGTTAGGGTTAGGGTTAATGTCTGGCCCTGGGTTAGGATTAAAGTTGGGGCTAGGGTTAAGTTAAGGGCTGGGGTTTAATTTTGCTTTGAAATTAAGGCTCAGATTAGAGTTCATGTGAATTAAGATGAATTTAATCTACAGTCTATAGTCTACTTCCTGTATACAATGTATATTCAAAAGGTGCTAAACACACTTTAGGTTCTGTACTAGGTTTTACAGGCTGGTAACTCTAATAAATCTATCCTTTACAACAGAGGAAACTTTCCTGACACAGTCCTGATTAGAGCCAGTTTCATCATTTAACATTTTTGATGGTCTTTGCAATAACTGCAACTGCAATAACTGCAATAATTGCAACTGCAGTCCAGTGTCAAGGACCAGCATTGACAATCAGTTCTTCATACAGCCTATACCTGAGCTATTATATAACTCTATTATATAATACTGTATAATAACATCCTAAAAAACTTGTTCATAAACAAGTCAGCGTTCAGGAATTACATAGTGCTCTAATGGTGCTAGCTAGCTAGTTTCTGGAGAATCTCAATGGTGTAAAAGTTCAAAATACTGTGACACAAATGTGTTTGTAACACAAATGTGTGTTAATATCGTAGTAGAAATGGATTATTAATGAATCTGCCTCTTTTTAGAATGAAGACTTTGATTAAATAAAGTCAATGTTGAGAGAATGGCTTTGAAATTTACTTGCTTGGTCAGATTAAAACCTACTGCACTTTAAGTTGCTTTACTGTTGCTAATCCACTGAACGTTTGTTGATATATTGCTAATATTTTTCAAGAATGTATTAATCATCTTCTATCTTCATCTTCCGCTTATATAATGGAATAAAGGTGGCACGTTCAGTGGAAAACATTAAGCAACAAGTCTCCCACGTTACCCAGAAGCTGCCCTTTCCCAGAATCTCCTTTGCCCTTTAAATTATAAGTAATACAGATTATGAAACTTACATATTTTGCTGCCAACGCCCACTGTATTTTATCATCAGTGCTAATCTGAAGGGACAGCCTATAAAAAGATGTGTAGTCATCCCTAAGGAGGAGGATGTCACTGGAGCTGGTGTGTCACTCCTGGCCCGTGGGTGAAATGTTGCTGAGGGCAGCACTTCCACTTCCCATTAACACACACACACACACACACACACACACACACACACACACACACACACTCCAAATTTGCCAAGACAGCTCACTCACAAGTGCTGGCACTTGTGCATAACATTTCACTATAAACCGCAATGGAATTATGATTTGTGATATGATGGAAAAAACCCAAATGTGTGAGTTGCTTTATTATCTGTGCTAAAAGAGGCACATAAAATAAAAAAACATCACTGTGAAAAGGTTATTAACCCTTTCAGACCTTGCAACCATTACAATAGACATCACCTTTCTTATTTTTATTTTTTGAACACAACACTTTGTTATACATTTAGACATATTGTTTATCTGAATAGACCATAACCCAACCAATAATGTTTTTTTTTTATGATTTGATGTGAGTTAGAACACTTTTTATGATTTTTTTGATTAGTGATGCTTTTTGAAATAAAATGTATATGAATATTAAATATATTAAAAACAAATCTTAAGCACAGGCCTCCAATGCAATGGACATTAAAAAAGCAATTCAATATTGAAACAATTGGATTTGTTTTTAAATACAGTTTATATTAGTATATTAAAGTCTTCTTTTATTTTAATCACAGGCAGAAAATAGCATTTAATATATTTTTCCATCACTGGGTCATAATTCAGGGTTAAACAAAGGGTTAAACAATCTTTGATGACCCACCCACCCCTATGCTTGATAACAAAAACCCCACCTCTGTTTGCCAACAGCATTTGGAGTGCTAGTAATAGTGGCTTAGCATTACCCGTGAAAATAAATAACTAATTTTACCATTAACAGATAGCATAAAGTAGCTACACACTTTATTTGTAAACTTTTGGGGACCCTGACATTTAAAATAAAGCAGTGAGAACTTTAAATAGTGCACAGAGAGTTTAATAAAATCACTATTTATACACACAAAACCTTAAGGTAGCTCTCCTGGTGCTCCATCTTCGGGAGGGTAAGACAGGGCAAGTTTATTAATATAGCGCCTTTCATACACAACGCTCATTCAAAATGCTTTACAAATTAGAAAATACAAAGAAAAGTCAAATTAGAAAAACATGTAAAAGAATAACAGTAAAAATGGAAATAAAAACTAAAATAAGAATAAAGCATGAATGATTGAAACATGATTAAAACAAAAAGAAGTAAAATTAAAAACATGTAAAAAACACCAATGAATTGGAAATAAAAATAAAATAAGAATAAAGCATGAATAAAACATGCTTTAAAAGAGCTGTTACAGAATAAAAGAATGCAGAGTTGCAGTGTTTTAAGCTGAGCTATAGACGTGATTAACCATGAAGGTTTTCAGTCTGGATTTAAAAGTGTTTAGTGTTGGTGCTTTTCTAACGCTCTCTTAAACAGATTGCATTTTTTTTCTTGTTTAAATGCATGAATTCCAGCTGTTGCAGAAAAGATCTTTATAATATTTCATGCATTTCCACTGAATTAATTTTGAAATCTGTTCCCTATTCCACCTATTCCACCTATTTGTGCTTATCATTTTACTTATCGTCACTTAATTTTAAGAAGGTACTGTCTGTATAAACAGTGCTTTTAATAATATACTTGTTCAATTTCAAAGCTCTGAGTGTCTCATTTTGAATAATAAGGCCTTCAGAATTCTACCAATAAAGTGTAGAGCTACTTTGAGCTTGTTAATGGTGTAAAAATCGGGATTTCATTGCATGATCAACTCTATGCCCCAATCTCTAGCATTGTAAGCCTTTTGGGAGCATAGGCTAAAAGTGCTATATTTCAGAATATTGGGGCTGAATGGTGGTGGGCTATTCAACAAAAGTTTGTACATGTTACCATGTATCACTACAACCCAAGTCCATTTCACGCCGGAGTTCTCCTTTAATATCTCTCTGTGGAGAAGTGCAGTGATCTAATGAGAGCCTAACTGGAAAGCGTTCAACAAGCCGAAGCTATTGAACTATCAGAGGTCTATAAAATATATCAGCAACAGTTTTATAGTCGGTTTTGCAGCCAGGCTGTCAGATCATATCAGTGCTATTAGCGCCTGAATGCACAAACTCAGGACTGAATCAATGTGTCATTGAACTGGGCATGCAGCTATTTCAGTCACCAAGCTAATAAGTACCCGCTGCTTTCGTTCACACATATATTTCCCGCTTACACACACATACACGCAGACTTGTTTTAATGCAATGTCGGGGCATATGGGTCAGATATTTGCACCATATGTCAGATATACGGAAAAAAATTGATGAACGTTCATATCTTTCATTTCTCTTTAGTAGAATCAGTAATTAGTCATAGAACAAACTCTGTACATGTTGGTTGAAATGTTTTGCTTTTGAAATTAGTAATATTCATATTCATATATTGGATTCTTTAAAGCTAATTTGCACTAGTTAAAAATAAAAATCCACCCTGGGTTTTTGTTCCAACTGCCTGAGTGGCTCTGCTGCAGCACAGCCAGCAAGACCCCTGGGTAGATTTTTACTTTCTGGACCTTTACTACCCACCTCTGTGTGTATGTATCTAGATTTACATAGGATCTCCGGTGAATTTAGCATTTTACAGAGACTCTAAGAGTAGGTCAGTGGCTGAACTGCACTTAGCAGGACATTACTGTGTCATATGTTACTTTACAACATGTGTAAGACTGTTATTAGTGTAAACGACATGTTTGCATGTGTGAATATTCATGAGCAAGAGCTGAAATCCTATTGTGTTCACACTTACGCAAACAAATCACATCCAGTCTAATTAAACTAGACAATATGTGTAGGTCTGAAGGTGCCTGAATGGGGGGGCTGAGTGGTCAATCGTTCTAAATCACTGTCACTACATCACTATGTCACTATATATCAAGAGATCGCTGGTTCGAATCCAGGTCATGTAGCTTGCCTTCAGATGCCGGAGCCCTGAGAGAGCACAATTGCCCTTGCTCTCTCTGGGTGGGTTGATGTTGCTCTTTCCCCTAATCACTCCTAGGCATCTGTGAGCTGATGTATCAGAACCGAGTCGCTGCGCTTTCCTCCGAGTGTGCTGTGATGCTACTCGGTAATTCTGCATCAGCATCAGCAGCAGTTCGAAACAAGGTGGTGGCTGACTTCACATGTATCGGAGGAGGCATGTGCTGGTCTTCACCTTCCTGGTGTTGGGGCATCACTAGTGGTAGGGGGAGTCCTAATGAGTGGGTTGGGTAGGTAATTGGCCTTGTAAATTGGGGAGAAAATGGGATAAAAGTTAAAAAAGGAAAAAAAGGATGCTTGTGAATATGCTTGTAACATTTTACTGAGATTCTAAGTTTCATTTAGAGTCACCTGTTGTCTGCATAGTGCATACAAACAAACTAAAAGTAGAAATGCCTCTTCACACACTTACTTCACAATATACAGCTAAAGCTCCAGCAATTCTAAAATCACTGCTTTCTTAAACTTTCATTCAGTTCGGGAAATAATCCACGACATTTCAACAACACACATTGTGTCACTGTGTCTCTTATTTTTACCCTCTCCTCTATATCCAGCTCTGAAACACTGATCTCATCTCCCTCCGCTCTTGACTGGACCAAAGGCAAAGCAGTCTGAAGTCATGCGTCGTCATTCACGCACAGAACGACAGAGCCTGGAGGAGACACAAAGAAAATATGCAGAGGAAAAAAAAGAGAGAGAGCACTTTTATGGGAAATAAGTGCAGGGGAAAGTGATAAATGACACATTACCTCATACATGATCCCCAGTTATGAACAAATAACACTGGAGGTGAGTGTAACACAGAGGAGAGAAAAAGACCTGCATTCATTTAGCTCCTAAGATAATAGATTGTTCCTTTATTACTGTATATATGAGGTACATATATTGTATATTTACAATAATTATGTGTGGCATATAATGACATCAGAGACAATACATCAGGTTTTTCAGTCTACACTCTGAACAAAAGTGGCCAAAACAAAGGAGCTACAAAATCTACAAAAATGTACTTGAAGAAGAATTGAAAAAACAGTGCTGGGAGATAACATTGAAGAAAATCCTACTTTTTACAGTAAGAATTCATTTCAACTAAATTTACTACAGTTAAGGTTAGATTTGGAATAAATGTTAAGATTTGGGTTAGGGTTACAATGTAAGTTAAAGTTAAATTAGGTTAAATTAGGCTGTAGATTTAAGGTATAAGTTAAGTTTAGTTTAACATTAGATTTTAGAGTATATTAAGGTGTAGATTAGGATTAGGTTCAGTTGTAGATTAAGGGGCTGATTAAGGTGTAGGCTAAATTTCTTTTAACATTATATTTTAGGGTGTATTAAGGTATAGGTTAGGATTAGGTTTAGATGTAGATTCATTTGTAGGTTAAGGTAATGTTTTGTTGTAGATTAAGATTAGTTTCAGGTGTAGATTAAGGTGTAGGTTAGGGTGCAGATTAAGGTGTAGGTTAGGGTGCAGATTAAGATTAGGTTCAGGTGTAAATTAAGGTGTAGGTTAGGGTGCAGACTAGGACTAGGTTCAGGTGAAGATTAAGGTGTAGGTTAGTTTGCAGGATAGGATTAGGTTTAGGTGTAGATTAAGGTGTAGGTTATGGTGCAGATTAAGATCAGGTTTAGGTGTAGATTAATGTGTAGGTTAGGGTGCAGATTAAAATTAGATTCAGGTGTAGATTAAGATGTAGGTTAGGGTGTAGATTAAGATGTAGGTTAGGGTGCAGATTAAAATTAGATTCAGGTGTAGATTTAGATGTAGGTTAGGGTGTCGATTAAGATGTAGGTTAGGGTAAAGATTAAGATTAGGTTCAGGTGTAGATTAAGGTGTAGGTTAGGGTGCAGATTAAGATCAGGTTTAGGTGTAGATTAAGGTGAAGTTTAGGGTGCAAATTAAAATTAGGTTCAAGTGTAGATTAAGGTATAGGTTAGGGTGCAGATTAAGATTCGGTTCAGGTGTAGATTAAGGTGCTGAATAGGATGTAGATTAATTTGTAGGTTATGGTTAGGTTTCATCACAGATTAAGATTAAATTCAGGTGTAGATTAAGGTATAGGTTATGATGCAGATTAAGATTCGGTTCAGGTGTAGATTCATGTGTAGGTTAGGGTGCAGATTAAAATTAGATTCAGGTGTAGATTTAGATGTAGGTTAGGGTGAAGATTTAAGATTAGGTTCAGGTGTAGATTAAGGTGTAGGTTAGGGTGCAGATTAAGATTAGGTTTAGGTGTCGATTAAGGTGCTGAATAAGATGTAGATTAATTTATAGGTTAAGGTTAGGTTTCATTGCAGATTAAGATTTAGTTTAGGTGTAGATTAAGGTATAGGTTATGGTGCAGATTAAGATTTGGTTCAGGTGTAGATTAAGGTGTAGCTTAGGGTGCAGATTAAGATTAGGTTTAGGTGGAGATTAAGGTGCTTTATAAAAAGGTGTAGGTTAAATTTAGTTTAAGGTTAGATTTTAAGGTATTTTAAGGTGTAAATTGGGATTAGGTTTAGGTGTAGATTATTTTGTATGTTAAGGTTTGGTTTTGTTGCAGATTAAGATTAGATTTAGTTTTAGATTAATGTGTAAATTAGGATGCAGGTTAAGATTAGGTTCATGGGTAAAAAATGTAGGTTAGGTAAATATTAAATTTAAGTAAATTATAGCTTTGATTGATAAGAATGTTGTGTTTGAATACTCAACTCTCTTAGTTGAGTCGATTCTCTAATACAAGTCGCCTCTAAGTGAAGTTGCCTGGTGTAATTTCTTTACTTTTTACTTTATGAAAACCAACAACCAGTGTGGTGGACCTTTCTACTGTGGGATCATAAAGGTCTTATACCATTTTAACATTTTCTTTACAACCAGATCTTTATTTTTTGTCTTTTTACTGTGGAACCGAGAATGGATCTTCTATGGCATTGCTTAGAGAACCGTTTCTATCACCGTTATTATTTTTAAGAGTGGACAGAGTTCAAATTCATGTGTAATTAATTTCCCTCCTGCATACTTCAGTCGTCGCCCAAGGGACCCGACTGCAGATCCTTTCATTAAGTTGTCGTATCTCTGAACCCAGCTTTTCCTAAGCAGTTTTATATTCCAGCCCAAAGAGAAATATGACTCACTCCCGCTTCTTCTGAAGGGATGTTGTCACGCCTCTGGACAGTCGGCTCGCGGACAGCGCTACCAAATGCCATCCCGCTTGCGTCGCTCTCACAATCGCACAGCAGCTCCCTGTCTCCGACAGAAATGTGTACACACTGCGGAAAAGCAGATGCTAGCCATGATCCCCTACAACTTCCTCACTTAATAACTTCCTGCATCAACAGCCCCAGGCCCAAATTGGGACTTAATCCAAAACAGAAGACAAATGGTCTCAGTGAGGAGGAGTTAAGAGTATGGCAGGATGAGGCTAAAAGCCTGGACGTGCTAATCTGAGTCCATAACTCATTACCACGACCAGAGTGCTGGATTCTAAAAGTCCTGCCCTGTTTCAAAACCCAGGCTTATAAAAGAATTATAGATCAGTGATTTAATGGCTGTTTGATTCATGTATTTAAGGCTTGTCAGAGTAGTCTCTACACTTGAGTATTTGTGTGAAGTTTCAGATAAAAATGTGTGAGAAGAAAGTGCAGGTTAAGTCAAAGTCAAAGAAGTCCTTTATGGAGCAGTTTGTATTTTACTTTCAATATACTTTATTATTTAGTATACTGTTATCAAGCATAACAGTAAGAGTGGGCATTGGTGGCGCGTGGATGTGGGTTCAATACCTGGAATCTACAAGCTGGTATTGCTAGCTCAGTTGCAAAAGCACCCAAGAGAGGGTTTGAGCTCAACGACCAGGTTCAACAAGGTGCCATTTTGGCCATTAGTGGATTAGTAGTAAGAGCACCTGGTTATTAATGACAGGGTTGTGGGTTCAATGCCCAAGTTCGAAAAGCTGCCACTGTTGGACATTAGATCAACCATAACAGTTGATCTAACCATAACAGTTAGAGTGGGCATTGGTGGCACAAGGTTGTGGGTTCCATACCTAGGATCTACAAGCTGGTAGTAGTAGCTCAGTTGTGAGAACACCTTGTTATTAATGACAGGGTTTGAGTTCAATGCCCAAGTTTGATAAGCTGCCACGTTTGCCATTAGTATCTTAGTGGTAAGAGCCCCTGGTTATTGATGAAAGGGTTGTGGGTTCAATATTTGTGTTTGACAAGCTGCCACTGGTGTGTCCTGGTGGTTTGGTAGTTAGAGAACTGGTTTTATGATGACAGGGTGGTGGGTTCAATACCCAAGTTTAACAAACTGCCACTGTTGGGCATTAGTTTCTAATTGGTAAGAACACCCAAGGGTTATGGGTTCGATACCCTGGTCCAACAAGATGCCACTGTTGGGTAGAGGTAGCTCAGTGGTACGACCACCAGGTTGTTGATGGCAAGGTTGTTGGTTCAATACCCAAGTTCCAACCTGCCACTGTTGTGCCTTAAGGGCTCAGTGGTTAGAGCACTGGTTTGTGGACCATTTGTTGTTCAGAGGATAAAACACAGGTTATTGGTTCATCAAACTGCTACTGCTGGGTTGTAGTAACAATGATGATAATGATAACAGGGTTGTGGGTTCGATACCTGGGCTTGATGAGCTGCATGACCCATTGGTAGTGGAAGCTTAGTAGTTAGAGCAGTAGGGTATTGATAACAGGGTTGTGAGTTCAATACCCAGGTTTGTGGCTCAGCGGTTAAAGCACTTGGTTATTGATGACAATGTTGTGGGTTTGATACCCAGGTCTGACAAGCTGCCATACTGTAGAGCAGTGGTAGTTCAGTTTTGTGAGTAACTAGTAATTGATGACAGGGTTGTTGGTTTAATTCCCAAGTTCCAAGCTGCCACTGTTGGGTAGTGGAAGCTCAGTGTTTGGAGCACTGGGTTATGTTTTAACCAGATTTTTGGGTTTGCTACTGGGATTTGTTGCTCAGAGGATAACGAACAGGTTATTAATGACAGGGTTGTGGGTTCGATGCCCTGGCTTGACAAGCTGCCACTGCTGGGCATTAGTGGCTCAGTGGTTAGAGCACCTGGTTTCTTGATGAGAGGGTTGTAGGTTCAATACCTGGGTCTGTGGCCACTGGTTACAGCACCAGATATGCAGATTCAACAAACTTTCTTTGTTGGATAGTGGGAGCCCAGTGGTTAGAGCATTGGATTATTGGTGACAGGGTTGTAGGATCAATACCCATGTCTGGCAAGCTGCCAATAAATATAGGGTATAAGGGCATCCGTTTGTTGGAATTTAGTGGTTTTCAAGGTGGTTCCTAAAGAACATTTTAGAACTTAGCAAGTTTTAGATAAGCACCGTGGTTGGAGCACTAGTTTATGGACCAACCAGGTTGAAGGCTCTATACTGGGGTTGGTGTTTCGGTGAATAAAGCACCAGATTATTGGTGACAGGGTTGTGCATTCAATTCCCAGGTTCAGTATACAGTGGTTTTGATACCCTAACTTGTATGGACGGGTCTTAGTGGAAGATCTCAGTGGTGTGAGCAGTTTTCTATTCTTGAACCCTGCTATAACTCAGCATATTATACTGTCCTTCTTTTGGTGGAAAATATATTTTTTTCTCCTTCTCCTGCCCACAGAATTCCTGAGCCAAGCATCTGTCTGAGGCTTTTTAGTCTTACACTAAACAGAAGAATCTCGGCAGGCAAAATTAGACAGAATTATAGTGCGTTATTTCTGAGCAGACTTTCCCTCACACTGTCTTGTGTCTCGATAATAGAGCTAAATTATTGTCAGTTGTTTTCTTTTTCTATTGTTTAAAGAGTAATGATTACCTGCTTCAGCTTCCTGTAATTGGGAAAAAAATGTAATCATCTAAAAATCGCTTTTACAGGACAAACAATCCAGACTAAGATTCGGTTGATACAGACTGAGACCATTTTTTTTTGGTTGGACTAAATTTTAGATGCTTTAGATCATGTAGAGCTTTTTTTTAATTGTTCTAAAATTGCGTAATAGTTTTTCAGACTTATGCTCGCTAATGGGCCAAAAGTCATGGGACAGCAATATGTAAACTGATCGTCAAGTGTTACCTCGGGAGACGGCTTGGGAATGCCCACGTCTACATCCATATCCTGCAGGTCAGTGCAAAAGTCATGGGACATGATATTCATGTGGCATGTCAGAATATTCACAAAATGTTATAAATGAAAGACTGTTTCAAGTCCGACCATCCACTGACCATCCACTGAATCTTTATTTCTGTGAACAAAAAAAGATGCAGGTTGACAAATACAACTAGATTGCAGTTCCTGCAGAAACTCAGAATGTGATTGCGGTGCTCATTTGTAGCTGGTTGCTATGGTGTTGCTATGTTGTTCGCGGTGGTTACTATTGTAAGAAACCAACCAGGGAGTTTGGATGCAAACACAGGCAGGTTTATTAATCCAAATCAGAAGGCAAAAAATGAAGTCAAAAACAGACAAAGTCCAAAAAAACCAGAAAGTACACGCTAAGCAAAAATTGTAGTCAAGGATAAGCAATAGATAAAAAAAACCAGGAAAACAGTAACAACAATAACGCTCGATAAGACACAATGTGGCAATATCTTGCAACTTGGCAGTGCATGAGTCTAGTATATATGGTCCTGTAGATGTGTAATCTCCCACAGGTGTGTGGGAGGGGAGGAGTCAGCCTCAATACTCAGGAGAGGTGGATCTTAAAGGTGCAGTGCGGGCAGGTGTGACAGCTATGGTGTTGCTATGGTATCCATTGTGGTTGCTACCAGTTCTTACACAGCAGTGATTGGGCAGGTTTGGTAAAATCTTGGTAAAAAAAAATTCAAATTAAAAATGGTTGTATTTAAAACTTTAAATTTAGATTTTTTTAACATGTCTAATTTGATGTGAACAAAGGAATTCCATGAGTGCTGCATGGATTGTGCATAAAACTCTCTCAACTTATAAATATATATAAAAAAAATGCCATTGTCACAATGATTTGACTAAAAAAATCAGGTTATTAATGTTATATTATAATTATTGCAAATATAAAAAACTAATATCATTTTCACTATTTTGAATAAACTGTAGGTCCTTAGAAATGTTTTACATTGTTTGTAATTTTTGTGTTTTTTTTTAGAATGTTTCTATTCTTTGTTTATTGTACAGTTTTGTCAAGTACATTCATACAAACAAAAGAATAATGACACTGTATTTATTGAAATCAACTGTTATTAATTAATAAAATATATGTAAAAGTTTTTATATAATAGCAAGAAATCCACATCCATGCATCCGTACATGTGTAAATTTATTGAATAGAGTTTCACTCATAGCTTTGGTGTGCACCATTTGAAAATGAGTGAAATACACCTGTGAGAAATGTGACGTGTGAAAACACACAACAAATATACATATATATATATATATATATATATATATATATATATATATATATATATATATATATGTATAAAAGGAAATGATTTGACTTGATTTTTCCATCCGCTGAAAGGTTCTTTATGGATTTAAAAGTGGTTCTCCTATTGGCATTGCTCCAAATAACAGTTTTTCCCATATGTATTTTTAAGAGCACACTCTGACTAATATGCTGCTAGCCTCAAGCTGAGGTTTGCTTGTTGCTGGGGTGCTGCCGTTGCCTGTGGTTTATAAGTATATTTCAGAGATGGAATGAAGGATGTGGCTTATTATGGGGTGCAGTCATTTTGGACTTAAAACGTCTCGCTTTAAAAGTGTGTCATTTTCATGTAAAATAGAAAGTGGGCATGTTTTCTGCTTCTTATTTTACAGTTTCCAGCTCAGAATGATGGGTTTGTCCCTTCAAAAGGGCAAATATCTAACCTTCTGTTACCAGAATCCATGTTGATAGAGAGGTTTAACTGTGGTAAGCATGTGTTTTATTCGGAGTATGTACCAACCCTGTGTTTTTCTGTTACCACAATAAGTGACTTATAATTTTAAGAGCTTACACTGCAACGCTTGTGCATTGGGTAAGCTAAAAAACAGCTTTAGACTTAGTAAAAATCCTCAAACGTACAGAAAACTGGGCTTAACTGACATATTTTAATAATCGTTTATAAAATCCTTCCATTACTGAATGTCTCATGCACTTATATGTGTATATATTATGTATACAGTATGTGGTGCACCGCTGCACAGGCCGTGCAGTCCCTGTGGTTGGTGCAGTCATGTATAATGGCTTCATGGAATGCAGGAGAGGGGCCTGGTGTATTGTACGGATCTCAGCGTCTCGGCTGAGTAACCCAATACAGAGATCAGGATTACTAAACAGAATGGACGCCTGACTTCTGCCTGATCCTCAGCCTTAACAGTAGTCTCTCAGAAATGCAACATCGACTGTAAAGCAGTTTACATTCACTCAATCAATCATACAGCTCAGCGGTGTGGTATGCACCAGTCACAGTCAGTGATGACACTCTGAAAGGGAATTTAATACTCTTTTAAAAAGATATTCACTGTGTTTAGAGAGGACTATAGCAAACAGACTGATGAAATGACTCAACTGTCTTGTCTTTTATTCTTACAGTAGTGTGAATGAAGAAGACGAAAGCTGAAAAAAATCTACTTGGGTAGTCTTTTTAAATTCGGATATTAATAATTATTATTCACACCTTTTGAATACAATGAGTTAGTTGTATGCTGTTAGTAATAAAGCTATAGATAAAAATAAACCTAGCAAATATTTCACATTTCTAATGTTCCAGACTATGGACCCTATATACACCCTGCGCAAGGTGTATCACGATGCTCATTGCTATCTTACACCCCGTCAACAGTCTATTATCACGCCCTGCATCCACGCTGTTAAAATAGCGTAATTTAGGAATATATCTACACTGATGGATGTGGTGGTCTGGAAGTGAGGTATGTTCAGGCAAATATATGGCGTGTTTCCATCTTGGAGCCGGGAAATACAGACTGATTAAAGCGCCACTGACTGATTAAAACACTGACAACAGTCAACAGTCAGTTGCCCAATCCTGTCTTAGCCATGCAGGAGTGCCGTGCGATGTGCTGCAGTGCGCAAACCCCATTTTTATCATCTACAATAAACAGAATGAAGAATAAAATAACATTCTCTTCACTTAAAGGAGCTGCTGGCTTATTTTCACAGTGTGAACTCACAGGTCAGTATCTGTCTCTGCTGAGATGCACAAAGTGCTGCACTGTTAAGATGCGAACACACCAAAGTCAGAGCACAACTGCCTTTTAAAGGGATCGACAACTGGCACACTGATTGGTATTGGGTTATTTCACATTACACCTAAAACACACCCATGATTAACTAAGAGAATTAGTACATGCCTTTTGCGCTATGACTATGATGCTAGAAATTGAGAAAATATGTGGTTCAAAAACAGGGACATAGGAGAACTTTGAAGAAGATCATGTACAAGGAAGTCGAGATCAGCCCCGGAATTCTTAAGAGGGCCTTTAAACAAGCGTGAAAAGTGTGAATAAAGTGCAAACAGAGAAAAGAGTTGTGTCCTGATACATCTTCAAAGACTGATGCGCTCTGACAGCTCCTGTCTCCTGTCTGCATGTGTTTCTGCCCTGGGGAGCTGATTAGCTCCCACTATGTTCCTTCATCTCCTGGTTCTGTGACTCCGCTGTCCTCGTGTGTGAGCTGAGCTGAGAGACTGGCCTCATGTCACCGTATCCCTGCCTGATATCTCACTGCAGTTCAGCATTCGAGGCCCTTAACGTGGAAAAGGGAATCTTCCATTGGTGTGTCTAACCCCTTTTAAGGGGTGCTTAAGAGTTAGCACACATAAAAATCAGCTTTTTCTTTTTATCATACTTACATTTTTCAGATTATCAAACAAGCTTTAATATTAGACAAAGATAACCTGAGTAAATATAAAAAGCATCTTTTAAATAGTGATTTCATTTTTTAATCTAGCCCTGTGTGAAAAAAAAAAATTGCCCCCCATAAAAATAAATTAACACAACCATGCCTAATTACTGCCAGAGTCAACAAATTACCTATAGAATCAAGAAATCACTTAAATAGTGTCACATGGGTCAAACCAAGGACAGACATTTGCAGATACCAATCTAACAATTTATTATTAAAGGGGTTAGACTTACAGGGGTAGTCAGAGAAAGGCAGGGTCACTATCATACATAAACAACATACCAGAGGGAGCAGGCAAAAGAGTCATACACGGGGAATCTAACAGGTAAAGGGCTAGACAAAAAGAGTAGTCTATATACAAAAATAAGAGTCGCAATTGTAAACAAACGGTACAAAGGGCAAGGCAAGAGAGTGGTCAAAAAACACAAAATTGGGTAGGTAACAGGAAAAACAAACAAAAGAAATGCTTAGTAGAAGAGCTAGCAAGCTAGATTTAATACCCGGCAAGGAGCAACTGAAACAGAGGGGTATTTATACAAACACAGACAGGTGTGGGTAATCAGAAGCTCGGAGAGTATGAACACTGTAGTGTCATGTTATCAACAAAGTCCGGTGTGAGTGCATGCTGGGAGTTGATGCAGGCAGACTGACAACGTCAGGACTGACATATAGAACCTATCTGACAATATGAAGCAGCTAAAAGATCTCAAAACTCAACATAGTATGCCCCAATCTGAAGAAATTGACAAAAGTGAAAAGTTAAAAAGTGGCAGGTGTGTGTCCTATTACATATGGCGTAAAACTACCACTATCATTTAAAAAAAAAAATCATACTGAACGTAAATTTCCTTCGGGATAAATAAAGTATCTATCTATCTATCTATCTATCTATCTATCTATCTATCTATCTATCTATCTATCTATCTATCTATCTATCTATCTATCTATCTATCTATCTATCTTAAAACATGGTGGTAGTAGTGTGGTAGTGTGATGTCTGGAGCTGCTTTGCTGCTCTAGGACCTGGACAACTTGGTGTAATAGATGGATAGATTGATGGAGGGTGGCACAACTTAGTTATTAGGTTATTAGGTTTAGGGAGCAAATAGTTGTTTTAGATATCTTTTTTTACCTTAATAAATAAAATTATCATTTAAACAGCTTTTAATATTTAATCAAGTTATCTTTGTCTCAAATAAAAATGTGTTTGTTGATCTGAAAAATGTAAGTATGATTAAAAAAAACAAACAAACAAAAAAGGAATCTGTAGGGGCAAAGCAACTGGTTGTCTGCTTCTGTGATCGCAGGGTCAGATCAAGTTGTCTGTTTATATGATTGGGAGATCGCTGGTTCGAATCCCGTTCATGTAGCTTGCCATCAGCTCTCTTTGGGTGGCTAGATAGTGCTTTTTTGCCTCATCATGCCAAAGGGTGATATCAATCAGCACAAGGCATCTGTGAGCTGATGTATCTGAACCGAGTCGCTGCACTTTCCTCCGAGTGCGCTGTGCTACTCAGCAGCACTGCATCAGCAGCAGTTCAAAAAGAGGAGGTGGCTGATTTCAGATGTATCAGAGGAGGCATGCACTAGTCTTCACCCTCCTGGTGTTGGGGCATCACTAGTGATAGGGGGAGTCCTAATATGTGGGTTGGGTAATTGACCATATAAATTGGGAAGAAAATGGGATAAACATTTGAAAAAAAAGCTGTCTGTTTATAGTTTTCATATGAATAATGAATAATTTCATAAAAAATGCATTTTTCTTCACACATACTGTTTAATGAAGTTTTAAGTTAATACGGATCCCCTAAGGTGGCATCAAGTAAAAAAAATAATGGATGGCCTCGCCTTATTAGGGCATGAAAACAACATCCTAAGACATGGGAATGAGATAATTAAGGTGCGGTAACGAGATGCTAATGCATGGGAATGAGATAATTAAGTAATGGGAAGGAGATAATTAAGGTGTGGCCATGACTTATTAAGGTGTGGGAATGAGTTAAATGTTTAAATCATAACCATTAAGGCATGTCCAAAAGGTCCTTTTTTTCCTTTCACAGCTAACAAAGCAAGCAGCTTTCAAGGGTTCCTACACCTTAGGATCTCGTTCCCACGCGTAAATAAGATGTGGCCACACATTTTTTTTTTACATGATGTCCCCTTAGGGGCTCCGTGAGTTTAGGTAAAAGTGGCATTGTGAAACAAATCAATTCCAGCTTAACTATAGTAACAGTAACAGTAACTCTAACATTAAAAAGACATGTGCAGACATCTTCAGGTTAGCAGGTTCACTCCCGCTAGGCTAACACTAGCGCCTCATGTCTTCACACACGTCTGTTTCCTACAAAGAGCACTGTGATTCCTCATTTTTATTGCCGCGCTGGTTTTGTTTGTTTTATTGGAGATATTGTCCCGTGCGTGTAACGGACGATCCTCCTGAAGACGCGATGCTGCTGGTTAGATCTTGTGTGGCTTTGATGGTTTGCCAAAAAAGCTAGTTTGCCCGCGTATTTCATACGGCCTTTCGCTACCTTGTCAGCTCGCAGCCTCAGCACTTTCTCTCGCCTCATTTCTCTATGAATTATGAGCGGAGCTTAAAGATGAAACGGGCCACTTGTCATGAAGAGGATGAGGGATGTGCGGGGGGTCTCTGCCTTATGAAACACTGCTTTTCCTCGTGGACCGGGCCTTAAAACTAATCAAGCCAGAACGGATCTTTCTGTTTCGGCAGTTGAATTCATTATAACCTTCCTTTGTATTGAGGAAAAGGCTGTTATGTCGGTGTAAAATGCTGAAATCTTTAATGGTTATTGCAGTATTGAGACAAGTAACACATGTACCTGCTTACATGTTAGACTGTATGGAGTAATATTAGGCAACATCTGCAACCAAGCAAACCTTAATCTGGAATAGACAGAGAGAGAGAGAGAGAGAGAGAGAGAGAGAGAGAGAGACAGAGAGAGAGACAGAGAGAGAGAAATGCTGCCACCTTCTGTCTGATTGGTGAAAATGTAGACTTAAACATAAGATATGAAGGAAATTTTAAGCATGCCCCTGAAGTGTAATACAATCCAAATTACCTCCCATAAAACTTCATGTGCCATAGAATGAGACTCTACATGCACAGAACTTTAACTAACTGCTAATGCAGAAATGTAGCATTTACAAACTGTACTATATTGGAATTTAGGAGGTGGAAAAGTGATATTAGGAACTAATATTTAAATTTGCAGCTTCAGGTTTGCATGCTTGTGTACTTACCTGACATAATTCCCTGCTGCAGAAGTTACAATCCAAATTTAGAAAGAAAAGCTATGTTTTCTGTATGTATTCTTGCTCTGCCTTAAAAGCAGATAATGCATTATTTGTATAGCCATCATTCATTGCAAATTTAATGCAGATGAGACTGCAGAAGATGCTTTTTAAGACCTATAAATAACCTGTTCGCACACATTCACAGTGTGAAAAATAGTGATGTTTAACTCGAGACTCAGATTTGAACTAACTGACTCACACAGTTTTGATAAACTGATTCAAAGTCGGTATCAAAACAGAAAGTCCCAAAACAGGTTTCATTATGTCACACGTTTTGTTAAATGTTTCTAATCTTTTGGTGCATTTTAAAAGGGTGGGTTATACTTCAGCGTTGGAAGTGCAAGCAGCTAATCTGAGATCAATAAATTCTCTCCCCAAACATCTCTACATAATAATATTCTCAGAACTGTGTTGTCAAAAACACACATTTTAAAAGAGATGCAAAGCATTGTTTTTTTGTGGAGAAAAATCACACATTTCATTGCCTTTTTTTGGCTCATAATTTATTAAACCATTAGCATTAGTAAACCTAAACCAAGACCTAGGATCAGACCCTTGGTCAGCTGTTTGGGATCATTTTGAACCTTAAGGAATCGAATCCTTTTCAAAATCAACTGGTTCATTTGATTTTATTTCCCGAACCAGCCCAAAAGTGGCTTTTGCCATCACTAATGAACGAGCAGATCAGTTTCCTTTACTGAGAAGTGTTGGATACAACCAGGTAGCTGCGACTTGTCAGAGCGCACCTGGCTCTTAAAGGGAATGGAACGTGACACCCTATTTGCTTTATTGCATGTAACACCCAAAACACACCCATGATTAATTAAGAAAATTAGCACATGCACTTTGTGTGTTTGGAGACACGCAAGGCGTACTTTACCCGTCGTTATGATAGTAAAGACACCCTAAATGAAGCTGTGAGTGGTTGACCACTCATCCATAAACCACTAAAATAGGGCCTATAGTCTGTGTTAGGTGTGAGGAGTGTGTTTTTGTATTTCTGTATTTGTCTCTCCCTCCACTGGTAGCTCTGCTCATCTGCCCTGATTAGCTGGAATGCAGCCACCAATGAGAGTCCCGGCTGGAGTCAAATGGAGAGAGGAGCCAATGTTTTAAAGTGCAGGATCCAAGATGGCTGCTGGAGTAAGAGGAGTGCTCCTAAACATGCTGTGCTGTAGGTGTGTTTCTTTGTCTTAAAATTATGATTAGTTTTTAAAATTATCTCTTGGGCTGCTTGGTCTGTGGGTCTTCCCTGCACACTTCCTGTCTTTGTTTTATTGGTTTAAATATGGTGTGTTAGTGGGTGGTGTTTTATTTTAAGTTTTTTTTTTTTTGCACAATTTGTAACTTTTGTTTTGTTAGAGATTTGATAGTTTGTGCTGGCTGGGGTTTCAGACAGGTAAGACAGATGAACCAATACATTCCACCCCAATTTGGAACTCTGAAATTGTGTGGTTGAGTTATTATCAAAATACTGCACATTTTTGGCTTTTAAAAAAATATCTACAATATTTTAATTGTTTTGACCGTTATTTATGTAAGACTTCAGACTACACATATATTTCTAGCAGGGCAGTTGAGACTGAGCCTCATATGTTTCTCATGGCTTAATTACCTGTGCTATTGATATTTTGGCTTTATGTTCTGTACATCTGCACTCCTGAACACTCAACACTTTTTTTTCCTTCTAAATACCAATATAGGCACATCTTCATTCAGTATGGTCATTATCTGCTAATACTACAGACCCTTGAACATTTTCTGAAATTTTCTCTGTTTAGTTTTTTATTTTTATTTTAATATTGTTTTAAATAGTAGTTGTTGTGCTGTTTCTCTTGCTATTTTATTGTGAAATGTCCATTGGCTGATAAATTTCTTTTGGGATTAATAAAGAATCTTCTATCAATGTGTCTAAATGGTACAAGAGGCATGTTCTATTGATTTATTGAATGTGTTTGTGTTTTTTATTTTATTTATTTATTTATTTTTTTGGGGCGCCCTGTTCCTTTTATCTGGGTTTGCCAGTTTGATTCTTTGTGTTACTAAAGAGGAATGTGTGACTGTTTTAATTGCTCTTATGTAAATAAAGCCCTTATCATTTAACCTTTGATTTTATGTGATTTTTTTCATGGATATTAAAATGTCAGGTTACTAATCCCAACAATCCCTTGATCATGAGTTTGGAACAGTATATGTAATGGTTTTAGTGTGTAGTATGCAAATAATCTGCAGCCTATGTAAAACTGCATGTCATTTTTTGGCTTTACTTTAAGTGAAAACAATATATAGTATGGCTGCTCTTTTTGCATGGTGATTTATTTATTTTAATTTTATTTATTTTTTTAAGTAATTCAAAGGGAAAGTTCATGTTGCATGTGTTTCTGGAGGAGTCTTAACTCTCTACAAACTTTTTCCTAATCTCAGAGGCTATACATCCAAATGTTTGTGGGCACCCCTTCTAACAAATGCAATTATCTACTTTTTAAAGGGGAAATTTGGGTGCTCTGAATTATTTTTTTGAATAAAGTATGTGCACTTTCAAAGTTCTGTGCCTTGTTTAAATGTCTGGGCCCTTTGAATTCTACCAATGAAGTGTGAAGCTACTTTGAGTTTGTTAATGGTGTAAAAATGTATTTTAATGTGAAAGCTATGCCCCAATCACCAGCACTGTAAGCCTGTTGAGCATTGGCTAAAAGCTCTATTTTAGAATACATATACCAAAACTTTGTACTCATTTCAATACACAGCAAGTCTGTTCCACACTAGATTTCTCCTTTGCTGATACAGTATATGAATGTGTGTGCATGGAGCTGTACTAGTGATGCCAATTAACATAACTCTAGAACCAATAAATACTAACCTATTTGCAGTATGAAATGGCTCAAATCTGAACTAAAGAGCCTGTTGCTTCAGGTCCAACTCAGAAGCCAGCAGATAAATTTAAAACCAAAGAGGTAATCCAGAGTTTGTTCATATTGCCTTTATTAATAGAAATGTTGCTGAGCTTGGTTGTGGGTGTATACTTTTAACAGTGATCTGGTTTTGTTGACAAGCCATGTGGTCTTGGCATGTAATTGACTACATAATTGAGCTTAACTGGTACAAAAGTCATGTAACACCATCATACACCAAATCCACTGACCAGAAATTCTCAACTGGTGGATTGGGACCCAAAAGTGGGTCATGAACAGCTTGTAAAAACATTTTTTTTTTAAATAATTAATGCTCATCTGATTTTTTACTCATTGTTTATATGAGTTCATTAATGTAATCTGAATGCAGAGAGATGCAGAAAAGTGAAATATCAAATTGTGATATTTAATTTTAGTTTAGTAATGTTTATACAGTGGTCATGTTTCTCCTCAGTTTCTTAAAAAAATCTATTATATTCACTTTACATGAATATGTATGTTTAAATGTGTGTTTGAAGGCTGTTTTCAAAAATTCTATACAAGTGTTTTGTGACCTAATGAACATGAGAAAATGTGGATCCTGGGCTGAAACCAGTTGAGAACCCCTGTTTTATACAGTGGTCCTCCTCTAAATCTGCACTCCGATGACATAAGGAACATTTTACACCTATAGTGCACAAGCCCAAGAGGATCTGGCTGATGTATTCTGAGATTAGGGTGGGCTGTTATGACACCCATTTGGGTTCAAACCCAAGTCCACCTGAAACCCTCTTAGCCCATAGTCCACGCATGTGAACCCTACATAAGAATGCTGGCTGGGTTGTTTGATGATTGAGAAATGCTAATAATATTGATAGCATTGATCAGATTAAATAGAGTAGACTATGAATAATGCTAATAATAATAATCAGTAGTTGAAGTATCGCTTTTTGATCCATATCAATCGACACCAACGTCCCCCAATAGTATTCTAAAAAAAGAAGAAAGGACCAGTGTTCCCTTTTTAGTGCAATTACTTAGGCTACATGATCAGCATCACATACAGCATCCATTCCCATTTTCTCATCCCATTTTTTTTTTTGTAGACTGTCCATTCCAAATAAGAATGTCTGAACTTTCAATATAAAACTTGCACTGTAAGATAACATATCATGACAGTGTCCATCCATTGCCATGTTCCACAGGTATGGGAAGATTTGCTCCAGTTCTGCTCGGCTCTTTCTTCAGGCAAAATCAGTTCAGATCAGAGGTGATCATAGATGTAACCACACCACTGCAAGAGTGACTGTCAGTGAGCAAAGTGCCTGTAATGAAGATATGTGCCATGAGGAGGCGCTGTTGCACAGGTCTGAGTCGCAGCAGTGTATTTTGACTCCTGGGAGCTCCTCAGTGTGGCAGTGGCGGGATGTGGCACATCCACTGGTCAGGACGATGCCCAGGGTAACTGTGAGGACACAAAAATAGGGATATTACTGGCCATTTATAGTAATTGTCTGAGTTTATTCACCAAAAACAGTCAGAATTCGTTTTTTAATCATGCCTGAAACCTGAAAATGGTTGTGTCGGGGTGCACAAATAGGTAGGCTAAATATTGTCTACACTCACCAAACACTTTATAAGCAACATTAATTCCTGCAATTATCTAATCAGTCAATCATATGGCAGCCAAAATCATGTAGATATACTTCCCATCAGCCAAAAAGAATGGGAGACAAATTGTGGCTTCTCTTATTTCAAGCATGACAAGCATTGGTGCCAGACTGTGAGTTTGTAGAGCGTATGGTCTCCTGGGGTTTTCAGCCCAACAGTCTCTAGAGTTTTCTCAGAACAGCAAGAAAAATGCAGAGCAAGTGGCACACCTGCTGATGTGTGTGGCAAGTAGAATATATAAGTCAGCTATTTGTGACCTTAACCCCTTAAAATGCCTTGTCCCGTATAGAGGCTACAGGTGTAGGTGATACAAAAACCATTTCTTTCTGCATTAAAATAACTTTGAGGGCTTTGAAATCACCTACAGGACACTTGGATAAGCTGTCTGTTTTCTCTCTTCTCCCCTTAATAATTCCAGATCAGTAACAGGAATCAATCCAAACTCTGCAGGTTTGAAAATAGATGTAAAAACTAGACAAACATAACGAAACTAAAAGGTTTGGCAGACATGAACTGTTTGATTTGTAGTCAGGGAAGAAAAAAAAAATCATGATTTTATTCATTATATTTTGACATTTAAGATTTACCTTTTTTCATATTTTCTATAACAATTACGGTTTTCAGTCATTTTCCTTATCAAACATGATTTTTTTTAATTAATGCTTGAATAGAAATCAAGATTAAGTGGTGTAATGACAGGCAGACAAGTGACAAAAACCTGGCCTGTTAAGGGGTTTTAAATTAAGTCAAATATTTTTTTTGCCAACTACACCAGGATTTAAAACAAAAACAACCAAAAAGGCTACCAATCACTAAATTAGACTACAGGTCACACGTTTACATCAATTGGTCTGAGAGAATTCCATTTAAAAAAAAATCAAACTTTAATATTGAATAAAAAAAATAAAAAAAATACAGAAATCACGATACACAGCACACAAACACACAGCACTACAAAAAGCCAAGCTAGACAGACAACACCCTATTAGCCTGTCTCCAGCTCGCTGCATGCTCAGAAACAAACAAAAAAATTAAATACAAACCAGCAGAAGGAGAAAATAACTACATTTACTAAACACAACGCCTCCAGGACCTTTATAATACAAATGGGATTTAAACCACAGGATTTTTCAAGAAATCAGAATGACCACTGACGGGAAACTTAAAGCGTAACATAAACCACCGGAACAATCTCGCCATACAAGCCTCAGTACTGAAATGGAGCAGGAGAAACCCGGAGCACCAGAACTCATCAGATGAACTCAAAGAAAAAGACAGAACTTCAGCCGACAGCACGCTTGTGGGAATTCCTTGAGGAAAGGAGAGCATTCACCCAACCACGCCAAGCCTCGCGCCAAGGCAGGAGGGTGGAGACAAAAGGGGGTGTGCCCTAGGTAACCCATCTGATTTAAATATATCCCCAGGTAAGACTATCCAGCCAATCAACTAAAAGCACTGATTAAAACCGAAAGGTAGACAATTAGGCAAGTAAAGTATTACGTCGCCCAAGCCAGGCAGACAAAGGGAAAAAAAGGACTCGCTAGATGTTAAATTAAGCTACGTTCACATTATCAGGCTGAAGTGACTCCAATCAGATTTTTTGCTTAATGTGGCTCCGATCTGATTTTTTCAAGGCAATTTTTTCGTGCCAAATCCGATTTTTTTATAATCAGATTTGAGTCACTTTCATGTGTGGTCGTAAAACGGATACGTATCCGATCCATGGACATGTAACCTGAATGTGAACGTCAGATCGGAATTCATGCGCCTTTTTGATTTTAAGCATGCGCTACGTGCTTCTCTCTCGTTCACAGCTCCACCAGTTTCAACACCTTTTTTCTACACTCCAAAAGAACAGTGGTGTCCGAGCCATCGCTGGAGTCTCATCCTTGTCCAGTTCTGCAAACGTTTTCATGCACAGCTCTCCTATTGGTCGTTGACATTGTTCACGTCACTATTTGCGCGAGACAAGTCTCAAGACTTTATTATTTTTTTTTGGCATTAGATTTTAAATGCCAGGATGAGAAAAGACAACTTAAACCTTATTTCTAACCCTCTTAAACTGAACAATCGAGATGACGTGACCCCAACTCCACTCTAGCAAGACTCCCGACACTGGAAATTCACAGTCTTTCATAGATGCTGCTTTTGTACCAAATCATGATTACAATCACTTGTTGACATTACCTGTTTAAAATCAAATCGTTATTTAGAATAAATTTTATTTTTACCTCATTATTAGTCCTAAATGATCCCCTTTCCAACTTTTTTGGAATGCACTTTAAGCTGGAAAGTCAAAAAGAGATGAATATTATATTGTAAGTTTTGGGTCCGATGTTAGGTGGCTTGATCACTCTAATTAAACAACAAAAGAGCAGAATAAAGAAAGCAGGAAGGAGATGGATTAGCTGTTTTTCAGGTACCAGCATTTTCACCGTCTCACACATATCATGTGACTTCTTCAACCAATCACAATGCACAACATATAATATAAAAAAAACTATTTAATAGAGGTGGGCGATGTGGCCCTAAAATAATTCACAATATTTTATGGTATTTTCGCGATAACGATACTCTTGGTGATATGACAAAACACTTAAAAAAAACTATTTAAAAAATACACTATACACTGCAAGAAAATAAAAAATATAATTATATACAATATAATACTGCAAAACCCTAAGTGAGATATTAAAAAATACAAGAATTTTATCAGATTTGTAACAGGAGTCAACGATCCAGAATGTCATGATGCTAATAATAATGCACTCCAAATATCTCCATATATCCAGGATTAAAGTAAAATAAATGATACTGGACAGATATAATCTGTCTCTAGCAGATATATATATATATATATATATATATATATATATATATATATATATATATATATATATATATATAATGGGAAATGGGATGGGTGATATGGCACGATATTTTAGGTTATAATATCGTTCACGTTATTTTAAAAATTTGATGATATTATCGTGTACGATACGATATGGCACACCCCTACTATTTAATTTTGAACTATTTAGTTCATTATGCTAAATTGAAAGCTTACATTTTAATAAGTGAATCAATTTGCACTGAAAAAAAACCCCATCTGCAATCAAATCACGTTTGCAGGCTTCTTGACTTGACTCTTTAATATTATTTGTTAATTTAATTCCTTGTCTTGCGACCTTGTAAAGCAGTACAACTGCCACAGTCAAGTGCATGTGTGAAACAGCTGAACAGATGGAGGTCTAGGCTGGTCTGAGTAGGCTACGGCTCAGGGAGAGGTCAGGTGTCCAGCGTGAGGGCCGTGTGACACCGTTCAGGACTACAGCAGCAGCACTTGGCCGAGGTTGTGGCAGCGCGGTCTGTGTAAAAGTAGATGAGCCGTTTCAAATGAAGGATTACTGCCGGCTACTGATCCAGCCTATAAGAGCCAGCAATCCTCCAGTGGGTTCCCTAGATGCTCCGCAGGGGTCCAGGCAGTGTTTCCAGAACCAGTGTACCACTGAGCCGCTCTGAGGGTCTGTCACCTGTTTCAGCGTCACTTTGCCCTCTTTCTGTCATTGTTTTTTTTTAGGTTTGTGATGCTGATAGACTGTAAATTGCTCACATGTAGAGTAGTGTCAAGTGAGAACTATTTTTGCACATGAGGTGACAGCTATGTCACATATGTGGCATGGCAGATTTTAGCATTTATTATGCTAAAATGTGGAAATACATGCATGTGCCATATGTTCAGAACTTAACTCGCATTAGTTGAATGCAGTACCGGCGCTCTTTTCTGTTACTTCTGTGGTAAATATGTAAGTATGTCACTGTACTTCATATTTTAAATCTGTTTAAGATCATAATTTTATGTGTACATCACCAGTCAAAAGTTTGGACACCCCTTTAGTTCAATGTTTATTTAGTTTCAATTTAGTTTTTACCTCATTATTAGCCTTAAATGATCCCCTTTTCCAACCCTTATCCAACTTTTTTGGAATGCATTTCAGGCTGGAAAGTCAAGAATAGATGAATATAATACGTAACTTGCATTAGTTGAACGCAGTACAAATGCTTTTTTCTGCTACTTCTGTGGAAAAAATGTATGTATTTCACTGTACTTAATATTTTAAAACTGCTCAAGATCATAATTTTATGTGTACATCACCAGTCAAAAGTTTGGACACCCCTTTAATTCAATGATTATTTATATTAATATAATACGTAACTTGCATTAGTTAACCGCAGTACAGATGCTTTTTTCTGCTACTTATGTGGAAAAAAATTTATGTATTTCATTGTACTTTGTATATTTTAAATAATTTGGGCACACCTTTTTATTTAATCATTATTTGGTTTAAATTGTTTTTATTAATTTTTCTTACATTATAAATGAATACTAAAGTTATTAAGGCTATGAAGTAATACTTTATAAGGAATCATGTAGTAACTTAAAAGTGTTAAACAAACCAAAATACTATAATGTGAAGCGTTTAGTTGCTTTTATCTGGGGAGCTGTTTAATCTTCATTTTTTGAGGCTGGTAACTCTGATGAACTTATCCTGTACAACAGAAGGTACTCTTGCTCTTCTCCCAAAATGATGCCATTTTCTCCCCAATTTACAAGGGCAATTAGCCAACCCACTCATTAGGACTCACCCTATCACTAGTAATGCCCCAATACACCAGGAGGGTAAAGACTAGCACATGCCTCCTCCAATACATATGTGAAGTCAGCCATCACCTCTTTTTGAACTGCTGCTGATGCAGCATTGCCGAGTAGCATCACAGCACTCTCAAGTCTGATACATCAGCATACAGGCGCCTTGTGCTCTCTCAGGGCTCTGGCAGCCGACAGCAAGCTACATGAACAGGATTCGAACAGGCGATCTCCTGATCATTAGTCCACTGGACCAGTTGAAGTCCACGGTTAAAGTTATTTTGGACCATTGTTATTTACAATTGTTATATCTCCAGTAAAACTTCACAAAATCTCACTTCTCAAATTTCACTGTGTTCATCAGCTGTATAAATTATTTAACTGAAATTGCTGATCCGAACAACCAATAATTTATAAGGGAAAATCGTGAAAATTATCAGTTGTGCCCAAACTTTTTCGTACCACCATATCAATACTAATGCACTAATTACCAGTGCTGTTTCGAATCTAAATATATACACTATTATATACTACTAGAAAATTAGATATATATCGCAACAATTAGAATTGTAACCTCTGTATCAATATACAGCTCTGGAAAAAAATACAGACCACTTAAAAATGATGAGTTTCTTTGATTTTACCAAATTGAAAACCTCTGGAATATAATCAAGAGGAAGATGGATGATCCCAAGCCACCAAACCAAACTGAACTGCTTGATTTTTTGCACCAGGAGTGGAATAGCGGAAAGGTTATTCAAAAGCAGTGTGTAAGACTGGTGGAGGAGAACATGCCAAGATGCTTGAAAACTGTGATTAAATACCAGGGTTATTCCACCAAATATTGATTTCTGAACTTAAAACTTATATATATATGAACTGAGGTCTGAAACCTCTGCATCTTTTTTTTTTGTTATTTCAGCCATTTTTCAATGTTGTCTGTAGTTTATAGAATAAAACAACAATGTTCATTTTACTCAAATATATACCTATACATAGCAAAATCTGAGAAACTGATTCAGAAACTGAAGTGGTCTCTTAATGTTTTCCAGAGCTTTACATACAGTAGCATATTGTATTGTACACTATGTGCAGAACACTACTAAAAACAGTACTGAATATGGATCATTCAGGCCTGGCTAATACTGGATCTATATCAAGATCAGATGGGTTCATCAGATTGTAGCATCCCAAGTCAAAATGACATTGAGCGTGAAGTGAAGATCATCATGCTGGGCTAGGTGTTGCTCTCCACAGTAAATAAGGGGTTTATAGTGTGGGGATGAGGGTTAAGTCAGGTTAATTAGGTGGCAGGGAATGTGGTGGTGGTGATCAGCAGAGAGACAGTGCCTTCACACATTCTCCATGCTGAGGAGCGATCATCCCTCGCTAATGCTCCTCACGCTGCAGTTGTTGTGACACTTGCACTTAGACAGGGCTGGACAGAGAATTAAGGAGTCACTTGGGGATTCTGTGCTCAGCAGAGCTGCATTGTGCTGCTTCCTCAGAGTGTCTGCAGTTCTGTCAAATGTGGGGGGAGTAAATCCCAAGCAGTCAATCATTTATTTTTTATTTTTTATTATTTATTATTTAGGTTCCAGTGACTGTATAGCATGGAAAGTTTGGATTTATTCTTTTCCATTCCAGATTTGTCCGCTAATTTGGTAGACCCGCCTTCTTCTCTTGCTGAGATCAAGTGTTTCAGACTGCCTTCATTGAGTTTCCAGTTCAGTCCAGAAGCAGGGTTGCCAGGTTCAAAACAAATATTCAGCCCAAAGTCAGTCTAAAACCCCCCTTCAGAAGCTTAAACTAGCCCAAACTATATGTCTGAAACATGTTTGAAGCAAATGGCAAAACAACTTTCAGTGTACGACTTAGCATTTTATTTATAAGGGATTTTTTTTCTGGGAAAACTGGGAACCTGGCAACTCTGACCAGAAGTAAAGTAGATTTTCCGACTGGTTCCCCAGTTTTCTTCACCTAGTATTTTAATGTTTCAGCAGTAGAAGGGCAGTTTATGTGTATACTTTTATTATAAAGTAATTTAAATTTCCATGAAATTACTGTACTAGAGCTCAGCTCTGTTTACTTTCTTTATTACTGAGAAGAACTAAAGTTCATGTAGTCCAGTGTAACCATAAAGCTGTTGCAAGAAAGTCAGCACAAATAGTTAATGATTGAAAGAATAAAAAAAATATGTTTTAAACAGTATTTGGTATTTTGGTCCAGACCAGAAAATGGATTTGCCAACATTGCAAGTATCAATTGGTCTTATATAATATTATAGTTTTCTGAGACACTGGGTTTTCATTGGCTCTAAGCCATAATCATTAAAGTATAACCCCACCTTCTTGCAGCATTTAAAAAATAATAATTCTGGCAGAAAATATAAAATTAACTCTTGGAATTAGACACTGGAGACGTAAAGACATTTAAAGGAGAACATACCATGCAGTCCATGCACCATAATAGCATCAGCATTCCCTACTAAGCCATTAGCATCACTACTATGTTGTTAGGGCACCAGCCAGTGGTCTCACCAAGGACCATTACTGTGGCATTAGCATTGCTACCAAGCTGTTAGCATTGCTAGTGTGCTGCTGATTCACATCATACACTCTAATATTTGCTTGAACCACCTATACCTTTGATTATGGCATGCTTTCGCTGTGGCATCATTTCCACAAGCTTTTGCAATGCCACAACAAGATCACATGACCTTCTTTTATTGCTCCAGAGTTCAATCTTTATACCCCCCCAGCAAATTGAAGCCATTTTTTTTGCCAGTTAGCCTCACTGATAAGTGGTTTTCTTAAGGCTACATACTGTGAAGTCCTAATCCCTTGAGTTTCCTTCACATTGTGCATATGGAAATGCTCTTACTTTCACTATTAAACAAATCCCTTCTAGTACTATCTGTTGTTTTTGACTGCTGATCACGAAATATAGCGTATATACTGGACCATGGCTCAGCCTCTATCAGCCTACAGTATATCCTGATGTAGTCCAGGTGTCTGAATATTAAAGTGTCTCTAGTTTGTAAAACAGCTGCTATGCATTGATTATCTCTGGGAATCCATATGTTCTTTTAGATGGAAAGATGGCAGTCAAAAGCAACATCAGTCCCATGTACAGTACTGTGCTGGAGTTGTGCATTTTGTCCAGGGGGTATAGCATCATTCTGTCAGTGCCAGTGTCAGTTACCACCATCAAGGGTAAATCAGTATTGTGGTGTATTGAGTGAGATACTGTGGTCAGTCGCCTGTACTTACTGCTCTCTGTTCTGATGCAGAAGCGCTGCTTGAAGCCTTTGTGGGAATGGGAGCAGGTGATGACCTCAGGGCTGGAGCAGCCTACATCCACATACCTCTGACCCTGGACGATGTTACAGGCATAACACTGCAGCCCGTCAACTACAAACACAACACAACACAGAAGCATGCAGAGATCATTACTATCATCAAGGGTCATCACGTGACCAAGAGTTCAAGCTGCTTGAGGTCTAGTGTGAAGTTTACACAATCAGTGATGGTTTGGAGAGACATGTCATCTGCTGGTGTTGATCCACTGTGTTATATCAAGTCTAAAGTCAGTGCAGTTGTGTTTTCCCACAAAATCTTACAGCACTTCATTTTCATTTTCCAGCAGGACTTGGCACACTGCCCACACTGCCAAAAGTACCAATTGGTCTTATATAATATTCTAATTTTTTAAAACACTGACTTTTAACAATAAAAGAAATAAACACTTAAAATAGATCACTCTGTGTGTAATATTTTGAACTGAATTACTAAAATAAAATAACTTTTCAACGATATTCTGATTTTCTGAGATTTACCTGTACTAAATACAATAATTGACAAAAATAGTGCATCAAGAACTGATCACAATATTACAGTGAATGTACAGGTTTATTGGGCACCTCTAGCCTGGATACAAGATGAGATACAGTTGAGAATGGAAGCATTGGAGATATGGCATACTGCAGCACATTTTTCACAGATGTTGCAGCTGGGCCTGTAGAGCCTGCACATAAGTTGCTGAAGCTATTATCCTAACTGGTCCAGTAGATGCATTGGTGATAAATCTGGTGATATAATTGGTGAAATAATCAAGTAGAACAAGAAAGTGTTCTACTGTGGTGGAGACATTCCTGGAAAACTCCTGCTGAAAAATGCCAGTTGGAAGCCCTGCCATGAGATATATACATATCGGTGAGCTGTTAGTGTCCCTCATTTCACTACTAGGAGTGACTGAATGTCTTATGGGATGGATCCTAAGGCATTGGCATTTGGGCAGTGTATCACTTCACAGCAAAGGCTGTATGAAGCACTCACCATGAGGCCTCCATTCTCAAACCTGACTGTCGATGGATTCTAAACTGAAACTGGATATTAATCTGTAGCAGTCCGATTTTTCATTTGCGACATTACTGCAAATAAATGCGATTGTCGCTGGCAAATAGATGACCTAGATTGCAATCAATTTGTCGATTCGAGATTGTGTCATAGAGGCTTGTTTATTAGTTAACAATCTCTCACCAAGAGGTGCACTACCCAAGAGCAGAAGCAGAAAAAATACATCTGTTTTCATACATAAGGTGCACTGATTATAAGCTGCATTTTAAGAGACATTATAAGGAACTTCTAAATCAGCAGGTCTTGCTGCTGGGTGGTGGTTGGTGGGGTAGCTAACTAAGTTAAGTAAAGCTAAGTAAACTGTATTAGAGGCAGCGCTATATTGAGGAACCCTGAGTGTTTAATTAATTAATAATTAATTTTCGTATTTCTAGCAGTTTTCACAGTGTATCGTGCACAAAGAGCACGCGCTGGGTAATGTTTAACTGAATTCCGCTGTTGCCCTTACATCACACAGCTCCCTTTGCTCATGCCGCAGCTGTTGACAGATGTGCCACTAGATGCACTGTGCCACAAGCAACTCGGAGTGGGAGGCTGCTGCTGAGTTAATGTTGTGGTGTCCTTGTCTAATGTACTGTAGCGTGGGCACTGCGTCACGCATTATGCATGTCAGGAAGCCTAACGTGCTTGCTAAGGGCATTACAACTTTATTTTATGTTTTCATTCATATGCATTATTGATGGACTGGAAGGCAAGGTACTAACTAATCTGTGTGATGATTTTATGCAATATTAATTCAGCCCTTCATGCCACGGGCAGCATAATCAACCGTGCTGGGGAACGTCTCCGTGGCTGTACGGTGGGCACTCGGGAGGGTATCAGCCCTGTTGTATGAATAACAATGATTCTTACAGTGTTAGTCAGAGGTCTCCATGTCCTTTATAAAGGGCAAAGTGCATCTGGTGGCGGTGGAGGGCTTTACATAAGGACTGCATTGAAATGAGTGAGCTTTATAGTTATTTTGTCATAATTTACAGTTATTTTTTGTTTCATTTTTTTTTGTATATAAAATTTGCGTTGAATAATTTTAAGCTGTATAAGCTCACAATATAATATGAATAGCTTGGGGTAGGTGACACACAGATTGTGCGCGAAGAATGACGCAGATTAATATTGTTATATATGTCTATGACGTTATATAGATATGCGTTACGTGTCCACAAATTTGTAGACACCCCTTTAAATGAGTGCATTCAACTTCAGTATGTTGCAAAAGTTCTGTATTTAAAATTACAGGTGACTAATTCTATGCTGAATGAGCTCAAAAGTGACAGAGTTTAGTATTATACATGTTGATGACCTATATGACTATACATATAATACATGTCCAAACATTTATGGCCATAGAAGCTTTTTTTCAAGCTTTTTTATGCCATTTTCAGCCATTGTTGCTGAAAAATATGTGCAAATGCACAAACAACAAACACAGAAAAAAAGCAATATGTTTCAGTTTAGTTCTTCAGCACCATGGCTGGAGCAGTATTAGCAGTAGCTAACCGTGCTAAGTGCTAGCTCTTTCAATGTTCAGAGGGGAGTATTATCTTCCTGTGGCCTGCTAGCACTACCAGTTAGCCGCTAATGCTGCTACACCTAGCCTTAGTGGAAATCTGGAAATCTAAGCTTACTGTAAATAAACAGAAGCACTTTACTCACCCAAACAAACAGAGTTGTTAGGATATAAATCTGTGTAGATTAACATCCTGCACACGTTTGACTTTTTAAGAGTTACAGTTTTGTTTACCTAGCTTAACTTCACCTAACTAAGTTACCCCCAGTGGTGTGACCTGCTGAATTAGACGGAAAACATGGTGAAACCTCTGTTCCTTTATAGTGTTGCATATAGTGAGCCTTATAATCTGGCGCGCCATATGCTTGAAAATAGACTAGAAAATATAGATGTTCATTGATAATGCGCCTTATAATCCTCATAGTGCAAAAATACTGTATGTAAAATTAGCAATGAATGCGGCAATGAGCTACAACTATACGTATAAAACACATGTCCAAAAGTTTGCGGACACCCTTTCAAACAAATATTTATGGTATGGTATTTTATGTTGTACCCATTGAAGAATAGGACTTGAGTCTTTTTACCAAATATTTTGTATGTAAAATTAGAGATGAATGTGTCGATGAGCTTCAACTATACGTATAATACATGTCCAAAAATATGTGGACACCCCTTCTAACAAATGCGTTCGTCAAATTTGTGTTTAATTACCCCTTGTTGCTGACACGTGTGCAAATGCACAAACAAACACAAAGCTTGTCTAGTCCTTGTAGAGAGAAGTACTGCCAAAAGAATAGGACTATCTTAAGCAGATGTTTTTATGTAAAATTAGCTATAAACTTGTCGATGAGCTTCAAATCTACATACAGCATACAACTAGTCCCTGTTGAGAGACATATTGCCAAAAGAATAGGACCCTTTGGAGAAGATAAGCATGAACCTATTGGCCTCATGTCTAATGATCCCAGAAGTGGGCTAGCTAGTGAAGGTATCAGCATTGTGTTTTCTACAAAGGAGGTGATGCTACATATAGTACTTTTTGGATGAGTTCACTAATGCTTTTGTCACTGAATGCAATAAAATTCTCACAGCCATGTTCAAAAATCATAAAAATCTAGTAGAATTTTTTTGGAATGTTTTGGAAAGAAACAATAAATAAGCAGATGTCCCAATACTTTTGGTCATATGATGATAATGTACTAGTACATGTACATACATTTGCACATGAAAAAGAAGTGATATCTCTAAGCAAAACAATGCAAAACAACGCAGAACAACATGAAAAATGGAGTTTAATGTAAACACATACATAGGCTCAGGGGTGTAAAACAATATATTATACTTTTATCATATGCATTTTTGCATATGCCATATACACCCTCCTATCCCCTGCCTCCTCCACAAGACCCCTGTCTCATCACATGGAAATCACCAAAGCACCCAAAGCTACTGCTGACACTGGACCTGATGAGTCAAACTACTGTATCATACATCATATACCCTCACAGAGTTATAAACATAGACCCCCTACCTGTACATACACAACTACTGTAAACACACTTACGCACTGTACCTACACACACACACATACGCACAAACACACTTACCTTGTGGGATTAGGAGAGGCAGCAGTGAGAATAGGCAGCCAAGAGAGAGTCCTTGCAGCAGAGGGGACCACGGAGACATGGGTGCAGCTGGAACACACACAGAACCTCAACACACACTGAGCGCTCACACACACTGCCAGTGAGAGTAATCCTGCTGAGAGACACACTCAGCCCGTGTGAGCGCTGGCTGCTTCTCTTAGACAATACACACACACACACACACGTGTGACACTCAAGAGGGTGGTGAAAAAATAAAAAGGAAAGAAAGGAAGACATAAAATGAAAAACACAAATCCAAATTCATGAATCCAAAAAAAGTGTATAATAAAGTTATTTATCTTACATAAAATAAAATACAACAAGTATTGGTATACATAACTAATAAATGACCACGTGGATGGCCATAATTTATAATAAGCTTAACTAAAAATAAAAGATTAAAAATGAAAAAAAAGAAAAAATAAACTAATAAATGAAAAATGAAAAGTAGGCTATTCTTTGTTTCTTTTCTTTTTGAGAGAGTGAAGAAAGAAGAGAGAGAGAGATTGTGTATGTGTGTGAGCGCATGAAAGAGAGAAAGACAGAGAGTGAGAGAGAGAGGGAGAGAGAGAGAAACAGAGGGAGAAAGGGGCAAGATTACGTAGATGAGAGCAGGATAAAGAGTAAGAAACACAGAAAGGGCAATGAACACAAAAAAACAAGGGAGGGCAAGAAAGAGTGAATGAAAGAGAAAAATAGAGGGAAAGAGAATGTGAGACCAAGACAAGAGAGAGTATGCTAGAGAGAGCGAGAGAGGGCATAAAAGAACAAGAGAGTGAATGCTAAAGAGTCAGAGTGTAAAAGAGCGAGACTTAAAGAGAGCAAAGGAGAGTGAGAGACAAAGAGAGGGAGAAGGAAAGGAAAAAAAACAAGGGAGGAAAAGGGACAAAGAAAGCAAAAAAAGTGAGGGAGAGAATCTGCGAAAGAGAGCAAGGGAAAGACTGAAATAAAAAAAAACCTTCGAGAGTAAGAAACAGTGAGAGAGCAAGAGTGAGAGAATAAAAGCAAGAGTGAAAGCAAAAGGGAAAGTTAGATAAAGATAGATATAGAGGGCAGGATAGAGTAGAGCAAAGAAGAGTAAAGTAGAGAAAGTGAGAGCCCACAAGACAGAGAGAGAGAGAGAGAGAGAGAGAGAGAGAGAGACAGAGAGAAAGAATGAGAAAAACCAAAAGGGAAAGAAAGAGAGAGATAGTGTGTGTGTATGTGTGACAGAAAGAAAGGGCGAGAGAATGATGTGAATGAACGAAAGAAAGTGAAAGAGAGTGGGGGTTGACAATTTGCTGTAACTGATGATGGCTCTGCTCATCTTTACTGTCCGACACTCCTCTTATCCTCAGTGCTGTCTGTCTCTCTGTCTGCCTGTCTGTCTCTCTCTCCCAGCTAATGAAGATTTAAAGAGCAAATCCTCTCTATGGGACTAACACTTGGCTGTGAAAAGGGAATACACACACACACACTCACACACACTCACACCCATACACACACACACATATACATATGAAGTGTGACGCATGGCTGGTTAGGATCACACAATCAGTCAGTCATATACATTCAGAACTGATTACACATGCCTTAGAAAATGACCCTCTGTATACCACTACTCTCTCTCTGTCTCTCTCTCTCTCTGTTTCTGTTTCTCTCCCTCCCCCTCTCTCTTTTTTCTCCTTTATTACTGGTTGTCATGGCAGAGAGCAGAGTGGTTTGTTTATGTTTATGATGAGCAGATCTGGGTGTAATTGGATGGAGCTGTGATTAATATTCCCATCAGGGTGCAGATTTTATTTATTTATTTATTTATTTACGGCACTATGTCAGGATATCCATAGATGTGTAGTGTGTAGTGTGGGTGTTAATTAAACCACCGCTTCTCGCCTCTTTATTGTTACCAAATATATTCATATATATTTATTTTTATATATTTGTATTTGTTAGTCTAAAACTTTATATAACTGCCATAAATGCATTTTACTAGGCAATGATTTATGCAAAGATCTTGATTTATGATTTATGCATAAATTTGATTTATAAATAAAGGTACCTAAAGAGAGATTTTTGGAATAATATTGAAAAATATAAATAAATCGTTGTTTAATATAAAAGCCTTTATTTTGATTATTGTTCAGTAACTATGATAAATGAGAGAGTCTAATGAACCTCTATAAACATTCACATAATGGAAAGTTTCTATATCAATGTAATTGTTTTCCTAGACTCATAAATTCAAGCCACTTTTTTGTCACTTTTTTATTGTTAAATTGCATTTGTTCTCATAGCCTCATTAACTATTGATTGATTAAAAGTTTTAAAAATGTATCAAATAAACCCAAGGAAACACCTGTTCTAGTCATTTTTTCAGCAGGAAAATGCTCACCCACACACAGCTATTTTTCCCGGGCATGTCTCAATTTTCCCAGACTGTAACAATTTTTTAGCCTGTCTGGTTGCCAGATTAATCTAAAAACCCTTTGAACCAACTGAAGATTTGTCAAAAACAATCATCTTCATAAATGAGCAAACAAAAAATGTGGCGTACATATAAATAAAGAAATGCGCAAAATTCTATTTAATCAGATAAATAAATGCAAAAATAAATGATTAAATATATACATATATATAAATGAATAAAATCAACTTTTATTTGGGCTGTATTTGCATTATTATTTTTTACATTCATTTATTTATTTCACCATGATTCTATTTATGTGTCTCTACATGTCTGTACATGTATTTCAAGCATGTCCTTTATTATGGCAAAATGTATGTATTAATGTATGAATTAAATTATTTGTTCATGTAATCCATATTATGGCAAGTAAACACCAAAAAAATAGAAAAAAGAAATGAAGGTCAGTCAATCTTTGAAAGTATCCTCAAGTGTAGTCACGAAGACCATCAAAAACGTTATGATGAAACTGGTGCTCATCAGGACCACTCCAGGATAGGAAGAGCAGGAGATACCTCTGTTGCACAGGACAAGTTCATCAGTTAACAGCTCCCCAGATAAGAGCACCAAAATTCGTATTTTAGTTTTTTTTAACACTTTTAAGTTACTACATTATTCCTTATGTGTTCCTTTATAGTCTGAATGACTTCAGTATTAATTTATAATGTAGAAAAAAATAATCACACTGAATGAAAAGTTGGATCCAAACATTTGACTGGTACTGTATGTTCGGGTGTAAACGTTCAAAATTCCATCACTTTTTCATATTTTGTCTTTACACTGAATTTAACTCAAATACATGGATGGGTTCACTGGAGACTTTTGGGACAAACAGTTCTTTAAAACATATTATTGTGTGCTTTTCTTCACTCTGCACACAAACACACACACACACACTCCCACACACTTGCACATGGCCTGTGGCACTTTTTATCACACACAAACACACATATACACACAAGTAGTAAGACATTAGCCTCTCTCAGAAGAAATTTCTCAGTTAGCCGTGTTCTCTTCTTCCCCGTGGCTAAAAAAAAACAACAGCATATCTACATGTTGCTCTCGACTCTCCGCTCTGCAAGAGGTCTGAGAGAGCCTCTGTCCCCCTGTGTGTGATTTACAGTGTGGAGTTCATGATGATGGGCGAGCAAACGCAAAAACGCAAAGGCAAGACGCCATTAAACACACAGGGATAATATATGTCACTTCCAGGCTCCACTGTGTCTGAGCGGTAATGACGCATTTACTGTTTACACACGCTGCGCTGCCAAATCAAAGCCCTGCTTCTGAGACATCATTTGTGCGGAATCTAGACAGATTAAATTAATTGGATTTCAGGAATTGTTATGATATGAAGCTGCAGAGACAATGCAAATGATGTTTTGTTGTATTTCTTCTTTGTCTTCACAGAAAGGGTTCTGTATAACACTGACAAAGAGGTTCTTTGAGTCGTAACGAATGTGAAAACACTGTTGTGTTTTATAGAGCATGTTCACATTACAAGAATCATTAAACAATCTGGATTTTTTTGCTATTGGTATTGATTTGGCTTGATATCCTTAAAAAAAGCACCATTTATACATTGATTTTTGATGCATGTCGCACATTATTGGCTCATGGCTCATGATTATTGGGACAGACATCCTTATAAATATTTGTTCTTTATTTGTATATTATTTACTACATTGCAGATTAATAAAAAAAGACTTACAAACTATACAAGAACACATATGCAATTAGATACTGGACAAAAATAACATCCAAGGACCCTATCGTACACCCTATGCAAAGTGCGTTGCGATGCTCATTGCTATCTTATACCCCGTCAATAGTATATTTTCATGCCTTAGCCTGAAATAGCAAAGAAATTTATGAATAAATCTACACTGATATATAGGCATGGTGGTCTGGAAGTAAGTTGTGTTCAGATAAATGTCTGGCGTGTTTTTTTTATTTTGGTGGCGGAAAACACAGGAGCTCCACTGACTGATTAAAACCCTGACAACAGTCAATAGATTAACACACTATAAACACACACATACGGATGCACAGCAGAGCACAAAACCCGACTTTTAACTGACCAATAAACAGAATAAAGTATATAATAACATTACTGTTCCCTTAAATAATCTGCTGGTGTATCTTCACAGCGTGAACACGCAGGCCAGTATCCTCTTCTGAGACGTGCAAAAACAGTGCTGTGTTGTTAAGATACGAACGCGCCAGAGTCAGAGCTCACCTGCCTCTTAAAGGGAATGAGATCTGGCACACTGATTTATTATATGGTTTATTTCATGTTATGCCCAAAATGCAACCATAAATAATAAGAGAATTAGTTCATTCCTTTTGCATGTTTGGAATCGCACAAGGAGTATTTTTTTATGCTCCCATGATACCACACACCTGAAGACACACCGACACTAAATCCCTAAATCCAGCTGCGTGATACGTAATTGATAGGGCCCAAAAAGCTAAAAAAAAAAAAAAACTCTATAGATTCTTATAAAGTGTTTCTTGTACATTTTCCTAAATAAATAAGAACAGCTTTTAAGTACTCATAAAAGTGTTGGTATTATTTTGGCTTTTTGTACTAATGTGAAGAAAAGCAAAGGAAACTAAGCCACTAAACTCAACAAATGATTTAAACACTAGAGATGGTGTTTGGTAACATAATTGTCACATTCTTGTTCTTTTTTGGTTCCCGCTACTCTGTAACTGTGTTTATTTATCTTTCTCTGCACATGCCCTGTGTTTATTTCTTGTCTCCGCCCCTTTTGCTCACCTGTTCGTTTGTAGCTCCGCCTCCTTGTTAGGTCCCAGGTGTTTCTTATTTCCTGTCCTTGTCCTGTGTATATAAATAGTCCTCCGTGTTCCTCAGTAGCAGTTCAGTTCAGCGTGTCTTCAGCACAGCACGCACGGCAACAGATAGGCTTCTTCTCCCCCGTGTCCGCGCAATTTCATTATTCAATCATTAAATTATAATCATTTTATAAACATTTTTATTCATTCATGTCAGGTGCGGGTGCAGGGAGGACGCGGAGGCGGACGCAAATGCAAACAAAAAAAGGATTTATTAAAGAAAACAAATACAAAATACACCGGGAATAAACTGAAAACAGGACTGAGGAAACTGGGGAACACATAGAGCACTGACAGATGATAAACATACAAGGATCGACACCGGGGAAATGGAACACGGACCTTAAATAGAGGTGCACACACACAGGAAACAGGAAACACCTGGGACGAAGGGGCGGAGCTACAAATGAACACAGGTGAGTGGAAAAACACTGGGAATGAAACACAGAGGAGCCGGGTCACATGAGAACATACAGACAAGAGAACAGACAGGACATGACAATTCAAGTCAAGTCAAGAGGCTTTTATTGTCATTACATCTGAGTACAGGTACACAGTGTAGTGAATTTACGTTCCTCCGGAACCATGGTGCAACATAGAACAACAATAGACAACATAAAGTGCAGGAGTGACGACAGTGCAACATAAAATTATAACACTAAATAACAATAAATACAATAAATACAAAAGACGAGACAATTTAAAAGACAGGAGAGTGCAGTACCGATACGGTATAATAAAGTGTACAGTGAGGATAAGGTGCAGAGATGTATAACATACTGTAACATATAGAACATAGATAATCACAGCAGTTACTGAGGTAGAGAGTTTATAGTTTTTGAGAGTAGCAGCAAATATTGCTGATAGGAATAAAGACATTTCAGTCTCTGTGTGCTCAGTGTGTGTGTGTGTCTGTGTGTGGGGGTGATTTACAGTCTTTGTGTGTGTGTAAAGGGTGGGGTGGGGTTCAGCTCTGTCTCTGTGTGTTGAGAAGTCTGACTGCCTGGTGAAAGAAGCTGTTGCAGAGTCTAGTTCTATAATCATTTTCTCATTTTTTGGAGTTCAAAATTGCTGGGGTCAAATTGACCCCAAACATAATACATGTTACTATTGTTGAAACATAAAACATGTTTCATTCTAAATGTTTAAGATTGCAAAAAGTTTTAACTTAGAAATAATATAAAGACGTTAAAATAACAATAATAGCATTTGCGTCCGCTCTACACGTCTCCTCCTTGCCCCACCCAGACAGTAATATATTTGGTTTTATAGTTGCATTGCTCTGATAAAGAGAAAATTAGATTTTTTCTCTATAATACATTGAATACGCAATGATTTAAAGAAAGGCACAAAGCCATTTGGAAGATATATTTCAGGTTTTATTGAGTTTAACGTTAAAAACGAACTGAAATATGTCTGTCACGGAGGAATGTGAAAGATATCAGAGCCGTGTGGTCACAGATGAATGAAACCCAATGAGACAGGCAGCTTCTTCTGTGTCTTCTGAGTACAGTGCGAGGAGGAGCTGTGGATTTAAACAGAGCCAGCCTCGGGGCAGGCCATGCAGAGCTGAACCCTGGTGAGTCAGCCCACAGTGTAGGCCTGCTCTCTCTCTCTCTCTTTCTCTCGCGCTCACAATCATCCCCAGCTCCAAATACTTCTCCACACAGCACCACACAGCTCCCTACTGAACAAAGAGCACAACCGACATTCTCTCTGTGCTCTACTGTGCTTAGATTCAGCCACTGTACAACTGGAAGTGACTGTGAATGCAGTATATATTATAAAAATGCTGAATGCACTCAGGAGAGCTGCTATGACTGCAGGGCAAATGATCTGTATTGCTCTTATTATAATCTCCTGCACAATGAAGCAGGATGATCAATAGTGCTTTACAATGAGAAAAACGACTCTCTTTGTTTGGCTTGAGCTTCAGAACACCTCAAGGCTTTTTATTCCTACAAATGCACGTTAAAAACAGGTTGCATGGTTACATTTAATTCCTTAAAAAAAGTTGAAAAGGTTCTTTCAGGCTTTTTTTAGGCAAAGGCAATGAATAAAGAAGTATATGAGGCATTCATACTCAAACCTGTTGACCTGCTGTGGATCACAAATGAACAGAACTTGGATTAATCCTAGAGATGGTGAGATTACAGCCTGTGTAACTGGTCCAGGGTTTTCAATCTTGACAATATCCCAAACAACAGTACCATTCAAACAACCATTCGTCTCTCTCCACATACTGTTAGTTAGACTATGAACTATGAACCTACTTCTAAAATCACTAATAATAAATCTCTTTACTACTTGCTCAACTAGTTGCAGATTTTTTTTTGGGAGAATACAAACACTACATAAAGTAATATGAAAGCATTATGTAAAATAAAAAAAGATTTTTGCATCATAGTCACATCGTTATTAAATAAATAAACTTGGGTAGCAATTTTATTATGACATAAATAAATTATAATCAATTTATATAACCATAGCATAGCATTTTTTAGATGGCTATTTAAGTTGCCAACAAACAAATATATCATGTGACATAAACTTGGGTAAAATTGTATTGTTATACAATAATGTTCTGTAGTTTAAAATTGCTGGGGCGACATTGACCCCAAACATAACACATGTAAATTTAAAGGTTACAGGAGGGTTAAGTACAGATTGCTGAGTGAAAGGCATGGTGGACTTAATGCAGATTGCTGAGTGAAAGGCATGGTGAAATAAATGGCTGCTGGTGGTTAGACGTTTTGTCATGATGACACAGGTCATGGTAATCTCACAGGAGCCAGGTGGCTGCAGTTCTCTCAGCCAGACACTAAAGTGGAGCTCCACCCAGTTACACAGGCAGAGAGATAGATGGCGTCGTGACCCTGAGCTTTGTTTTCATACAGTTAGACTGAATTATTCAGTAACAACTTTGAATTAATCAGTAACTACTATGATTTATTCAGTAACTACAATAAATTATTCAGTAACTACTTAAAAATGATTCAGTAACTAATGTAAATGTTAAGTAACAAATTTGAATTATTCAGTAGCAACTTTGAATTGATCAGTAACTAGTATGAATTATTCGGTAACTAGAATGAATTATTCAGTAACTACTTAAAATTATTCAGTAACTAATTTGAATTATTCAGTAATTAATGTAAATATTTTAGTAACTAATTTGAATTATTCAGTAATTAATGTAAATATTTTAGTAACTAATTTGAATTATTCAGTAACTAATGTAATTGTTTTAGTAACTAATTTGAATTATTCAGTAACAACTTTGAATTAATCAGTAACTAATAATAATTATTCAATATTGTCATGGAATTATTCAATAACTACTATGAACATAATCAAGAAATTATTCAGTAACTATTATGAATTATTTAGTAACTACTATTAATTGTTTAATAACTTATATGAATTATTCAATATTATCAATGAAATATTCAGTAGCTACTATAAATTATTTAATAACTACAAACTTTCTTTTAACAACTATCATCAATCTGGTATTTACTATAAATTACTTTCTAACTACTATAAATTATTTGGTAATCACTATGAATTATCACTGCAAACCACTACCAATTATTCAGAATCTATTATTCAATATCATTACTATTGATTATACTTTAAATGATTCAGTAATGGCTATGAATTATCCAGTGACTGCTTTAAATGATCCAGTAGTATCTATGAAATATCCAGTAACCACTATGAATTATTCAGGGAAATATGAAAAAGTCCCTTGAGGTTTGAGGGTGAGGTTTAGAGTGAGTGTAGGTATTGTAGAGATCTTTTGAAACAGAAGTAATTGAATTAAAACATGCCTGATTTCTTTAGTGATCATGATTTTATTTTATTTTTTTCCAGGCTGCCACGCCCACAAATATAATATTGTCTCTTCAGAAGACCAGCTCATGCCACGCATAGGAAAATTACTCACATGGAAAAGATTAAACGTCACCAGTGCCACAGCAGGTGCATGCTCTGCTTCACGCTTTGTTGAGCTTCATTCAAGTATACCTGAAGGCGCCTGTGGGACTGCTCGCCATCTGTCCTTCTAGGACACCGCGCGCCACGGCTTAGTCTTCACAGAAACGCCACTCTTACTGCCTTTCACTTTAAATATTCTCAAAGGCCTGTGAAGCCTGTGGCCGGCGGCAGGATTCTTATGGTTTTTTAAAGTTCTCTCAGGCTTATGTGGGGAAAAACTGCTGACAATAGTCCAGTACAGAAGCTGGCTCAGATCCTTAAGCTTTAATGTCACACTTACATTTCTTAAATTACATATTCTTGACATTTTGAAGGGCAAATTCGTCCACTGTAGTTGTTTCCAAGTGTGTGAGTAGAGCTGGGAGATATTGTAAAAAATATATATAGTCAGCTCTGGAAGAACATAAGAGACCACATTCTTTTTCCAGTTTCTCTGATTTTCCTATTTACTGAGTAAAATGAACATTAATGTTTTATTCTATAAACTACAGACAACATTTCTTCCAAATTCCAAATAAAACTATTGTCATTTAGAGCATTTATTGGTACCACTTTCAAATAAGACTACCTTTATAAAGGGTTTATAAATGGTTTACAATTAGTTTATTAATGGTTACTAATTAGGTTGTAAATGCCTTAAAAATCATTAAGAATCAGTTATAACACATACGTAGAAAGGGCAACAATATAGATGGCTGTGAATTCACTATTTGGCAAACACCAGGTCATTTTTGCCCTTTCTACGTATGTGTTATAACTGATTATTAATGATTTTAAGGCATTTACAACCTGATTAGTAACCATTCATAAACAAATTGTAAACCATTTATAAACCCTTTATAAAGGTAGTCTTATTTCAATGTGGTACCCATTTATTTGCACAAAATAAAAATGGCTGAAATAACAAAAAATATGCAGAGCGTTCAGACCTCAAATAATGCAAAGAAAACAAGTTCATATTCATAAAGTTTTAATAATTCAGAAATCAATATTTGGTGGAATAACCCTATTTTTTTTTATCACAGTTTTCATGCATCTTGGCATGTTTTCCTCCACCAGTCTTACATGCTGCTTTTGGATAACTTTATGCCACTCCTGGTGCAGAAATTCAAGCAGTTCAGCTTGGTTTGGTGGTTTGTGATCATCCATCTTCCTCTTGATTATATTCCAGAGGTTTTCAAACTCATCGTTTTTAAGTGGCTGTATATTGAAACTGGCAGATGGATTTCAGTAGATAGGCTTGTGCTACTGTATTGGTACTCTCAACTTAGTATAGTATAGGTAAGTAAAGGCTTAATCACAAAACAATTCTTCAAATATGAACTTGTTTTCTTTGCATTGTTTGAGATCTGAAAGCTCTGCATCTTTTTTATTCTTTCAGCCATTTCTCATTTTCTGCAAATAAATGCTCTAAATGACAATATTTTTATTTGCAATTTGGGTGAAATGTTGTCTGTAGTTTATAGAATAAAACAACAATGTTCCTTTTGATCAAACACACACCTATAAATTGCAAAAATCAGAGAAACTGATACAGAAATTTTATTTTAAAAAATATTTTTTTTTCCAGAGCTGTATAAAGATACAACTTTGATTAAATCATTTTCAGGTAAAATCACATTAAAACTAATTCAGTTACTCGATCAAATGAATTCAATAAACCTCCAAGAACTAGGTGTAAGTAAGTTTTAAAAGCTGTGCAGGTCAGACAGCTGGCATGGTCTGCACATTTTGACTGGCACTCTCAGAGATCTGGAAGCTTACAGTAATCTGCAGAGTGCCAATAAGCCTTACAGTAAGTGCTAATAAGAAGCTAACTGGTAACCTAAGTCCAGCGTTCTGAGAGCGTGCTCTTAACAGTAATCAGGGATTGAGAGCCTGGGCTGCTCCTGTTACAGTGTGGTATTGTGTTAAGTGACCACCAGAGGGAACAGTAGGCCATTTGTGTGCTGCTGAGATCACTGAGCTCACTTCAGCTGCTGTATGATTTATAAATGCATTTTTAAAGAGAGAGATTTTTAAATGTTCACCTTAATTGAAATGATTGGATTGAATGTATCAATTAATTATGCAGTATTATCTGTATTTAAAAAATCTATCTATTGCATAATTCATATATATATTGCTGTCTGTCTGTCTGTCTGTCTGTCTGTCTGTCTGTCTGTCTGTCTATCTATCTATCTATCTATCTATCTATCTATCTATCTATCTATCTATCTATCTATCTATCTATCTAATAGTAGTTAGTGCATAATTCATATCTATCTATCTATCTATCTATCTATCTATCTATCTATCTATCTATCTATCTATCTATCTATCTATCTATCTATCTATCTATCTATCATCTATCTATCTATCTATCTATCTATCTATCTATCTATCTATCTATCTATCTATCTATCTATCTATCTATCTATCTATCTAATAGTAGTTACTGCATAATTCATATCTATCTATCTATCTATCTATCTATCTATCTATCTATCTATCTATCTATCTATCTATCTATCTATCTATCTATCTATCTATCTAATAGTAGTTACTGCATAATTCATATCTATCTATCTATCTATCTATCTATCTATCTATCTATCTATCTATCTATCTATCTATCTATCTATCTATCTATCTATCTATCTATCTATCTAATAGTAGTTACTGCATAATTCATATCTATCTATCTATCTATCTATCTATCTATCTATCTATCTATCTATCTATCTATCTATCTATCTATCTATATATCTATCTATCTATCTATCTATCTGTCTATCTGTCTGTCTGTCTGTCTGTCTGTCTGTCTGTCTGTCTGTCTGTCTAATAGTGTCTACTGTATAAACCATAGTCATTGTATAGTACTTACTGTGTAATTAATTGTATCAACTGTATAATTCATAATAATTACTGAATACTTAATTTTAGATAGTAAATATAGTGATACACAAAAAAGGTTCTTCAGAGAAAATTTTCCATTCTGCAATATTTAAGCCTTAACCTTAAAGAAGAATATCTAAAAATACAGTATACACTAGATTTTAGACTTTTTTTTTAGATTATATATTTTTTTCTGTGATGCATTTAACATTTATTGATCCACAGTGTGACCAATAAGTCTACAATACAATGAGAATACAATGTAGAAAGCATTACCACTCACAGTGGACAGCATAGTGCATAGTTATGATCGTGACTGGCAGCATCTGGCTAGAAGTGTCCATGCCAACAGACAAGCGACTTTTTGTTGGCACAAATCACATTCATATTCAATACAGGAGACCCCATACACACAAACCCCCCCAAGATGGCGGCGCGTTAACACGCAGCGGCCGCTCCGGGTCCGTTAAATGGTGCTTTTGTGTTTCTATTTGTCGTTTTTTCCATTTATTTCCTGCAAATATGTGCATCGGAACACCCGTGCACATGTTCTACCACCGCCAGACCCTGCTACAGTGGAGAAACCAGCCAGAAAACACGCTACCGGACGAGGTTCTGCAGACGCTACTTGAGCTTAGCCTGCTAAGTGACCCAGGCCGCCAGCCCGCGGTGTTTCCTGATGTCGAAGCCCAGCGGAAGTGCCATCGCAAGCGGTGCGAGTGTAAGCGGAAGCGCGGAAAGAGAGCCGGGATCCGCGCGAGGCTAGTCCTAGCCTAGTCCTAGCCGGCCGGCTATACCATCGCTCTTTCTTGCAAACGTCTGTTCCCTTGACAATAAACTGGACTACATCCGACTCCAGCGAACTACCCAGCGTGAGTTCAGAGACTGCTGTGTTTTGGTTTTTGTGGAATCGTGGCTTAACGACAACATTCCGGACAGCGCCATTCAGCTAGCCGGGCTAACCGCGTTCAGAGCCGATAGAAGCGCGGCTCTATCCGGGAAGACCCGCGGTGGAGGCGTGTGTGTTTACACGGAACACGGAATGGTGTAACAACGCTGTGACTGTCAGCAAGTGTATTGATGATGTCACTGTCTCCAAGACCATCACCACAGGCCCAAACCAGAAGCCTTGGATGACTGCTGAGGTACGTGCGCTGCTGAGGACCCGTGACTCCGCCTTCAGAGTGGGTGACAAGGTGGCCCTGAGGAAAGCGAGAGCCGACCTGTCAAGAGCTATCAGAGTGGCAAAGCGCGCACACGCCCAGAGAATCCACAGCCACTTCAAGGACACGGGTGATGCGCGGCGCATGTGGCAGGGCATCCAGGCAATCACCAACTACAGGACAATGCCACCGTCCTGTGAACGTGATGCCTCCCTCCCTGATGCCCTAAACAACTTTTATGCACGGTTTGAGGCACAAAACAACACGATGGCGAGAAAGACCATGCCCAAGCCGGACGAGCAGGTGTTGTGCCTGACTGCAGTGGATGTGAGGAACACTCTGCGCAGAGTCAACCCACGAAAAGCTGCAGGACCAGACAACATCCCCGGCAGAGTGCTCAGGGAGTGCGCAGACCAGCTGACAGATGTTCTCACGGACATCTTCAACATCTCCCTGTGCAGCGCCACTGTCCCAACGTGCCTCAAGTCCACCACCATCGTCCCCGTGCCGAAGAAGTCCACAGTGTCCTGCCTCAATGACTACCGTCCCGTTGCACTTACACCCATCATCATGAAGTGCTTCGAAAGGCTAGTCATGAGGAACATCAAGATACAACTGCCCTCTTCACTGGACCCCCTGCAGTTTGCGTATCGTCCCAATCGCTCCACGGACGATGCCATCACCACCACCCTTCATCTCTCCCTCAACCACCTGGAGAAGAAGGACACTTACGTCAGAATGCTGTTTATAGACTTCAGTTCAGCATTCAACACCATCATCCCACAGAACCTCACCAGGAAGCTAAGCTTGCTCGGCCTCAACACCCCCCTCTGCAACTGGATCCTGGACTTTCTGACGGGTAGACCCCAGTCAGTCCGGTTCAGGGGCAGCACCTCCAGCACCATCACACTGAACACGGGGGCCCCCCAGGGCAGTGTCCTGAGTCCTCTGCTGTTCACCCTGCTGATACATACAGAGAGGAGGTGCAGCGGCTGACAGACTGGTGTACAGTCAACAACCTTCACCTGAATGTGGACAAGACAAAGGAAATGGTTGTTGACTTCAGGAGAGCACAACACACCCACTCTCCACTCAACATCGACGGGTCCTCTGTGGAGATTGTTAAGAGCACCAAGTTCCTTGGTTTCCACTTAGCAGATAACCTCACCTGGACCCTGAACACCAGCTCTACAGCCAAGAAAGCCCAGCAGCGTCTCTACTTCCTCCGGAAGCTGAGAAAGGCCCGTCTCCCTCCACCCATCCTCACACTCTTCTATAGAGGGACCATTGAGAGCATCCTAAGCAGCTGCATCACTGCCTGGTTTGGGACCTGCACCGTCTCTGACCGCAAGACCCTCCAGCGTATTGTGAGGACAGCTGAGAGGATCATCGGCGTCTCTCTCCCCTCCATCACGGACATTTACACCACCCGCAGCATCCGCAAAGCAACCAGCATTGTGAATGACCCCACTCATCCCTCACACGAACTGTTCTCCCTCCTGCCTTCGGGAAGAAGGTACCGCAGCATCCGGTCCAGCACCACCAGATTCTGCAACAGCTTCTACCCCCAAGCCATCAGACTCCTTAACTGCAGAGACTGAACTGATGGTTTTTCTGTACATGCACACACACTCTTACCCCACTTACCCCAGAAAATGGAAAGCACTAAAAACCCTACTACCTCACTGGACTCTATTGCACACTGTGTAATAGAGTAATTACTACCTCACCTGGTCTTTTTTGCACACTGCAAAATTTGCAAACTGTCTTGTTATTTATTTATTATTCTTTGTCTGTATTGTGTTGTATTGTCTGTCTGCACTTTTGTACTGTTGCACTATTGTTCTGTCTACACTGTGTTTATGTGCACCATGGTCCTTGGAGGAACGTTGTTTCGTTTCACTGTGTACTCTGTATATAGCTGAAATGACAATAAAAACCACTTTGACTTTGACTTGACTTTGACTTTGAGCAGTACTGTATTTGTCAACAAAAATGTGAGCATGTGTCTGTAAGTCCTCAGCTGACACTCTAGGATTCTTCCTCACCTCATTGATCATTCTGCGCTGTGCTCCTATAGTCATCTTTACAGGATGACCTTGCCCAGGGAGAGTAGCAATAGTGCTGAGCTTTCTCCATCTCTAATCTTTCTCCATCGTCTGTCTTACCGTGGAACATCAAGGCTTTTAGAGATATATTTGTAACCCTTTCCAGCTTCATGCAAGTTAGCAATTCTTGAACATAGGTCTTCTGAGAGCTCTTTTGTGTAGGGCATAATTCACATTAAGCAATGCTTCTTAAGAACCGCAAACTGTATTTTTTTAGTGTACAACTCAAATTGCATGTTGAGTAATGTCGATGTTCATAACTATACCAGTAGACAACACATTAATTCATCCATCACAGTATCTAATATGCCTCACTCTGAGTATTTTAACGTTAAACAGACTCAGTAACAGAATTGGAACAAATGTGGAATTTCAATAATCTGCTCAGATTGATCTGTATCACTGCCTATATGCACCTACAGAATATGACCAGCAGGGGGCACATTGGCAATACTTTCTCTGCACTGTTAACTGGGGGCTTCAGCAGCACCAACCTTTTGTGCTTTGGCCACTTAACAGATGGAGCGAATTATCATGAGAGCAAAAAAAATATGTATAAATATAAGCAATGTGGAATCAATAAAGGCAATTATTTATCCATGTGTTGCCAGCAGCGGCAGAAGGCAATTAAATGCTTTTCTCTCTTGTGTCCAGCTTAAACTTTAATTATATTAGGGACAAACACCAGAGGACAGGATTAAAATAGGGCATTTTGACCGCTGTGGAAAAGTGTGTGAGTTTGTGTAAGGGTGTGTGAAAGTGTGTGAGTGTGTGCACTAAGTGATAATGTAAAATGTCAAAAAGAGTTAAACACCTCTTGGCCAGAGTTACATTGAGGCTGACATTTTCATTTCATTATTCAGACCAATCAATATATTTATGGCAGACCTATGACACTGACCTCTAAATCAGACCGTTTAATAACGCCTTTAATGACTTTCTCCAACTTAATTACACCTCGGCCTGGCAGTTACAGTGATAGAAAAGGTCAAACGATTGGATGAAGCTTATCTCAATTAGACATGTGGCCTTGTGGTTTGTTTGTTATCAGCTGGGCTTTAATTAGTGTGCAGGACTCGTCCACAGGTGCAGACAAATAGTTTCCTACTGAGATAGTAGTGTCTTCTTTTTACCCTTATCAGGTATCAGGGTCATTCGAATCCAGTCAGCTTTCCTAGGGCATTTTTGTTCATGTGCTGTTCATGTGTAGGTGGTAAATTTAATGAGTGATATTAAGGGTTAACTCTGTACCATCAAAACAAATGTTACAGCTGCTGATGTAGCATTGCTGAGTAGCATCACAGCGCGCTCGGAGGAAAGCACAGTGACTCGGTTCTGATACATCAGCTCACAGATGCCTTGTGCTGATCGATATCACTCTTTGAAATGATGTGGGGACTCTCCAAATTCTAAGACTCTCCAAAGGGTGATGTCGATCAGCACAAGGCATCTGTGAGCGGATGTTTCAGAACCGAGTCACTGCGCTTTCCTCCGAGCATGCTGTTATGCTTCGCAGCAATGCTGCATCAGCAGCAGTTAGAAAAGAGGCGGTGGCTGTTTCACCAGCGTCGGAGGAGGCATGTGCTAGTCTTCACCCTCCTTGTGTAGTGGCATCACTTCCGAATCCCACACCATAAAACCACACCTTCTGGACACGTGATGAACCCACAGATTTGTCGTTCATCTTCGCCAAGACAAAAGTGGGACTTGTCACTAAAGACGACCTGCTGTCATTTAGCCATTTACTGCTTTCACAGATTTACACTTTACATTAAAGTTTAACCCTCCTGTTATGTTACAGGTCAAATAGACCCGTGTTTGAAGTTTGAAGATCTAGGAAAAATAGTTAAACGAATTTTTGTCAGCGTGAAACTTCTTCTGCTTAATTAGTGCAATCAACATATAGTATAAAAATGGTTCATCTCACATATTTGCAACCACCCCCTGCAAAAACAAAAACTAAAACCAAAACAAAATTGCAATGTTATGTTTCAAAGTTATGCAACACTATTGTGTTTTGTATGTTAGTCTTTTTTTAAAAGTAATTAAAAAAAACAAAAAAAATATTTTCTTTATGAAAAAAGAGTAAATTATTGTAATTGAACCATTATCTGTTAGAGGGAAGAAACACCACTGCACTAAATATTGATAGAATAATAATTCACACTGTTTGTTAGTATTTTTTTGGTTTTAGACATCTTTTGGATAATTAAACACCATTGCCCTTGTGTAAAAAAGTGTTCTCCACAATCCCCTGATCTAAACCTCATCTACTGAGACGGTGATTTGAGGTGATTTAGGCTGAGCTGAAGCTTCACAGCAAAGTGAAGGAAAAGCAGCAACTATTGTTCAGCACCTCTAGAAACTCCTTCCTTCAAGACGCTGAGAAAACTATTCCAGGTGTCTCTCCCTCATGAAGACCCTGAGATTAAAACACCAAGAGTGTGCAGATCTGTCCCCAAAGATAAATGTTCTACTTCTAGAAGAATCTAAAGAATAAAACATATTCTGGTTTGTTTAACACTTAATTAATTTTGCATGTGTGTTCCTGTATAGCCTTAATATAGTCTTTTATATTACATTTACAAAGTAAAATTTCATAGAAAGTAAGAAAACACATTAATGAAAAAGAGGTGTGTCCGAACTGTTACTGACTGGTACTGTATTTTGCACAGGTTGTACAAATCCTGAAATTGTGTTTAAAAAAAAAAAAAAAAAACGTATGGGTTGCTCTTGAGAGCAGGCTGTAGTGTCAGTGTGTCAGCAGGTAGATTTATAGGCCAGTTGGGTGGTGTAGATTTTACTCCAGTGCTGTTGCAGTAAAACTCAGCGCTTCAGGTCAGCGGTTTGCGACCCTGGAGTTTGTGGAGTGAGACGTTCCTGTTAATGCGTGAGGAGGCCGAAAGAGTGTGCACTCTGAACACACTGTTATTTATGGAACTGTGCTATGTGGCACCTTTACGTGTGTGTGTATGTGTGTGTGTGTGTGTGTTTTCTCTTTATTGACTGGAAGAAATCAATAGCAGGCACCAGCCAAGCATACAGAATTGAACCTGCTCAGCAGCTTCATCATTGGATAAAAATCCCTCCGCTACATGGGTTGGAGTTGTTTTAAAAAAATTAATAGACCAATAAACTGTGTGCCGCTGAGGAACTGTGGTTTTGACGTGTGTGTGTGTGTGTGTGTTTGTAGATTTATGGTGAGAAATGATCTATTCTGTTTGTTCTTCAGATCTACCATCAAAGTGCTTTTATTGTTGTGGGGTAATTCAATTTAGAACCGGACACCTCCCGCTCTTTCATCCAGCCGCCCCGCTTTGTGTACGAGCTGATGAGACGAGCGCGGTTGGACAGTTAAAAGTCGTTTCTCTAGGCGGCACTTTGCGAAACAATTATCTCTCCGGTTATAGACACTAATTGCGGCAGTCACTTTTTCTTGTAGCAACACAGAAAATCATTTAGCGTCTATCAGAGACAAAAGCTCCTTCCCGGACGTTCCAGTAGAGCATACCGGCCGCGGGACCTCTTCACCAATAAAGCTAATGTAGCGTAGCTCCATCTCCACATAAAATTAGAAAATTAGCACAGCAGAAAAATAACAAACTACCGCGAGAGGGAAAAATACTAAAATGCAGCCATTTTTTCCTTATTTTCATCTGAACATAACAATCAGTTGAGGCAAGACTCTCGCTCAGGCGTACTGAGGCCATGGCAGACTTTGTCTCATCACTTCAAATACCACTTCTGTAATCTCCATTTAGGAAATGGCTCTGAGAAGCCATGAAAGAAGAGAGGAAATCAATATACCTTTCAATCCTCTCACAGACAGGTTCTGAAGTACAACTTTAAGGGCAGCGTTGGCGGAAGGAGGGGGCAGCAGACACGCGTGGAGCTTGAAAGAGAACTTGGAAGAGGAACGTTTTCTGATGTGAAAAGGGGTCACGATGTTCAACAGTGCTGCAATGCTGTAATAAAGGATTGCGTTTTCACTTAGCATTGATATGAGGTCTGAAAACACTGTACAGAAACACACAAAAGCAGAAGGCCTGCTTTTATAAATCACTTTGATTGTTATAAATGCTATAAAAATAAGGGTTAAACCCTTTAAAGCCTAGGTTTATTATTCTGTTATTAAACCTGTTCTGTTATTAATGCAGAAACTATACTATAAATTATGAGATGACAGTTTAGTATGTGTTGTGGAGTTCCACATGGTTCTCTTTTAGGATCTATTCAAGTTTTATTATTCAGTTATAAGACTTGTAACTAATAAAGGAACTACTTGAAAAACTATAAGGTAACAGTGTATTGTGGACTATAACTAGTTTGAACTAGAGGGATGCAACCTGGTTAAATAACAATCTTTTGTACAAACAGTTTAGTATGTGTTGTGGTGTCCCAGAGGGTTCAAGTTTAGGCTCTATAAAAGTGTTTGATATTCTGTTATTAAATGTAATATTAATACATAAACTACTATAAATTATAAGGTAATAGTTTACTATGTGTTGTGGTGTCCCACAGGGTTCTAGGTTAGGGCTTATTATTCAGTTATAAGACTTGTTATTAATTAAGAAACCAATATAAATTATACGGTAATAGTTTATTATGTGTTGTGGTGTCCCCATGGGTGTGGTAGTGGGGTGTGGTAGTTCTCCCGAATAGGGAGAGGGGCCCATGAAAATCCAGATTTTTTTGCTCACGTTTCTTGTGTACTGGCATGGATATGGGCCTACTGACAATGAGAGTGTACGGGACCCAGAAATTGCTGCTACGCCCCTGGGTGTCCCACAGGGTTCTGGTTTAGGGTCTATTAAAGTGTTCAATATTCTATTAATAAACGTGTTATTGCTGCAGAAAATACTATAAATTATAAGGTATAAGGTATATGGTATAATACTATAATGATACTATAATACTATAAATTATAGCTAATACAGAAACTACTATAAAAAATATGAGTTAACAGTTTAGTATGCGTTGTGGTGTCCCTCAGGGTTCTAGTTCAGGGTCTTTGAAAGTGTTTATTATTCAGTTAATAAACTTGTTATTAATGCAGAAATTACTATAAATGATGAGTTAACAGTTTACTATGTGTTGTTAGGTCCCACAGGGTTCAAGTTTAGGGTCTATAAAAGTGTTAATATTCTTTTATTAAACCTTTATTAATGTAGAAACTACTATAAATTATGAGGTAGCAGTTTAGTATTTGTTGTGGTGTCCCACATGGTTCTAGTTTAGGGTCTATTAAAGTGTTTAATCTTCTGTTATAAAACTTTTTATTAATCCAGAAACTACTATAAATTATGAGATAACAGTTTAGTATGTGTTGTGGGGTCCCAGAGGGTTCTAGTTTAGGGTCTGTAAAACTAGATATCACTGGTCATGATATTTACCACCCAATTAACTGTACACTGTGGTGGTAATGCCTTCTATGATATATGATGTGCCAGTACACTCATGATGATATTGATCAAGGAATCTTACTGTTACAGTAAATGCCAGAACAAACTTCTGAAATGAAACATCACATCCGTCTGGCACCCACTATCAGACCGTCCTCAAACTCTACGATAACCAGTGTTCAACCTCCTGTCCTTATGTCCAGTGAGGCCACAGAGAGGAGATCTTCCTGAAGACATGAGAAAAACACTTGTGGAGGCCCATCATTCTAGAAAAGGTCAGAAAGCTCCACCAAACTATAATCAGAGCAATGCTGTCCAAATGGAGAAAGTTCTTAACAGTAGTCAGTTTTTCCAGGAGTGGATGCCCTTCTACACCCTTCTGAGATATCTTTAAGAGTAAAGCATGAAATCCTCCAGGAAAGAAAAAAATCCCTACAACAGCTTTTGTTTCTTAATAACTACTTTTAAATGAATCCAAAACAACAGCAACTGAAAACTGCCTTTCAAAGTATGAAACTCTTAAAGTCTTTAAAAGCCACTGAGCTGAAGTAGTTTTGCAGTTAGTAAAAAAAAAATTATACATACCTTATTCTTCACACATGTATATAGCTCTGGGAAAAATGAAGAGACCACTTCAGTTTCTGAATCAGTTTCTCTGATTTTGTTATTTATAGGTAAATATTTATGTAAAATGAACATTTTTGTTTTATTCTATAAACTACAAACAACATTTCTCCCAAATTCCAAAAAAAAAAAATATTGTCATTTAGAGCATTTATTTGCAGAAAATGAGAAATGGTTGAAATAACAAAAAAGATGCACAGCTTTCAGACCTCAAATAATGCAAAAAAGAAAACAAGTTCATATTCATAAAGAGTTAGAAGTTCAAAAACCAATATTTGGTGAAATAATTCATTCTGGTTTTCATGCATCTTGGCATGTTCTCCTCCACCAGTCTTACACACTGCTTTTGGATAACTTTATGCCACTCCTGGTGCAAAAATGTAATCCCTGATCTCAGTGTTTAAAAGGTGCTCAGGCTGCTTTAGGAATTCAGACATGGGTCAAACTTGCAAAGCTTTCTCATACCGTATTTCAAAAAGACATGAAACTTTTATTATAAAACATGTACAGTGGCTTCATTAGAGCAGCTGACACATACAGAAGGTGGCCTGCTCATCTTATTTTAACCAGGATTAAATCTTCGCCGTCCTTGATGTCAGTTCCGAGTACCGCTTTATGTCGTGTATGACGCTCTAATGAAACTATCAATTGGGTGGGATGAAAGGTTTACAGCCCAGCTGGAGCTTCAAAACAGCGATATATATTATAATTCAGGTTCGGCCGCGCTATATGTTTATGGCTGGCGGCTAGCAGGGCTGCCAGCAGTAGCCTAGCGTGAATTGTTATTCGTCTCTCTCTCTTTCTCTCTTTCTCTCAAACGTGTGTTTGTTAAGCTGAAACACACACACACACAACGCGTGTGTATCATCAGTCAATGATGGACACCTTGTTTGTACTCTCCGAGATCTTTCCGCTTCACGCGGCATTCATTATGCATGCTCAGTCAACAGCAGCTACCGCAAGCCTGGGCTTCCAAAGGCTAATTGTTGCAGTCAGCGGCTGAGAGTCAGTGTGTGGTAAACTCCAGCGCAGTGAAGGGGGACAGATGGTGGTCTTCAGTTCATCCTGGAGCTTATTCGTTCTTGAGCTTTTGTTTTTAGCGCTTTAACTGGCAGGATCTTGTATGCCAAATTGCACATGAACAAGGTGAGATCACACTCTTAAAAATAAAAGTGCTTCAATGGTTGTTTGAGATTTGCAAACCTAATATGAAGCAGAACCAATTTAAAAGTTCTTCACACATTTACAAACTTTTTTCATAGTTAGTTTATGGCAGGGGTGTCCAAACTTTTTTTGTCGAGGGCCAGAAGGAGAAATATATGTGCAGTCATGGGCCACAGACTTTGTGATAAAACAAATAATGAAATATACTACTTATAATAATACATGTTCTTGATTACTATCATTTACACAGCATTTTACTTGAGTTACTTTCTTTTTCTATCTCTGACAGTGTTATTTAAACTAAGATTTTCAAATTGATGTTTCGTTTCATAATATCTCTTAATATTATACTCTTAAACTCCTAATTAGGCAACTGATTCCTGACAAATTAAACATACACACTTCCCTCTGAACTCAGTTAAAAAATAGTTATTTTCCCAACATGCCTAAATTTTTCTGCATTTGCTGTCCATTTTTTCATTTCTTTGGAATTGTTAGACTCTTTGGCCCGTTTTCTGCGCCACAACTGTGCATTCTCGTCGCTTTTAGACTCTTTGGCCCGTTTTCTGCGCCACAACTGAGCATTCTCGTCGCTTTTAGCCTCTTTGGCTCGTTTTCTGCACCACAACTGCACATTCTCGCCGCTTTTAGACTCTTTGGTCCGTTTTTGGCGCCACAACTGTGCATTCTCGTCGCTTTTTGACTCTTTGGCCCGTTTTCTGCGCCACAACTGCGCATTCTCACCGCTTTTAGACTCTTTTGTCTGTTTTTCGCTACAACTGCGCACTCTCGCCGCTTTTAGACTCTTTTGTCTGTTTTTCGCTACAACTGCGCACTCTCGCCGCTTTTAGACTCTTTGGCCCGTTTTCTGCAGCACAACTGCGCATTCTTGCCGCTTTTAGACTCTTTGGACCGTTTTTCGTGCTACAACTGTGCATTCTCACCGCTTTAAGACTCTTTATAACTGTGCATTCTTGCTTTTAGACTCTTTGGCCCTTTTCCTGCGCTACAACTGCGCATTCTCGCCACTTTTAGACTCTTTGGCCCGTTTCTCACGCTATACCTGTGCAATCTCGCCACGATTAGACTCTTTGGCCCGTTTTCTGACACCTAGCGTTTAAACTTTGAATCTCACATTATGAAAACCTGCGGGCCAACTTTAATTTTATTTCTAAAATACCTCGCGGGCCACTTCAAAAAAGGAAACGGGCCGCGAATGGCCCGTGGGCCGTAGTTTGGACACCCTTGGTTTATGGCATCCCTCAAAGGACCTTTTGATGCAACTTTAGGGCCCTATTTCACAGCTCACTGTGCAAACTTTTACATCAACAATAAACAGAATACAAAATAAAATAGCCTTATTCTGCATCAACACAAAATATCTGTCATTCATATTACTTTTATATCATATTATATCATATCACTGTGAACAAGCAGGTCAGTTTCTTCTTTTGATAAGTGCTGGACACATCCAGGCAGTTGCGCCCCTGAAATAGCAATCCGCCAAAGTCAGAAAGACTGCACCTGGCTCTTAAAGGGAATAACAACTGACTGATTCATTTCATGTTACGCCCAAAAACACATCCATGACTAATTAAGAGAATTAGTACTGTGCATGCCATGTGGTCATTTCAAGCCACACAAGGTTGTAATTTTCCCGTCGTTACGATAGCTGTCACATCCTGGTCTCGTCTCGTGTCTGTGTGTCTTCCCCACGTGACCTGTGCTCCCCTGTGTCTCCCGTCTCAGTACTTTTCCACCTGTTTCTCATTTGTTGCTCCGCCCCTTCCCCAGGTGTTTCTAATTATAGTGTTTCCTGTTTCTTTAAATAGCCCTCCTCTGCCACTTTGTCTCCGTCGGTCTTTGCACCTTCCAATGTTGTTTTGTCTCTCTCAGTGTTATCAGTCCTCTTAGCGTTTCTCTGTTCTCTGTTTTTGCCATATATATATAGTCTATTTCCTTGTTTATTTCTTAGTGTTTTGCTTCTTGTTGTTTCCCTTGTACATATACATCCCTGCCCTGTTTAGTTTTGGTTATTTCTTGGTTATTTTTGGTAGTTTCTAGTTTCTTGTTTATTCCTTGTTTATGTTCTTAGCTTTGTTTGTTTCTTTGTTTATTTACTCCCTGTTTGTATATAAATATATTTAGTACTTCTTGTTTGTTTAGTTTATGTTCACTAGTTCCTCTCGTTTGTTTTGGTTTACTTTATTATTACGTGTTCTTTGTTATTTGTTTATCTTTGTTTTATATATATATATATATATATATATTAAATTATTCGTTTCGTCCCTACCTGCACTTGTGTCCGCCTCCTCGTCTCCCTGCCTGGGTCTCCGTGACAATAGCAAAGACACACTGACACGCTGACCTTAATTAAGCTGAAACAAAGTGCACGATAGACAGTAGACATAGTTCGCCTGAAGATTGTTAAAATATTGACCATTATTTCACCTAACTGATGCTTTTTTAGCATTAGCGCTGTACACAACCATTTACATTCAGCACTCAGCCAACACACACATACACACACACACACTGGCGAGAAGCAGCAGCCAATAGCACACAGTGTACTTTCACCCGGAAATGACTGTGTCCATCTGGAGGACTGCATGCAACCCCAGGAGCCTTCATCCAGGACAGAATCCAAAAATCCATATCTGTCCATAAAATAAATAAATAAATAAAAAACATGCACGTACACACATTCACACACTTCCATCCATCCATTCACACACACCAGGTGAATTTAGAGTAGCTAAAGTTTTCGCACTGTGGCAGAAACAAAGGAAGAACATTGAAACGCCCCCAGAGCAAATGTCCAAAACTCCAAACCACCAACAAATCATGGAAATAGTAAGTAATATAATACAGGAAATTGACAAATCCTGCACCTAACAGCTGGGGTTATGCATAGGGCTCAGCCAGGATCTACTACTCACTCAACTAACAACAATAGCAAAACCACAATCTGATACTGGCTCGACAAGAATCCAGAAGCACAGCCTAACACTATGTTCATGGTCCATTGCCTCAACTGCCAAGTAACAGACCTACCAAAAAATAACCTATGAACAAACAGAATCCCTCCTTAATCTAAGCTCACTTCCTTTAACTATGGCAACAACACACTTACCTAAGCACAATCACACACAATAAATCACATTATAAGTTGCGTGAGCAGAACACAGCAACCACTACCATCCGATACTGGCTCGACAAGAATCCAGAAGCATAGCGAACTATGTTCATGGTCCGTGCCTCAACTGCCAAGTACTCAGACGTCTACAAAAACTCATGAGACAAATTATTACAAGAGCAGGACCACACCAATCCCCTTCATCCAAACTCTAACACAAACTTCAGTGCAAGCTCTTCTCAGGGGTCATCAGGCAGGCACCTTCCAAAAAAAAGTGAAAAAGTGAAAAAGTAAAAATCCATTAAACCAACCCAACATAACATAATAATAACATATACTTACTAACTTTAAAATTATCTTAATCACTTTGTATTCCAGCGAAAGAACGAAAGAAAGTAGCAAGAGAAAGAGAGATGTAGTGAAAGAGAGTGAGAGAGAGGCGGGCAAGAAAAAGAGAAAAAATTAGTGAGAGATAGAGAAAGAGGTAGTGAGAGATAGATTGAGAAAGAGAGAAAAAAGTAGCGAGAGAAAAAGAAAGAAAAGCAGTGAGACATAGAAAAAGAGATGTAGTGAGAGAAAAAGAGATGTGAGAGAGAGAAAGAGATGTTGCAAGAGAAAGAGAGAGAAAAGCAGCAGGAGAAATAGAGAGAGAGGTAGCGAGAGATAGAGAGAGAGAGGTAGTGAGAGAAAGAGAGATATGAGAGAAAGAGAGAGATGTTGCAAGAGAAAGAGAGAGAAAAGCAGCGGGAGAAATAGAGAGAGAGAGGTAGTGAGTGATAGATTGAGAAAGAAAGAGAAGTAGTGAGAGAAAGAGAGAGAATTAGTGTAAGAGATTAAGAACAAGAGAAAAAAGTAGCAAGAGAGAGAGAGAGGTAGTGAGAGATAGATTGAGAAAGAGAGAGAAGTAGTGAGAGATAGATTGAGAAAGAGAGAAAAATGTAGCGAGAGAAAAAGAGAAAGAGGTAGTGAGAGAGATTAAGAACGAGAGAAAACAGTAGCAAGAGAGAGAGAGAGAGGTAGTGAGAGATAGATTGAGAAAGAGAGAGAAGTAGTGAGAGATAGATTGAGAAAGAGTGAGAAGTAGTGAGAGAAAAAGAGAAAGAGGTAGTGAGAGAGATTAAGAACGAGAGAAAAAATAGCAAGAGAGAGAGAGAGGCAGTGAGAGATAGATTGAGAAAGAGAGAGAAGTAGTGAGAGATAGATTGAGAAAGGGAGAAAAAAGTAGCAAGAGAAAAAGAGAAAGAGAGAGTTAGCGAGAGAAAGAGAGAGAAGTAGTGAGAGAGATTAAGAATGAGAGAAAAAAGTAGCAAGAGAGAGAGAGGTAGTGAGAGCTAGATTGAGAAAGAAAGAGGTAGTCAGAGATAGAGAGAGATGTTGCAAGAGAAGGAGGGAAAGCTGGAGAAAAAAGGAAGAAAGGCAGAGAGATGAGTTTTAGATTTAATAATCCAGTAATAAGCAGAGCTACACGGGGAGTAACTCATTAAATTAACTCTTTTAATAAGTGAAGCGTAAATGGTTCTTTAGAGTGGAAATGTGAAAGTGTCTGAAGATGAAATGGGATGTTCTGCATTGATTTACTGAAAGACTGACACTCACTCTCACCAGAGCGGATCAAAATATAAATCTGCTCCATTTGCTGTCAAACTTCCACGTTACTTATGAAAAGATTCAGATCTGTATCTTCGACGCTCCATCAATATTTAAAGAAGATTTTCAAACAAACTGCCTCGTTGGTGAATTATTAACGTGGATAAACAATTGCTGCTACACGCGCAGCTTTTGTTTTCATCTCACTTTGGCTCGGGAAAAAGAGAGCATTGCTCGAGAGGATGCTGAAAGATCACTTGGATCATGTTGCCATGGTAACCGGGGAGTGTAGGGTGTGAGAGCGATTTCCAGAGATGGTGTAGGAACACGTTTAGAGCCACTCAATATACACGGCCAGCGTGAGCCAGGGAAGGAGAACCGGTGATTTATCCATTCAGACAGCCAACTGGGTCAGGCAGGTCTGATAATGAACCCATAAGCTTCTGCTGATGTTCACGGTTATTACGTCTCCTCTGAGCTTAATTTCCTTTTCCTTGGTAGTCCTAATGTGCATATGGGTCAATTGCTCGGCATGCAGTAATGTCTCATATGTCAGATATGGAAATTATTGCAGGTGTGGTCTAGTTAGATTCTTGGTCTTGCCTAAAAAGGGCATAGAATTCTTCCCATGCATCCCTAAAATGGGTCTCAAAGCCTACTTTTGGGTAGTGCACCTCCTGGTGAGAGACCATTGACTGCTAGACATGCCTCTACTACATACTCAAATACATTTTGAAAGGAAAGACAAGGCAAGAGAGCATGAGAGTGGAAAAGCTTTAGGTAAGATCTAGTAAGAGAAAGAATCAAACATGATAAGGGAGAAAAGGTGTCAGAGAGAAAGAATGAGAGGTTGACGAGAAACAAGAAGAAAAAGAGAGAGACAGAGGTAGCAAGAGAAAAAAGAGTGAGTAGGAAAGAAAAAGAGAATCAAAGAGAAAGAGGTAGAGAGTCTAAGAGAGACAGAAGTAGGAAAAGAAAGAAAAAAATTAGTGAAAAGTGAGTTGAAAACGAGAGAACAAACAAAAAGAAAGAGTGAGTGGGAAAAAAGTGAGAATCAAAGAGTAAGAGAGAGGTAAAGAGTTTAAGAGAAAGAGGTAGTAAGAGAAAAAAAGATTAAACAGGAAAGATAGAATCAAAGAGAAATAGAGAGACAAAAAGATAGTTAGCAAGAGAAAGAAAGAGTGAGTTGGAAAGAAGGAGAGAATCAAAGAAAAAGAAAGAGTGAGTGAAAAAGAATGAGAGAATCAAAAAGAAAGAGAGAGTGGTAGAAAAACAAAGGGAAATAGAAAGCAAGAGAAAGAAAGAGTAAGTGGGAAAGAAAGAGAAAATCAGAGAAAGAGAGAGGTAGAGAGACAGAGAGATAGCAACAGAAAGAATTAATGAGTTGGAAAGAAAGAGAGAATCAAAGAAAAAGAAAAAATGTCTATGTGAAAGAAAGAGAATCAAAGAGAAAGAAAGAGTGAGTGGAAAAGAAACAGAATCAAAGAGAAAGAGAGGTAGAGAGATAAATAGAGAGAGGTAGCAACTGAAAGAAAGAGAAAGAAAAGGTAAATGGAAAAGAAAGAAAGAATCAAAGAGAAAGAAAGAGTGAGCAGGAAAGAACGAGAGAATCAAAGAGAAAGAAAGAGTAAGTGGGAAAGAACGAGAGAATCAAAGAGAAAGAAAGAGTGAGCAGGAAAGAACGAGAGAATCAAAGAGAAAGAAAGAGTAAGTGGGAAAGAAAGAGAGAATCAAATAGAAAGAAAGAAAGAGTGAGTGGTAAAGAAAGAGAGAAATAAAGAAAAAGAAAGTGAGTGGGAAAGAAAGAGAGAATCATAGTAAAAATAAAGAGTGAGTGGGAAAGAACGAGAGAAATAAAGAAAAAGAAAGTGAGTGGGAAAGAAAGATAGAATCATAGTAAAAATAAAAAGTGAGTGGGAAAGAGAAGAGAGACTCAAAGAGAAAGAGAGAAACAGAGAGAGGTAGCCAGTAAAAGAAAAAGAGAGAGGTTGCAGTTATGTCTAAGGCATATATGTAAATAATTACAGGTACAGTCTGATTATTAATCTCTCACACATTATCATCTTTATATTCACACATATAAACTTCATTCAAGCACTGCATTGCAGAATGAGTGCTCAGTTCATGGAGTAATGAAATCAGCATATTGGATCAGGAAGAACTCGATGATCTCTGGGGCCGGAACACTATGCAACCCACCAGAACATACACCCACGCTATAGCCTCCCAGATTGGTACCATCTGCTTCCGACACACCCATCACTGTGTGGAGAATGAGCTTTTCATAGTGGTCAGGGATCCGCTATACCAAGCACAATACTGTACTTTTTACAGTGTTAAAGGAGAACCACTGACCATGATGATCCATGGAGAAATGAACTTAAAAGAAAAATATTTTAAATGTTGTTAAAATATTACAATAGTGTAAATCAAGTATTGAATTCTTAAGATCATATTTTAACGGTACCACTTTAAAATAAGACTACCTCTATAAAAGGGTTATAAATGGTTTACAATTAGTTTATTAATGGTTACTAATTATTTTGTAAATGCCTTAAAAATCATTAATAATTAGTTATAACACATATGTAGAAAGGGTAATAATGACCTGTTTGCCAAATAATTAACCCACAACCATCTATATTGTTGCCCTTTCTATGTATGTGTTATAACTGATTATTAATTATTTTTAAGCTGTTTACAACCTAATTAGTAACCATTAATAAACTAATTTTAAACCATTTATAAACCCTTTATAAAGGTAGTCTTATTTTAAAGTGGTACCGTTTTAACTCATAACTAATTTGACTTAACCTGAAATTTAAGTCATACTGTGATCATGTATTTTTCTACATATTCAATTAAACAAGCATTTAGGCCCTATTATCTGGATTTTCTGAGACTGATAACTCTGATAAACGTATCCTGTACAACAGAGGTATCTCTTGCTATTCCTGTTCTAGGGCAGTCCTGATGAGAACCAGTTTCATCATTATGTTTTTGATGGTCTTTGTGACTACACTTGAGGATACATTTAAAGTTCTTGAACTGACTGATTAATTTTTTATTTTTTTGCTTTACTACTTCTTTACTACTTGTTACTTGAGAAGTTCTTTATATATTATGGATTAAAACATTATTTAATTAGAGCTATTTACTGTATACCTGTAACTCTACCTCTTCACAACTGATGCTTTTAAACACATTAAGAGGCAAGACTTAACTTAAGAATTAACTCTTGATGAGTTCAGCACAGCTGTTAACTGAAAGCCATTCCAGGTGATTCTACCTCATTAAAATACCAAAATGTGCAAAGCTGCCATTTAAGCAAAAGATTTTACTTTTATCTTAGTTTTAGGTTTACCTTTTTAGTTTAATAAATAATAGTTTCATAGTTTGGATGATTGTTTTTATTAAACTACAATACAGAGCATTTTAAAATAATAAAACACACTGCATTTAAGGTGTGTCCAAATTTGAACTGGTTCTGTATATAGTACTTATTTCAAAATAAATAAAGTAATCTACCTTCTGAACTTAGCAACAGAAATGTGGCATTTGCATTGCCAAATACTCCTAAAATCGCAAGAAAGGGGCTACAAGTGGTCCAACAGGCTAAGTGCTGCCACTATGATCAGGAGATCGCAGGTTTGAATCCTGGTCATGCAGCTTGCCATCAACTACCGGAGCCCTGAGAGAGCAAAATTGGCCTTGCTCTCTCTGGGTGGGTAGATGGTGCTCTCTCCTCACGTCACTCTAAAGGGTGATGTCGATCAGCACAAGGCGTCTGTGAGCTGATGTATCGGAAGCGAGTCACTGTGCTTTTCTCCGAGTGCGCTGTGAAGCTACTCGGCAGTTTGAAAAGAGGCAGGGGCTGACTTCACATGTATCGGAGGAGGAGTGGGAAGTCCTAATGAGTCGGTTTGGTAATTGGCTGTGTAAATTGGAGAGAAAATGGAAAAAAATGGCAACAAAAACTCATTCTAAAATATAATTATTAAATAAATAAAATAATGAATTTGCCTCAAAGGATTAATCTGTGATAACATTTCCAGATCCATTGCATGCCTTAACACATTAGCATTGACGGCACTAATAAATACATACAGTAGATACATGTAAATACACAATAAATACACAAATGGAAAGCATATAATAAGCTCTTGTCTGTGTGGATGGTCACGCTGAATCTGTTCTCCGCTCTGTGATGAAAGGTAGCTTTTCCCAGCATTGTAAGTATATAAATGTTCCCCTCTCCTCCAGTAAAAGCTTTCTTTCACTCACAAGCCCCATTAGACCTGTGATAGGTGTGGCAGATAACTGGGCGAGTGTTCATGTATTATTCAGACTCGGAGGCTCTGAGGGTTTTACTGCACACCGTTTAAAATCGATGGCTTAACAAAAAGAAAATTTCCAATAGAAAAAACATTGTAGAGCACATTTGCATTGATTTTACATTTTCAGGCCATCAAGCACGGCTCTGTTGGTTCGCGTGTTTTGAACGGTCACGCCAGAAGCATCGGCGACGGCAGTGAGGCAGGGTCATGTCAGGTGGGCCTGAGACGCAGTTGAATGTTCCCCCCCATGAATAATGTCTTTGGCCCAGGTCCTGCAGGTGAAACACATTACAATTAGAAAGCCCCGTCTTTCCTGCTCCATTCCATCTGTGATGCATTGCAGCTGGCAGCTGCGCTCGACTCAAAACACAGCCACTTTCCATTATGCGCGAGTGGGCCGCATTAACACCGGGGAAAATGACAGCTCAATCCATAATGGAGTGTGCTGGCCTACAGTCCTACATTAATGATCAGGCTTTAACTCAGGCCCGGTCCGGCAGCGGAACAGCGGCGAGCATAAAATCCTGAAAACAGTGTTGTCCTGGGATGCAGATTGCCTTGGGTCATAGCGGGTGTAAACACACACACACACACACACACTGATGGTGTGAGTGATGGACTGTTGAGTCTGGTGCTCATGAATTGTTGGTGATGATTTATGCATGATGATGGCAGAGAGGCAGAGATCATATTAATGCTGAGGATGTGGCTTTAGAGTGTTAGAGAATGCACGGTTTCACTCCCAAAAGGGCAAAAAAAAGGGCTATTTTTAGAGCAGTGCTATAGAACAGTGGTAGGTGTATCACTGGTTGTATAAGCAAAGCATCTCTAGGTGGTACACTAAGTTCTAAGATCTATCTATCTATCTATCTATCTATCTTTCTATCTATCCATCAGTTTCGTAGGCCCTACAATTAACCCTTAGAACCCTATTGCATGGACGCAAATTGCGTCAAAAACCGTGCATTGTATATACAGCTCAATTACTCAGGAATGTGTCAACGCACGAACACGATTCATACATTGTGACAAACAGGGAACCCTAATGTTTCTAAAAATAGCATAGACTTTGCGCTAAACTGAAGTGTTTTTGAGAAATCTATTGTGAAATACACCTAAAGAATAGGCCTACTGTCACACCTGCACCTTTAAGATCAGCCTCTCCAGAGTACTATAAAGCTGACTCCGCCCTTCCCACACATCTGTGGGCCATCAGCTTATTTCACGGACTATATATGTTCTGGGACACTTGCTTAGTTTAGTTACAAGATATTGCCAAACTAGTGTCTTATCGAGCATTGATCTTCTGTGTTTGTTTTTGATCCTTGCCTGTCCTTTTTTTGCCATGTGATTTATTACTGGTTTTGAACTCTGACTCATTTTTGGATTACGGTTTTCACCTTGGGTTTTTGGATTAATAATACCTGCTTGCATTTGCATCCAAACTACCTTGGTTGGTTCTTATGCTTACCTTCATATTTCCATTATTTATTTTTTCATTAAAAGCATCTAATAGTAAATATCCAGTGTACTAAATCACTTTCATTAGGTAGGAATATTGGCCATATTGACCCAAATTAATCAAACTCTTAGCCTGCTATGACTGTCAAGGTCTTAAGAATCTGCATTCTATAAAGTCCTTATACATTCAACTAATATGCACTCTAGTCTAACTATTACTGAAAATAAAATTTTATGTGAATTGATTTAAAGTCTGTACATTCAAAAAACAAGTAAAAAAATTGTAAAGTTTTGGTCAAAACATGATCAATTCCATGAAGATTTACACTCAAATTCTGAAAGCATTTACATCTTAAATGATGACAGTTCTGAGCAGCCCAATGTCTTCTGGCATAAAGAAAAATAACAACATGTGGCTGTTTCCTAACATAACTGTGTTATAACAAGTAAAAAGCAAACTTACAAAATATAAAGAAAAAACACACCAAAATAGGCTGGGTTTCAACGGGTTAAACCCTGAGGAACTTCTTTCTGTAAATCCTATTAGTGCACAGGGCTGTTTTAAGGCATTTGGGGGCCCCAAGCAAAATGGATTGCTGAAGTTTCATATTTTGCTGGCTGCAGGAATCACGAACCTGGCTGGTTGGCTACTATCAGCAACTAGTGGGAGGGGCCCTACAACAGTGTAGTGGATTCCTACAACAGTGTCTCTATACTTTCATGCATTGACTCTCACAGTATTTAAAGGGTCGCTCACACAGTTTGTCATTGCATTTAGTTTAAAAACAGTCATTGTTTGGGGCCCCTAGGTCAGCTTGGGGCCCGAGGCAATTGATTGGTTGGTTTTCTTGCCTTGTTGCAACAGCCCTGGTAGTGCAATAAGACTAAGTAGAACCTCTATAATGACAGTGGCATGCCATGGCAAGTCATTGAATAGCAGTATGTCAATTGGTCACAAAGCATTATCTTAGGGGACGGCTTGGGAACACCCACCCCTATTTAAGTTGTGAGGCATTATCTAGTGAATGAGTGAGGTTTAACTCCGGGTATTAGTAATGGAATTAATACATTTAAGCGACGCCTAATGGTGATGCCAATTGGATGGGGCATTCTTTCAGTTCAAACATTGATTTCTCGATGAATGTGTCATAGAAGGCCAGAGTCTTAGGATAATTAAAAAAAGGTAAGTGATTATAACAATAATTGCTTAATAATTGCAAGAAAAAGTATGTGACCCCTTTGGGATTTAGGAGGGTTAACCAATTATTAAATCCTAAGGTTCACATACCCCCACTCCACCCCCCCTCACTGTGAAGGTTAACACATTATGTTCAATAAAACCATGCAAGCATATAATTTTTTTGTGTATGGTATTAGTTTAAGCAGACTGTGTTTGTCTATTGTTGTGACTTACATGAAGATCAGAACACATTTAATGACCAATTTATGCAGAAATCCGAATAATCCCAAAGGGTTCACATACTTTTTCTTGCAACTGTATTTTTTTTACAGGACATCAGCAGCCAGAGTCTGAGAGAGCACAGTTGTCTCTTGTCTTTTCTCACAGACAATTCTCGCCAGATGCTGCCTCTCACGATCATCCCTGTGACTGGTGTTGTCTTGTCTATACAAACAAACACAGACCCATATAGTTCTATTATAGGGTCTATAACATATTGTTTAAAGAAAGGAAAGGAGTTATAAGAGAAAAACACTGAAGTGTAGGTGAACCTATAGGTTTTAAAAGGATAAGAAAAGGATTTTACAACCCAAGAAGGGGATATAAGTTAGGTTATGAACCTTATCTGGTTGCTGGGCGTCTCTCTAAGTTTGAACCCCTGAGCAATCCTGCACGTCCTCCATACTTCTACAGAACAGAATCCATCAAAGTGAATGTGAGTGTTTCTGCTGGAAATGAACAGCCTTAGCACAAAAGCTCCACCAATTATCTACAAAGCTCTGCCTGTTTGATGCACAGCACCCAGATAACCACCTGGGTTCAAACAGCTGCCTCACGACAGCTTCTTCACATCCAATACATCCTCCCTTCAGACTGGACAGCGGCAATATCGAACCGCAGGCTAGACGTTTAGGCTTGACTTATGAGAGAGGGGTGAAGGCTGACTATCCCTCAATCCTTAATCAATTCATTGGACAGGTTCTGCTCATCCAGATGGTGACAATGGCTTTATTTCCTTTTGTTTTCAGACCTTCTGTTTCTACCAAAGCCACACTGTAAAAAAAAAAAAAGGAAGTTTTTTTATAAAAAGTTTTCTTTTTTACTTTGTGATGAGGCCAGTAGAACTGCTCATTACCAGCAGTGTATGTATTCTTACCTGTAATACCTACGTACCTTAATTATCTGTGTGTGTATATATGTATGCATGACATAATGGGATAGGCTGTAGGGCCCACAGCCTATTCTGTTGGGAGGTTAAGGTCAACTCTAAAAAGAAAATTTAATTGTGTTGTTAATTGTGTACAAAAGTTTAATGTCAACCGGTATTGCCAAACATGGCCTGTAGTTCAGCTGATTTTAAATTTAAAAGTTCTTTTACCTACCTTTTTGGGATAGCACACCTGTGGAGAAAGAAACAATGGTTTGGTCCACGTGACGGGGTGGGGATAGGCCCATAGCAAGGGGGGAAAAGTTAGCCCCTTCGCAGATAATCGAGTCAGAGCTTTGTAAGACACACCTGTATTGATCTTAGTCAGGTAGAATCCTTTTAATTCGTTTATTTTCTTTATTCAGTTTTTTTTGTTTTGTATTTTTGTAAATAAATTATCACTGTCTGAACAGACATTTGGTGGCATCAGTGTGGTACCTCCATCTGCTACAACCTACTCAGCTATACTACACAATGACTTTGTGTCTCCTGGCAAGGGAATTCGGTGAAGCATCGTCACATACCTAATAATTAATAATACTTAAAATAAATAGTTCAGATTAGATATTAAGTGTCTAATTACAAATTTAGTATGCATGCAACTATTATATGAATACCAATGATGTACCTAAACAAACTTAAATGCACTTAATTTGATCGTGAACAGTGGTTCCAGGTAAACTATTGTGTTCTCCTCCACCAGTCTTACACACTGCTTTTGAATAACTTTATGCCACTCCTGGTGCAGGAATCCGAGCAGTTCGGTATGGTTTGATCTTAATCTTGATTATACAGTATTCCAGAGGTTTTCAATTTGGTAGAATCATCCGAAATGGATCCTTTTTTTAGGTGGTCTCTTGTTTTTTTCTAGAGCTTTATGTCTATTTTTTAAAACAATTATAAAAAGATCTCTATAGAACATGGAACAATAGAACTTTTATAGCAGATACAAGCACAGCACAGAACAAATCTTATACCTCCAAAGCTTCCTAGTTTTCTGCAGCCTCACTTCCAAGAACACCTTCATTTTTACGTGCTTTATGAAAATAGCTTGATAACTCACTTCTAAAGGTGGTGTTTGCTGGTGTTATATATTTGCGGATGCTGCGAAGCGTAGGTGTGGTGTCAGAACCGTTCGGGGGGCTCATTTGTTTGCCATGTCATTTGACGCTCTGTCATTGCGCCTTTACTGAGCGCGGCTCGAGTCTGGAATGTTAAAAATTCAGTTAGCTATCTCTAATTACTTCTCATCAACGGGTTTGAGAGCTGTGATACTGAGTCGTCTGCTGCTGGTACACTTTTTTTTTCTGTCACTCTCATCACTTTCTTCTCGTCTGCAGCGTCGGTTCTCTCCTGTGAGCTAACAGGATCTGTAGCTCCGGCTGCTGTGGTTAGCTTGTGTAACAGCTTCAAGGCTTACTGCATTCCGGTTGGCTGTCACTGGGATGACAGATGGAGCGGCTTGTTCATGCCATCCATTATTATCAGCTCGCAGACGAGGAGAGCGAAAGCGCTAGCTCAAACACTACCTGTGACACAGGCCTGATCTATCCATCACCCTCCACACCTTCCCCACCCCCCACACCTTCCACGTGGCAGACACCCAGAGTCACCCAGAGTCCTCCCACTGTTAACCTCGTCAAGATGCCCCGCTCGTACGTGCAAACCTGCGTCTGACTGGATTACGAATAAGACCAGCTCTCGCCCCTGTATTATGGGTATGACAGCAGAGATTTGACCCACCATCTCTGACGGGAATGTATATGAGAGCATTAGAATTGCTAAAACGCTGTCAAGTCCAGCTGCTCATTAATGGTTTCTTTATGCTACTCGTTTTAAACTGCCTTTCATGGCTAATTAAGAAGCATTTTAGCTGGATAAGGACTGTAGCTGCTTGTTGAATTAAATCCTTACATTCTGAGAGAGTGCCTATATGTGGAGCTTCACTTTCTATCTCAAATTTTATCCAATTTTATCCTCAATTTGGAAGGTCGATCACCTAACCCACTCAATTAGGACCCACTAGCTGGTTTAAGGCCTAATACATGCCTCCTCTGATACATGTGAAACCAGATCTTGCCTCTTTTTCAACTGCAGTTGATGCAGCAACACCGGGTAGCATCTTAGCTCACTCTGAGGAAAGCGCCGAACCCCCAGCTCTGATAGATCAGCTAACATTACAGTATGGTTGATGAAAGGAAAGCATGCCATCAACTCTATCCACCCTGATAGAGCATATCCAACTGTGCTCTCTCAGACTCTGGCTGCTGATTCCCTGTAAAAAAAATATTGGAGCGATTATTGTTATAATAACTTAATAAAGTTTCAAGAAGAGGAACTATAGAATAAGAATGGCTCCTGCAATCATTTTTTTGCACAGTGGGTATGTCTGCCTCTACCCTTTACTTACCATCAGTGTATAGTTTTGCCCCCCTCCCCCCAGGCTACCTCTTTTTCTGCTTTATGTTTTAAATGAGGTTGAAAAGCCAGTCTTAGTGTTGATGGCTATAAAAGGAAGTTCAATTGTGATGTTAAAGCTGATGTCCGTACGTTATGGGATTTAGGGCCCTCTCTGGTGAGAATGGGTAATTGCACCAAGCATGAGGAAGAATCATTTTAAACTGGGCGGGTGTGATGCGGTCTCATTTCAGAGTGGATGAATCCAATTCCAGGTTATGTTCAGTCAAAGAGTTTTTACTTTGCGTGAATGAGCTGCTGAGCTCTCAGTTTCCCCTTCTGAAGTCTCCATTGCTCCACCAGCCGCTCGTGTTCAGTAAAACTGAGCTGGATCCTCTTTTAGAGGCTGTACGTATGTGACGTAGGTACGTAAAGACACGTGACGTGGCCAGAAGAACTCCTGCGAAAAGCGCATTTTCATTATGTAGTCAAACAGTAAAACCAGTTTTATTTAACTTAAAACTTTCCAAAGTTTTAGTCTGGTTCACCCCAACTTCAGGTAACAAGCCAGATTGAAGAACATACAATATTTAATAGACATATCATAAAGTGTTTTAAAACCCTCTCTGACCTTGTGTCAAAGCAGAAGGACATACACTTTCAAAGATTAGAGAAGATCCTGCGCAGCATGTGGAGGATGCGCTCAGTGTTGACATCTTACAGAGATAAAGCCTGTCACTTACAGCAGCCTTGAGTTCATGTCTGCTTTCAGTTCAGCCTGAATTCCTGCTCTCCTGCTGCTAATGAATATGCTCTTAGAATTCATAACCCAAGGTTTTTCTTGGGTTTTGCCGCAAACAGGGCAAACACGATTTTTCGTACATTAAGTGTACTGAACAAATTAGACATTCCTGACTAATCAAACACAGAGATTAAATACTGTTGTTTTTGAGTGAGAGTGTTGGGACAACCCTTCATGCACCTGAAAGAGATACTGTATATCTATTTATTGCAGTGGAACAGTAAAGTTCAGCAACTTAGCTGCTGGTTAAGTTGTTAACTTTACGGCATTTTATGTGTTCAGAAAGGGAGCAGGTGGTGCAGCAATTAATTATCATTATTTAATTCCTGATGGAGAGCTGAAATGAGTTTGTTGAAATGGTGCTATAAGGTGACATCATGTAAAAAAAAACAAAATGTAGCGTGGCCACGCCTTATTACAGCGTGGGAACGAGATCCTAAGGCGTGGGAACGAGATCCTAAGGCATGGGAACGAGATAATAATGCGTGGGCACAACTTATTAAGGTGCAGGAACGAGTTAATTTAATCTAGCCGGAGAATAACAATTCTTGCTTTTCTGTAAATTAAAGCCTATGAAGAAACTGAATATTACATCAAAGCTCCTTTAATCCAAGGATAATCTTTAGTAAGAAAATGGAGAGTAAACTGGTTTCTTTTTATTTTAATCTCTGAATGAATTATGCTGATATTTTAGAGTCTCTTGCAGTGATACAGTACATGGTGTAATTGTAAGTAAAAGACACTTCTCATACTAAAAGCTGATCCACGCCTTAATGATCTCATTCCCATGCCTTAATTATCTCGTTCCCACGCATTAGTAATTTTACCTTTTACATAATGTCACCTTAGGGGCTCCGTATGCTATAAATACAATAATCATAAAACATTGAAACTACTCATTAAACTATGGTAATACAGTGGTTATCATCATTTTTAACAAGGGAAATATTCAATACTCAATGGGTTTCTTTTGGTCACTTGTGACACCATCTTGCCAGGGATTCTCATAGGCTTCTGGTTTGAGTGTGCCTCTAAAAATTCTCCATTTGAAGGGCCATGTAGCCCCAACACTCCATCCTATTCCTCGAGCCTAACATGAATCGTGATTCCCTTGCTCTAGATGTAAACACACTTAACAAAAAAAAATAAAAAATAAATTCTGACTATGTGTGTATTATTGAAGGTAACACAGGGAATACATGGTAATGGTATTCATTTAGCAGAAGCTCAAGTTAAATTGATTTAAGAGGATGTTTGTTCTGAACTGGTTTATCTTGTTGACTTTGCCTTTGTTTGGCTGTTTTTGACCCTGAACTTGATTCATCACATGTTTTGTGTCAGCAAACTGTTTGCCACTGCATTAAGTCTTATCATATTGCGTGACATTGTTGCAGACATGTCTGTGTTGAGTTTTTTTACTGTCAAGATTGCAATATACATCTGATTGTTGACTGTCATCTGTCTAGGTTGTACACTGTAAAAAACAAAACTTAAAATTGTTGTCCTTCAGGTGATTTTTAAGTAGCATTTTTTTAAGTTCTTGTTAAAAATTAGCCGAACTAAATCATTTGTGTCTTGCAAAATTTACAAATTGTAGTTGAACTCTAGTTGAGGCCAAGCCAACTACTCTGCTCTACTGCTCTACTGCACATGCTCAGTTTGACCTTTCATTTGAACAGGGTTTACTGAGCAATTCAGCAGGGGTTTTCACCTGATGTTGGTCATGATATCTGCATATTGGGCGTGTCCTCCTACCTCTCACTCACCATGAGTGTGTAGTCATTCCCCACAGACTGCCTTCTCATGGAATTTGCATATGTGTTATACTGTATACTATTTACAGCCTGGCTTCAGTGTTGAAGGCTCTATGCTGGTAACATTTGCATTATTTGAAATATTATATGATTGACCATAAGGAAGGTATTAAATAGACTAAGTGAATTCCAAGTCCCCAGTTGCACCCACTAGATGATTACATTTTTTTAGTTGATCCTAAAGAATAGTCAGCAAAACTTTTACAATGCACATTTCGTAAAGCTTAAATCAGGCCAACTAAAAACACAAATTAAATGTTTAAGTTGGTGAGAGTTAATATTTGAAGTTTCAATACATATAAAAAAATAATGATCTGGGCTAAAGTTGGCAAACTGCATGTGGTTTTCTTCAAAACTTAAAAGTTTGAGTTTAAGTTGCCTTGAAATTTTTAGTTTTCTCAACTTTTTTAATTTTTACAGTTTATTCAGTCAGTGGAACACCTGTGTTTTCCCTGTGTTGTCAAGAAGTGATGCAAGGTGCAAGGTGTGAAAATAGACCATTGATGGGGTGTAAGATAGTAATGAGCATCCCAACCCACTTTTTCGCAGAGTCTATTATTATAAGGCTCTTAAACTCAAAAAGCATTATGTTTCCCAAAAGATCTACTCAACCACTCAATGGATGCTACAAAGGACGGTTGAAAGGTTCTTCAGGGAAGCAAATGTTGTTGTGTGGCTCTGCTCCAAAGAGCTCTTTCTGAGAGTAGCAAGCCCCGGGATGAGTTCTGCATCAAGTTCTGTTAGCCTGGGTTCTTGATGGCCCGCTGCTAATGAAAATGCTCTTTGAAGCCATAACCCAAGCTTTTCCTCTCTCCTCGACACGAGCAGTCCTCCGTCTTTTGGGAGAGATTTCAATAAGCTGCTCTTTAGCTCGGTGCCAATGCCACCTTCTCCTCCGCAGCAGTGCACTGTGGGTAAGGAGAGGCGCAAGGGAGAGGGGGCTTGTTTTGTCCACGGAGCAGCGAGGGAGACAGATGGTGCCCACAGCCAGAGTTGCATCTCCATCCTCCTCGACTTGGCAGCCAAACACGACAGTCTATGACTCAAGTTCACACACACACTTACACACTCACACCACACACACTCTCACACACTGCTTCCTGGAGCCACACTTATCATATATATACATGTTCCACACGTTTCCTCACAGAAGTATGACTAATTAAGATTTCAGTTTGGAATCCGACGGACTGCGGAGGAGCAATCTCAGCAGTCGTCGAGACTCACTAATCACTTGAGGATCCGAGACTTTGAAAACAGCTCATCTTACTTGTCTCGGCATGTTATGAGCAGAAAATCAAGAGCATATGGTGGTGTTCTCCCTGTTGTCTCGTTGTTTTTTTTTTACCCCCCCTCTTTCAGAACCAGAACATAAAGCAGCCTTGGGTCTAACAGCTTTCTAAACCTCGTTATCAAACCTCTTCTCCACGCAGAGCAGGGGCAATACAGTTTGATGAAAGGAGATGCGATGGCTGCCTTTGATCTCAGGTGAAGTTTGCAGACTTTGATTCCTATTCCGTTTGAACAAGTGCGTTCAAACGCTATCATAAAGGGTCCAGATTTACAACACCCCCCGAGATTCACCAGTTACTACAGACATAGCATTTCTCTAAACGTACTTATTCAATTATTTTACACAATCAAATATCTCTCTATATAATCTTATATCTCTTGGTTGAGAACCTCAAACAGTGCACAGCAGGATTAGCTACTAGCAGACTTCCTCTGAGGGAGGGATCTGCACCTACTGTCATTGGCAAGTTGGCAAGTCAGCAGATGAGAGAGGTGAAAGCACTTTTAAATGATGAGTTTTGTGCTTCTATCACAGCTAGTTTGGACACATCCTCTCCCTCATTCAATGTTTTTCTTTTACTTTTTGTTCCTACATTGTAAATGAATACAGAAGTCATTCAGACTATGTATGAATGTGAAATATTTAAGGAATTGTATAGTAACTTAAAAATGAAAATAATTTTTAAAATAATAATAATCTGTAAAGTATTTAGGTTGACTCTTATCTGGGAAGCTGTTAACTTGTGGTTTCTGAGGCTCGTAACTCTTATAAACTCATTCTATGCACGAGGGGAAACTTTTGCTCTTCCTTTCCTGGGGCTGTCCTGATGAGAGCCAGTTCCATCATAAAGTTTTTTAATGGTGTTTACAACTGCGCTTGAGGATACTTTCAAAGTTTTAGATTGACAGATACTATGCCATAATAAGGAATAGAACATTACTAAAATAGGGCTGTCAACTGTATACCAACTTTACCTCTTCACAACACAACTAGTACTGTATTTGGTCAGTAAGCGAAATTGTATCTTCTATGCTGGTTTGGCAATAACAGTTGTACAGATGATTGTATGGTAGCAATGTAGGACGAAGCCAGTAGTCGGTGTGCTAATGCTACTTTAGCGATGTTAGACAAGGCAAAATCTACAGATGATTATATGGTAGCAATGTAGGATGAAGGCGGTAGTCAGTGGGCTAATGCTACTTTAGTGATGTTAGACAAGGCAAAATCTACAGATGATTGTATGGTAGCAATGTAGGATGAAGCCGGTAGTCGGTGTGCTAATGCTAATTTAGCGATGTTAGACAAAGTATATTTGGTATCCTTGACGAAAATAGCGTTTCTCTTCAACAGAAATGGATTTTATATTGCGTCACTCATATAACCCTTTGTAGCACCCTTATTGCTATGAGTGTGGGACAAGAAACATATTTATTTTTCCCATTTCATACAGAGTAAAATCACTAGCATATGCAGTCATCTTCTTCTCCTACAAAAAACTGGCTAACCGCTTTCATGCAGCTGAAATTGCCTAGAGCAGCTCCATACATGGTTCGGTTCCTAGATCTATGTATAATGTATGGCCTCTCATTGACCACAGTAAATTAACTGAGAGAACCTTTGCCGCCTGCGGGAGTCTGTAAAAGCAGTATTACAGTCCATCAGTGGACCTGAAGCTGCCTCTCCTGTTTCTAATGCTAAAAGAATAAACGTCTTTGTTGTGGCTAATTTTCTCTGGGAGGGAAACTGTAGAAGATGTCTAATGGAATTTGGATGATGGGATCATTCGTGCCTGATCTGCAGTAGTCTGAGAGATGGTGAGTGGAAGATGGTTTTAAAACAGTCAACAGGCTTGTGATTGGAGAGCTGTAGAACACAGTGATAAACTACATTTACAGTATATGGGCTTAAAAAAAAAGATTTTACTTAACAGCCAATGGCTTGGATATACAATGGTTAGAATGTACAATATAGAGCATTTTCATAATTATCATCTCTATTCCTGCTCTGACACTTCTTTGGAAGAGATCTTTGACATTATGTAAAGATTATTTTTTCAATATGTTTTTTAAAGAACCACTGAACACTACATGATATTCTTTTTCATTAATAGCTGGAATGTGTTTCTTAGAAGTAATGAAACATGAAACATACCAATCCTGCTTACATTTTTTTATAAACCTTTCCTAACCTTTAAAAATGCTTTTATTGGGGTAATTTCTGACTCTGTAGCGCCCTCTTAGGTTCAGCTCTGCTAAAGGCGAGGATGATAGTTCAGTGTGCTTTGGTACATGAACAAATCACAATATACAGATCAGTAGATCAATAATACTGCCCCCGCACTCAGCTAATGAGCTCTCCCTCCTGCCCCGCCTCTAAACCCATACTTCATCCAGCGCCACTCCCAAATTACCCCTTACATTTTTGAGCCTGAAATTTGAACTGACAATGGAGTCAACAAAAATCAGGGGTTTTAGTGCCTCTTTAATTAAAGGTTATTCCATACATCAGGTATTACTTATTACAGTAATATTTAACAAGTTAACTAAACAAAATCCAAAGTTTTCTTCATCAGCCTATTTTAATTGAGGCACATCTTCTAAAATAAGCATCTAAAAGTAGACAACCATGCCCAAATTTTACAAATCCCAAAGGAAGAAACACACAGCCACACAGATAATTAATTCTTTTTATACCTTCTGTTATCCAACCCAGTATTTTATACTGATATTGCCCTCATGCCTGGACCCATCCATTCAGATATTCAATTTAATTCAATCAGGGCACCATGGGGGATTTCTTTTTTGTACGACATCACTTCAAATCAACTTTTTAGAATCTTCATTTTAAATAGAAAATATGTCAAGCTTTTAGCATCTGACAAAATTCTAAATTTCCAATTTAAATATAATTCAGGTGGAAATACACAGAAAAAACAGGTAGAATAAGTACATCATCACACAGCTGGAACGTTAAAACGTGAACCGACAAACATCGAGTCGAGAAACGCTACGAAAAGAGAGAAGAAAAGTAAAAGTAAAATAATTACATATTGCCCAGCCATAGCAGCTAGCCTAGGACCTGATCAGCATTAGGCTTGGTGGTCACCCTGTTGTGTTTATTGGGTTTATACTGTTTAAATGGGATTAAGTGGCAGTTCCAATGGTGGAGAATACTCTAAGGTGTTGGGCCAAAGGGTGGATGGGGTCTCCACCAGTAGGCCACCACTTTATGAGAGAATCACTGTGCATTTGGCACTCATTCACGTTCTCTCCTGTTCTAAATTTGCTCTAAGTCTGATCAACAGGACTATGACCTTGCCTTGTTACTCTATCCAAAGTGATGCCACAATACCAAATGATCATAACACTAAACACTTTCATTTTCTATCAGTAAATATGATTTAAAATTTATAACATCTTAAGGAAACTGGGCTATATTTCTACATTATTTGGCCCACCAATGTACAGGCTAATTAATTTAACTTTGAAAGTACACTGCAAACTCTACCCTCATGCACCTTGTAACTTTATCCCTCTCCCGTAGCCTGATATCTCTTCTGCTCTACTAAGAAGACCTTTTTATAGCCTTATTGATCTCCAAATTTATCTCATAGCTCTGTATTAACCGTACTGCTTGCCAGACCAAAATCCAGATTTATTAATCTCCAAATAACACAACAGTCCAATAAGATCATTCTCGCTGAACAGACTTCAACACAGCCTTATTAATTTTTTATAATAGCCCCATATAAATAGCATTAACAGCTAGATACACCCAATCTTCAGTGAAACACAATGTTCTCTACTAAATGTCACACTATCTCAACCTAAAAAAAGCCTTGTTAGGCTACAAGTAATCCCATAATTCTAGATACGTCAACTGTCCCATAAGTTCATTATAAATATTAGCTTATTAATTTCCAAAAGATCTTGTTTTCTCTGACCTTCATTTCTTAATGTATTTTTTTCTTTATTCAGTTGAGTAGTTCTTGCCATAATCAGGATTAGCACATAAGATCCCTCTCACTGAACAGACCATAGCACAGCCTTATTATTCTTTAATAATAGCCTCAGAAAATAGTTCCAAAACTATATATATATATATATATATATATATATATATATATATATATATATATATATATATATATGTTAATGCATATAAACTGCATTAACAGCTAGCCAGACTCAAACACAGGTGCTTAATCTTCAATTAAACACAATGTTCTCTACTAAATGTCACACCCTCTCCACCTAAAACAGCCTTGTTATGCTACAAGTAATCCAATAATTCTAGATGTCCTATTAGTTCATTATAAAAATAATCTTATTAATCTCCAAAAGATCATATAATTTTCTAAATTCATATTATTTTGAGTACACTGCCCTGACCACAAGACCAAAACCAGACCATAGTTCAGCTAATATTGAGAGGAATTCCCCTTTTTTGAGCAGACCAAATTTTGATGGTTTTATTGATGTGCCACCTTTTAGTCCAACTATTTCACCAAAAGATTAGAAGGTCTGGACCAAAAACAATGTTTAAAATGTCAGCTGTTCATTGAAACTAATATTTTCGACATATAATTTTGGTTTGAAGTCAACGTATTACTTTAACAAGACTGAAAAACAGACTTCTGTCAATCTTTAATCTAAACACTGCCCTATTAAAGGGGCCCTCAAATGGAAAACTATGTTTACTTTGGCTAAGAATAATGAGAGTTTGGGAAGTAAAAGGAACAAATCTTGAACTTTACACACTGTTGTGTCCTCCTTCAAATTCTAGTATAAACAGTATTGGAACAAAGTCCGAACCAAGGTTCAGGGTTTTGTTTGATTGTAAATATTTGGTCCAGTTAGTTTTGTTTTCACACTGTGGGTTTTTAAACTAGTGTGGGTGGCATAAAGAACTTTGATACATCACATACATCACCAACATGGTTAATGTAGGCAAGTTCTATTCGGCGAGTTGCCTTACCAAGTTTTGTGCAAAATTCTGCATCCCGGCCAGCAGTCATACACTTACGTACACTTACATTACATTATGTTATGTTACAGAGCTTTGCCAAACATTCATGTAAAGCAATGCTGATTGTTCTTAGACCAGTTCACCAATGGTGGAACAAACTACCTTCACTACCAGATCAGGAGAATCTCTCACTATCTTTAAAAAACACCTAAAGACCTAACTTCACTCCATTCTTTTCCTCCTCTATCCCACTGTCCACTTTGGCTTCCTTTAGGACCTGTCCATTTTTTTCTAATTTTTATCCCATTTTCTTTCCAATTTACACAGCCAATTACCCAACACACTCACTACTAGTGGGACTAGTACCCAACCCACTCATTACTAATAGAAAACACTTTTTTTTTGTAACAGACCAATTTTTTTATGATTTTCAGTCCTGCTATTTGACTGAATGATTTGAAGGTCTGGACCAAAAAAGGCGTCAAAAAATGTCAGCTGTTCATTGAAACTCTGTTCCATTTAAGTTGAAACTCTAATATCAACTCTGCCTGGCAAAAAAAAAAAAAGTTGCCATAAAAAAAAGTCACACACTCTAATATTTGGTTGGACCGCCTTTAGCTTTGATTGCAGCATGCATTAACTGTGGCATTGTTTTAATAAGCTTCTGCAAGGGCACAAGATTTATTGCATTAATTTTCCACCAAGATCTTTGATTGGCATTGATGATAGTAGAGTCTGACCACTGCACAAAGTCTTCTCCATCCAGCACATCCCAAAGATTCTCAATGAGGTTAAGGTCTGGACTCTATGGTGAACTATCTCAATCCATGTGTGAAAATAATGATCTCATGCTCCCTGAATCACTCTTTCACAATTCCAGCCCTATGAATCCTGGCATTGCCATCTTAGAATATGGCCGTATATGCCCATCAGGGAAGAAAGATCCATTGATGGAATAACCTGGTCTATATATTCAGTATATTCAGGTAGTCAGCTGACCTCATTCTTTCAGCACATACTGTTGCTTAACCTAGACCTGCAGACCAACTGCAGCAGAAACCCCACATCATTTACTTATTAAATCCAGGTGGCAGTGTATAAGTAAAGTTTCTTCATGACAACATAAACAACTTACCTGTTAGTACGTATGTTAAAAGACTATAAAATAATAAATAATCAACTCAGAGCCTTTAAAAAAAAAAGTCAACAATAAGAAGAAACCTCAGAGTAGTCTGCAGATTCTCATGTTCTACTTTTTTGTCTTTCCAAGCAGAACAAATGAACATGAAAGTTCTCAACCTGTTATTAAGAGAAAGCTGGAGGGTAGAGGTTATGTAACTTTAATATAAGGTTATTTTAACTTCCAGCTTTCAGAACCTCCGCTCCTTGTATCTTTGCTCATAAAGCAGAGCATCTCTGACAAACATACACAAACAAACCTCATGTCGAGACACACAGAGTTTCGGGATGTGTCAGGAATTTGTCTAACTTCCTGAAAAGAAAAGAGCGAGTGTGGGGTGAGACGAACGTAGCCTCTTGTCACGACATTGGTGGGAAAAAAAAAAAAACAACGCTATGTTGCTTTGTGGTGTTTGTGAATGACGTGTTGAAACAGTGAAGAATGCGCTTACCTGTTGTTTAGTGACGAACGCAGACTCCTGGGATTCACAGCTTTGCAGTGTGAAAGAACGTAATTAGTTATGCAACCCCAAATCAGAAAAAAAAAATTGGGGATAATGGATATTAACCTGGACTATTATTTAATCGCTGACAGTATTAACCTAATAAATCTCATGTTTTGTTTGCTCGACTTAATTTCATTTTAGTCCAGGTATCCAAAAAAAAAAAACATTGTAATCTTACAGAGATGCTTCGGCATTGCAGATATCCAGCAACTAAATAAATGTTTCAGTTTTTCCTATTCTTCCTGCAAACACATATTTTTTGTTCCAAAATCCCCCACACATTCTCGACTGCGGACAGCACTGTGGACAGTACATCATCTTCTTCCCCAGCCATCCCTTTGTAATGTGTGCAGCATTCTGCACACATTCTGCAATGTGCTTACACCACCCCACAAATACTCTGACAGAACTTGGTGTTTGGACTTGTTGCCGATAACAATCTATATGTTCCTTTTCCTATTTGAACCTTTCAAAGATCTAAAATTACAGTCACAATTTTTTAAGAAGCTAAAAGTAATAGTTTTTAGGATATTACTCAAAGAAAGTTTGTAAAACGTGTTGAGCAAAAAGTGGCTCTTATCAGGAGTGCCGTGAACTTGCAGTTTATGGTCATCCTTTCCAGAAGACCTGATGAGAGCCAGTTTCATCACAATATTTCAACTGCACTTGAGGAAACTTCTTCTTTTACATTTTTACATTTTTCAGATTGACCTTCGTTTCTTTAAGTATTTTTTTCTTCACTTAGTTGAGTAGTTCTTGCCATAATATGGATTAGACCATTACTCAAATAGAGCTTTTCGCTGTATACCTGTAACTCTACCTCTTCACAACTTTACAACTGATGCTCTCAAACTAACATTAAGAGACAAGAAATTCAGCAAGCAATTAACTCTTAATGAGTTCAGCACAGCTGTTAACTGAAAGCCTGAATTTCAGGTGACTCTACCTCACAATGCAGAGATGTGCAAAGCTGTCATGTAAGATATATACATACACATACTAAAATATAAAACCTATTATGTTTTGTTTAACACTTTTTTTGTTAACTAAATAACATCATATGTTTTTCTTCATAGTTTGGATGGCTTTAATATTAATCTACAAAACAGAACTTTTGTTAAATAATAAAAACAACACTGAATGAACCTAATGAAACTTTATTATTTTATGTATTATTTATATTATTATTATCATTTAACCCCAGTATATGTGGTGAAGATGATCAGCTTCAGCTTATATTTACTATATTCAAGATATACGTATTTATATATTTTTTTTTAACAATTCTACCAAAAGACTTTTGAAAATGTCAATTTACAAGAAAAAAAACAGCTCTGACAAAAATGTAACAATTTAATAGAAGATGGTATGGAAAAAACTGAAGTCCCATTGTTACCCAAGGTTTTGTAACATCTCAGACATCCCAAGTTGCGAAAGTTGATTTCAGGGAGGTCTTTGCAGAGAACAGGCCAATCAGAACCCTCTCTGTTTTCTCTCTCTCCTTCCCACACACAATTAGAGAAAAAAAGTCTGTCGCCTGTATGCGCGTTTGTGTGCAGTGCACTCTTGGGGCACTCGTTCTGATGTTATATGTGTCTCGCGGGCATCAGGGAGCCACTACCGAAACGCGGTTGGTTTGTCTGACATCTAGACTCTTATGGATTCAGATGTACATTTAAGGTAAGGGTGGGACCAATGCTAAAACATCTGGGTGGAGTTCAAAATGGTGACAGGCACTGATTTGTGTAAATCGAGGTGTTTTAAAACAGCTGAAAGCTGGTTATTGGTCAATGTAAAGACCCCTCCTAGTATAAATGTTGAGCCTTTTCAATAAATAACCATATATATATTATCAATTATAGGTTCATAAATATAAGTCTAATCCAGGTCCAATGCTGCATTCCATTCCTTTGGATATCAGATTTTTCAGTTCTCAGTGGAAAGCTTTGTCTGCAATGCTCCTACAGGTTGTATGTTCTGTATGAGTAGGTGCACAGATGTTCCAAATAAAATAATGTTCAGCTAATGCACCCACTGTAATTGTACCATAAAGCATGAGCTCTTCATTGTTGCCATGGATCCTGCTCTGTTGCATGGAAGCCATTACATACTGAAGAAGATAGAAGATGTTATTCCATGTTACTCATGGTCATTTATGGATGAGCACAAAACATAAAGACCTGGAGAACAAACACTCCCAACACTCCAACATCCAGCAGTGTGCGTGCATTCGATTCATGCGTTTTATTGATGTGAACCTCACATCAAAAGTTTGCAGAGCCCCGAGCATCAGTACAACAGTACTGGCAGTGTTCTGCAGAGCTATTCTCCTAATGAGGCTATAAACCAGGGCTGCTAATGCTGCTGCTGCTGCTGCTGCTGCTGCTGGAGCTGCTGGAGCTAGAAGCTGATGGGGCCGACCGGTGAATGCTGTTGATTAGGATAATTGAGATAAATGTGTCTTTTTCATTCATAATTCAGCACGCTTTTGCTTTGCTTCCATTTGTGGTGATCATTTGGCAGTTGGAGGAGCTATTCTCACTGTGGCACCGCGGAATTACTTCACCACACATTTCATTGTGAGCGATATCGTCTTACGTTTGAGTCAGGAAGGAAAGAATTGAATGAAATGGGCTGCAATTCTAAGCAATCCAAAGACATTTACATAATGACGTGAACAGGCACTTTTTCCAGGCTGCTCTACAGTATTTAGACTAGAGGAATAAGAAAATATCGATTTGGATTAGATACAGCAGCAGTGCTGCTGGAGTTTTTAAACACTGTGTCCACTCACTGTCCTCCACTCTCTTAGACACTTTCACACAGGGGCGTTGCCTGGGTTTGTAAAGATCCGGGGCTCAGCCCAGTTAATTATATATATATATATATATATATATATATATATATATATATATATATATATATATTTACAATATGTTTCCTGATATATAATGTTTACCACTATAATGTGTAGTAAAATATTTTTTATTCAGTTAATTTAAAACTGAACAAAAGGTGCACAAAATCTGCAAAATAACTGTTGGTTACCTAAAAATAGTATCATGAGCTTTTGTTAAAGGACATGGACCAGATATATTTCATCAGTAAATCCATTCTTTAATAAATGATGCAAAACAGTACGTCAACATATTTCATGTAACAATGTAATAATGCAAACAAATTCACTTGTTTCTAAGTTGTTCTTTTACCTTTTATGACACGCTGAAACAAATTATTGAAAGAAATCCACAACATCCAGCTTCTAACTAACTAGTTAACTAAATTATTTTTGTCCCCAATAGCTTACAGAAAGTCCTGCAATCCTAAATTAATAAACACAATTTAAAAAATGAAATAGTGATTAGCTGATCAAGGACATCAGGGCAGATTACACATTACAAATATAGTTTTTTCTCAAACCTTGATTACATATCTATCTAATTCCAAATTTAAGCTAACTGACTCACAAGCTGTAATTTATTATCTGTGTGTTTTGATTCATGTATTTTTAACCAGCTATCAGAAACAGTGTCATCACAGTTTACATGGTTCTCTCCGTTACCTTCTTTTAGAAAATCTCTGTATATCCATATATGCTGCAGCCCGTTGTTAAAACTCACAGTGACATTACTCACATTACATTTTTTGCTCAGATCAGATTTGGCTATCTTGACTGTTCACATTCAACAAATGTAAGTGATCTGTACCTGTTTGTAATGTGTGTAACAAATCTGTCCCTGAAACGCCTCACATGCGCACACTGATACGTGTATAAACGTCGCCTTCTTCACCAACAACAAAAAACGTCAAATTTGAGAGAAGAGGGACTCGTAGCTTTATAAAGGGAAATTGATGCGTTTGTTAGCAGCTCATATGTGAAGCATCTTTTGCTGGAGTGGAGAAACAGCAAACAGCTGGTCTGAAGTTTATGCTCAGGTTGAGGAGGTGAAAAAAGGCCAGGCGGTTTGCTTTTGCTGTTTTTTTGCAGCTATAGCTGCACAGCTGCACCAAGAGATGTGTGGGTACGAGATAGAAGCATGTAGCAGCACGTGTAAAAGCAAAAAGAAGCATAAGAATTCTGATTTGACCGTTCACATTCATGTTGCATGACCATGGATTGGATACTAATCTAAATTAGTGGCTCAAATCTGATTTGAAAAAAAATGGATTTGGCACGTTCACACAACCATAAAAAAAATCAGATCTCAGCCACATTGAGCAAACATTTGGCCTGGTAATGTGAACGTAGCCAGAGAGAGACAGAAGTTCACTGTTGTTCCATAGTTTTTTTTTTGTCATCCTCCCAACTAACAGAGAACATTATAAGAATGTTTAGCAACATTTTGAAAAGGTTTCAGGAAGGTTAGCCTGTAATATTACAGAAACCATTATATTCTGAAGAATATAGAAGGTGATATTCCATGTTACTTCTGAAAATGTATAGATTTAAAGTCAGACAGAGATAGAAATTCATCTGTTGCTGCACAGTTTGTGTTTCTTATCCTCCCAGCTTACAGAGAACGTTATAAGAACGTTTAGCAATGTTTTGAAAAGATCCCAGGAAGGTTAGACTCTAATGTTTTGGAAATAATGGAACCTGAAAACCTGTGACATAATAATGGTTTGCATCACATCATGTTATTAGAACGTTTCTTACATAATATTCCCAGCTAGGTGGATATTAACATTATGGAAATGTTACAAGTAACTTTCCCAAAAGTACAAATTAAAACATTGACACAAATGGTGCTGCAGTACTAAGCCCCTAAAGTGATTATGTAAAAAAAAAAAAGGGCATGGGAACGAGATCCTAAGGGGTGGGAATGAGATAATTAAGGTGTGGGAACAAGATCCTAATGCTTGGGAAAGAGATAATTAAGGTGTGGCCACAACTTATTAAGGTGTGGGAACGAGTTAATTAAATCATAGCCATAATGATCTCGCTCCCTCGCCTTAAATATCTCATCTCAATTATTACTATTTTATTACATGATATCACCTTAGGGCCCTGTGTACTGCAGCGATTTACAAATATTAAATAAAAACACTAATAGGAGCATCCAGAAAAAATACTGATTAAACATTCAAAAAAACATTCTATATACCAATTTTTTTTTGCTTTTTTGGTATTCTTCTTTTTTGGTAGTCCTTCATTATTGGTCCACAGGATTTTGCCCACAGATCACTATTGGTGTACTGTTCTTCGTCCAGCAGTGAGACAAAGGTGTTTAAGAACTCCAGCAGCACTGCTGCTCTGTCTGATCCATTCCACATGAACCAGCAAAACACTAACTAATACTAACTACTAACAAACTCCACCAGCATGTCAATCAGTGCCAATACAGTGCTGATAATGAATAACCCAACACTCAATTAATGGCTGTCCTGCAGTGGTCCTGTGGGGTCCTGACCATTGAAGAACAAGGTGACGTAAGGAAAAGTATGCAGAGAAACAGATACAGGACTACAGTCTGTAAATACTGTATAAAAATTATGTTTTTTTTAATGATTATTATGATAGGGGGGAAAAAACAATAAGGTGGTCATAATGTTTGATCGATATACCCCAGTACTCAGCTCTAATATAGACTTCATAATATGACAGGAAACAGGAATCAGCTGGAATAGATGTTTTAAGGGACAGGTGGCCTTGAAACGGCAGCCCCTAATTGAAAGCCTCCCATGTGGGCAAAACGCATTTTCCCGTGAAGCATCAATCAAACCTGGTTTTATTGGAATATGTGTCCTTCTACGACGTGATTCATCTACAGATCTCGAAAAACCTCTTTATTGCTTTTCTGCTTGTAATTAAAAGTACATTACCGACAACAATGGGGCCTGGTGTAATTGTAAAAGTGCCATCTTTATGAGGTTATGGCTCAGAGGGTCTCAGCGTTGGAAACGATTAAACAGAACACACACCCGGCATTGTTTTCCTCCCCTAATCTCGGAATCAAAAAGCAGGCAAGAGACAGCAGAAGAAAGTAGGGCATGCTTGTCTTGGATTTCTCAGGGGCTTCATTTTGGCTAAGCGCACCACATTGCTTATGCATTCATTAGAAAACTGAAAAAAAAAAAAAAAACATGCAATTCCTCTGACACGCAGTGCAATCGATTTATGTCTTGGCACAACAGCGGCTTACCTGCTGCCAACATATAAATAGACTCTTATCAAACACAGGTCGACTCCAATAGGAAAAAAGATCAGAACCCGTATCAGAATCTCTCTTATTTTTACATGCGCTTTATATTCTGTGAACATTTCATGAAGAACGAAAACTAGAATGGGGCTAAATTTACATGGGACAAAACTGCATTATGTTAGCATACATATAGAGTATCGTTTTTCTCCTTTCTCCTATTGGCTTATTGGCTTACCATCACAAATTAGTATACAAAACATTACTGTACTATGGTGACCATGGGAAACCTCTGAACCCACAAAGTGTGATTGGCTGAGATATGCTCTAGGAGTGCTGCCAATATTGCCATATAATGGCACTCTGACCGAAGCTCTTCAAGTATTACTCCACCACATAAAAACATTAGCCATTATAATGCAGCAACATTATTACTGTTATTTATTTTGTTTGAACATTCTCTACTTTCCTTCTGTAGTTTTACTTTAAGCATATGTGCAACATGTGGTTTTGCATGGTTTTGTTGAAACCATTGGCTGAGATTAGCTCTAGTAGTGCTGCCTATATTAAACTACAGGGGTTGGACAATGAGACTGGTTTTAGAGCACAATAATTTATTGTCCTGAAAGACAGTTCTGGTGGAAACAGGAGAGCTGAGGTGAACATTGAATTCTGTTGTGATTTGGGCAGCTGTGGTTTTATGTTTTTTGGATAAAATCCGGGTTAGCAAGCGAACATCCCTTTCAGACAGCTTCCTCTTACAGCGTCCACAGTTAATCCTGTTGGATGTGGTTTGTCCTTCTTGGTGGTATGCTGACATTACCCTGGATACCGTGGCTCTTTATGCATCACAAAGACTTGCTGTCTTGATCACAGATGCGCCTGCAAGACGTGCACCAACAATTTGTCCTCTTTTGAACCCTGGTATGTCACCCATAATGTTTTGTGCATTGCAATATTTTGAGCAGAACTGTGCTCTTACCCTGCTAACTGAACCTTCACACTCTGCACTTACTGGTTCAATGTGCAATTAATGAAGATTGGTCACCAGGCTGCTCATATTTAGCCATGAAACCTACCACACTAAAATGACAGGCGTTTCAGTTTCATTTTCCAACCCCTGTATAATGGCACTCTGACTGAAGCTCTTCAAGTATTATTCCACCACATAAACATGTAAGCAATAATACACAAGAGGGACTGCTGTAACTTGTAATACTGGCACTGCTGTGCTGATCTGTAGCAATGAGATATGCTAAGAAGTGTTCTATGAGTGCCATTATCAGCCGGTAATGCACTGTAACCGAAGCTCTCTATGTGTTACTCGCAACATACAGGTAACCAAGCAATGATGCAGCGCTTACAAGCCAAACAGCGCAGCTACAAACAAAGCAGCAATGGAACTATTTTAACTTGCGGAGTAACTGCGGCCTTGTGCCTATGACCGCAGAACAGCAGTGCCAATATTACACATTATAGCACAAATCTCAAGGGTATTATTACGATAATACCACAGTTCCATTATCGCTGTTTATTGATAGATTTAAAAATGAGTTAAAGAGGATAAGGAAATACAATCTGTCTGGTTATAAACACTCCGCGAGTTAAAGTAGTTCCATTGCTGCTCTGTCTTTTTATAGCTGCACAATTTGGTTTGTAAGCGCTGCATCGATGCTAGTTTAACTTTATATGATGGAGTAATACAGGAAGAGCTTCAGTTACAGTGCATTACCGGCTGATAATGGTACTCATAGCATGCCTCTCAGCCAATCACATTGCCAGGTCACAACTAACTGTGATATAATGGCCTTTATAAAGTAGCAACATTATTAATTATGATTAATTTTGTTAAAAAAAATCTCTACTCTCTTTCTGTAGCTATAATTTTACCTTATATATGCAACATTATAACCTTATATTTGCATTGTCTTGTTGAAAAATGCAAAAGTTGTCTTGAAGGCTCCATATATAAAACAACCCCTCAACGTGATTGGCTGAGATATGCTCTAATTGTGCAGCCTATATTGCACTATAATGACACTATAATCTGACTGAACGGCTTCAAGTATTACTTAAATACATACACATGTATCCTAGCAACAACATAAGGGCATATACGAAAAAACTTTGGCCATTACAAAGCAACATTTTTGTCATTATTAATTTTGTTTTTTAAAAGTCTCTATTCTTCTTTTTAGCCATGCTTTTCCAATCTATTGTTATAAAAAATGCAAGTCATTTTGGAGGCTGCATATGTTTTAGGCTCTAACATCTATATATACTTTTAGGCATTAATGCTGCTGTCACATAACAGACCCTGACTTTGGATGGATATACAGTATATCAACAAATTATAATAAAGTTGACTAAATAAAACACGACATAGCTAAGCAGCAGGAAAACACATTTTTATGCTAGTGACCTCAGATCTTAGAAAAGATCAATCTGGGTCAGGAATATGGCAAGAATATATGAATAGAATGAAAAAAAAAAAATCATGAAAGCAGAGCCTGTAGTGAGGCAATGCCTGGAGTCTCCAGAGGCCCTGATAAAGCGGAGGATGAGCAATAAATTGGATTCATTTCTTGCTAATGTCATGCATCCATTACACAGTAGAGTGATTGTAATTTAGGAGCACTTTTAGCCGACCATTCATGCATTCAGAATACAGTTTTCAACACTTTAAACGATCTATTCCATCAGTACTTGAATAGTTACAGTAATAATTATCATTTTGGCTGTTTTATATTTGCATGCTTATTTTTAGAAAACACAGAAAGAAATTTAAACAAAAAAAAAACACAAAATATCATACTTTGCCATAGCTGTGCCAATGCTATAAATTCCCAGTTTCTGTCAACACCAGAACATATGTAATTTAAAGAGTTTTTAAAACCACTACCAACATTTAGGAAAATCATTTCTCAACATTTTAAATGCTCTTTTATTAGATCTATTGGACAAATGTAAAATGTAAAAAAATGCAGAGTAGTAGAAAGTCTGGTTAGACACCTTTGTACATGGGAAAGACAAAAAGAGAAGTCCAAGACAATAGTTTTAGTATGATTGTGGCACATATAGTTGAGTTTACACTACAGAAAGAGCCTAATCCAGAGGTAGGCAGGCATCAGCACCCAACCATGAATGATCTTGCTTCAGCATCACCAAATTTATCCATAAACTCACTCAATATGTGATCACTGCCATCAGAATTTAAGCTGAGACAAAATATTAAAATCGCAATATACAGTATCATACCGTTTTCATTTGCGATACATTATTGATATGTGGCGTCAAATGTTGATATTTGTGTTGAAACACAGGCACTCCCTAAGGCTCCCTCACTTGCCTGCCTTGGTAAACCTGAAGTGAAGAATATTGGTTGTTAAATTCTGTGAAACTATTTGCTTATTTAAGTGTATTTAAATAAAAGATAACACACAACCCTTATGCCATGTACTTGAAGAAGAATTGAGAAAACAGTATCACTACAGCTGCATTTATGCTATTTTTTCTGTTATGTAGCTTCTGAAAATAAATTCATGCGGTGACAAATATTGGTTGTCAAATTCTGTAAAAAAATGACATAAATAAATCTATAATTCCCGGATATTTGCTTATTTGAGACTATTTTATCTCTTTTCAGTTACACAAAATCGGAGAATCACAGTATTGTGATAATATCATTATTGTGTGCACTGTACTGTGTCATGATAATATTGTTTTTCAGTATTCCTACACCTATTCAAGGTCCTACCTCTTTAATATATTTTAAAATTATTGTGTTGCAGCAGTGTTTGGTGCTGTGCCATTTGGATTGTCAGTCTCAAAACATTACTCTGATTTTGTAGTATATCTGACTTCCTCAACAATACATCTTGGAAATGTCTGTTTCCCCTATCCTGATTGGATAAGAGATGCCCTTCATTACAGTTTAGAAAGAATTAAATGCACTCTAAACTAGGGGTTGGACAATATATTGATATCACACAATACATTGTATAATTTCTTGGCGCCCACTTCATTACTTCATGTGATGGTGCTAATCAAATGAATAGGGTAAACCTGTGGTGACGAATATTGGCTGTGAAATAAATCTATAATTCCTGGTATTTGCTTATTTAGGAGTTTTTCATCCTTTTCAGTAACAGAGATGCTTTGAATTGTTTGTATTGTAGAGAATCATTACATTATATGGGAAATGTATTGTGACAATATCATAGCGTGGGATGTCTTGTTTTTTCCTCCCCTACTCTGAACAATTCTTCTGGAAAGTGTTAAAAGGTTTTTATTTTTACTTTTATAGAAATACTTTCACTTACACCCATTTAAAAATAACTGTGGAATATTTCTCTCCCTGTAATCAGTTATTATTCATATGCATATAAAAGATTGATACAATGTTAGCCGCTAGGTGCTACATCAAAGTATGTGCTGTGTGTCCAAGGACTTTATATATTTGTAAATGTAGAGTATACACATATTTGTTTTATTTTTTATCATTTATTTTGCCTCTATAATGACATTGTCTCTTCATTAAATTCACATTATTTGTATTTATTTATTTATTTCACATTTATTACATTAATATTTGTTGTTGTGTTGTTGGTGGGTATGTGTCATTGCTGGACAGCAGCCAGAGAGATAACACATACCATAAACATGCAGGGCACCAACAGGCTGTGAATAAACGATCAAAGTTATATCATCACTGTCCTATGGAAAACACTTATCTCCATATTTGTACATTTTTAGTTTTGTACATAATTTAATAACAGACAAACTGTCATTTACACGGTTCCAAAATGTCTTGATGAACGGACCAATAGAAACTCTTCAAAACGACCTGAAATGAACTCTTTTTACATTGACTTCCATTGAAAGTTTACAAGTTTTTTTCTCTCTCCTGTAAAGTTGCTGTTTTGCACATAAGTGTTTTAATTGGACAGCGATGATATATGAGAGACAAACACAGGCAAAGGAAACAATACTTTGTAATGTGGGTAAACAGACAATACTTGGCGAGGTGTGTGTGTGTGTGTAGTGAAGGTGTATATATAGTGGGGTGAACAAGTGAAATCAACACTCCGGTGATTGACTTCCTGGTGCATGATGAGCAAAGATTGGAGCTTGCAGGCAGAGCTGGAGCGCCCTTGGAACCAGACGTGACAGTATGTGCGTTTTCTACTGCCTGAGCTATAAAATATAATGTAATAAAATAATATAATAAACTCTCTGTAAGACAGAAGCAGAGATATGTTATTTTTATTCATGAATTTATTTATTAACTGATAAATCTGATAAAATGGCATTGCATTGTGCAGCTGGCATCCGACTAGACTCTCAATGTACAGCTCCCACACAGTGCTATGTGTCATCTGTCACAATCAGCTTTGAGTTTTGTTTTGCTTGTAGTGTCTCTTCACTTGGCAGAGCTTTCTCTTCTTCGTGATTAGCCTCCAGAGTGCCAGTCAGCTCGCCTGCTTTCTGGTTTTGAAAAAGTTTTGCTGATATATTTAGAATAAAGTTTCTTTCTGAATTTTTTTTTATTGGTTTGTTTTTCTCTGACAATATCAGCAGTCATAATCTGAGATTTGTTCATCTTGCCAAGACTTGTGCAAGCTTTGCACAAACATTTTTCATTTTTGTATCACTTTTGTCTGTCGGATAGTATTTAGCATATTTGAACATGATGCTTTACTCTGATGAAGCTGGGGCATAAATTTCAATGGGTTAATGTTTTTTTTGCTGGTAATTTATTGAATTCATTCTTTCTTCTGTCAGTAAAATGTTCTCATTGTGTCACTGGCTGCAACACAACCCCAAAGCATAATCCATCCACCATCATGTTTAATAGTTGGAGAGGTAAAAAAAAAAGATTTTTTTTTATTATTTACACCATAGCTTCTGTCATCTGGTCAATAGACTGCATGGACTTTTTACATTTTACATTTTAGAGAGGAATTGTTCAGAGCAGGGGTCTGAATCACAGGACATCCCATGTATCAAAGATAATTGTCTTATAAGAGTATTATAATATTATCGTTATTGTGAGCGATATATCGTGTTAATACAGTATTATTAACACGATATATCGCTCACAATAACGATAATATTCTAACACTCTTATAAGACAATTATCTATGATACTTCATACTAAAAAGGATAAAATACTCCTAAATAAGCAAATGCCAGGAGACCTCAAATCATGATCCATCCACCTTCATGTTCAACAGTTGAAGAGGTGATCTTTTCATGAAATTCTTTACCCTTCTTCTACAATCATGATTTTGTTTACAATACAAATACATATACAACTAAAAGTGTAGCTCAAAAATACATTTGTAACATTTCTATTAAAATATTTTGAGCAGTTTTTGATACCATATTTATTGATTGACACCATAGCTCTTTTACTCACCTTTCTGCCGTGTACTTGAAGAAGAATTGAGAAAACAATATCAACTACATTTTTGCTATTTTATTTCTGCTATGTAGCTTCTAAAAATTAATTAATTTGTGGAAACCTTATGCAGAAGTGGTAATTTCACATTTCACAGTTAATTATAATTACACGGAGGTAACCCGTAGGTTTTAGGTTTAAAGTTTATAACTAAGGTGAAAGTCTGAGCAGGTTAAACAGTCATATGCACAAATGTGCAGTGTAACCTAAATGAATTAATGTGAGGATGTAGTGCAAGACATCATTAGATCGGGAGGCAGGCCAGGCAACATTGGGAAAGGATTATTGTGGCAAATATTATGAGTAATGAGTTTTTACTACAGAAGAAGCCTGATCCAGAGGAAGGCAGGCATCAGCACCCAACCATAAATGCTCTCGCTCTTGCATCCCCTACTTATTTAGTTTTTACTGTGCTTGGGAGCTGCTTAGAGGAGTCTGGCTTCTGATTTTTGAGACAATGTTTGCATTATAATTGCATTATAATCCATAAACAATCCATAAACATTTTGACCCAGCTGCTTTTACTTTATATATAACGTTATGAAGATCACCCTTTCCATTCAGTGTTTTTTTTTTTTATAATAAAAAATAATAATATTTAAAAATAGAAAAGCTTCATGTGACCTTTGAGGCAAGGGGCTTTGCACTGTGGACAGGCTGACACATCATTTCTACAGTTTGTGAGCCTTCAGTGTGTCTTAAGCTGCCATGGTGATGGCATTTAGTGCTGCAACAGAACAGTTCATTACTGTCAGCGAGTGGAGAACGGTTCGTCTGTAATGACATCATGTGAGGATGCTCATGCTCAATAAATGATGCTTCAGAGAGTTAAACACTGAAATAAAGTGTTGGAACACCTGCTCACTAATTGTTTAAGAGTCTATCCTGTTTTTTGTGTTGGAGTTACTGTCTCTACTGTCCAGGAATTGATGTGAAGATTTGATTGCATTCAGCTACAAGAGAGTTAGTGAGGTCAGAATGTTGGATATTGATCACCACCTCACATCATCATCAACTCAACCCATCTTTTCTTTTTTCTCTCTTTTCATTTTTTCATTTTTTGTTTACTTCATGTAACCCCTTTTTCTTTGTATCTTTAGTTTTTTGTTTCTATCTCCTATCTTCATTTTCTTGTTTTCTGTCCTCCAGTGTCCTTCCAATTGTCCTCCTTTCTATTCTAGTTTCTTTCTCAGAATTTCAACCTTTCCTTCATTTATTTTCTTGCACCCACTTTTTTTGTTGTTTTTTTAGTTTGCTTCTTTTGCTTTTGTTATCTTTTATTTCTTGTCCCTATGTTTTTTTTTTTGGCAATTATTTTCTGTATTTTTAGTAATTTTCTTCCCTCTTTCTACTTCTTATTTTCTTTGTTTCCCTCTTTCTTTTTCCCCTCACTGTTCCCTTTTTTATTTCCCTTTCCCTTTTTGCTCTATGTTTATTTTTATTCTCTCCCTTTTTATTTTTGTTCTTATTGTTTCTGTTTGTCTTTCACTCAGTATTTCTACTTTAATATGTTTCCTTCTTTTGTCTGTTTTCCTCTTTTTCTTGTTGCTTCCTTATTTTCCCTTTTTATTTTCATATTTCCATTTTCTTCCCTTTCTTTTCTCTTTTTCTGTCTGTTTTCATCATTTCTTCTTTCTTATTGTTTCCTAATTTTATATTTTTCCCCTTCCTTCCCCCATTCTGTTTCCCCTGTCTTTCCTTTTTCACTTGCTCTCATTATTTTCCTCTCTTCTCCTTGTTTCCGTCTTTCCTATTTTAATCCCCTCTCTCTATTGCTCTCTTTTCTCCCTTTTTCCCCTCACACATTTTCTCTCCCTCGTTCTCTCCTTTCTATCTCCCCCTCTCTCTCCCTCTCTCTCTCTCTCTCTCTCTCTCTCTCTCTCTCCTGCTACAGTCTCCCAGTTCTGCCAACTCGCTGAATAACGAAATCCACTTCATCTTCCACAAATCAAGAAGCTAAGGTTGGTCGTAGTGGGGGGTGTGTGGGGGGGTGTGAGGAGCAGGGGTGCGCAGTCGCCATGACAACCAGTCGTTCCCAGTGTCACAGTTCCCAGATTCACCAGATTCAATTTATATGGACCTGAAATCCCCTGTCCAAACTTGCTGATATATCCATCCTTAAGATCTTCTCCTGTGAGTGAGATAACACTGTTACAAAATAAGAAAATAAAAAAATAAAAAAAATATTCTGGCAGCAGGAATGGCAAAAAATAATAGTTTCTTTTTTTTCTTAGAGTTATAAACTGATTTTGACAGTGATATATCTGGATAACAACAGTCCTTTTCAGTAAAATGACGTGAACATAAAAATTGTTTTTTTTTTTTTTTGTTACAAGTGGAAGCTAAACACTGGTAAAACTGTTAAAAATCACGTATGTTTTTTTAACCATACAGTTTAAAAAATGTTTTCATAAAATTAAAAGACACGTTTCAATAAATAATAGTGATTCTTGTCATTTCAAGGTGGTTTTACAAATAAAAGATAATAAAAGAAAAGTATTGTAAATTCTGTTGGGGTAAGCCAACGTATGTGAGGATGTGATCTGTATTTGGGAGTTTTAAACAGTATTTAACAGTGATATATGCATAACAACGCTAATTTTGTTTAAAACTACAGCATGTGTTGCTACTGTTTAAACAAAGAATGCTTAGTGTGGTTGAAATTGACAGCTAAATGCTGACAGTGGGAGGCAAATGAAATTCAGTCCCCAGACACATAGAGAAAATGCATCGATGGCTTTGATAAAACTGTGAATAAACACATTAAAATTGGTTATGCTGCGTTCCTTGCAATTACACATTCTTACCACAGAGGCCTCTAAAATCCTCAAAAGCTCCAAATTTGCAGACTGTCTCTTTAAGAAAATATTTTACATTTTTTGCTAATTAAAAAAAATATTTTTATTTATTTTTTTATTTTTTCATTTTCTAGCACCCTAATAAAATGCATCAAGGAAAGCTTGAGAAAAAAAATAAATAAACAAATTGAAATAAAAAGACATTTTTTGTAGGCTTTTGCATCTCTGGGAAGCTTGAGCTGAGCCCCCCAAACCTGCTACCTTTGATTAATCTTTCAAAATCAATACATAATTCAGCATTGATTTAACTGATCCACGCATTGATTCAGCTCTGAATAAACAAATTGAAATACAAGCTGGGTCTGCAGTGCTCACTGCAATTACACATTTTCACCAGAGAAGTCTCTAAACCACTAAATACCCCAAACATGTGGACTGTCCTTTTAAGATCATTTTGCAGAATTTTTTTTTTGCAAGTTAATTAGATTTAAATACATTTTTTGCTTTTTTCTTCTTGTCAGACATTGCCAACATTGCTTCATCAAATGAACTGATCCATGATGTTGATTCAAATGCTTTAGGATCATTTAACAGAGAAAAACAGTGTTTTTAAACCAACTAAAACCTTGAAGAACCTTATTTTTTAACAGTGTACAAGAATGTAGAATGAACAATACACTTAATTTATTATTAATTAATTCATTATTAATTAATTGATTGATTATTAATTGTAATTAATAATATTTGAATTGTATGATGTATTATTTATTTATTTTTTTATGCCAGGTATTTTCTAGCAGTAGTTGATTCACCTTTCAAAATTGAAACATAATTCAGCGTCTGTAAATCCCTGAATCCCCTTAACTTGCAGACTGCTGCTTTAAGATCATATTGCAGAGATTTTTTTTTTTTTGCAAAATAATTAGCATGCAAAATTATATAACTGTTTATATGTATTTGGAAAAGATTCTGGGAAAAATTCTCTTCTCTTTCTACATAGCCCCCGTCCGCACTTCCTCAACCCCACCCACCCAATAAATAAATAATTTAACATCGATTTAACTGATCCATGACTGAAGGGTCTGCAGTTTTGGCTGCATTTACACATTCTCACCAGAGAGGTCTCTAAATCCCCAAATCCCCTGAACTTGCAGACTGTTGCTTTAAGATCATATTACAGATAACTTCTTTTTAGGTTTTTGTTTGCCAATTAATTAGCTTTCAATAAAATATATATTTTTCTTTATGTATTTGGGAAAGGTTGTGGGGAAACATAAAATATATTTTTTGTAGGCTACAGCTTCTGCTCCTGCCGAGACCCCAATATCCACTCCCTTCAATCCCACCCACCCAATAAATAAATCATAATTCAACATTGATTCATGACTGATCCATGACCGAAGGGTCTGCAGTATTTACACATTCTCACCAGAGAGGTCTCTGAATCTACAAATCCCCTGAACTTGCAGACTGTTGCTTTAAGATCATATTGCAGATCTTTTATTATTATTATTATTTTTTGCAAAATAAGTAGCATGCAAAATTATATAACTGTTTTTATGTATTTGGGAAAGATTCTAGAAAAAAGTATCTTCTCTTCCTACATAGGCCCCATCCCCACTTTCTGCAGTGTCTGCAGTGTTGGCTGCATTTACACATGCTCACCAGAGAGGTCTCTAAATCCCCAAATCCCCTGAACATGCAGACTGCTGCTTTAAGATCATACTGCAGAGAATTTTTTTTTTCAGTTTTTTTTGCAAATTAATTAGCTTGTTAAAAATATATATATATATATATCTTTTGTAATGTATCCCGAATATAAATCCCCAATATAAATCCCCATAATAAATGTTGCTAAAAAAAAACACAAACAAAAAAAAAAACATTTTTTTTTGAGGCTACAGCATCTCTTCCTGCTGAGCCCCCCCATCCCCACTTCCTCAACCCCACCCACCTTCCCTCACTCCATCCTCCCCCTCCTCTCAGACCCCTGCTTGAATTTCCCACGCCTGCTCGTGTCACATCCGGTTCAGCACCACGGCTAGCTGCCCTCCTCTCCCCCAGATCCGCGCGCTGCTCTCCTCCACACCTCCTGCTCATCCTCCTGCTCATCCTCCAGCCTCCACAACTTTCCCCCAGTGATGAAGTGATCTGATCTCTCCGGGCTTTATTCCTGCTGGGTGGTCCTGCCTGCGTTCAGCCTCGCGCTCGGAGGAACAGGGGGGCTTTCAGAGAGAGAGAGAGAGAGAGAGAGAGCAGCGGAGCGGCGACAGACAGCGCGAGCTGCATGCAGTAAATATGCTAAAAGACGCCGAGCTGAGCTCATCCTCGCCTTCCTTCTGATCCTGAGGGCGCGAGAGAGGCTCGAGACGGGGGTCTGAGAGACGATCGAGACTCAGGGGGGCGACCAGAGCGCGAGAGAGGGGCGAGGACCGAGCTGCATGTGAGAGAGCGAGCCCCGGGATCAGCTGGTGGAGGAAGATGCAGCCTGCAAGCAAGCTCCTGACTCTCAGCCTCCTCGTTCTGATGGGCACTGAACTCACCCAAGTAGGTCTATAAACGCCATTTTCCTCCCATATCCAGCCACTGCAGGGCTAATTAGTCTGATAGGCGAGCAGTGAGACAGCTCTAACAATGCTAACCATAGATAATCCAGCTGCTGTACCTAATAATGTGGCTGCAGGGGGTACCAGCTATTCTTAGACCACATAAATACACAGTTTGAGTCCAAACTTTTGATTTAAAAAGGTAAGAAGACGAGAAAATAAAGCTTTATACGTCTTTATACTTCGTACAATTTTCAGTGCCTCATGAAATTTAGCCATGCATGTTGATTTCTATATATATAGAAATAAATAGACTATATATAGTGTAATTGGTAGATTATGCTTTTAATCCAGTTGTACTAGCTAATGATGTGGCTGCAGGGGGTACCAGATATTCATAGACCACGTAGAGAGAGGTTTTGAGTCCAAACTTTTGGTTTAAAAAGGTGAGAAAACACTAAAATACAGCTTTATGCTTCTTTACACTCCAGGGACTGACCTGAGCAGGTTATGGATGTTGGAAAAGACTTAACAATATGGCTTGTAATCTTTATAGACTGTGAGAAGTGCAGGAATCAGTGGGCAGCAGGGAGAATTAGTCCGATAAGCGAGCAACGAGCCTGCTCTGCCTCTGCAAATCAAATATTTTGTTGTGTAAATTGGTTTGTTATGCTTTTAATCCAGTTGTAGTAGCTAATAAGGTGGCTGCATGGTGTACCAGCACATCTAAAACCACATAGATTAGGCTATGAGTCCAAACCTTTGGTTTATAAAAGGTGCCTCAAAGAAATCAGTCGTGCATGTTGAAAAAAAGACTTAGAATATATAAATCATGGATTATATGTATTGTAATTGTTAGATTTTGCTTTTTATTAAATTGTAGTAGCTAATGATGTGGCTGCAGGGGATACAATCTCTTCTTAGACCACATTAACAGACAGTTTGAGTCCAAACTTTTGGTTTAAAAAGATAAAAAGACAGCAAAATATAGCTTTACACTTCTTTATGCTTCTTACAGTTTCCAGGGACTAACCCGAGCAGGTTATGGGTGTCCTATTAGTTAAGCACCTTTATATTATACTATCCAGATGTTGCTGAATTCTAAGATTTAATTGTTTTTATTATGCGTACTAAAAGCAGTGCTTAGTGAAAATCAGACATGCATGCTGGAAAAGACTTGTACAATATGGCTTGCAATCTTGATAGTCTCTGGGAAGTGCAGGAATCAGTGGGCAACAGGGAGACGAGCCTGCTCTGCCACTGCAAATCATATATTATATAGTGTAATTGGTAGATTATGCTATTAATAAATAATATATTAATATATTAATATATTATTAATATATAATAATGTGGCTGCAATGGGTACCAACTATCCTTAGACCACGTAGATGGACGTTTTGAGTCCAAACTTTTGGTTTAATAAGGAAAAAAGACACTAAAATATATTTCAGGACACTTGTATGCTTCTTTCAGCAAATTTCAGTGATCTGAGCAATATATGAGTGTCCTATTAAATATACAAATACATATACTATCTTGATGTTGTATATCAAGCGTTATTTTTTAATAAATAATTGATCACATACTCTAATTGGTAGATTTTGCTTTTAAACCAGTTGTAGTCGCTAACAAATCAGTGCAGGGGTACCAGCTCTTCTTAGACCACAAATAAAAACAGTTTGAGTCCAAACGTTTGGTTTAAAAAAGTAAGAAGACACTAAAATAACAGATAATGGAACACTTCTTCATAATTGTGACCTTAATAAGCTTTGAGTGACCCATTTATCCATAGATCACTTTATTAATTTTAGAGAAGGAGCATAAACACAACATTTGAAAAGTAAGAATTCACTCAAATACAGCTAATTCATATATAATATCTTGCAGTACGAGTACACCTGTAATTTCCTTTACAATTGTCAGTGACCTGAGCAAGCTATATATATATATAGGAGTACTATTAGATATGTAGTTATATATTCCATAGCTTTAGCACAGCCAATTAGGCCGATATGGTATAAGTGAGCCAAGCTCTGTCACTGCAAATCTCAGATTATGCTTTTTTTAATGTAACAATGTGGTCATGCATGCTGGCAAAGTCTTAAAAATGACTAAAAGAAATATGGCCAATAATCTTCATAATCTCTGAGAAGTACAGCAAATAGCCACTCACCATATAGACAGTGTGCAGCAGGGATGATTTAGCCATATATTCCACTGCAAATCATAAATTATATAATGTAAATGGCAGATTATGATTTTTAAGACAGCTGCAGTTAGATAGCTAGTAATGTGGGTAGGTCTATTTGGAAGGATCCATCACTGCAGGTGGTATCTGACCATACTTTTGGTTTGAAAAGTAAGAAAATGCCAAAGCCTGAACTTATTTGGTGCAATGTTTCTCAAGACTAAATTGTAATAGATGCTTAATAAAGATCAGCATGGATGTTGTTGGAAAAAGCTTTAAAATTTGATCAAATAATCTTTATAAGTAGTATAGTAGTAAATCTTACCTGGCCATATAAACAATGGACAGCAGAAAGCAGTAGTCCAATAAGTGATAGACAACCAAGCTCTGTCACTGAAAACCTCAAATTATATAGTGTAATTGATAGATTATGCTTTTAATCCAGCTGTAGTAGGTAATAATGTGGGTACAAAGGGAAACCACTCTTCTTAGACCCCATATATAGAGATTTTGAGTCCAAACTTTTGTTGCAAAGTATGAGGACTCTAAAATAACAGCTAAATCATCGCTATCTTTGAATTTCAGGGACCTGAGAAAGCGATAGATGTCCCAATCTTCCATAGATAGATGTTCTGACTCTACCATCTCCTCAAACTTTTAGTTTAAACAGTATCCACACACCAAAATACAGCTAACTCATCACTATCTCACAGTATGTGACAGCACACTGCCTTGAGGAAGCTATTGGAGTCCCATTAGACATACAATTAGACAATCCTGACTAAACTGTAATAGTAATTGATGCTACTCTCACAAAACAATAGTACTAAACTCACTCACTGAGGTGGTCCCCCTCGTGTCACTGGGCTAATTAGTCTGATATGGGAGGAATGATCCGGCTCTGCCACTGCAGATTTCATATTGTAAGTGGTAGATTATGCTTTTAATCCAGCTGAGGTATAATGTGGTAAGCCTATTGCAGAGGATTCATCACTGCAGGGAGCACGTCCACTTCGGAAATCACATAGACATTTCGACAAACTTTTAGTTTGGAAAAAGGAGCAAGACCTCAAAATACAGCTAATTTGGTACATTTCTTTATGATGTTAGCTATCTGTATCTTTATTCTTACTGTAAATGGTGCTAGAAAAAAAAAAACATGCATGTTGAGAAAAGATTTAAACATATAAATATAGGTTTTATATAAATCTAATGGAGAAGTACAGCAAATCTTGACTAGTAACTCTTGATTATGGGTGTGAATCACAGGACATATTTGCACGATACATTGTCCACAATAACGATGATATCACGATACTGTGATTCTTCTCGATACTCGATATATCACAAGTCAGTTCTCTATACGAAACTTCACACCATCTGTATTACTGAAGAGGATAAAATACTATTAAATAAGCATTCTGGATTTATTTGTGTCAGTTTTACAGAAACCCAACACAACCAATATTCTTCACAGCAGGTTTAGCCTATTCATTTGATTAGCGCCATCATGTGAAGTAATGAAGTAGTAACTTTAGTAAGTTTGCAGACCACGCCTAAAGAAGTAGAGAAAGAAGAAGAAAAAAGGGGAGGGAACTCAGGGAAAATTGGGCTGGAGTTCTGAACTGCGTGCTTGAAGAAGCGTGCAGTTATATCCCCCCCTTTTATTTAATAAGACGTGAAAGAGTAGATAAAGGGGGTTGTTGGGGAGGAGGTGGGTTGCGAACTTTCGTCACGAGACGTAGTTAGTTAGGGCAGGTATTTGTAGGAGGGTTGATTGATACGGGGTGGAGTTAGAACGTAGAGTTCGGGTGTGGTCCTTCTCCCAAACTTTTGTTATTACATAACATCATTTAAAGCTAAAAAAAACAAGTCTAATAGAGCCCTTAGAGAGAGTTTAGAGCATCTATGTTTTAATAAAAATACTGATATTTGACCTCACTTATTGATAGGATATGATAAGGTATGACACAACATATTTTTCCACCCTTAAAATGGACTGTATACAAACAGCTCTGAAAAAAAATAAGAGAACACTCCAGTTTCTGAATCTGTTTCTCTGATTTGACTATTTATAGATTTATGTTTGAGTAAAATTAACATTGTTGTTTTATTCTATAAATCACAGATAACATTTCTCCCAAATTCCAAATAAAAAAATAGTCATTGACAGCATTTGTTTGCAGAAAATGAAAAATTTTAGACCTCAAATAATGCAAAGAAAACAAGTTCATATTCATGAAGTTTTAATCACAGTTTTCATGCATCTTGGCATCATGTTCTCCTCCACCAGTCTAACACACTGCTTTTGGATAACTTTATGCCTTTACTCCTGGTGCAAAAATTCAAGCAGTTCAGCTTGGCTTGTTGGCTTGTGATCATCCATCTTCCTCTTGATTATATTGCAGAGGATTTCAATTTGGTAAAATCAAAGTTACTCATAATTTTTTTCCAGAGCTATAGTTCTAAAATCAAATTATAGTCAGTTGTATTGTTGATCAATTAAAGCTCATAGTAGGTATACACAGTAAATTTGCCAGTGTTACATCAACACATACATGACACATTAACAAGTGTCAAAATTGAACATGCACACTGTGTTAATATAACAGTAACAATGTTGATTAAACTAATGATGTACTGATACTATTTTTTCCTTTCTCGGATACCCATGTGCCAGTGTCTGTGCTGATACAGATAAATTATCAGCTCAAAACTAGATTTAATTCTGAAAAAAATATTGTGTATCTTTCATTGACAGCTGGTGGTTCAGCAAATAAAAGGTACAGTAATAAGGTGTTCAGTATCAGCATGGTCAGCATGTTTATATTAATCTAGGACTTGAAATGTAACTAAAAGTGTTAGTATTAAAAAAAACTTTTGAAAATATTTCAAGAAGTTTGTGGGAAGTACTTCTCCGCAGTTCAGAAGTATGTATGTACCAACACCTTTGGTGTGGAGAACATTGTCAGCGTGCTAATTGATGTGATGACTAACGCTGGCATATAGTGATGAAAAGCATCCAGAGTGAGGTGGAAATTCAAAAATCAAAAATAACTCGACGGGTGATTTGAACACATCTAACAAACATAAAAAGAATGCATCTGTACTTTTGGAAAAAGGGTTATTATCAGCACTATATTAAAATATATATATATGCATGATGTTTGTGAACAGTGAAAAATGTTTGAGGCATTTTCCCAGTAAAATGAAGGAATCCATAAATATATTAATACAGTAAATTAATACAAAAACTAAAATAGGCAACATTTGCACTTTCTGTGGTAACAAGCAATTTACCTGGGTTCATTTAACTCAATTAAATACTTTGAATGATTTAGAGAATTTATTTAAATGTTAAATGAACACAAGGTTAATTGTTTGTTCCCACAGAAGGTGAATTAGAAGAGATTTATACTAGGTTTATTTGGCTCTAATAAACTTTTTAATTAATCATGGGAATATAATATAATATAAGAATAGCTTAAGCCACTTTTTACATTGTGTTTTTTTTAAATAATTTGACATGGTATGTTAAAAAAAAACAGCTCCAGAATATTACCTTTGAAGCCAATTATTTAAAAATATGTATTTTAGTGTTTTAGTGGTGTGGACATGTGTTTTTTCCCTAAATTAGTGCTTATATAATCATATAAGGGATGGATGTATAATGTAGGCAGAGGTGCAGAGGTGCAATACAACCAAAAAAAAAAAGGAAAATTTAATCAACAAGTTATATATATTTTTAATTTTTTTAATATTTTTAGTTAAATATATTTTTAAAAGTAATAAGCATTTATACGCAGAATATTTCTGGGTTTATATGGAGATCAGGTTTATAAAGGCTGAAATTATGGTACACTATAAGGAGGATCAGTACAGAAGGTCAGTAGCCAGGAGGATAAAGCTGCACTGCCCCCTGTTGGATAGTACATGTCTTACCAATCACATGAATTCTGAGTTAGCAATGCTCACTTATAATTCTCATCACTTTTTAATCATCTACGTATAAATGTATTAAAAATGGAAAAATTGTAACAATTTGATCAGTTATGGGTTTAACAGATATATTTTTTTATTTTATTTTCATGCCATTGATGTTTGGGATATTCCTAAAATAGTTGAGTTGAGCATTTCACTTTAAACTAATCCATTTAAAGCATTTTAAAATTTATTACACTTTACAGTGAACACTGGAGTCAAATCTACAAGATGACATCAAAGCCACTATTTTATCATGTCCATGTCTATCTTAAAAACAGCTCTATTTTAGTACTCTCAACTAAAGAGCTAGTTTGAGTGCATTGGAAAAAATAGTGATACATTCAATTTAATTTATTGCATTTAGCTGTATAAAAAAACAAAGCTGAAGTCCAGCTTTTCCAGTACCTGCTTTTAGAAAGTCTAAACTGGTTTTGGTAAAAGGTCAGGGTGGTTGAAAAGCTGATCATCAAGTAGAAAACTTCAGTGTAGAATCCATATGGATGTAATTTAGCATTAGCATTAGCATTAGCTCTTTATCATCATAAAATAGGCCAATGTTCGCATTAGACTTTGATGGACTAGCTGATGTTAGCTGGTCTACGAGCATGAACTACCAGTACTTTTGGCCAAACTGTTCATCAGGTTGGTTAAACTTGTTAGGGATTTATCCTAGAGAGCGAGATACTGTCCTGCAGCCAGTTTACACCTCCACCCCTAATCAAACATATACCTCATTCAGATGATCAGGCTCTGGCAGAGTCAGTAATCAGATGGATCAGGTGGAATTGATTAGTGGTTGAAAGTAGCTCTGCAGGAGCAGGGTTGGTGTGACCCCTGCTGTATGTACGTTATGTACCACTATACTAGCTAAAAGCTAAGGTAACAAGGTAAGGTAATCAATAGAATCTCTCAAAAACATGAAATGTATGGGTTTTTTTTTACTATATCTTAAAGCTTTTTCGTTATACAATCAGACTTGTGAACAATTTTACGGCTTAAAACATGAAAACATATTTTTTGCAGTATTTCAATATAAATACTACATATAATAGACATAGCAACCTGTTTGCATCACTAATATCTCTCAATAATGTAAATTTCTGCTGTTGGCTCATATGGTGTCAAATTTGGACTAACAGCATTAATAGATAGATTTTTTCCTGTAACGTACTTCAAATCACAGTGAGTCTCACTCACCAAGTGTTCCTATGAAAAAAAAAAAATCTTCTTGAAACCTACTAACGCATTTAACATATTTTTTTAACGAAGACTAATTTCCTGATGTGTTCTTAATTGGTACAGTGTTTGCTTAGTTTCCAAGAACACTGAGATCTATCATTATAAAAGCTTCAAGAAGTTCAAATCACAATGGGTCTCTTTCTCCAAGCGTTTTTATGAAATCATTTCTTCTTAAAAACTACTTGCGTAGATTTTTTTTGGTACGAAGATTCTGACACATTTTCAATCTGTTCTAAATTGGTATAGTGTTTGTTTAATTTGCAAGAACAATGAGATCCGTCATTATAAGATGCAGAACGAAGTTCAAATCACAATAGGTCTCATTTACCAGGCGTTCTTGCGAAGAAAATTCTTCTTAAATCCTATGTACGCAGTTTTTTTGTACAAAAATTCTGACGTTTTCCAAAGTTTTTTTTTTAAATAGTATTTATTTAATTTGCAAGAACAATGAGTTCTATCATTATAAAAGCAGAATGAAGTTCAACTCACAATGGCTCTCATTCACCAAGCATTTTTACGAATTCATTTCTTCTTAAAAACTACTTTCTTTTTTGGTACCAGGATTCTGACATTTCCAAATGTGTTCTTAATTGGTACAGTGTTTGTTTAATTTGCGAGAACAGTGTGATCCATCAATGCTGCGTTTTAAATACATCATTTTGTTAAAGCATTAAGACGTTTAGAAACAAATGTAAGATTTTTTTTTTTTTTTAAGATATCAGTGTTCTATATTTGGCTTAAGGTTGCCAGATTGTACCTACAGGAACTTTCCCTCCCTCGTAAGAGATCGTGAGTGGAGGGAACAGGAGGAGGAGGAGAGGGGGGAGGGTGGGCAGGAGGATGGATGGGGAGGGTGGAGGTAGAGGTTGGGGGAGGGGGAGGGGTTGAAAGCGGAGTGGTTGATGAATATTTAATGAGATGGGCGTGTCCGCCGGGCCAATGAGGCGCCTTGCCGTGTCTCGGCGGTTTGCATTACTCGAGTGCAGGCGCGCGCGCGGAGAGAGAGAGACAGAGAGAGACAGTGACGGTCCTCGGCAGCTCTTCCTCCCGCTCCTCTTCCTCGCTCAGTGTTCGACTCCGGACAGACAGGATACGGCCGGCATGTCCCGCGCGGATAAGGGTGCGGGGGTCTCCCCGCCGCGAGCCCACGTTTCCTCCGGCCAACCCGGCCGCCTGAGCCCCCCTGCCCCGCTATGAAGGATTTAGAGGAGCGAGCGCGCGCGCAGAGATGTCGGTGCCTTTGCTGAAGATCGGAGTGGTGCTCAGCACCATGGCCATGATCACCAACTGGATGTCCCAGACTCTGCCCAGCCTGGTGGGGCTCAACGCCACCAAGCTCGCGGCGGCTCCTCCAGGGGTCCCGGACCGGAGCACCGGAGTGAGTGACACCGAGAAAGAGAGAGAAAAAGAGAGAGAAAGAGAGAGGTGGTCTTAGACTGGGAGAGACTATAGAACTGATGGTAGGATAGTGGGGTGATGCTTCTTATTAGAGAGTGTATATATATATATATATATATATATATATATATATATATATATATATATATATATATATATATATATATAGAATTAGAATATTAGTACATGAAGATATAGTTTGGTAAGCAATATAGATAGATAGATAGATAGATAGATAGATAGATAGATAGATACTTTATTTATATACTATATATATATATATATATATATATATATATATATATATATATATATATATACATTGCTTTACCTAATATATTTAAAATTGATGGTAACACTGTATTAATTAATGATTAATAGTTAAAACCTATTCATGTGTAGCCAGGCCTGTCAGTACAATTAACTTTCTTTGAGCAATATATAATTATATTGTTATTACAAATAATTGCATTGCTGTTTAAAGGCCACAGATAATATAACATCATAATAATTTACAGTGTTAATATTCTATTCACCCGTACACCAAGTTATTTAATAATTTATTTATTTAATAATTTATTTATTTATTTTGTTGACATATATGTAGTATGTAGCATTCGTTAATGTGGTGGTAAAAGCAGAGCTAAAATATATATTATATGTATCAATGTATATATATATATATATATATATATATATATATATATATATATATATATATATATATATATATATATATATATATATATATATGAATGAATTAAGAGTGACCTGGAAAACACAGTAAGTTTAAATGGGATAGTTTAGGTATACAACCTTTATTTCTATCTTGGATAACCTGAAAAAAAAATATATATATATAACGTTTTTGCAAAGCCCTACTACATCAAAATGTTTATTTTCAGTATTACAGAATTAGACCACTTGATTAACCATTAATAGTTAGAAAGCCCCAGAACTGTCCCAATCATTCTTACTTAATGAATATGTAATATTTTTTGTACAATCCATAGTTCTCGCATTTAAAACTTCCTCATATATCACTAATATATCGCTAATATATCCTTATATATTGCTGATCTTTTCCTCACTGCCTGTTCCTGCAGACAGGCCTTAACACCAATTACAGAAGGTGCCAATTACCCAAGCATCTTCTAATTGCACTCACATCAGGATTTAACATGGCTAGAAAGGCGAGCCTGATGGAATTAACACTGCGTTCTTTGTCTTTCTGTAGCTGTAAAGCTGAAGGCTCTGCAGTACAGCATGCAGTCAGCATGCACAGGCATGTGTGTTACTGCAACATGTGAACTGGGGAGGAAGCTGAGGAAAATATATATCAGTAATGATAGTAATGAGCTGGATTTGCCTGTGTGACAGAGTGCTGCAGTGCACTGAACTGTGATTGCGAGAGCTGATCTAACCTGAGAGAAATTATTTCAACTTGCATATTGAATTTCTCAAACACAGAAAGTCTGAGACAGACGAGGTGATGGGGCTCGGTGTAGAGGCAGCATCACACAGCAGAAAGTAATGTGTTCCAGCATTGGGATAATTGCTCTGAGCACATTACCAGAGCAGAAGTGCTGTAGGATGCTTATCAATCATCAGGAGCCTGCCTGCGTCTTTCATGGCAGGGCAGAGAGCGACGCTGCTGTAAGCTGCTGAAGCTGAGTGTGTGTGTGTGTGAGAGAGAGAGAGAGAGAGAGAGAGAGAGGATGAAAGAGATAAAAGAAATAGAAAGGCAGGGAGGGGTTCTTTAAAGGTGTGCCCAAGCAACCTGTCTTGAAAATGTGTTGTTTTCCGTGTCCAAATACTTAGCTATTTTTTGTCGATTATACAACAGCATGTTTCAGGTTGCCAAATAGTAGTTTTAAAGTGTACTGGACTTTTTAATGTTTAAAAATATTTAGACCTTTAAATTAAAATGTAGCATTTTTAATTTTCTCACTTTCATTTTTAATTTTCATTATCTACATCAACAGAAAATGACTGCATAAGTCCATATATTGTACAATATATCGATAATGTAATTATCATAACAGGACAAAATCTTATATAATTCAATTAAAATAAAAACAAGATATTTTTAACAAAGGTAACATACCAAATCATTTACATTAAATCGCCCTCCTCAAAGTCTAAATAATTTAAGTTGTGTCTATAAATTGTTTATATATTGTTATGTAGTCTATAATATAATTAGCATGACAGGCCTAATTGATAACTATGTAGATCCAATGTTTGAATGAATAAAATAAATTTGCGATTTTTGTTTGAACAATATGCTAGCCTAAAAATTTAACTAAATATTTTAGTAGTTTTAATGACCAATGAATGCCATTGATGTAATGTTTAATCATTAGGAATAATTTGATATAGCAATTGGAACTTTACATAATGTTTAACAAAATGTCTTAAATAAATAAGTAAATTAAAATAAGCAAATTAAATTAAATAAAAAAAGTTGATGTACTGAATTAATATACTGAATTATTGAACAAAACAATATAAAAAAAAAAAAATTACCGAACAATTAATTTCCATTATTTTAGAGCTGGACAGTATTGACTTTTAAATTGTATTAATGCAATATGATTCTGATATCAGTATGAGCAATATAAAGTCCAATATAAAAAGTACTTTTTTTTGTAATTTTTTAAGTTTTTATTGAAAGTTTTGTACACATAAAAAGTACTTATAAATATATTTAAAAAAAATGAATGTAATGCACCCTGTAATGAAAAATGATGTCACCTTTTTTCCTATATACTTCTATATATTGTGATATATTGGTATTGAATTATCGCCCAGCCCTACATTAGCCTGCATTAAAAGTACTCTTCCACATGTTTGCTGCAATTACACATTCTCACCAGAGGGGTGTCTTAATCCTTAATTTTTTTTAAAACCTATGAACTGTCGCTTTAATTTACCTTATATGGCATTGAAAGGGTAATGCTATCTGAAAGGATATATAGTGCAGCTTCATATTTTAAACCTTCTGAACCTTCTGAGGTTCGAGATTATGGTTCAATACATAAGCTCAGCTCAGCACACAGCGATGCACACAGTACAGCAGTCGATTTACAGAGATGCCCTGCCTTCAATCTGCTCAAAATCTCCTTGCCATCCCCATTAGAATTGAATAGATTGGAATATGGAGAATCCATTTGAGTACTGGAGATTAGATTGAGACATAGGGAAGAGGACAGTTCCTACGTTCCGCAGATCCAGATGGCTGTCTCACGTCAAGCCACGTGATCATACAGCTGTACCAAATCCCCTTTGAGAACAAAAAAAACTGTAGCTCATCCAGTAACATGGAAGCTCCAGTTTTGTGTAACTGTGAGCCGAACCGAGGCTCCTTCATTCGGAGGTGCGGGTCCTGGGACTGGAAGAGGTTCAGCAGAGGCTTTCAGCTTGGGTGGATGTGTCATCAGCCGCATATGGCTGGAGGCAAAGTGGAGGAAATAAGTGAAATGTCTTGCCGTGCTCAAGGAGAAGAAGAGGAAGTCATGAAAATTTAGAGAAAAGGCTATAATGACAATACACACTGTGGTTGACGCTGTGGTTGGACCCATTGACCCCTAATCTAAAAATAAGGGGTCGGCAATGGATGCTTAGATCTAGCTACACTCAATTACCTAAACTCCAGACCTACTAAACTTAGATTTGGAGTGGAATCTGGTTTGCTTGAGCAGTAATCCAGCCTTTCAGCTCCAGTTTTGGTCCACATCGAGTGCAATTACTCTATTCACACCTGAATATGGATAAAAAAATGAACCAGAGTCTAATTTAAAAGTGCAGGTGTGAAACCTAACTGCAGAAGTTCAACAGCCTATTAATAAACACCTTAAAATACAGAGCTCTTCAATTGTTGTAACAAATTCGTAAATGTAGTGCTTGTTCCATTAGTTTGGTTCCAAGCGCAACAAAATTGACCAAAATAAACCATGTAAGAGCATTCTCTCTCAACGTATTAGTTAGAACTGGAGTAAATGATGATGATGGTTGCATAGTAAGCTCTAGGTCAGATCACATTCTCACACACAAGCGAATCACTCTCACACTCTTCTCAAGGGTCTCGAAGTGGTTGTTTTGTTCCACATCCGGTGTGATTACTGTGTTCACACCTGCTAAAATGATTCACATCAAGGGTAAAACTTGTTCTCATACAGAGTTCCCAATGGTGGAACAAACTACCTTCCACTACCAGATCAGGAGAATCTCTCGCTATCTTTAATAAACCCCTGAAGACAGAGCTCTTCAAAGAGCACTTACTCTCCTAACACCTCTAACAAACTACCTTCCACTACCAGATCAGGAGAATCTCTCGCTATCTTTAATAAACTCCTGAAGACAGAGCTCTTCAAAGAGCACTTACTCTCCTAACACCTCTAACAAACTACCTTCCACTACCAGATCAGGAGAATCTCTCACTATCTTTAATAAACTCCTGAAGACAGAGCTCTTCAAAGAGCACTTACTCTCTTAACACCTCTAACACACTAACTACTTCTAACCCCATTTCCTTCTTCCCCTCCTTCATTTCTCTATCCCTTTATTTCCCTTTGACCTCCTTTAAGCCCTATCTAAAAATGGGTTATCTTAATTCCTATTACTTTTGTACTTCATTATTGTAAGTCGCTTTGGACAAAAGCGTCTGCCAAATGTAATGTAATGTAATGTAATGTAAAACCAAACAATACCTGATTTAAATAGACTTAACAGCGCAGGTGTGAAAACACTGCAAGTCCGCTAATCTATTATTCCACACTTGTTTGCTCATAGTTGGATTGCTTTGGTCCGAATCAGTTAACAAATCGGTAAACTCAGAGCATTTCACCTGGTTTTGTTTGTTTTCACATAGAAAAATCTTGGTGTGGTTGTTTTTACATGACATCCAAGTGTGTTCAGATGATTCACACCAGGAGTAAATATGAACCAGTATCTGATCTAAACAGACTATAATGCTATAGGTCATGTTCACACCTATAGTTGGTTCACTTTGGTCTTAATCAGTTTATGTTACGAGTTTTCCCATCGATTTGATTTGTTTTCACACAGGGAAAAAAAGCCCAACCCATTTTTTTTTGCATAGGTGACATGTTATCTGAGTGGCAGTGTAAACAGCAAAAAAAGTGTTGAATCTTACATTTTCAGTTCTGCAACTGATTTAAATCCAATTTTCACATCAAATACAATGTTTTCTAGGGTTTTCATGCTGTATACATCTTTTTAACCTGTAACCTGTATCAGTTTTGGTTTAAACCAGTGTGCTTACTGTGTTCACACGCAGTTCTCAGCAAAACCTCTCATTGTTCCTTAAAAGCATTTATTTGAGTGGCTTTAGCTGTGATTTGACATGGGAATGGTCATTAGGGAACCAAAAGTGGTTCTCCGTCCCTCTAGAGATAGAGAAGCCTAGTCCTTTGGGCCCAAGATACTTTTTTTTAATTTTTATTTCTACTCCAAATACAATTGTTCCAGGTAATGAAGGGGGTGGGGAGTGTTTTCTGGGTCAGATGCTGAGGTTCAGGACTGTGAGAAATGGTGAAATGAGGAACAGTCAGGGATGCTCACAGTTTTACTGTTGGGCTGAGATCCTCTACTGTGACCTATCTCTTTACGCTCTCTCTCACTGACCTCGTTTGTCTGTGTGTGACGTGTTTTGACCAGGTGCTGCCTGCGAACCCGGAGGAGTCCTGGCAGGTGTACAGCTCGGCGCAGGACAGCGAGGGCCGCTGCGTGTGCACCGTGGTGGCTCCTCAGCAGACCATGTGTTCACGGGACGCCAGGACCAAACAGCTACGGCAGCTTCTGGAAAAAGTAACCCTTGCTTTCACAGACAGGAAAACACTCTGGGCCTTATCATACGCCCTTGTGATTCTCATTGCTAACTCAAACCATGCCAAAACTCTATTTTCACACCTTGCACCTGCACTGTTTAAATAGCAAAGACGCTTATAAATATATCTACACAAAATAAAAAATGTGCGCCACTGACTGATCTAAATCCTGACAACAGTCAACCATCAGCCTTCCATACGTATCTTAGCTATGCAGCTTTTTTTCCTTGTTACACATACAAGGACATGGATGCACCATAGTGCACCAACCCAACTTTTAAATCATGAATAAACACAATACACACAATACACAATGAACGAGCAGATCAGTTTGAGAAGCTGAGAAGCACAGAAGCATTGCACCTTTAAAATAGCTATGCCCCAAAGTCAGAGCACACGTGGCTCTTAAAGAATGGCAAGTGACACACTGATTTTTTTTTTTTTTTCATGTTACGCCCAAAACACAGCCATGATTAATTAAGAGAATTAGTGCATGCTTATGGCACATTTCCAACGGAGCAAAGTGTACTTTTCCCGCCGTTACGATATCAAAGACACATTGACGTGCCCTTAATCAAGCTGCGCGTGTGTAGTGTGTAGTCACTGCACTGTCCAGTAATTACAGTTTTTACGTAATTACTGGACAGTGCAGTGAAAACACATCATATAAGCCATTAATTACCACCCACAGTTAGCAGTGCAGTTGGTTGGTAATGATCATGACTGGTGTCTTCTGGCTAGATTTGTCCATGCGTACAGGCAATGTTCTTCAATGGTCAGGACCCCACAGGATCACCGCATAGCTGGTATTATTATTTGGGTGGTGGGTCATTCATTCTCAGCACTGCAGATACACTGATTGACATGGTGGTGGTGTGTTAGTAGTGTGTGTTGTGCTGGTACAAATAGATCAGATACAGCAGCAGTGCTGCTGGAGTTTTTAAACACTGTATCCACTTACTGTCCAATATATTAGACACTCCTACCTTGTAGATGTCTGGGATAAAAGCTTTGAATCTATTGTTGCACAGTTTGTGTTGGTCATCCTCTAGTCCTTCATCAGTGATCACCGTTGGATCAGGACGCAATTGACTGGATCTTTCTGGTTGGTGGACTTGAGGTGACACTGAGGTGTTTAAAAACTCCAGCAGCACTGCTGTACTGTCTGATCCACCAAACACCAGCAAACACACAATATAAAAACGCTTCACTGAAAGAAATGATGAGTTAATTTAAATTCAAAATGTTTCGCAACTTTCTGCATTTGCTTTTTCTGCATTTAAGTTTTATTTTTTTTTATTTCAGTTAAATTTAAGTAACTTCAACTCAATTTTCAAGACTTAAATGTTACATAGAGTAAATAAGTGAACTGAACTTCAGTCAATCCTTTCTTTTAGTAAACTTTACTTAATTTATTTTTGCTGAATCAGTCCTTTCTTTTAGTAACCTTTACTAAATTTCTGCATACAATATTACCTAATTACAATTACTTAATTTATACAATATTACTCAAATATTTTTAGTTAAAACACACATATTGCACATATATCTCAACATATGGATGTTATACATTCTTTTTAGTATACTAAAAAAATAAGTCTGTTTACAAAATAAATCTTTGAGATCATGTAAATATTTGAATGTGTGTTTTTACCAACAACTATTAAATTTCATTAATATTGTATTAATTTAGTAATTGTAATTAGGTAATATAGTGTATGCAGAAATTAAGTAAAGTTTACTAAAATAAAGGTTTGACTGAAGTTCAGTTCAGTTATTTACTCTATGTAACATTTAAATCTTGAAACTGAATTGAAGTTACTTAAATTTATCTGAAATAAAAATTTACTTAAAAAAAGCGAATGCAGAAAGTTGCGAAACTTTTTTAAAGTTAATTTATGCATAATTTTTTTTCATTGTACCACCATTGCAATCAGTGTCACTGCAGTGCTGAGAATTAATGACGCACCACCCAAATAATAATGCGGTGGTCCTGTAGGGTCCTGACCATTGAAGGACAGGTTGAAAGCTACATGATTGTACATAATTGCTAAAACATTGAGCTCCATACCTTGGTAACCTTTTCTTGTCCTTATCTCACGTTCTTCTTCCAGGTGCAGAACATGACCCAGTCCATCCAGACGTTGGACCAGAGAACACAGAAAGACCTGCAGTACGTCCAGAGGATGGAGGTTCAGCTACGAGGCCTGGAGTCCAAATTCAAACAGGTGGAGGAGAGCCACAAGCAGAACATTGCCAAGCAATACAAGGTACGAATAAACGATGTGCTCGTCCAATCATTCTGCTCTTCTTCAGTTGCTTTTCTCTTCTTCATTTATAACAACATGCAATATTTCCCTCTTCCAAAATCCTGCTTTATTGCTGAGTTTGTGTACTGTACTGCTTTCCATTTTAATATGCCTTTCCTAAAATAATAATAATAACAATGTTGATTCCATGTGTTTGATTACGTAGTTTATTACAGAACAAATAACAAATCAGGCAGGGAAAGAAATGTTTAGGTCTAGTAGTCTTATCACTGAGACCAGAATGCAAAGTGTTTAGTAATTGTTTGGATTTAGATATCATCAGACATCATCCTCTGCATGATACTTAAAGGAATAATCGTGTGTTTTTCAACTCATAATAGAAGAAAATGAACAGAAGAAAGAAAACGCTCATTGGCTTTTTGATTAGAACAGTATTTTTTAGCTTCCGTGACTAAAGTCTTTTTCAAACAGGGTTAGTTTAACCTGGGGAGAAAGGAGTAATATGTATTACTACTGGATGTCTTGTCAAATTTAGAACAGATTCGCACTGGTTAAGAAAACTTGGCATTTATGGCTGAGATGGGAGTGGCTACTTGATTTACACACTGCAGTCACCTCTAAAAAAATGTATCCAATCTTATCAAAATTAACCAACTTGAACCCATGACACTTTTGTTTTAGTGAAAAAATAGCAGCTACATATTCATAACGATTAAGATTTAAGTGAGGTTTGCCACAGACTTAAACAACTTAATATATCTTTTTAAGGCTGCAAGGTATATCATTTTAGCATTGATTGTGCAGTGTACACATATGCAATAGTCACACTGCAGAGTGTGCAATGTTATGTGCAATGTCATATTTCATTTTTTAAAACCTTTTTACTCCTTAAAACAAAAAAAAAGTATAATTGTTCTTATTTAACATGGTAATATTTAATGTATTTTTTACTTTAATCATTGATACACATTGCATTAATGGCAACATTTTAAATATTGCAATATATCGCGAAACAACGAAATATCACAATGTAGATTTTATCTAATATCATGAAGCTATATATCTTTTCCATGCAAAACAAAAATGAACACCTCCTTTAGCACCTCAGGTCACAACCTGAGGTCATTTTTCTGACACTATTTTCTGACACAGGAGAGTGCAGTCAGTAAAATTAAAGATGACTGTAATTGCAGTCATTTGAAAGTGATGAAAATCACTGAGAAACGTTAAATTACCTTACCTCTACCCCTTGATAAACTTTTCCTGTCTAAATAGGGCTAAAGATGCTGATATTATTGCTTGGGGATTGTGAGTTTGAATCCCAGGCCATGCTGCTTCTGCATCAGCAGCCGGAGTCTGAGAGAGCACAATTGGCCGTACTCTCTCTCTCTCTCCCCTGATCAGTTCCATTGTGACATTGTGTCTATAAGCCGGCATTTTCCTCAGGGTAGCTTGTTGAATGTGTAGTGATGATGCTCTGGCTGCAGTCGGAAAAGAGGCGGTCACTCACTTTACATGTATTGATTGTCCTCTGATTGGGTGGGTTAATTGGATCTGCTAAATTGAGGAGAAAATTGGATAAAAATTAAACTAATTCTATAGTAATCATTCAGTATGCTACAGCTGTGGTAGATAGAGATAAGGTTGAAAAACACTGGAGTATTCCTTTAAAGCCCAAACTTTCCAGTAAGTAATATCCACCATACAGCATGTTCAGGCATGTACAAACATGGCATTTCAGCCACATGATGAATTCATAAAGAGCTGTGCTTTGATCCAGGCGGATCGCTGGATTGGAGGAGATGGGTCTATAGAGAGCCCTGTTGGCTGTTTATAAAGGAGCAATTTGCCACTTCAAGATGTCCTCGTTGTCTCGGGGGGGGTTTACCACTGTGCTTTATGAATTCATAATGAGGCTCTAATGCTTGTATAGAGGATCTATACAGTATTTGTACAGTAGCTTTGATGGTTATGTTGAATAAAACATTTAAATCATTTAAATCCATAACTTTACTTTATCCTGATTATTTGTACTTGGCAAATAATCTGAGCTCTTGCATGTTGGATTCTTCACCACGTTCATTCCATCCATGTGGTTCAGTGCCTAAACCTGCATCTGGGTACAGTGTGAGTGTGTGTGTGTGTGTTTCAGACAGGCTAGGTGAGTTAGCTACTCAACAGTATCTTATCTATCTTCTTGCTTGCAGGGCTAACATTATGAATTATATCAAAGCTGCAGAGACTGAAGAGCAAGTTCACAAATCCCATTGTAATCCCGAGCTGGCCTACCTGAACGATTCTTTTTTTGGGGCACCATTTAGTTTATTTTTTGAACCAAAAAGCACCTTTAAGGCTCCATGTTCCGCTCTCTCTCTCTCTTTCTCTTTCTCTCTCTCTCTCTCTCTCTCTCTCTCTCTTTCTGTGCATGCCACTGTAGAAGCATTCCATGAGTAGACATTTATTTATGTTATGGTGATTATTATCTTTTCCATGTCTTTCCTCATTCAGGCTTGTTTAATGCATATTTTATTACCAATGGTGGGGGAAATTATAACGAAGTAATGAGTAAAACAATGTTGTATGTGACGAAAAAGCATGTAATCACTTTTAAAAAAAAGAAGACAAGTTGCATTTTAAACATTGAAAAATAAAAAGTTTTCCCAATTGTTCTTCGTGTACTGAGGGCTTGTTTATGGTGCTTAATAATGTGTTACATGCTGTATATCGTCACTGTCACGCAAAAATCTTGTATCTCCAGTTTTGCATTTTTTAAATTCTCGGCACTGTTTAAATCTGGCACTAGTTATTTACGTTGTGTCCAAATTTAATGAAGATTGGTAAAGAGGAAGTGCTGATAATAATAATGAGTACAACTAATGTAGTACTAATATTATACGTGGATGATGCATTAACAAGCATTGCAACATTTTGGAGATGCGATGATTTTTGAGTTACGTTGATGATATATGTGTTAATATATTATTATATTAAAATGTGTATATGTTAGGCACATATTACACTCATCCTAGGGTAGATAGAGAGGGCAATGGTAGGGACAGATAGGTGTTTGGACGGTTGAAAATAATAATAATTAAAAAAAAAGAAACGGTTGCACGCATGCCTACTGAACCAAGCCTATTTTAACCTTACAGGCCATAAAAGCGAAAATGGAGGAACTTAGGCCAATGATACCAGTGTTGGAGGAATACAAGGCCGATGCAAAATTGGTATTGCAGTTTAAAGAGGAGGTGAAGAATTTGACGTCAGTGCTAAGCGAGCTGCAGGAGGAGATGGGAGCCTTTGACTACGAGGAGCTCCACAACAGGGTGTCAAATCTTGAGGAGAGGCTCCGTGCATGCATGCAAAAATTAGGTAGGCTGAGTTTAAGCACTAACACCACCACGCTTTCTGTCCCTGAGAGTGTGGCTCACAATTAGATAGATATATGTATATGCATATATATATATTCACACCAGTACATAATACAAAACACATGTAGCCTATGCACATACACATGCACATACATGACTGAGCTATAGCACATGTGCAGCTGGATTCCATTACAATACAGGTAAGTTCAACAGATCAACATAGAAAACAAGGGTCACATACAAGAATCTACACAATGACAATGAAATGTGTTACTTTGTAACAAATGTACAAAGAAAACAAGAGTGATCATAGCAAACAGAGCTAGCTTGTATGCACTTACATTGAAATACTATGAAATGTGTTTTTTCTTTACTTTTTAACAAATGCAGCTTTAGAAAAATGAAGAGACCACTTCAGTTTCAGAATCAATTTGTCTGATTTTGCTATTTATAGGTATATATTTGAGTAAAATAAACATTGTTCTTTTATTCTATAAACTTCTGACAAAATTTCTCCCAAATTCCAAATATAAATATTTTCATTTAGAGCATTTATTTGCAGAAAATGAGAAATGGCAAAAAAATTGCATAGATTCAGAGAGATCAGAAATCAATATTTGATGAAATAACCCTGGTTTTTAATTAGAGTTTTGATGCATCTTGGCATGTTCTCCTCCACCAGTCTTACACACTGATTTTAGATAACTTTATGCTTTACACTCCTGGTGCAGAAATTTAAGCAGTTCAGTTTGGTTTGATGGATTTTGATCATCCATCTTCCTCTTGATTATATTCTATCATTTTTAAGTGGTCTCTTATTTTTTTCCAGAGCTGTATACAAGACAAGGGTGATCATGAAAAATACAATGAAAAATAACATGGAACAATTAAAGATGTTACAGTTTTAACAAATCAATGCAAAATCAAAGTAACTGTGTATTTATTAATATCCAATAACATGATACTACAAAAGGTGTTACTTTTCAAAAAATCAACATGGGAAACAAGTTATATTGAATAAGGAGTAAATGTAGATGTGTTTTATTCAGAAACATACTATTAAAGATCTTACTAAAGATAGAATACAAGAGTATTTTAGAACAAATAACAAATAACTTGTATTTAATAAAGTGGTTCTAAAATAGGTGTTACTTTTTAATAAATCAGTACAGAGTGTTAGCATTATCCTGAATACATAAACTCGATAAAATAAGATAATCCTTTATTTATCCAGCAGCAGGAATTTTTCAACTCAGTACCACAAAAGGTATCACCTCCAACAAATCAAGAGAATACAAATAGCAATAATTACTGAATGCAAATTGTGTTTAATAAGTCAGTGCTGTTAAAGGGGTTAGTTTCTAACAATCTAAAATTGTTTAAGCTTTAGTAATTGACGTGTATGCAAAACATAACAAAATAACACAACAAGATTAATGAGAAAAAGCAAAATAGCAGACACAACTTGTATATAATACTCAAGCAATAATACACTCAAGCTTCATGATGCCACGTGTTATATTGGCACTGCTGTGCTGCGGTTGTACAATGGAGGTAGCACTAAACTCAAGTGTATTATTGTGATTATACAAAAGTTCCATTATCACTTTTTATTAATAGATTTTAAGTTAAGATGACAAGAAAATATGATCTGTTTGGTTATAAAAACTCCGCTAGTTAAAATGTTTGGTTTGTAAGCGCTGCATCATTGCTAGGTTACCTGTATGTGAGTAAAACATGAAGAGCTTTGGTTAAAGTGCATTACCGGCTGATAGCGGCACTCACAGAACGCCTCTCAGCCAACCACAATGCAGGGTCAGAACTAACTGTGGTTTAATTTGGTACTATAAATGTAGCTTACTTTGAACAAAACCTCAAAGAAAATAAGAGTTATCATAAATAAAATGCAATAGGTTTATTTATAGTATTATAATAACTTTGTTCTATAAAAAAGGTTCATTTTTAAAAGATATACACAGGATACAACAGTGGTCATAAATAAGAATCTGATTTATGTTATATACAGTAACATTGTGCTGCATTACCATTGTATTATTAACATAGAAAACAAAGGTTATCATGAAAAAATGCTAAACGCAACTTGTACTATGTAACTCTGTAATTACTCTGCACTGTTAAATGTGTTTACTTTAGAATATAAACTCAGAATACAGCAGTGATCATGAATAAGAAGCACATACATTATATATGTGGAACTATATATTGTACTATAAGAGTATATATATACTGCAAAACATAAGTAACCATGAATAAATAACAAACACAACTTTTATGAAGTAATATTATAAAAAAAAAACATATTACATATTAATAAATCAACAAGGAAAATAAGGGTAATCATAAATCAATAGCATTTACAACTGGTAGGAAACAGCAATATGCCATAAAAGATGTTTCTTTAACTGTGTACACTGTAAACTGTAACATGGCACTATAAAAATGCTACTTTTTAATAAACTGAAAGAAAATGGATAACATGAATAATACAAATATATATACAAATACAAACTCCATATAATATTATGGCACAGTGCAGAGGTATACATACATTTGCAAGAGAGATTGGAGTGCACAGAGGTTTGAATTTCACACACACAAAAAAAATTCTTTGCTGATGCATGAATGCTGTTGTCATCCTCAATTTTATGAGCGGCGGCGCTGATTTTGACACCCGGCCAGAATTGATAGCTCCAGAGTGACACGCCTTGCTCCACCATAATGAATAAATCAAGGTCTTCTGGAGACATGACATTAATGCGGGGGGTTAGACAGAGATAAATCAGATTATCTTTGGTGTCAGAGTCGGTGCTCTAAGATGCTGACACGCTCTTTGTTCAGATTTAACACAGGCTGTCTTATGAATACAGAAATTCTAATATGAAGTTTTCACAGAAATTTTTCCACAGAAAATCCATAAAGCATAAACTGAAGTCTCAAAGACAGCCAATACTGCCTGCAGCCTTTAAAAATAAATGGCCGTTTCAGAGCGACGCTGTAGGAGAACCACTCCCAGAAGCTTTTAAAAGAGTGAACAGATCATACACCCGACCGAGCGTAACATTATGACCATTGTTTTAGCTCTAATGAGCAAAAAAGGACACTTTGTAGTTCTATAAAAACACACTGTAGTCCTGTAATCTGTTTCTCTGCATACATTATTATCTTCCTTTCACCCTCCTGTTCTACAATGGTCAAGACCATTAAAGAACTACGAGAAATGCTTGTAGAAACAGGAAGTTGGTTATGCTTGATTGGTATGGTTGTAAAAGAATCTCTCTATTTATTACTACAATATCTGAAGCCCCTGTCAACTTAAATCTGTTTTTTTGCTTCCAATTATGTTATATATATATATACTGTATATATGTAAATATCTGCTTTATTTGACCATTATTGCATGGCTCTTGGTGTAGAACTGGCAAACCTAAAAGTGGTAGAGTGAAACCTGGACAGCTAAAGCTAAACCTGAAGAGCTAAAGCTAAACCTAGAGAGCTAAAGCTAAACCTGAAGATGCAACTGAGTCTGAAGAGCTTAAATTAAATGTGTAAAGCTAAAACTAAACCTGGAGTTCTACATCATAAACTGTGGAGAGAAAACTACACCTGGAGTTCACCAGCTGAAACTGTAGAGTTTTAACTAAAAATGTAGAGCTACAGCTAAACCAAGAGAGCTAAAGCTAAACATAGAGAGCTTAAAATAAAAATGGAGCGCTAAAGCTAAAGCTAGAGAGCTAAAGCTAAAGCTAGAGAGCTTAAAGTAAATGTGAAGAGCTAAAGCTAAATCTGAAGAGCTAAAAATAAGATCAAACCCAGAGAGCTAAAACTAAACATAGAGAGCTAAAGCTAAACCTAGAGAGCTTAGAGTAAAAGTGAGGAGCTAAAGCTAAACCTAGAGAGCTAAAGCAAAATCTGAAGAGCTAAAAATAAGATCAAACCCAGAGAGCTAAAACTAAACATAGAGAGCTAAAGCTAAACATAGAGAGCTTAGAGTAAAAGTGAGGAGCTAAAGCTAAACATAGAGAGCTTAGAGTAAAAGTGAGGAGCTAAAGCTAAACATAGAGAGCTTAGAGTAAAAGTGAGGAGCTAAAGCTAAACATAGAGAGCTAAAGCTAAACCTAGAGAGCTTAGAGTAAAAGTGAGGAGCTAAAGCTAAACATAGAGAGCTAAAGCTAAATCTGAAGAGCTAAAAATAAGATCAAACCCAGAGAGCTAAAACTAAACATAGAGAGCTAAAGCTAAACCTAGAGAGCTAAAGCTAAATCTGAAGAGCTAAAAAAAGATCAAACCCAGAGAGCTAAAGCTAACCCTAGAGAGCTAAAGCTAAACCTAGAGAGCTAAAGCTAAACCTAGAGAGCTTAAAGTAAAAGTGAAGAGCTAAAACCAAACCTGGAGAGCTAAAGCAAAACTGGGAGAGTTAAATATAAACTTGGAAAGCTAAAGCTAAACTGGGAGAGTTAAAGCTAAACCTGGAGGACTAAAGCTAAACCAAGAAAGCCAAAGCTAAGACTAAACTCTGAGAGCTAAGCTAGAAACACACCTTCTCTCACCATCTCAAGGCTGAATTCAGTGTCATTGTAACACAAATTAATTATAATTTTTAAGTGATAAAGGCCTATCAGTCATGCACATTAGGATCACACCCACACTGTTCTCAGAGAAGTCTGATAAGTGCATTTTTGTGATTTCTGCTATGGGTTTTATATTTAAACTTTGCTCAGCACAAAGAATCTATCTATCTATCTATCTATCTATCTATCTATCTATCTATATATATATATATATATATATATATATATATATATATATATATATATATATATATATATATATATATATATATATATATAAAAAGAGGCAAAGAGCTAGAGCTATACCTGAACTGCTAAAGCTAAACCTAGAGAGTTAAAGCTAAACCTGAAGATACAACTGAGTCTAAAGAGCTTAAATTAAATGTGTAAAGCTAAAACTAAACCTGGAGTTCTACATCATAAACTGTGGAGTTAAAACTACACCTGGAGTTCACCAGCTGAAACTGTAGAGGTTAAACTAAAAGTAGACAGCTAAAGCTAAACCTAGAGCGCTAAAGCTAAACATTGAAAGCTAAAGCTAAACCTAGAGAGTTAAAGCTAAATCTGAAGACCTAAAAATAAGATCAAACCCAGAGAGCCTAAGCTAAACCAGGAAAGCTAAAGCAAAACTGGGAGAGATAAAGCTAAACCTGGAGAGCTAAAGCAAAACTGTGAGAGTTAAAACTAAACCTGGAGAGCTAAGGCAAAACTGTGAGAGTTAAAACTAAACCAGGAAAGCTAAGGCAAAACTGTGAGAGTTTAAACCAGGAAAGCTAAGGCAAAACTGTGAGTGTGTGTTAAAACTAAACCTGGAGAGCTAAAGCAAAACTGTGAGAGTTAAAACTAAACCTGGAGAGCTAAAACTAAACTAAGAAAGCCAAAACTAAGGCTAAACTCTGAGAGCTAAGCTAGAAACACACCTTCTCTCACCGTCTCAAGGCTGAATTCAGTGTCATTGTAACACAAATTAATTATTATTTTTCAGTGATAAAGGCCTATCAGTCATGCACATTAATATCACACCCACACTGTTCTCAGAAAAGTCTGATAAGTGCATTTTTGTGATTGTTAAAAAGCATTTTAACACATTTCTGCTATGGGTTTTATATTTAAACTTAGCTCAGCACATTATTTAATACCCAAATGTAATATTATAGCAAATACACACACACACACAAATATATATATATATATATATATATATATATATATATATTTGTGTGTGTGTGTGTGTGTCTCCAGAGGCTTTAAATACAGAATCCTCTATCCTACACACCCTTATTGTAAGGTAGAGTAAGAAGGTACTTAGTGATACATTGGGTTGTTTTTGTCTTATCTGGAACAACAGATTTATTTCCTGCACAGGGTGTAATTTTGGCCTAGTTTACATTAGTTTAGAGGAGGAACCATGCTGGGATTTGGCTGTCAACCGTTAGCACTAAAGTGAGCTACAGGCTTATGTCTCCTTCTGGGCCAAAAACTACGTACACGGGTAAAGACAATCATCTAAAAATAGAGGCAGGATTTGAGGGCTGAAAGATTATTCTTCTTGGTACAGTAATCTCCTGCCTTTATGAACTGCTCACAATTCACTACGCAAGGTTAACCACTGCCTCAACCTTTTGAAGGTTTTAAACCAAAGCCAGCGGGATGGCTTTAATACATAAAGGTCATCCCTTTGACAGGTACACATAAACATAAACACAATTTTACATGCAATAGTAAGTGCTTAACAGCCCACAGAATATTGTAATTTAATATTATTAGTGAATATATACTATTCCAATAGATGTGTAGTAACATAAAAAAAAAACTATAGTGATTTTAGTGTAAAGAAATGATGAAGTGCTATGTGCTGTATCTTTAATATTAATATTAAATATAATATAAATATTTAATAACAAATTAACTATATGAAGTAACAATACATTCTATAAAATTTAGACTGATTTAATGTTCTTTTTTTAAACAACACATAGAGAAGTAGTGTGCTATGCATGTGTAACCCTGCAACATGCCAGATGTCTCAGCATGGAGTTGTAGAGGTTCCTAATGGTGTGCTGCGAAAATCCACAAAAATTTAAACAAAAAATCACAAAAGTTTGAATAACTGCATAGTAGAGTGCTTGTGCTTTTGTGTATATATATATATATATATATATATATATATATATATATATATATATATATATATATATATATATATATATAGTGCTGGTCAACGAATTAGAATAACCTCTCAACCGGAATAGTGGCTCAAATTCAAGCCCTTTGCCAACAAGGCTTGACCCAAACTAAAATTGCTGAGCAGCTCGTCTTCCGTCTGCAAAGCTCTCAAGAAAAACTGCAGCAAGCGCATCAACTGTTCCGGCGTCCGAAAAACTTCTGCTCGCGACAACAAGCAGCTGAGAAAGATCGCAGTCAGCAACCGGTTCAAGTCCACTTCCGAGCTCACCGACTTGTGGAAAAAGCAGACCGGCGCTGACGTCTCCAGATCAACCACTTACCGTCGTCTGCGCGAACTCGGCTTCAAATCTCGCGTTCCAGCAGTAAAACCGATGCTGAACAAGAAACAAATGGAGAAACGGCTGAAGTGGGCCAAAGAACACGGCGAGTGGACTGCTGAAGACTGGCAGAAAGTGGTCTTCAGTGACGAATCACGCTTCTGCATCTCCTTCGGTGACCAAGGTCCTCGTGTCTGGCGTCCTGGTGGCGAAACCTACAACCACGAGTGCGTGAAAAGATCCGTCAAGTTTCCCCAGAGCGTTATGGTCTGGGGATGCATGTCCGCTCGAGGTGTAGGGAAACTCTGCTTCCTCAAGAAGACTGTCAATGCTGCCGTATATCAAGATGTTCTGGAAACGTTCCTGATTCCGACTGTTGAGGAACAGTTCGGCGAAGAAGACTTCATATTTCAACAGGATCTTGCACCGGCTCATGCGGCAAAGTCGACCAAAGATTGGTTCACTAAAAAACAGCTTGAAGTTTTGGCATGGCCGGCCAACTCGCCTGACCTCAATGTCATTGAAAACCTTTGGGCCATCGTCAAGCGGAAAATTCGCGACAGAAAGCCTACTACACTGGACCAACTGAAGCAGAACATCGCCACTGCCTGGGAAGCTGTGAGTGCGGAAACTTGTGACAAGCTGGTCAAATCGATGCCGCGGAGACTTCAGGCAGTCATACAAGCCAAGGGGGCAGCCACAAAATACTGAGAAAGTGATGATTGTAATTATAATAAAAATTATTCTAATTCAATGAAACGGTTTCTCCATTATTCTAATTCAATAAAACAACAGTGTCACAGTTAAATGGCCTAAATGGGCCTTTTGGAAAGCTCAGCTGAGCAAATTTTTTTCCAGGTAACGAGTTCTGTGATTAGTCTAACGAGTAGGACAGGTGCGGTGAACACCTGATTTGCTTTCTGCACAAAAAATGCATTCAAAGAATTTCATGATTGCACTATTTCAAATTATTCTAATTCGTTGACCAGCACCTGTATATCTATAGTATTTATAGTATATGTATAGTAATCTATATAAATGCTTGTGTATTCATATCAAATTCCTGTTTTCAAGTAGACGAATAAAATATTTGATATAGCACAATTTATATAGTATTATTTGATTATTGTAAAAACTTTAAAATCACTGTACAGTACAGTAGTGCTGATCTATAATATTTACTCCTGCAGACATGCCACAAGCTTCATCTACACAAAATGTGCTAATCTGACCTATACAGGATTACTTTAAACCAGTGAATTTATCCTACTGCCCGGTATTATTCCCGCAAGAAAAGGACACGACCCCAATGCTGCTTGCTTGCAGTATGTTGCAGCATAATTGCATCAACAGGCTCACCGACCGAGGGCCATGTCCTCAGATTTCTGTAGCTTTAGTGGCCTCTATTCTGCAGGACCTTCTCACAATGCTGAAGCAGAAAAAGCTGAAATGATGACGATTCCCTGTTGTTCACTACTAGTCCCATTAGCTAACATTTGCACATCCGAACGCTTCCAGTGATTACCCATCTGTGCCGAGACGATTAATCTAACGGTTATTTATTGAATATTAATTTCCACGGAGGATTGTTGGAAAGTGGGTTATGTTTGCAGCGGTAAGCCCAGAATGGAGAGCGGGGAGGAATAAATCACAGCTTGTCCAATCCCACAGAGATTATGGAATTACACAGGTCAATATTAGCAGATTGCTGCTTGCTGGCGTGTAGAAGTCAAGCCATAGTCACGCCCTGGCTCACGCCTTGTCTTTTTTTGTCATTCTGTACTATATTTTATGGTTACACCAACTATTATATGTAAACAAATTACCATATTAGTATTATAGTGTGAACAAAAGCCCTCTTTAACACTGAAATGGAAACTATTTAAAAATATATATTTTATTTGAACACAATAGAAACAAAAATGTTATGCCATTCTAAAAAGAGATTATCTGACTTCTTCTGTATGATTAAAATGACTTTTCCTTCATAAAAGTTGATAATATTTATTCATACCTGACATCAAATAAAATATTATTTATTATATTTATTAATATGACATTTTTAAATCTGACATTGTTTTTTTTTTTCAAATAACACAAGAAAAATTCAACAGAAAACAAAATGTAAAAAAGTCCAAATTCCCATCAGTGCAAGGCCAGATAGGTCTGCAGTAATTAACTTGGAAAAAACTTTAAGATACAGAATAAATCCCATTTGGATTTAGGGATTAAATAGAATGTATATAATAATCCAAGTGTGGCTAACAACACCAGTAGATCAGGAGAGGAGAGAAAAAGGAGAGAGCCAGGTGGTAACATAGACATTTTTATAAAAAACTTTTGGATCTGCAGCCTTAAATTAAAGGGAAACTAATGACTAATAACTGTGTCTAAGTACTACATTTTTTGAAAGGCTATACAAAAAAGTTCTTGTAGATTTGTAGAAGATTTCTAAATGGATTTTTTTCAAAATCTGTTTTTGCATACAATGTTTATGTATATACAGCTCTGGAAAAAAAATAAGAGACCACTTCAGTTTCTGAATCAGTTTCTCTGATTTTGCTATTTGTAGATATTTTGAGTAAAATGAATATTGTTGTTTTATTCTATAAACTACAGACAACATTTCTTTTAAGTTTGAAATAAAAAATATTGTCATTTAGAGCATTTATTTGCAGAAAATGAGAAATGTCTGAACTAACAAAAAAGATGCAGAGATTTCAGACAAACTAGTTCATATTTATTATAAGGTTTAAGAGTTCAGAAATCAATATTTTTGGTGGAATAACCCTGGTTTTCGATAACAGTTTTCATGCATCATGTCTTATGCATGTTCTCCTCCACCAGTTGTACACACTGCTTTCGGATAACTTTATGCCCGCACTCCTGGTGCAAAAATTCAAGCAGTTTATTTGAATGGTCATTTTAATGCTTGTGATCATCCATCTTCCTCTTGATTATATTCCAGAGGTTTTCAAATTGGTAAAATCAAAGAAACTCATCATTTTTCTTAAGTGGTCGCTTATTTATTTTTTTCAGAGCTGTATATTCAATATATTCAGCATATATTCAATGTATCACTTGCACACAAATGGTAAAAAACATTGGTTTGAGGAAACAGTGACAGTAACTATACTATGGTGCTGCTGACAGTAGGGGTGTGCCATATCGTATCGTACGCGATAATATTGCCAAAGATTTTGAATATCGGGAACGATATTATACCCTGAAATATCGTGATATTTCAGGGAACGATATTATACCATGAAATATCGTGACATATCACCCACCATCAATAGACTACTTTTTTGCCATTTTTAGCAAAAGAAAAATTCACACTGTCATCATCTCCCATTATATATCTACTAGAGACTAGATATATATATATATATATATCTACTGGAGTGCATTACTGATAAAAAATCTGATAAAATTATTATTTTTTTAATATCTCAGTTAGCCATATCATATTGCATGCAATAATACAATGCAATAATACATTTTTCGAATTCAGTGTTTTTTTGTCATATCGCGAAAAGTATCGTTATCGTGAAAATACCATGAAATATCATGATATTATTTTAGAGCCATATCGCCTACCCCTAGCTGACAGTACTGTAAAACAAAGTAATGTTCTACAATAAGCCTCACAGCTGAATATATCGCACTCCACATTACAGCACTGTATCAGGTTATTACTCAGATAGATTCCCACAGTTTACCAATGATCACAAACTTGAAACAACAGTACAATGGAGAAAATACAGCCAAGCCAGTGAAATATAAAGCAATATATTGATCCGAATTAATGGCCATCGTGCTTTATTTAAACAACTCAACGAGGTTCGGTTTCTGTGTTGGGTACAAAATATTTCAGGGGAAACAGTAGATGAGCTAAAAATATATTTTTATTGGTAAAAGAATGCAGTAGCCAGTGCTCCAGTGTCAGGAGAGAGGGAACGAGAGAAAGAGAGAGAAAGAGAGAGAGAGGGGGAAACAATGTCAAGTAGAGTTTATTTTCAGCTGTGGAAAGATGGATGAAACCATGAGTCATAGATATGAATGAACTAGTGAGATAAAAAGTCGGATCCTGACACTAGCCCAAGGGTGTTCACTTATCTGTGTGTGTGTGTGTGTGTGTGTTGTGTGTGTGTGTGTGTGCATGCGCTAGAGAGAAAGAGAGAAAAGCCATCCATATTCCATTTTCCACACACTGACAACACTGCTAACGTCCACACAAGTCGCGCCTGACTGCTTTTGTCTAGCACTGTGTCAAAACAGAAAGTATGAGCCCTCTGCTGATGTCCTGAAACTTCTGCCCAAGCTCCTCCTTCCCCTCACACTGCAGTCTGATAGAAGCTCTGCTTACAGTTAATGAGGGTTTCATGCACCAGATGCTGCTCTGCTCTCAGGTTTAAAGGAATAGGAAGATAATAGGGGTGTCACGATTCTCTAAATCCTCGATTCGATTTTATGTCCGATTTTAGGGTCACGATTCGATTCAATTTGATTCTCGATTTTCTTTTTCCCTTTTTTTACAGCAGAGAGGCCTATGCCAGTTTTAGATTAGTCTATGGTCAGTCATTGGTTCGATTCATCAAATTTACAATATCTTATTTAAAGAGGTGGGCTTGATATAATGCATGATGCAAAGTGATACAAGTGTTCTGTAACACAACACTAGAGGCACTAATGGTCAAATTTAAATAATTTAATTAAGATATATATATATATATGTAATGCCATCTAGTGGCTTTTTGGTAGCAGCAGTGTACACATTACAAAATAAATAATGAAAAAAAAAATACTGGAACAGTCATGTAAAAAATAATAGAACAATTAGAGCCTTAACAAACTGAACTCTATCCTACTATAACAGTTAAACATGAAAAATAAGACTTTAAGACTTTTTCGGTCCCTGAGAATGACAAAGATGTATTATTAACTTTATCTGAGAGAAAGATGCTCCTTAAGGTACCAAAACTATTAACATATTTGAGGCTAGACAAAACAACTGTTAAGTTTTTCTTTAAGACGATGAGAATGTCCACATTCTCTGGAGAAAGGGCTGATCTTTGAGCTACAGCATGCTGCGCCATTTGCCATCATGGCATAATTTTGATCGATTTCGATGAAAAATCTAAATCGTGACACCCCTAGAAGATAACCCAAAAGGTTCTATGTTTCCCCAAACACCCATTATTTTCGTTGAGTATTAGGGATGCACTGATCAGATAGTAGGATCAGATATCTGTCCCTACACAGCAAATTCTGTTTTTTGGAATAAACTGCCTGAGAGTTAATATCAACTCATTTTATGTGTATATATACGTGACCATCGAATACACTCTATGACTCTATGAGTTCAAGTAACTCTTTTCTGGAAGTTTTTGGCCTTTTACCTCTGTTCAGGAGTTAAATCTGAACTGTTGTGGGAGTTCAAATATTTATCCTATCTAGAGTAAAAAACAGCTCTCAGCTGCTAGAGTTAATTTTACCATAAACTTCTTCACAGTGTTAACAAATAATGCAAAAAATTGTATTGCATGGCAACTTTAATCCTGCATTGCAGTTCTCAGTGCATTGACAGCACATTGTCACACTTAACAATGCAGAAGATGGTAACTTGCTCTTATAGCCAACAACAAGTCAGCAAGGCAAACAACCATTATATAAAACATCATGAAATACCCCATGGAATGTAACCCTGGTGGGCAAGACTTCACACTGATGGTATGCTAGGATTGGGGGACACGCCCATTAGAAATAAACTCTACGCCACCAAAGAGTTCTACTTAACTTGTAGTTTAAGTTGGAGAATAAACTCACACAGTTTAACACTTCCACACATTTTTGTTTAACTCCAGATTTTTGAACTCCAGAAATTTGCTGTGTATTTTAACTAAATTAGTTGAGTTAGGTATCTGATAATTAGGCTGTACCATGGGTCCAGTCCATTCACTGAACCCAAAGCCTGCACTGTGGCAGAGATATTATTAATAACTAGATCAACTGCTGGTTGAAATATGACTGGAAGTTCTTGTAACTCTCAACCCAGCATCTGTCTGTTCAAGAATAAAGCCCCGCCCTCCATCAAAAACATCCAGTCAGCTTTTACGCTATCATTTTTATGCTATAAGTAAAGGAGGGTCATCATGCTTGTGGGGAAAGCACCACCATGATGAGGAGATCTGTGCAGGCGCAGTAGCCATATCAAGCCAAATCAATCAGTCATATCAATCTTGCATGGCATGCATTTTATATTTCTCTCTGCCATGTGGGCTAGTTGGCACCTGATTTGTGTAAAAGGACTTTAGTTTTATATTTTGATAGAACACAAAGAAGTCGCAATTAGTAAGCAGCAAGTGCAGCAGAGTGCAAAACAAATGTAGAAACAACAATTATGCCCCTTTGAGCAATATGGCTTCTTTAAAGTGCTGCTTCGACACAAAGACTTGACCAAGTTAAAAGCATAAACATTTACTTGATTTACTGTTCATTTAAATTTCTGAACAAAATTCAAAACTGTAACGTGTTAAAATCTTCTTGACAGTATAATGGCCTCATAAGAGGACACCAGGCCTTCGTAGAGCAAATTTTAGTGTTGTGGACGTGTGGACATGTGGACGCCAGGTCCAAGAGGTTAAAGGTTAAACAATAAACTAATCATCAGCTTTTGTCAGTGCTTTTATCTGTGATGCAAAATATGTTGTTGTGCAGTTGTTAATCTGATCTTCTGTTTACAGAGTGTTTTGTTGTCTACCCATTTAAAGAGATGAAAGGCTGGATATAACTGCCATTGTAAAGATGGCTGCTGAGTAAACTGACTTTCACTGTGGGCATCTACATTCCATTATTCCAGGCTCCATAGCACAGGTTCTGGATAAACCACAGACGTGAAACATATATCAAAGCAAACTAGTTACATGACTTACCCTATTGAATAAGCAAATGTCCTCTATCTGTCCTCAATTATCAGTGGGTAATCCAGCTTAAAAAAAAAAACAGCATCATAGTTAACCTTCTATTCTAAGCTTCATAATGCAGGTTTAGAACAACATACAGATATGATACACTGATGATAAAAGAGTAAGACTTCAAATCCAAACAGTGTGGCTTTCATCTGTCATCAATTATCAGCAAGTAATCCAGCTCAGAAAAACAGCTAAAATCCACTTATTACAGAAAATCAGTACAGTTAAGACCCAGTAGCACCTGTCTAGTGCATATGTACTAGTCTGTCCATATATTCTCCAGTTTGTCCCTCAGTGTAGTATGTGATACTTTTTTAAAATTAGTTTTACAAAGTTAAAAGGTTGAGTAAACCACAATACCTTAAGTCTTTACCACATGTAAAGTATATGAATTATTCATTCAACAATGGTATTGGTTTGTATCAGGTATCGACTGATATGCAAGTTTATGTGTCGAAACATAACTGAAAATAATTGACTGATGCCATATTTGCATATTTATTATGTTGGGTCTGATTTTATACGAATGGTATTGGATGGATTTTTTATGTCTATAGAAAGTCTATAATCTTATTAAGAAAGCTTCCTTTAGGTTTTTATACTGGTCCTCAGGGACCTTCAGAGGCTCCAGATGTTTGTTCCAACCTAATTCACAATCAATAGGAAACAAGCAAACACATTTGAACCATCTGTGGGTCCCTAAGGATCAGTTTAAGACACGCGGCACTAATGAACAAGTCAATATATTTTGTAAGCCATGTGACTGGAGAACCTTGTGGCAGCCATATTGCCGCTGGTTGACAAAAACCTTGTTTTTCCATTTATGTTTTTTAGTTTTGGACAGTAAAAACCAGGCTTTTTTTATTATTGAGAGACCACTTTAGTTTCTGAATCATTTTCTCTGATTTTGCTTTTTATAGGTTTATGTTTGAGTAAAATAAACATTGTTGTTTTATTCTATAAACTACAGACAACATATCTCCCTAATTCCTAAAATAAATATTGTCATTTGCAGCATTTATGTGCAAAAATGAGAAATGGTTGAAATAACAAAAAAATACCTCAAATAATGCAAAGAAAACACGTTCATATTCATAAAGTTTTAAGAGTTTAGAAATCAATATTTAGTGGAATAACCCTGGTTTTTAATCACAGTTTTCATGCATCTTGGCATGTTCTCCTCCACCAGTCTTTCACACTGCTTTTTGCATTCCTGGTGCAAAAATTCAAGAAGTTCAGCTTGCTTTTTTGATAGTGCATTAGTACATTGTATTAAAATTTTGAAAATGTATGACTTGATCTGATTTATTGTTTCATGGTTTTATGATAAATGGCTCCATAAAAATCCTCCAAACTTTTGGTTTGAATTTTTTGTTTGAAACTAGTTTGAGATCTATCAATTAAACTTTCATTTTTTTTTTTAATTATTAGAGTGTGAAGAGCCTTTTTATCTTTTAAATGATCAATTTGTGATACATTTCTTCCAATGTACATTTTGCTTTCTTTATCTTAAAAAACTCCAAATAATGTTTTTACGGTTCTTAGTTAAGGTTAGATAAGGTTATTAGTTTATTCCTTGTATTAAATAAAATGCTATGGTTGGGGGATTGGATGTGTTTGCTCATATATAAATTAACTTCTAAACTTACAAACAAATTATTACAACATTCTTACATAGAGCTTAAACCTACATGAGCTACACAAGCACCTGTTTAAAAACCCCAACTTCTTAAAAAGTCATTACAGTTCTTCACTAATTTTTTCTTTATCCTTTGCAGCCTGTGGGAAACTGACAGGTATAAGTGAGCCCGTCACTACAAAGACATCCGGATCGAGATACGGATCATGGATGACTGATCCCCTCGCTCCTGACGGCGATTCGAGGGTAAGTTCATTAATGAAAACCCTTTCTGTTATAATGCTTCCTTTTATTTAGTTCAAACAAAGAAACAAAAGCTTTTACAAAGGCGTGAAGTGGAAGGTGAATGTTGCTGGCTTTGAGTGCCGTGCCCTTGACTTTTGTCATGACGCTGCATAGTTTAGGGTGCTAAATACACTTTTCTGTGCCATATCAGCACTCTTGTTTGTCCCCACAGTGTATTTGTGCTTGGAAACTGTCCAAATCTGTAGCATATTAAATTAGCAATGCGCATTCAGATGCAAATGCCAGATATAAATCTTGATAGATATCATCAGCTTGGCGGCAGAGTCGTTTTAAATTATGAGTCAATAAACACGTGTCAGTTTTTTTAAATGCAGCATGACTTTCTGCTATTTCACAGATCTTTTTTATTATTAGATTTTTTGTTTGATGGTTAATAAACAGCTACATCATGTTTTAAGGGGGCAAAAATCAAAGTATTCTTATGACCCCAATGAGATGTGAATGTAGCCTGTTTGTCCATATATTGTTTTATTTGATGATCTGAGCAAAAATATTTATTATATTTTAATTTAAAAAATGTTGGCTTTTTGTTAGCTGACAGATTTTTACAGTATCTTTTTAAATCAAAGGTTAATACCCAGCTATATTAATCTGGCTGTATCAGTTTCTCTGATTTTGCTATTTATAGGTAAATGTTTGAGTAAAATGAAAATTGCTTTGTTATTCTATAAACTTCAGAATATGAGAAATGGCTGAAATAACAAAAAAGATGCAGAGCTTCCAGACCTCACATAATGCAAAGAAAACAAATATATATTTTTAAAGTTCAGAAATCAGTATTTGGTGGAATAACCCTGGTTTTTAATCACAGTTTTCATGCATCTTGGCATGTTCTCCTCCACCAGTCTTATACACTGTTTTTTGATAACTTTACACCACTCCTGGTGCAAAAATTCAAGCAGTTCAGTTTGGTTTGATGGCTTGTGATCACCCATCTTCCTCTTTATTATATTCCAGAGGTTTTCAATTTGGTCAAATCAAAGAAACTCATCATTTTTAAGTGGTCTCTTATTTTTTGCAGAGCTGTATAATCGCTCCACAATTACGTTTGTCTGACTATTTGAGTCAAGATCTAAGCTAAGCAAAAAATCTGAATTGATTAATAAGGCATGTAATGTGAACATACAAAATAGGAGGGATTTTATTCTGGTTTCTAAGATACAAGTCAATAAACACCTGTCAGGGCTTTCTGCTATTTTACACATGCTTTTTCTTTTGAATCTAGTGCTACTATTGTCTGATCCTTTAAGTTAATATTCAATCTAAGCTAAATCCAATCTGAGCCTAAAAATCCATTCATTGGTTAATTCCATTTTAATCCCTTTATGTTGTAAAAGCCATTAATGTCTGCTGCTGTGAGGGCCAAGTGAAAATAAAGGTTGATTGATTTATTGATTGATTAAGGAGTCAATATCAATATATTGCGCCTTTTGAGTAAATTAAATACAAATACTGTGCAACAATACATAGTTTGAAATTTACTTTGAATGAACGCTTTATTTTAAACATAGAGGACTGTTGACTTTCACTTTATAGAACTTTTTATTAATTTAATACAGTTTCTTCTCTGTCATCTTGGGATAACTCTGCCTTTACTTTAAGAAACGTAAACTTTTATATCAGTGACATCACAACCTTTATACTGTTTCATTTTGAAGGGACTGAAGACACTTGCTGCTGCATGTTTAGTAATTAATGCTATTTTTAATTATTCTTAATAATTCTCATATTGTCCATGACAGGAAATAAAAATGAGTTAGCTGGGTTAATATGATTTTTAGCTAGCCTTATGAATATGAGAAATAGTCAGAAGAATTCAAAATAAATTTTAAACGTCAATTTGTCATGATTTGAGGGCCAATAATCACAGTATAATCACAATGAGATGTGAATGTAGCTTGTTTGTCCATATATTCGGAGTGTAATAAACTATTGATATATTGAAGCATCATGATATTTTGTTTTACAATACTGCATCAATTTTCAAAAGCACATTATTGATTTTTTTTATTTTTAGTTTCAAAAAGTGAAGATTGGTGTCAGATTTATTTTCATTCTACAGTGTTTAAACCACGCCCACTAGATAGCGAATATATTAATATATTTGTCACATCCTGGCCCTGTCTCTTGTCTGGTCTCATGTCTTTGTGTGTTATTCCCACGTGACCCGTGCTCCTTTGTGTTTCTTGCCCTCAAATTTTCCATCACGTGTGTCCCATTTGTAGCTTCACCTTTACCCCAGGTGTTCATGTTTAGTGTGTGTTTCCTGTTTGTATATATAGTCCGCTTGTCAGGTCTTTTGTCTGTCTGCTTCTCATGTCTGTGTTATTCTCAGGTCTGTGTTTCATTCCCAGTGTTTTTCCACTCACCTGTGTTCATTTGTAGCTCCGCCCCTTCGTCCCAGGTGTTTCCTGTTTCCTGTGTGTGTGCACCTCTATTTAAGGTCCGTGTTCCATATCCCCGGTGTCGATCCTTGTACGTTTATCGTCTGTCAGTGCTCCATGTTTTCCCCAGTTTCCTCAGTCCTGTTTTCGGTAGTTCCCTGTGTATTTTGTATTTGTTTTTCGTTAATAAATCCCATTTTGTTTGCATTTGCGTCCGCCTCCGCGTCCTCCCTGCACCCGCACCTGACACCTCTTGTGGCACTTTGTCCTTGTCGGTCTTTGGACCAACTCCTGTCGTTTGTCTCTCTGCGTTTCTTAGTTTTCATAGCCTTAGACCTAGCCCTAGTCCTTTATTCCTTGTTATCTTCTTGTTTAATTCTTGTTTTTTTCCAGTTGAGCCTTTCTTTTTTATTTCTCATTGATCAGTTTTTGGTTTATAAAAATGGATTGAATCAATTGCAAGATGTGTCCTTACTTACAATATCACAATATACTGAATATACTGAATTGTAACCTCTGTATCATGATAAATGGTATTGTATCGCCAAGTTCTTGCTAATACACAGCCTTACTATGGACTTGGGGAATAAGATTTTATTTATTTTTTTTATAACATAATAATACAATTCTACCCAGATGCTTCATGTCGTGATCATTACCACTGCACTAATGCATTTAGATCATTCATATTGCCTTGCCATGAACATGCTGGGTATTGTTTAGCCTCACTCAGTAGATAACACCTCACAATTTATACAGGTGTGAGTGCTTACTAGCTGGGCTCTAAGTTAACACTGGTCGTGCCAATGCACAGTTTTTATTCGTTTAAATGATACAAGTTAATAAACATGTCAGTATTTTAAATGCAGTGCGACGTTCTGCTAGTTTACAGACTTTGTCGCTGTATCTTTTGAATTTAATGGTAAATAATGAAGCACAGCTCTCGCCACCGCTACGTTTGTCTGGCTGTTTTAGTGTTCATTCTCTTTGTACAAGCTCTCCAGCCTTTTTGCAATTTGTTGAACAGCGTCTGCACATCATTCTTTGTTAGATGTCAGGATGGGGATTGGCAAGTAATCCATGGGCCTGTCATATATTAATGCACTGCTTCAAAGAGAATAGCTGGAGGTGAGCCGCTAGGTTTTTAAGCTCCTATGAGAGAAAAAGAGAAAAGACAGAGACAGAGATATTCACCCTTTAGATCTGTGCCCATCCTGAATGATTGATGAAGAAGGGCCAGGGCATTGCCCTTGAGATTACCCTTTGAAAAACTTTAATATACTTAAGAAGCCCTAAACCTGTAGAAGAAAAAAGGGATTAGCATTAGCCAGGTTCGTCTCAATCAAGGCCTAATTAAAATGCCTCGTAGGATTAGTTAGATAGGACCTGTTTACACCTGGCATTAACATGAGTCTTGGGTAATTCAATCACAAAATGTATATATGTATAGTCTTTCACAGTCAGTACAACACTTATCAGTTACATTTTCACGCCTTTAGGGCTGAAATTTTCAATAGAATAAGGTGCTTTAAATACAATCTTGAAGATCGCTGATTATGCTGCTTCGCCCTCAGCAGCCAGAGTCTGAGAGAATGCAATTGACCATGCTTTCTCTCTGTTGGTAGAGTACATGGTGCATCACTTTTAAAGCGATGTTTTTCAGCACAAGCATCTGTTAGCTGATGTATCGGAGCTTGGGAGCTGCCCTGGAGGAGTCTTAATCATTGGGTGAAATAAATAGTGGAGAAAATTGGATTAAATTAGAAATTATATATTCTAATATATATTCTTTATTCTTTCATTTTGCCCTTTTGGCATGGTAAAGTAAAAATAGGTATTCTTTAGTTTTTTCCAATTTTTTTACATTTTCATTTCTGCCTCTTACAATCTAAATTCCTGTAAAAAAATATATATTAATTTTAGATTTTTTATTGTTCTATGTTTTCATCTTGTAACAAAAGTAGATGTAATTAAAATGCGAAAATTGAAAAATCAGAAAAATGATTTTTTTTAAATATTTTCATATATTTTTATGAGGGGTGGAAATGAAAATGTTTAAAATGGAAAGACAAAAAAATATATCAGATTTCCCCCCTTTTTTTCTTTAGAGGAGGGATGGGGCCAGTTGTAGTCAGTTTTCTTTGGATGGAGTATTCATGATAGTATTCCTGATTTGGAAGGGGCCAAAATATTATTATTAATGGGATCAGTGTACTGGCACAACTATTCCCGTGATGTTTAATATATTAATTCTAAAACAGAACAGAGTGGTCTGTTAGGTTTGTTGGAAACTATTTCATACATGAAAAAGATAAACAAAACAATGTACTCAAAACCACAGAATTTAATTTATTATTGTACTGTATTTACATTAACCTGCATTAAAAGTACTCTTCCATAATAAATAATCAGTGTAATTACACATTCTTACCAGAGAGGTCTCTAAACTCCCCAAACTTTCACCCTGTTGCTTTAATATAATGCACAAACCTGAAATTTTGGACTACTCCTAGAAAGTAATATTTTATTAAAAAAAACAGATCCTACAAATGAACTGTCCCTGCTCTGAACTGCATCCTACACTTTGATGCTACAGAGGCTGATTTTGTTTTGCTCATTTAGTTGCTCAATTAAAATGTTCTAATGTAAAAACATCCCACACTGTCAAACAGAAAAACAGCATATCTGGCAACCAGCAAAACCAGCATAGGCCTATGCTGTTTTTTGAACCAGCAAAAGTAACTTATGCAAATTCAAAGCAAAAACAGAATATGTTGTATATAAGATGCACAGTCCAGCAAAACAAATTTAGAGCCTCATGGGAATTTGTGGAATCATCTAAGCTATATAAGCTACTATATATTAAATATGCATCGGAAACAAAATATAAACATATTTTCTTACAAACTCTGTTTTAGACTGATATATAAGCTAGATTCATATATCAGGTCATGTTTTACTTCATATATGACACAGCTGTCTCATATGTGTGGCTATGTGAATAACAAAATACACTAAATCTAATATTTTCAATTGTGATTTGGGACACTTAAATATATGGTATTAATGTCCAGTACAGCATTTCACTTTTGAGCAAGGGCTTCAGTTTAGGAGCTTGAACTGTTCAGATTAATTCAGAATAGGTCACGTTAATAAAAACAGTATGTACAACCTAAACATGGGATTTTGTGAGAAAAAAAAATTATTTTGGACTTTTTTACCTGTTGTATGAACGTAGTCTATGTAAATGTCTTTTGTATATGTTCTGATTGGCTGCCATGTATTGTGCCTCATTTAAAAAACAGTCCTGGCCAAAATTCTCATTTATATTTTCCATAAGCTAAATAGATTGATTTTATTTAAACTGACTGTTTTGCTGATTGGGCTATGTTCACATTGCCAGACTGAAGTGACTTAAATCTTTTTTTTTTTAACCTAATTTGAATCAAATCAGATTTTTTCAGGGCTGTGTGAACATGTTAAATCTGATATTTTTTTAAATGTGACCCTATGATTGGATATGTATTTGTATACATCCAATATTTTTGGACATGCAACGTGAACATGAATGGTCAGATTAATATCATATTTTGTATCGAATTCTGTCGAAAAATCTCAATAGATTACTTAGGCTTGTAATATGAACGTAACCTTACTGTCTATATATGGATTGTTATACAGTGTTTTAATGTTAGTGTCACACTGACCAGACACAAGACAGACACACACAGATACTTTACACAAGCTTACAAGAGTAATGAGGGACAGGCAAGGTCAATCAGAATAGAGCAGTGAGAAAAAAACAACATATCAGAGAGAGTAGTGAAGTAAGTCAGGGTCATATATGGGAAATACAACACAGCAAAAGGGGAAGTCAAAAGAGGATTAAAAAATACAGGGCAAAACTGGGCAAGGCAAATATGATAATACAGCAGCAATACAAAAAAGGATAAAAAAGTACAAAAGAAACATGTTGAAGAAGAGCTATTAAACTAGATTCAATACTTGGAAATGAGGAGAGCAAACAGAGGGGTATATATACATAGGAGTTCAGGTGGGAACAATCAGAAGCTCGGAGAGCGGGAACAGTGGAGTCAGGAAAGTACAATGTGAGAGCATGCTGGGAAGTGGAGTTTTGTTTTGACAGGTAGTGTAGGTTATATAATAAAATGATCTAATAATTCTCATTGGTTTATTTCCATAATGTGATCTGTGATTTCATGCATTTTACACTAATCTACACTACCACTATCTTCTTCTCCACCTCCTAGGTCTACTACATGGACGGCTACCACAACAACCGCTTCGTCCGCGAGTACCAGTCCATGACGGACTTCATGAACTCGGACAACTTCACCTCCCATCGCCTGCCTCACCCGTGGTCCGGCACCGGCCAGGTGGTCTACAACGGCTCCATTTACTTCAACAAGTTCCAGAGTCACACCATCATCAAGTTTGACTTCAAGACCTCCACCATCAGCAAGACCAGCCAGCTGGATTATGCTGGCTTCAACAACCGCTACCACTACTCGTGGGGCGGCCATTCTGACATTGACCTGATGGTGGACGAGGGTGGTCTCTGGGCGGTCTACGCCACCAATCAGAACGCAGGGAACATTGTCATCAGCAAGCTGAACCCAGCCACGCTGCAGGTCATCAAGAGCTGGACCACCAACCACCCAAAACGGAGCGCCGGCGAGGCCTTCATGATCTGCGGGACTCTGTACGTTACTAACGGATACTCCGGAGGAACCAAGGTCTACTACGCCTTCCACACCAACTCCTCCACCTACGAGTACATCGACATCCCCTTCCAGAACAAGTACTCCCACATCTCTATGCTGGACTACAACCCCAAGGACAGAGCGCTGTATGCTTGGAACAATGGGCACCAGGTGCTGTACAACGTCACGCTGTACCACCTCATCCGCTCTGAGTAGCCGTAGATCTCCACGCAGCGACCTTCTCCATCCACGAGATGAGGTGTAAAGGAGTAGATCCGATAGAGTACTGAAGAGTAGAGTAATACCAGTGATTGTTCAATAAAAGAAGACGTCAAAAATATATTCAAAGTAATAGTAAGGCAACATTATTAACAGCTGCCAAACAGTTATGCCTTTCGTTTTTTGGTTTTCGCCTTTTTTTTTTATATTTGGACACTGAGTTCATTCTTTCTTTAGATGATTGATTGTGTTCCTCAATTTTGTATCACAGAGTACTTGTACAGCTTTGTCTATGAATATGAATATGAATATGACTGAAAAAAAATTCTGCTGGCCAAAAAAAAAAGAAAGAAAGAGAGAATTATGTTTTATTAGAAATGAAGACATTACTGTTTCATTTACACAATCATATCATTTGTATCAAGAGCAATCAATTAAAAAAAAAACAACACCAACTAAAGAAATGAAGGCACTGACTGTTGAAGGCACTCTGTTTAAGTGAAACAAACAAACAAAAAAGAAAAACAAAAAGAATAATAATGTCATTGTGATTGTATGTAGCGTTTTTGGATTTTCTCGATTTTTTTGCATGGACATTTTTTAGCACTAAGAGATCCACATGGATGTATGTACGTATTTCGCAGTAATATGACACATGACGTATGTGAAACGAGAGATTACGTTAGATTAGCAACGGGTTACATTTTTTGCTACATTTTTAAACTCTTAATTTTTTTTGCAATGTTTCATTTGTGTCTATTTTGAAATTTTAATTTATTTATCAGCTTCACATTTTAATCATGCATATATTTTTACATTTGTTTTGTGTTTTTAAATACAATTTGAAGTTGGTAGCTTGGATTGTAACACACAAAAAAAAAGAATAAATCATAAAAGAATCTATCAAAACCCATATCTCTATGTCAGCAAAAAATTATATATATATAATAATATATATATATATATATATATATATATATTACAATAGAATGTATTAAACAAAAATGTATTTATGAGATAGCAATGTATACTTTGGTTGTATTTCAAAAATTGACTTCACAAGTCAGTTGTCTTCGTAGTTTAGAAGAGATTGATGGTGGCATCCAAAACTGTTGCGCTTGCATATATGTTGTACCTGCAATGTGATTCATATCAATAAAACCAAGTCTTTATTTTAATTTAATGTCGCCTGTCATGGTGAAGCCCAGAAATGACAGAAATGCACAGTATGCACAATAGGGATGATCTGAATGCTTAGTAGCCAAAAATATTCTACAGAAAATGGTTAAATTAAAATAATTTATACCGAAATACGAGCTGATAAAGGTTTAAGTTCATTTTTACACTGTACTCACAGATATTAACCTTACTTTTACACAAACTGTCGGCTTTCCAGCTGAAATATACAAGGTGTACAGAGCTAAGAAAGGAATGTTAGCTTAGCTAACTAGTTAACTTAGCCTTAGCTTTAGCATCTGTTTGTTTACCAAAAGACTGGCTTCCTTTGTCTGTGTAAATTTCACTTACAAGTTACTTAAGTAGCACTACTGAGGAACAGTTATGATGAAAATAGCACTTCTGAGGTACATTTATAACAGGAAAAGCACTAATAAACTAAAATTCATGATAAAATTTACCTTAGCCTTGCTGAGGTAGCTAAACAGCTAGCTAAATGTTTAATTTAGAGGTAGTTAAAGGTATTTGAGGTAATTGTGCTTTGTTAGTATATCTGCTGGGAGTTTAGAAAATCTAAGTGTTCATATTCTTTAAATTGTATTTTTGTAGTTTTCTTTGAAAAATAAGACAAAAATACATTAATTGTAATTATTTATTCAATGGTGAAAAAACTGGCAAAATGAAATTAAAATCTGCATCTGGTTTCAGAGGACAAGTAATCCAGCACTATTATTTGAAAGAGATAGCAAATTATACTTTGGTTGATTGATTCATATATCACCTGCAATGTGATTCATATCAGTAAAACCAGGTCTTTATGTAACTTTAGGTTGCCTGTCATGGTGGAGCCCAAAAATGACAGAAATGCACAGTATGGACAACAGGAAGCAATGAATATTTGTCAAAAGTAAAATTTCAATAAGTTTGTAAGTTTATTACATCTGTTTACATTTTAAATACCTTTAAAGACCATAATTTATCTTAAAATGACCTAAATCCTCATGCCAAATTTCTTAAAGATGTCACAGACAATTAAAAAATTGGCCTTATTGTTGCACACTGCATTTCACAGTTTCCAAATTCCATATGCAAGTTAGTTTACTGATTTAATGACAGACTGAACTATGTGGAACCAAAAACATTATTTTTAGCTGCTTTTAGCTAGCAAAGACTGTACTATAGACATGAGGAATTGTACATTTAATAAAAATCAGCTACATAATCAGAGGTTTGGTTCTGGACCATGTTATTCAGGGTATGGAAAAAAAAGTTTTGATTTATGTTTATTTGTAGTATTAGTTTGTCAAAAAACAAAGAAATCATAATCTTACTGTATAGTCTATAAACCTAATATTGCTGTTATGTTTTTAACCATTTGTTATTGTGAAAGTGGCCCTAATTCTGTCTTTGACTGGTAATATAAAGTCTTAATTCTCTAACTATGTTCGCTATTTGGGCTTCAGCCAAATGTTATATTTTTTCTGATTTGGGTTTCGACCAATTTTTTTTTTTTTAGTGCATCTCTAATTACCTAATTTAAATTAAAATAAGTATCTTTATTTTACACATTGCCTGTTAAGGTGAAGCCCAGATATTACAGAAATGCATGCTCATTAGCAAAAGACTGAATATTTGGCAACCCAAAATATTTAGCAATCAAAAGAAAATGAAAATATTTTAATGTTTTCTTCTAAATGTTTCATTTGATTCAGTTTGGATTTCAGCCAGAAATTGTCTTTTCAGTGCATCTCTAATGCATCAGTAATCCAGCACTATTATCTGAAAGACATGTTCCTACAGCAGGCGGATGTAAATCCAATCAAAATAGGCTTTGGAGGAAAAAAATAATAATAATCTTCTGTCTTTTCTGAGAATGGAAAACCTTGCTCAAGATAACCTGACTTCAAAGGGAACCTTATCAGCCCCCCAAAGCCCAGGGGACGCAGGGATCAGAACGGATAGTCCGATGGAAAAATGAAACCCGTCCCAGGGTGGATGTCATTACCAGCCTCCGATTGGTTGTCCGTGGCAACGGGGCTGGAATGTGATGACCTCATCTGTTTGAGTGCGGGGAAACAGCTGATCAGGACGGCGCAGGAGAGACCTGGGCGGTGCCACGCAAGACAAAGTGGCTCATTAGCTTTGAGCTGTTCTCCCAAGGCTAAGAAAAATTGAATTGTCTGGTCTACCTGTACTACACCAAAGTGAGCATCCAATTTGAGCCACACTGAGAGACACAGCGGCCCTCTTTGAAAATGTTCGGCTCTCTTTGTAGATGGTAAAAAGCTCAGATCTGAATGGGATTTTCTCTTCTTCTTGGGCTTTTAAAGTTGGCAGCAGGTTTTTAGCAGTTTCAGCAGTTTTGTAATGTCTTTTACCTTTTTTACTCCCGGTCAATTCATGTGTCTTAGTATCTGGGTTATATCTTGATACGGTGAAGCCACTGAAAAATGTGAAAATGTAAACACATCATCATAGACACTTTTAAAACATACTGTATGTGATGCATCAAATGTGGTCAATCAAATCTCTTCAGGAGGTGGGCAAAGAGGTTTGATTACTAAATATAAATTCATGTGGCAAAAATCTAATAAGGAGACAAACCAGATCAGGAGATCGCCGATTCGTTCATGTAGCTTCCTATCAGCTGCTGGAGCCCTGAGAGAGCACAATTGGCCTTGCTCCCTCTGGGTGGATAGATGCCGTTCTTTCCCGTCATCACTCCAAAGGGTGATGTTGATCAGCACAAGGCATCTGTGAGCTGATGTATTGGGACTGAATCGAAAACAAACCAGATAAACAGGTTTACAGTTTTTTTTTATTATTATTTTAACTGGACTGCTTTCTGGATGTTTTTTTTATGTTTTTTTTTACTTCTGTAGTATAAAAACAGAACAGTGGACATGCTTTTATTCTGGAAAGCACTCACTTCAGTGCATTTTTAAAATGAAAGCTTTGCATCCATAATAGTTTCCAACCTCATTGTTTGCTCTGTATTAAATATGATATTGTGATTTGCTGTTTTAATCTGAAGTATTTAAGACCATTCTACAAATAGCCCACCATTTCACCCTTATTCATTTCTGATATCAGATAAAGTTAACTCCTTGTTTACCAGAGAAGGAACTATAAAGTATTGTTTCTTAGTTGCAGGTTTTTGGTGTATGTGTAGGTTATTTATCATCGCTGTAATCCATGTATCACTATGTATAATGGGTGCCAAACACAGGACAGACAGGACAAATACCAAACATATTATTTATTAAATAAGGGGTCAGGCTTATAAGAATAGTCAGTGACAGGCAGGGTCAATAATAATAGCTATAGAGCTATAGAAATAGATTCAATACCAGGCGAGGATTGAGTGAAAGCAAGGGCTACTTATACTAAATGAGTCCAGGCGTGAGTAATCAGTAATCAGTAGCACGGTGAGCCGGAGTGCCGATGCGTCACTTGATCCAGTATGTCCAGAGAGTGGAGCGCAGTTGCATCTTGGAAAATGCACAGACAGTGACGGGACTAACACCTTGCACCAGTTAATGTGAAAAAAATGTAATCATTTTTAGTGCTGTCAACATTACGACCTTTCCGCATTACTGTAATTTCAAGTTCAGTTCATAGTATAGTCAGTTTACAGTCATACATTATTTTCTTAAAACATTTTAAAATTACTGAATAATACAGATTCCTTTAAATTTACCACATTGCGCAGGCTAAACCAAACTCCTAGAACACATAGCAGCCAATGCTTAGCACTTTCTATTATTCAATGTCACAATATAAATCAGCATAAAATGTGCAATATGGTACATAACGTGCAATATTTCATGAAAGGATATAATGTGAATGTTTAAATGCATTGGATATAACTGGAAAGTGAGGTAATAACCGTTAGGTAGATTACTATGGCTGTAGTGGTCTATATATAACAGATGGAGTCATTCATTCGATCAATATGTAAGTGTTGTGGGTAGTGCTACAGTTACAGTGACAGTAGAGTGAAGCTCCTATGAGCTTCACAAGGGTTGGTATCAGTTTTACCTAGGCCTTGGTTCAAGTGCACCAGTTGGTTACCATGGTGGTACAGCCAGAGTGTAAAGAACTGGTGTCAGGACTGACTGTGCTGGGATTCTGAATGATAAGAATGAGATTGACCGGTGCAATGTTCTCTTTGGGTGGGTATGTGGTGCTCTTTCCAGTCATCACTCCCATTGTGATTCTGTCTTTCACAGGCATAGAGCTGGGAACCCAACGCTTTCCTCTGAGTTTGTTGGAGCCCAGTGATATTGGTGCATTTGGTGGCAGTTTGAAACAAGCAGTGGCTGACTTCACATGCAATGAAGGAGGCAAGTGTTGGCCCTCACCCTCCTTGCGTTGGGGACATTACTAGTGATTTGGGGGGATTTTATGAATGTGGATTATTGCTTAATTGGCCTTCCAAATTGGGGAGAAAATAATGTAAATATTTAAAAGAAAATTTAAAACATGAATACTGAGAATACTGGTTGTTAAAATATGGGTCTGGTTGCCTCCAGACCCATGCAGATTCCATGCATGCTGATTTTGGAAGGCGGGGGGAGGAGCCTTCCCCCTGGACAACTAACAGGACCATCCTGGAGGCAATGGGAAGGAACAAATGTCCCATCTAGAGGTAGCAAAAAAAGAAAAGACTTTTAAAAGCAAAAAGAAGCTGGTGATTGGTTGAAAGAGACAATGCAAAACATGAGTCATGGAGAATGATAATTGTATGGTACAGTACTGTAAATATCTTCCACTACAACAACCAAAAAGTAAATTTGAGTAAATCCAAATGCATATGATAAAAAAAGTGTGTAAATATATGAAAAACTCAAGTTACTAAAAAAATGCACTGTAAAATTTCGTAATTTTAGTACATGACTAGAAGCATTGTGAGTTTTCACTGCTTTCTCCAAGCTTTGACCTCTAGACCGAAGCTGTTGACTTTGTAGTCATTACTTAATGAGTACAGATGGTGTGTTGACCACAAGAAGTGCAGCGGATAGGGCATTCTCCCTCAGGAGGGGAAACACATCACTGTGCAAAACACTCGTCTAATATGCAATCAGTGCTGCTTTGTCTCTGGCTTTTTTAAAGCCAAAACAACGCGAGTCAAAAACGCTAGCGGTCTTTGAACTGGTTAGCTGTGCTGACAGCATGTATTCTGCGCAGTTTATCAGACACAGCACTTCGGTTATTCGCCTTTTAGCGGCAGAACAGAGCAGAGGTTCACTCAGAAAGAAGGATACTTTCTGGGTACTGGATCACTAAATGATAGATGCAAGGACTGTAGATTCGTCAGTGTCTCAGGCAGAGGCCAGCAGGGTACTAGCCGTCCCAGGGGATGCCCTAAATGTGCTCTTATCTTTTTAGCTTGGAGAGCATCCACTCTGCTCTTTTACTTTGCAGTTTTACCTCATTCTCTCTCTCTCTCTCTCTCTCTCTCTCTCTCCCTCTATCTATCTCTTCCCCCCTCTCTCTCTCTCTGAATCCCCTCTCTATCCTCTTAAGGCTGGAATTGCTTTTAACTCGTGCTCTAACTGCATTACAGTAAGTGCACCACACTTTCAGAGGATGTTCTATCCGTCTCTTGCGTTTGCTCTTAATGCCTAAAAAGACGGTCATGATGGGGAGTTTCTTGTGCATTCTCTTTCATATGTCCAAATTGATAAATTATTAAGCGCAATTCACTTTATCACAGGCCAGTTATTCCAGCTGCCTGCTACTACTGCAAAGGTCTGTATTGCATTGCATGCATTGAAAAACTCAACTTCAATCTGAAATATCTAATTTAGCTTCATTAGTAATTATAGACTGAAAAACATTCATTATTAAATTATTGCATTTAATAAATTGCAAAAATAGTGGAAGGAAGTGTCAGATTGCAATGCTGTTTGTCATAAAGATACAGGTTAAACACTGATATGAGCATTCTGTAGTAGCTACAGAAATAGTGCCCTATTTTAGCAGTCTACAGTGCACCAGTCAATTGTGCATCATGCAGCTGGATTTAGGGCGTGTCCGTGTGTCTTTGGTATCGTGAGGGCACAAAAAATAAGCCTAGCACAGCTCAAAACGTGCAAAAGGCATGAAGTAATTCTCTTAATTAATCATAGGTGTGTTTTGGGTGTAACGTGAAAAGAGCCAATCAGTGTGCCAAAAAAAAACTATGAAAGTCTTGCCCGCTTTGTAATAGTGATTTTAGCATTGCCACCAAAGGAATAAATGATTGCAAAATATATAGGACATTCTAAGATCACCACCAACGTCTCTTCAAGACAGTCAGGCACCAAGACGACCCACCAAGTTTCATTGCTGTCAGAGTGTAAAATAGTATAGCACTGTTATATAGCAAGTGGAATATACAAGATAAAAAAGAATGTTCTCATAAGTAACTTTTCTTTACTTCAGCTGTTTTTTATAGCAGATCACATACCTCTCACATGTCTTGCACTCACAGTTAAAATAAAACTGCCATTAACACATGATGCTATGCACACACTCAACTTAATTCACTGCTAATGAATGTGTGGGCTTTTGATACAGCGACTAGTGCTGCCCACGAACGATCTGCTAGCTGTTTAAAAGAGAAAACCCACCAGAGCATGGATAATTCTGCTTTTTCTTTTTATGGAGAAATATAGCACCGCTCAGTGTGTTAAGCTGTTTTAACACAGGAAACAAAAAGTTAATTAAAGAAGGAAAAACAAGTACTTAATGCATAAATGCACTGATAAGCATCTCATATGCTTCTGAATACAAATTTCAGGTTGATATTTTGGTTTTACGTTCTCGCATTTCTCATGAACAAAGTAGAGCTTTGTTTTTGAAAACAGTAAACACAATGTTTGATACAGTTGTGGTATCATTTTATAGCACAGCAACGAGACAACAAACAGTACATAACACACAACCCACAGTAAAAGCCACAGTGTTAATATCACAGTGTAAACATTTTCACTCACTGTGAGTTATCCTAACAAGCCTTAAGGCCAATTTATACTTCTGTGTTTAACCCACGCCATAGCCTGAGGTGCACCTTCACAGAAATGTACAGTTACTACTAGGGGTGTGACAAGACAGTCATCTCAAAAGACAATCCGAGATAAGATGAGACAAGATGAATTGAGACAAGACAAAATGGAACATGATGAGATTAAAACATGAGATGAGACAAAATGGAACAAAATGAGATAAGGCGAGACAAGATGAGACGAGATGAGATGAGATGAACTGAAACGAGACGAGAAAAGACAAGACTAGGTGAGATGAGATGAGATGAGATGAGAGGACACGAAACACAATATTGGGTTTACAAGACAAGACAAGATTTTAACAATACAATTTAAAAATTCTAAATTTTAGAGTTAAAATATATGATATTAAATATTTTATTTACTCACAAAAGGCAAAACTGCTGGTGATTTTTTTCGGTACCACTTTAAAATAAGACTACCTTTATGAAGGGTTTATAAATGGTTTACAATTAGTTTATTAATGGTTACTAATTAGGTTGTAAATGCCTTAAAAGTCATTAATGATCAGTTATAACACATAGAAAGGGCAACAATGACCGGTTGTTTGCCAAAAAGTGAACCCACAGCCTTCTATATTGTTGCTCTTTCTACATTATAACTGTGTTATAACTGATTATAAATTATTTTTAAGGCATTTACAACCTAATTAGTAACCATTAATAAACTAGTTGTAAACCATTTATAAACCCTTTATAAAGGTAGTCTTATTTTAAAGTGGTACCTTTTTTCAGTATTTGGTAAATAATCATTTTGTAATGATATCAATCAATTTTTACTTATGTAGCAAACAAAAAAATCTCTTAAGACCCCAGTGAGGGTTCTGTATTCAATTGACAATCTCCCTAGAGGGTTTTATACAGACCTGGCAACATTGACCAATTCCACATCGCTCTGCAATGGGCAGCTTTAATTCACAACCACAGTGCAATCTGTCTCACAGGCTCCACCCACTGATTTTCCATTACTGCCACCATGCCCACTTCCTTCTTCATCATTTATTAGGGAATATTAGGGGGTTGTGTGTGTGTGGGATAGTTTGAATACACAGAATTTAGTTGTGGTGGTTTTACTGGAGGAGCATTATTATGTTGAATTAGAGGGTGAATAAGGGTCTCCACCAGCAAGATATCAGTTTAGGAAAGAAACTCCAACACAAGAATAAACCAACACTATCTACAGCTCATGCCTGCACATCCCGCTCAGTGATGTTCCCTGTAAAGATTATTTTGAAGGTGCAGGTGTAGAAGTTCTGCAGCACCTTGGAGGGCTGGCTAAAATCCCCCTGGTGTCCGAGGTGGAAGAGATGCTGACGGACTTTCTTTCGCCCGGGAGCTGATGTGGCAAGTCCATGACAGGTCCTGTGAGGTCCTACCTGAAACTGTCTTCGCTTTCCACTGCAGCCCTGTTGTTTCATATAAATTGGTAGATTCTCTCTTGTGCTGTACTGCAGTCTATCTCCTATTTCTTAAGTTGCTGATGTTTTAAAGGAGATTTGTGTATTATTGTATAATTATTATTATATTTAGAGCAAATTTAGATTGTGGTGATACATTATCCTGAATGAGTAATAAAAAAAAACACAGTCGACACTTCAGTCGAAATGTCATCAAAGCACACGCTTTACACATGCATTTCTGGACAAGCTGTGAAATTAAGAACCATTACTAAATAAAGTGGTGAGAGTGGAGAGAGGTGCTTGAGAAATTACACAAATACAGTAGTTAACATTTTTTTAAGGTAAAAATGCTACACAATGTTGCTTTTAGCATTTTTTATACAAGAAAGTTTCGAAAAGTTAGAAAGGTAACAGGGTGTAAGTTAAGTGAGAGTGAGTGGTCAGGACTGAGTAATATTATGGAATTACAGTATTTTATTATTCAAGGTAAAATGCTAAGTATTTTTTCTTTAAGCATTTTCATTAACAAGCAGGTGCAATGAAAAAAATGTGAATGATTCAGAAAAAAAATCTGAAAATAATCACATACAAAAGTAAATTAAAACTAAAAAAAGGGAAATAATAAAATAAGGGAAAAATGATTGAGTAAATTTAAAGCAGCATTATTTCTTTTCTTTATTTCTTGCTCCTGTGCTCCCCCTACAGCTGGGAGGTGGAATTTGCACTATGACCCACCACTTTCAGAGCACACTTGTTAAACATGCATTTCTGGACAAGCTGAGAGATAAAGAACCAACACAAAAAAAGCGAGAGTGAACTGAAATGAACTGAATAGTAGACTTATATTACAAAATTATAGTATTTTCTTTTTTGTTTTAAGGCAAAAAATGCTACATAATTTTTTTTTATAACAAGCAAAACCAATAAAAAGGAGAGAAAAAAATCATTTCTGGGGTGAGGGAATTTATTGCAGAGAAGAATTCATCATTGCTCAACACATACTTTAAATAAAGAACCATGATTCCTCGTTGTCATTATCTTACGCTCACCTTCTTCTCACCCAAACCCCTTACCACGAGCCTCTCTTCCGAGCTTCTCTGACCTACGATGTGCCAGGGTGTTAAAGTGTTAGCACACATACCTCTGCAGCAGCCCCTGAGCAACACCTCACCACTGACTGATAATGGCTTTCAGAAAGCTGAGCATCTGCTCTGTGCTATTTTTACTCCTTGATTCCCTGCCCAGCTCTGTCTTCAGGGGGAGGCGGCGGCGGTGGTGGTGGTGGTGGTGGAGGTGGTGCTGGTGGTAGTGAGTGTATGTGTGTGTGTGTGTGTATCTGTTGGTGTATGTGTATGTGAGTGCGGTTGGGGGTGGGGATGGGTACGGGTAGGGTTGGATGGGGTGGTTGAGAGGGGGAGGAGGGGTTTGTGGAGATGAGCTACCTTGCAGAGCATGCTGAGAGCCCCAAGCCAGACGCCTAAAGCCCGAAGCTGCTTCAGGATGCAGTCAGGCAACGCGACACCGCAGGAATCCTCCTGCCCTCTCATCACTTTAAAAGGGTCGGCCATAAGACTCCACATAATACTCCCCGAGTGAAGCGGCCAGCTTGCTGTGAAGCCCTGCCAGCTTATCAATAGGAAAAGCTCCGCCCGCCTCGGCCCGTCTTATCTCGGATTCAGAAAGAGTTCTGTGTCAACGGCAGCTGAACTCGTTTAGTCGATGCTTTCTTTCATCTGATGTTTATTGATGTGCGCTTGTCTCCCAGGGCCTTCCTTCCACTTTTTATCAAACCCTGTATTACAGCAAAGAAGAGAAAGAGATAGAGACAAAGCTGACTGCTGCTCTATTAGCGATCAACGCTAAAACGCTGCAAAACGCATGTACCCATCTGAAGAAACAAAGGGGAAAAAAAGACGTGCGCAAAACACGAAATGAGCAAACGATGAGTCCTCCTCATTTCCATGCCGCGCATCCGTCTGCACGGTGTGGGATGTTCTAATCCCGAGCACTTTCGCGAGGATCCCACTCATCCATTAATTAACAGACTCCTGGTTCCTCTTACAGGGCCTATTTCAGGATCCGAAATGAAGAAATAATTTAGGATCTTACGTCAAGAGGACGGGGAGTTCAAAGACTTCAAAAGACGTTACAAGACAAGGATGAACCAGTACAGTCAACAAGAAAAAAAGCTGGAGCTGAAGAATTGACTAAGTAGAAAGGCCTAATTCCAATGGAAATTTGAGGCCTGCTTTGATTTGGGAAGCGCACTCGCTAGGGTACCTAATGCACAAGAATAATGAAGTCCCTGGGCATCATGACAAATAGCTAAAGATAGATAAAGGCCTACATACAGAAGACAGGTTCGAGGCGGAAAAATATTTGGGACGCTGTGTAAAGTACATAAATGCAAAAATAAGAAAGAAACCATTTTATTCACAAAAGAATATAGAACAAATGTTAAAACTGAGACTTAATCATTACCATTTGATGAAAAAACATAAAAACACGTTTAAAAAAAAGGAGAATATGGACGAGCAATGTCCTGTTGAAATAGCAGTACCAGTACCAGTACAGTTAACAAGACAAGAACAATAAATATAGGTAAAGGCCTACACAAGAGGCCATACCTCAGTAAACTAGACCAAAAAAAAAAACAGGACACTGTGTAAAAATAAATGTAAATTATTTCATGAAAAACAAAACATAAAAAAAAACACTTTTCAAAAAAAGCAGCATGTGGACAAGCATTGTCCTGTTGAAATAGTGCACTAGTACAATGAACAAGAAAAGGGAGACCTGTAGAATTGAATAAGCAGAATGGCCTAATTCCAATGAATATTTAAGCCCATGACAAATAGCTAAAGACAGCTAAAGGCCTTCACAAGAGGCTATACCTCAGTAAACTAGATGAAAAACAGGACACTGTGCAACTAAATGTAAAATGAAAAGTGAACTTTATAAAGAAAATGAAAAGAAACTTTATAAAACAATATATTTCAGAAAAATGTTTCTAAACATACAATTTTGCGAAGGCTTCCAGATATCCCACGATGGACAGTACATAATATCATAAAAAGATTCAGAGAAAGGAATTCTTGTTCGTAAAGGACAAGGCAGACGGTCAATATTGGATGCTGGTGATCTTTGGGTCCTCAGGCGGAACTGCATGAACTACAGCCGTTTTTTCTGCACTGGAAATCACGACATGGAACTCTCTCAGGAATATTTCCAGAAATTTTTGTCTGTCACCACATTTCAAGTTATGCAAGCTAAAGCTGTATCACGCAGAGAAGAAACTATATGTCCAAGCCAACATGATCCAACAGTGCTGAAATTAGAAATGAGGAATTTTGATTGATTTGACCACAAAACATTTCCATTTTTCCATTTTTTTTTTGCCTAAATGTGTTACTTTCAACTGATATGTGTTTTATCTTTCATTGTGGATAAAATATTAAATAGTTCATGTGAATAATTTGCAAATCACTACATTCTGTTTTTTTGTGTTTAACACAATTTAATTGGGAATGTAATTAGTAGGAAACTCGGAAACTGAAGTCTGTTAAGATTTTGATGATGTCCGTGAAGCTCATTTTCCTTCTTTTTTTTGACAGCTCACCATGGAGGAGCGGTACAGTAAGCTCAGTGTATTTCTGGCTATTGCATAAGCACCCTTGTGGCACCGGAGCTGCACAGACACTAACACAGCAAGACATGCAACGAAGAGTCCTTACATAACCAATATTTTATTTTGATTTTTTCACCACATAAATTTTGTTACATTTATTTTGTCCTCTGAATTCCACACTCATGCAGATTCCTTTTTAACAGCAAATAAAAAGCTGAGTCAGCCGAATTTCTCTAATGGCAGCATCGCTTGGCAAACATGATTATTTATTTAGTTATTTTGCTCATTTATTCATTCATACAAAAGTCTGAATATGCCATATTTAATAGACCCTTCTGTCTGACCCAGATGTCCAGCGACAATGGAGCTCGCTTGCATGAATCAGGATTAGTTGTATTGACGCTGCTATTAACGGCTCGCCGTGATTAATTGCGCTGCTTTAATTACGTATTGAAAAGCAATTACCAGCTGTTCGTTTAGCACAGAAAATGTTTGTTTCGTTTCGTTGTTCTTCTGAGAATGTCCTTTCTGGAAGAGTGGAATAAAAAGCTTTTAGTCATAAAGAGAGAAAGAAGTAACTTCATAGAAGTTGTCAGAGTTAGTTTTGTGTGTTGTTTTGTAGGAGTTTTATGCTTGGAATGAAATATGTGTTGGATAATTTATGCAGGAAACTTTTCCATTCTCATTAGAATATGAAGCCTGAGAACATTCATCTACTCAAAGTGTTCCGTCATGTTGGTCGTTTTTGGCACATGCCATTGCACTCTCTGGTATTAATGTAAGTGTTTTACGCCCGTTTTGGCTCACTGATGTGAACAAGGAATGGTAGACTGGCTGGATGGATGGATGGATGGATGAAGAGACTGATGGATACATGGATGGATGGACAGATGGATCTCTTATAATTAAAAAGATGCAACGATTAGTCTAAATAATCGATTAAAATCTGACAAATTGACGACTCCAAATGATCTTTGTCGACTAATCGTTAAGTTGTTGCACTACAGAAAGTACTGGGGACAGAACTCAATTTAACACTTAATTTGGACTGTGTCTCCAAAAGTGAACAAACACATCAGATTACATATTTCTTCACTAAAAAGAAGCACTTTTTTCACATTTAAAGGACAATGTTCTGGGCAAGTGAAGGGCATTTAAATCCCATATGTAACTGTTTCCATCGATAGAACCAAGAGTTATACCCACAACAGAAATAATCATTGACTAATTGACAATTGAAGAATTTCAGATTGGTCAACTACCAAATAATTTTAAGTTGCAGCCCTACTGTTTTGTTATTATGCTTTAAAGACACATACTGTATATTGTAAAAAAAGTTGCCTTTGTGGTAGTGCAGATGAGAGTTGGGCAGTGGAAGCCAGGATTCGCCACAGGAAGAGGAAGAAGAGCCGAAATACTGCCACGTCAATTCCAACACCAAAGTGATTTTATTAAATAATCTAAAACGACTGTAAGAATATGGAGGAGTTTTGCCTTACTATGGTCATTGTTCATTGATTAAAGGGTTAATCTGTGTGTTACTATATCAGCATTTTACTTAATCAGTATGTTATTCAAGCATTTAGCATGATTCCTGATGATTCAAGTATATTGTGTCTTTGTGCTTAACGCACAAGGCCGGGTTTTTTTTCCTTGCAACTCAGCATGATTGATTCCACAAGTGTCCAGAGATACTGTGGTTTTGTTCCCAGCGGAGACAAGACTTTTGTACATGTAATCTATAGCTGAGAAGGTTGAGGTGACCAGGTTCTCGGCTGAGGTATAGGATGAAAAACTGCTTAGGTGTCAAGATCCGGTGTGGGGTGAAGCGACTTCCCACACACACAATTGGACTAAGGCCAGGTCCTTGTCTGTACTTATTAGACTGGACTGTTTAGTGAGGAGTTGAGTTGGGCGGGGGTGAGCTTCTCCCTGTTTGGACTAGAGGGCGGGAAGTCCTGGTCAGACAGCTGAGAACTCTGGAAACCTCAACTTTCTCTCACCTTTGGGGTTTTCCTCTTGTTTTAACCTTTTTCATTTCAATTCATTTTTAATCATCTTTTTTACTCATTTTTGATGTATCCAAAAAAACTGTTTTGCTCAGAAGATTTTTTGAATAAAATCTGACGGAACTACAATTTTTGGACTGGATCTTCTTTTCTTCTTCATGACGTATCACGCCTGATACATCAGAATTCGAACAGTAGATCAATAATCTTTCACTACAAAAAATAGAAACAAAAAGGAAAACGGAAATAAAACGGGTCCAAACAGGCCAATGTCAGAGCGCACCTGCCTCTTAAAGCGAATGACAACTGGCACACTGATTGGTTTATTTCACGCTACTAATTTCAGAGAATTAATACAGGCCTTTTGCGTGTTTCGAGCTGTGCAAGATGTTTTTTTGCAATCTTGCGATACCAAAGACACAACAACATGCCCTAAATCCAGCTGCGTGATTCTGGGTATGGGAATTGACTGGTTATGCTATAGATCACTAAAATAGGACCCTAAGAGTGTGTTGTGCTCTATATACAAGTGGATCAGGTGCAGCAGTGCTGCTGGAGGTTTTAAACACTGTGTTCATTCACTGTCCACTATCTTAGACACTCCTACCTACTGTAGCTGGTCTTCCTTGTAGATAAAGTAAAGTCAGAGACAGAACATCTGGTCAACATCTAGTCCAACATCTAGTCCTTTATCAGTGGGCACAGGATGCTGCTTACAGGACGCTGTAAGCAGCATAGGGTCTGGAATTTTGAAGAACAGGATAAAAGGAGGACAATGAAGTATGTAGAGAAACAGATACTACAGGACTACAGGCTGTAGTTATAGAAAATACTGTTTGTACAGCTTGGATGGATAGATACTCCATACAAATTCCATAATAATCGCAAAAATATCGTAAATATTTCAATTCAAGGACTCTAGGAAATCTGAGGATCTGAAGTTTCCTCTCCTCTCACATTTACACTTTCCTTTTTCCCACCTGTCAAGTAGAACCATCATGAGGCGTGGGCAGATAACTTCTCTTCTTTTGAGGCAATTTCCTTTCATATATTTTTCATGCTTTATGAGTCATGTTTTTTAGAAAGTGGCTGATTTCCAAAAGCCTCGCAATCTACCAACACTCAACCCCAAGGTCTTTGGTTGCGTATTCTTCACTCGCCGATCAATACAGCACACTCCACAGGATAAAGATAGTTCTAAAAGTCAATACGCAACCCTGACACAACGGGGCATTGAACGCAAGCTTTTAAGCTCTGGACACTGAAATTATCTCTGTATTTTTGTGGTAAACAGAGGTATGTGTGTACTCCGCAAATATGAGGAGTATATGAGAGTATGAGATCTGGTTAGTTCTTGGTTTATAGGTTTGTATATTGCAGTTGAATGGGATAATAGGATCTGAGTGCATTGCGGTTGGATTTGCTTGGATTTTGATGTATATGCTTGACTGGATTTGTCATTTCAATCGTATTTTCCATCCCATTTGTTTTCCAAATCCAATTTACGCCTAATCAGAGAAATGTTAAATCTGTGACATGCTGGCTGGGTTTGGCCCAGTGACTAAATGCAGCGTTCTGTTTGCGCTGTGATATCATTACTGATCTGTTTGTCCTACAACTGACTTTGTCTGCTCCGCTTTTGGAAATGTAATTTGGAGATGCGATCTCTTGTCACTGAAGCAACCACTCAATTGCCAGCAAACAGGCTGCGCCTTAAACTCCGGCAGGGAGAAGAGACAGAGCGGCGACAGATGCAGCTTCCAGAAGAGTAATTCCTCTTTTATCCTTCGGCATTAGAGTCGAGCTCCCACTGAGAATCCAGTGATGTCTCGCAGTGTGGCCCTGTGGCGCTCGGCGTCTGTGTGTGACAGACTGACTTATCACTCTCACACTTTCCCAACAGACCTATCCAATCAATGGACTATTTTGGGGTGGGTGTTAAAAGGGATTTTTTTTTAATGATTTTTGACAGAGAACTTAAGTCGTGGGTTAAGGTTGCGCCAATAGATGCGTGTAGATTATGCCCATAAGAAGTTACACTCATCCTCATAAAAAAAAGTCGCACCCAGAAAGAAATTAAACATGATGGGTGATATATTGGACATGCTGTCAACACTTCTACCACCCCTACTGCAAAATCTGCAGGAATATTTAAGCTACATCGATTGGATTATCGCAGGACACCAATAGGATTCTCTACTACCCCTTGCCGAGACGTCTGGCATTTTGTGTTAGATATGCAGTATGTATGCATTATACATGCGTTACATACAGTACTATTAGTTGCGAATATCAGTCAGTGTAAATATTAAAGCATTTATTGTTCCTGGTAACCTTTGACTTCCTTCAGAATAGCATGGAAATCTGTCACTTACTACAAAAAAAAACCTTTGAGAATGTTACTAAAAGAATTCACTTTGTGAAAAGAATATTTGACTAGTATAACATCACATTTAATCTTCTTACATAATCGTGTATACTGTAAATTTCAATTGTGCCACCAAAACTGTTCTAAGGCTATTCTAAGACTGCATGATGTCCAGAAGACATCTGACGGTATCCTGTAAGATCTGGCACCAAGACAGCAGCAGCAGATCCTTTTAAAGTCTTAAAAGCAGCAGTACTTTGAGCAACACTGGTGAATATCGTCCCTGTCGCACATTGAATTTCACCATCAGAACAATGTTAGCATGTGTTTTTAAAATGTGCTTGGCTGTTTTTATAAGGCCAATAAGCCAATATTGGGCCAATATAAGCCAAACACCAGTTGACACCCAACATCAGGCCAGTGTAAACCCATCAACAAGCACTGGTTGACAACCAATATATATACTAGAGTTTAGATTTTCTGCCCAAGCCTGAGCCCCACAAATTTCCTCGGGCCTGACCGGGTCACCGTCAGAAGACCTCTGATGGTGTCCTGTTAGATCTGGCACCAAGAAGATCCTTTTTAAGTCCTATAAGCTGGAAAATAGGTCCAGATAGCAGCATTCGGGTTGAATGTGTACAGGCCAAATTAAGCTGGATCGTAGCTCTAATATATACCCAATAACAACATTACTCGTCAGATATAGTATACTATATATAGTATAGTAGTGTTATTCAAAGGTAATTAATGTTGTTAAACCAAAGTTGGGCTAATGTATATTTGCTATCTCAGTGGCCTCCATGGATCTTGTCATCTAGCCATCATACTTTGGCCCTGGTAAAAGCAGTTTAGATTGTTATGCTTACCAGCAAACCAAGAAAATCAAGAACTCACTTTCTTTCTCTTTTCTTCAATGGTTTTAATCTTAGGGCTCATGTTTTTTTTTAGAACGCTTAAAAATTCCTATTGATCTTTCATATTGATTTGGATCACTTGCTTCAGACACAATGCAAAAAATGAGCTGAAACACATTTAGAATGTGATGTCACAAGCAAAGCCAGACTGAAATTTTCTATGATGATTTTTTTTCTTGGTGTCGATGTACCTGCTGATTATTATATAGTATGAAGCAAGGACTCTGCAATTGCTGGAATTGTTAGGGTATGTCTTGGTGATTAGTATGATGTGTGACCACATCTGTTCATCAAACCTGGTTAATATAAGCTTTAACAGAAATACTAATAAAATACAATGCATTTACCTCAGCGGTGCTATTTTTAAGTTATGCATTCATTTTAAGTAAACTGATGCTGAACATAACAAGTAATGCTAAAGCATTTATTTTTGTTTAATCTGTATGAGTTAAATGTAAAATGAACCTAAACTCGCTGTTTGTCGGCACTTTTTTCTCACTCCTTTTTTTTACTGCCTGTAATTTTCGGCCAAATATGTCACTATAAAAATTGTGTATAAAAAACAGTGGCAGACAAGAAATTCAGCTCTTTATTTAGACACCTATTTCCCAGTCTTGCAGAATGCAGCTCTCAGTGGCCGGTGGCTAAGCTAGCAACTAGCCTGCCTGAGGACAGAAGAGGGTCAATATATTCTGCCCTGGATTTAGCTAACGGTGATCTCAGTAAACTCCCTGAGTTTACAAAATCCCAAAGTGGGAATTTGACATACAGGAGGTAGCTCAATTAAATACAGGCTAAAACGAATTACAGCTCACAGTTTTAGCGCTAAAGCTAAGCAGCCTTTAAACCATTTCAGGCCAAATATACAAACACACACAGCTCAGTCCCCACAATACCATTATACCCAGCAATATCATTTTTCACCCCCCCCCCCTCCCTCCCTCCACCCCCACCTCTACCAATCACCAAAAGAAAGGGTATTGAAGGATAGGAAGGCATGCAGGCATTTTCAATTTGCATAATTGAGTATATTCATAAATCTTCTTAATGAGTGTAAAGATAACATGTCATTTTAACATCATTTAGTAGTTCCTGTGGACAACAATAATGCATAAAATATTCAACAATTTATTATTTATTTATTACATTTTTTTTATTGCAAACCTCAAAGGTCTTTGAAGGCATGTGGTTAAGGTCTAGCACAGAACCAACCTTAAACCAATATTATTCTCATGTAAGTAACCTGTGGGTAAAGGTACATAAGTAAAATTGTAATACTAACCCAGCTAACACGATTATCCTCTTAGAATGAGCCTCTAATGTTATATTTCTGCTGTAGCAACATTTTCCCTCATGTTGTAGCAAAATGTTCCCTCAATGTAAATTTGTCCAATTCTTCAGTTTGTAAGGTAACAGGAAACCTTCCCTCAACCTGTAACTTTAAAATAACATTCCCAAAATGTTGCTTAGGAACATTGTAAGGAATGTTTAGAAGAACATTCATGCAATGTTTTTAGAACGCTCTATGTACGTTACTGCAGGAACGTTTTCTCCTAACATTGAGGGAACATTGAACGAGGGCATGCAGCATTTTTTAGAATGCTTTATGTACGTTAATGTATTAACGTTTTCTCATAACATTGAGGGAACATTGAACGAGGGCATGCACCATTTTTTTAAACACTCTATGTTTGTTACTGCAGGAACATTTTCTTCTAACATTAAGGGAACATTGAACGAGGGCATGCACCACTTTTTTTTAAACACTCTATGTACGTTACTGCAGAAACATTTTCTTCTAACATTGAGGGAACTTTAAACTAGGGCATGCACCAATTTTTGAACGCTCTAAGTACGTTACTGCAAAAACATTTTTTTCTAAAATTGGGGGAACTTAGAAAGAGAGCATGCACCATTTTTTTAGAACGGTCTGTGAATGTTACGGCAGGAATGTTTTCTTCTAACATAGAGGGAACTTTGTAAGAGAGCATGCACCATTTTTTGAATGGTCTAAGTACGTTACTGCAAAAACATTTTCTTCTAACATTGGGGGAACTTAGAAAGACAGCATGCACCATTTTTTGAATGCTCTCTGTACTTTTCTGCAGGAACATTTTGTCTAAACATTAAGGAAACTATGAACTAGGGCATGCACCATATTTTCGAACACTCTATGTACGTTACGGCAGAAACATTTTCTTCTAACATTGGGGGAACTTTGAAAGAGAGCATGCACCATATTTTTAAACGCTCTATGTATTTTACTGCAGGAACATTTTCTTCTAACATTGAAGGAACTTTTCTATAACGTTAGCCAGAATGTCAGAATGTTCCATGTTAGCTGGGAACGCAGCTGACCCCTGCTGTCAGCATTGCTGCTAACCTAGATTACTAAGTGATAGTAAGTGTAATACGTAATGCGCAAAGCTTTATTTTTTTGGTAGAGTAAAGTTTAAGTAGAGTGTAAAAATTAACTGCAACCCTAGTGTTTATTGGCCTTCCTTAATAGCATTAGCGACAACAAAATTGAGAGAAAATGCTGAAGTGTGTTTTTTAATTTCTAATTTTCATTAAAAGGAGTATTAAAGAATGCAAAGTTTTTCTCCAACTTTTTTTTCGCTTCAACTCCACAAAAATTCTTGTTCAAGGCCCTGAACATCAGCATTCAGTGTTTGCACTTGATCTCATTCAGTTTATGGCTCTAATACAGTAATGCGGTTAGGTGCAGTCATTTGCAATTACTTGGTAAATACTGCAAATTGATTGGAGCGCCGGCCTCGGAGGCATCCAAGCACACGTTTAATTCATTAGAAATAGAGGAGGGGAGAGGGGGCGCGGCAGAATGGAAGTTTACCAATTTATTCCTGATGAAACACATTGCCCTTAGAGAGCGCGGGGCTGCGTTAGTCATAAGCCGAGAGAGGGGATTGGACGAGGGGACTGCTCTACTAAAAAGTCTGATTAAACACCACTCGGAGAGCGGCGCGTTTAAAAATGAAGACGTGATTTGAGCGGACCGTCCAATTATGAAAGCACGCCTTCAGCCAGCAATTTAAAGTTCAGCTCCAGATCTGCGCGTAGGGTTTGTTTCCCAGCCAATTCTCTTTGCATGGTTGACAGCGAGGAGCGGTAAATAAGAGTGTGAGTGAGGCTCACGCTGGGCTTCTATTTCAGAGCTGTTTTTGGAGTTAGTTACAACTAGTGGATGACACTATGTCGGAGTGGTTTGTTGTGCAGACTTCAGCAGGAAAGTGGATGAGGCTTCAGCAGCTCAGCTATGCATAGAGGACAATCTGACAGTTCCATCTGCCTCAGTTTTTCTTTTTTTCACCCTTTTTTTCCAGAGGAGACACACACACACATACACACAGAGTAATGCACATCCACAGCCACACAGCAGCACAGCAGTTTACCTGCACACTCTCGTCGTCTGTTGTCTGATATGACATCATTCATATCAAATTGTTCTCCTGGCATGGAGTCACTTTTCCAGAGATGACACTCCCTCCCGTCCACAGCCGACTGACACGACTGCTTGATCAAAAAATCTGTGCGTAACAAGGCAAGACACAAACACGCACTCACTGAGCGCGTTCAAAAATGCACACATTCGGCACATATTCAGCGCAGTGGTACTCATTTAGGCATTGGTGTAATGATGTTGGAAGTGTTTCTTCGGGTCTGTTACTACATTGAAAAACATTAAAAAACACATGATGCGCTTGATGCGAGTCTATTGGAGTATTATTGCTGACAATACTCATGTGCATCTTTTAATATAGTGGTTCTAAAAAAAAGTGGTTCTCAAAGCATGTTAAGGTGGTACACGAGATGTATTCAAATATTAAGGACTGAAATCCTTTCTGAAAGTTTCCACCTGTAATTTTCCTAACATTACATTTGTTTGTCTTGAATGCTTTACCTGTTAGAACTTTTATATAAGATACATTTCAGTTCTTCACTCTTAGAACAACAGTTTTATAATGATTAACAGTTATTATTATCTGTTTTATTGGTTTTTTATTTAGGGTCCTCAGTGTAGCGCTGTCAGATGGCATTTACGGATAGCACTAAGCTCTGCTATCCAAGGCTAGCGCTGCTGCTAATCACTGCTAGTGCTGCTGCTAACCACACTGTTGAAAATATTGGCTCTTTACTCACCAAGATAAATGTTTTTTAGCATAAACATCTGTGTAGATTAATATTCAGTGCTTGTTTTACTTAGAACTACAGTATTTATATATACAGTGTACAGTATAATTATTAATAGTTGTTATTATTATCAGTTTCACTGGTCCTAGAGTTAAACCCTGTGGAACAGACAGACAGTCATTGGGCTTGATGTTAACCCAATGTTGACCCAAGGTTTTAAAAGATATATGAATCTGACTTCCAACTAAAATCCACTGTACACTGTTGAATTTTGATGTACTGTATTTTTCACACTATAAGGTGCACTGAAAATTCCTTAATTCTTGAAACTCCCACAAATTAGCAGTGCACCTTATAATCCAGTGCACCTTATACGTATATGAATTATACCAGTCAGGTTGTAAGGAGCAGTAAAGCCACTATGCTGAAGTACAGCATTGTAAAAAAGTTGCTGGACCAGAGGTGAGTAAATTGGACTGTAACCTGCATGTTTACTGTGTTAAAACAAGCTACATATGGTGAACCGTTAGCTGATAGCACCCTGGCTTAAAGGAACACTCAGGGTTCTTCAGTGTAGCGCTGTCGGGCAGCGTTTACTAGCGCTAAGTGCTGCTGCTAACTGCACTGTTGAAAATATTGGAAATCTAAGCTTACTGTACATAAACATAAGCACTTCATTTGCTCAAATAAACAGTTTTCAGGAGGGAAATGTGCTTAGATTAACACTCAGCACTCGTTTGACTTTGAAAGAAAATGTTTTTTTAAGATTTATAGTTTATATGTTTACTTAGGTGCTTCCCCCTGCTTTCCCATTAAAAGGGAAACATGGAGACACCCTTGTTCCTTACTATTGTCACACCTTGTAATAATCCAATGTGGCTTATTTATTTTAATAGACCAGAAAATAGATGTTCATTGATAATGTGCCTTATAATACGGTGCACCTTATAGTCTGTAAAATATGGTAAACTTGATTGTTCTTTTTCTTTTTTTTTTACTAAAATTTCAAAGTAAAATGATGTTGGACATCAGTGTGTGTTTAACGCATTTCTGATGGCAAATTTCTGTCTGTTGGACATCGTTCATATGAAATCGTCCTCTTGGTGTGGTGTCAGTTTTCCAGAATCGTCACTCCCTCCCTTACCACAGCACACTGACAGGTTGGATTTAAAATCTGCACATAACAAGGCAACCCAGGCGAGCAGAGACAATTTCAAATGCTGTTTGCTTCATTTGGTGGCCTGGAGCTAGGTGACAAAGTCCAGCTCATCAAAAGCTGGCGCGTGAGTGGTGGCGGCAATGCTGTCAGCTCCATCAGAAAACAGCGAGAAGGAGAAGAAAGATGGAGCGAGAGAAAAAAAGCAAGAGGAGAAGAGAAGGGTGAGATGTCCTTCAAGTGTGAAGAGAAGGAGAGGGAGAGAGAGAGAAAAAAAGAGAGAGAGAGAGAGAAAAAGAGAGAGAGAGGTGGGAGAGAGTGTTAGAAGAAGTGTGGCCACATGGCCCTCATGCTGGGCCCCGCTCAGCTATCATAACGCAGCACACAGGCTTTGACAGGAGGGCCCACACAAGGTTAACAAGATGCAAAATTATGACCGCAGAAGCTGAGATCTTCTTCTCTCTCTCTCTTTCTCTCTCTCTTTCTTCCTCGCTCAGTTTTTTTTTTTTTTTCATCGACTAGGACAGAACACCGCCTTTTGTGCAGAGATTCACCCCGAGTACCCCCGGGTTGTCAGACCTGACAACACCGCAGGCCTCCTCTGGCATGTCACCGTGTTTGCCGGCATCAAGCGGCAAAAGACTGAGCGAGATGCTATTAGAAGGGGATTGTGAGAAGAGATGAAAAGGTGTCATGTGCTCTCGCAGGTGAGGTGGGAGAGAAGTGGAGAACAGCTTTTCACTCCATGACCTTCACCCTCATCTTTCAATCAACCTGGAGTGGATACTTGTCACAAGGAAGGCTGTGAAGGCTGTGGAATCAACAGAAACTGAAATCCAGTGTTGAGTTGTTAGAACTGTGGTGAAAACCAAGCTAGGCAACAAAGAACTCATATAACCCATCCAAATCATTGAGCTTAGGTTCACTACAATCACTCCTATGGCCACAGGTGTATAACAACATTCTATGTGGCATCATTTCGATAAGCTTCTGCAATGTCACAATATTTAGTATTTTAATCCAGTGTTGCGTTCATTTTCCACCAAGATCTTTGAGCATTGATGACAGTAGAGTCTGACCGCTGCACAAAGTCTTCTCCATCCAGCACATCCCAAAGATTCTCAATGAGGTTAAGATCTGGACTCTGTGGTGAACAGAACAATCCAAAACGTGTGAAAATGATGATCTCATGCTCCCTGAAACACTTTTTCACAATTCCAGCCCCATGAATCCTGGCACTGTTATCTTGGAATATGTCCGTATATGCCCATCAGGGAAGATAAAATCCATTGATGGAATAACCTGGTCTAGATTTAGTATATTCAGGTAGTCAGCTGACCTCATTCTTTGAGCACATACTGTTGCTGAACCTAGACCTGATCAACTGCAGCAACCCCAGATCATTTGCTTAGTTAAATCCAGATGATGATTTTTTTTGGTCAGGCACTGTATATATATATATATATTGCAACAGGGTATTTGACCCTCTGCATCTTATTAATAATATAACATAATAATAACATAATAATACCAGCTTGGTCTCATGAGGAAATAGACTAATTTCACCATTTCAGGATTTGTACAATGTGTACACTATTAAATTTAGTTGGACCCTCACGCATATGCACAATATACAGTATATATTCAACCCAGATATTTAAAAGCAATTTGAGAGTTTTACAAAGTATTTCACATTTCACAACCAACTCTAAATGTAATATAATTCTCAATTTAAACCTTAACCTAACATATACCTCAAATTAATCGTCACCTACACCTTAACGAAATCCTCAATTTAAACCTAAACCTAAAGTATACCTTAACGAAAACCTACACTTAATTAACTAGACCTCAGTCTAATCCTAAAATACATCACAGTCTATATCAAAACTTAATCTACACCTCAACCTAAACCTTAATTTTATTTATGACATCTGAATATAATTCTGAAGTTAATCATAACATAAACACAATCACAGAAGAATGTAAACGTCTAACCGCTTCTGTGAGTTTCAGTAAAAAAAAAATTGAGTGATCAAAGATGAATTTCCACATTGTGGACAAATAAGTCTATTCTATTCTATTCTATTCTATTCTATTCTATTCTGGAAAGCAAAATATAAATAAAAGCAACATAAATGTAGCTGGAGTAGCACTGTTTTCTCAATTGTTTTTCGAGCACATGGCACGTAGGTTTGGCAAAACAGTGCCAGTAGTGCAAATGTGCAAATTAATTTCTTGTTGCACACTTTAGTCAGATATATACAAATTATATGAGGACATAAAGTCTAATGTCTCTTAAACTGGTTTCACAAGGGGATTTAAGTACAGTGTTCTTCAGTTGCCATATCAGACACCAAATCTGAAAGCAGAAGAACCTCTTTGGGATGTGACAGAATGAGAAATCCATACCACATAGAACTGCATCTGTTTTAATAAAAAATAATATAATAAAAGTTGCCTTCTTTCGTTATTATTCCAGAAGCAGCCTGAGCTGCTGTAGGCAGATATATGTAAATGTGTTGGGTTTTTGACATCTCAAAATATACATAATAAAAGAGTTGTTTTCCAGCTTAGTTCCCAAATTAGGAACGGATATTAAACGTAATGGGTACGTTCTGAAATTTTCTCAAACTCATTTACAGCAAAGCTTCTTTATGGCTACAGTTTACTGACTAACCAAAATCCTGCAGACAAGTGCTGCAGTATTTTTTATTCAATATTGGATTTCCTTTGTTTCAAATTGGCAGTTTATTGCTTTATTATATTTACTCTAACACATTTTTTTCTGAGGAGATAAAATGATTGGTGGTTCCTAAGGATGATATCAGTTAGGGAAGTGTTACTTGTTCCTGGTCCTAGCCACATTTTAGTGCCTTTCCTGTAAATTAACTTTTGTTGAGAGCAGAGAAAGTACTAAAAATACTGCAAGAAAGTGGGCCTCCAAAAACAAGGTTAAACAGCTCCTTTAAACCTGGGTTTATCATTCAGATATAATAGTTTCTAATGCAGCAACTTTTGTGAATTATTATTAGTTACTGTTTGGTTTATTATATCTTGTATAATAAACCAGTCTCACAGGGTTGTATTATGAGGCCTATGTGGTTATAAAAGTAACTGTGTAAAAGTGTGGGATTTCATTCAGGATGCAATGGGTTAAATACTTGCTTAAGATCTCAGAATGTTCACAAAATGCCCTAGACACACCAACCAAATGTGTTGGTATTATTGTGTTTTGTGGAGTCCCACAGGGTTATATTATGGGGCCCATTACATTTTGAGTGTAACTTATTTTGGGCTTCCATACAAAGATCAATGGGTTAAAAATACTGGCTTAGGATCTCAGAATGTTAAGAAGGAGGCCTATTTTGGGAAGTCACATAAACTATCGTGAATTATTTGGTTGCAGGTTGACAACTACAGACCGGTCTCACTGCTACCCTTTCTCTCTAAAACACTAGAAAGAGCTGTTTTAAATCAGGTCTCTGGCTTCCTCTCCCAGAATGACCTTCTGGACCAGAACCAATCTGGGTTCAAAAAAGGACACTCTACCGAGACGGCTCTGTTGTCTGTGACTGAAGCGTTGAAAACTGCCAGAGCTGCAGGTCAGTCCTCAGTGCTCATTCTGCTGGACCTCTCGGCCGCATTTGACACAGTCAACCATGACTTCCTCCTAACTATACTCTCAAACATGGGGATCGCAGACAATGTGCTGTCATGGTTCAGATCGTACCTCACTGGGCGCTCGTTCAAGGTGTCGTGGCAAGGACAGCTGTCCTCAGCCCGCTCCTTATCCACTGGGGTTCCCCAAGGTTCGGTACTGGGACCCCTTCTCTTCTCCATATACACCACCTCTCTTGGTCAGGTTATCCGCTCACACGGATTTTCCTACCATTGCTTTGCTGATGACACCCAGCTATACCTGTCGTTCTCACCTGAAGATCACTCAATCTCTGCACGGATATCGCAGTGTCTCTCTGACATATCCTCATGGATGAAGGAGCATCACCTTCAATTAAATCTCTCAAAGACTGAACTTCTGGTTATACCAGCAAAACCATCTTTTCAACACAACTTCTCTATAAGCATCGACTCTCTCTCTCTCTCACCGACAAAGGTTGCTAGGAACCTGGGTGTTCTGGTTGATGACCAACTCTCCTTCACGCACCATGTGGCCTCGGTTGCTCGGTCCTGCCGCTTTGCGCTCTATAACATCCGAAAAATTAGACCGTTCTTGACGCAACAGGCCACCCAACTCCTGGTGCAAGCGGTCGTCATCTCACGCCTCGACTACTGCAATGCCCTGCTAACTGGCCTCCCGGCCTGTGTAGTAAAACCACTACAGATGATCCAGAACGCAGCAGCACGTCTGGTCTTCAACCAGCCAAAACGGGCACATGTCACCCCGCTGCTCATTGAGCTCCATTGGCTACCAGTTGATGCTCGCATCAAATTCAAAGCTCTTACAATCGCCTACAAGGTGATGACAGAACAGGCTCCTTCCTACCTGCACTCGCTCCTGAAGGCTTACGCTACCTCCCGGCCGCTGCGCTCCTCCAGTGAACGTCGCCTCGCTTTGCCAAAAACTCACACAAAGCAATCCAGACTGTTCTCATACAGAGTTCCCCAATGGTGGAACAAACTACCTTCCACTACCAGATCAGGAGAATCTCTCGCTATCTTTAAGAAACTCCTGAAGACAGAGCTCTTCAAAGAGCACTTACTCTCTTAACACCTCTAACACACTAACTACTTCTAACCTCATTTCCTTCTTCCTCTCCTTCACTCCTCTATCCGATTACTCCCCTTGTCCTCCTTTTATCCCTATCCAAAGATGTTTTACCTTGAAACTTATTTTACATTGTACTTGACTATTGTAAGTCGCTTTGGACAAAAGCGTCTGCCAAATGTAATGTAATGTAATGTAATGTAATGTAATGTTGGGTTCATTGTATCTTTTGGAATCCCCTCAGGGATTATATTTTGGGGCCTATGTAGTTATCAGAGTAACTTTACATTGTGGGCTTCCATACAGGGTTCAAAGGGTTATAACAATACTACCTTAGGATCTCTGAATGTTCAAAAACAGCTCCAGCATATTGGGTTTTATTGTATCTTGTGGAGTCCCACAGGGTTGTGTTATAGGGCTCAATAAATTATGAGAGTAATTAAGTGTATGCTTCCATATATGGCCCAATTGGATAAAAAGTACTGGCATATGATCTCAGAATGTTAAGAAAGGGCCATAGATGCACCAACCAAATGTGTTGGTTTTTTTGTACATAGTGGAGTCCCATAGGGTTAAATTATGGGCTTAAGTATGGGCTTCCGTATAGGGTCCAATTGGTTAAAAAGTACTGGTATAGGATATCAGAATGTTTAGAAACATCAGGTTTGAAGTTGTTTGTTGATGCTGATGGTAATGTGCTCTGGCCTTTAAACATGCACTGAAAGAAAAGTTCTTTAGGAAACCAAAATTGGTTCTGTGGCATCTCACCAAGGAAACCCTTTTTGTAGAGAGTATAACATGACCATTTTCATCAAGACTGTGAAATGGAAAGTGTCTTAGGGACATAAGGTTTTCATCAGGAGCAGGAATTTCCAATCTGCCCTCTAAAAGGACCTGATTAGTCCATTCTCCCGCCCATCTGCCCATTTGTTCAATATCCGAAATGAAAATATGATTTCGCTCCCATTTGATCAGCCTCACACAGACATGGTGTGGAATAATTCACCCCGATCTTCGCAGCGTCTTCCTCCTCCTCCTCCCAATCAGTGTTAGAACCGGACTGTGTAATTTGCATCTCATTGCCCTGAGCTGAAAATCAGAAAGGATGGGATGTCACGCTATTTGATTTCGAATGGGTTTTAGCCTGATAAATTGGAGAAAGGAGGTAACATCACAAAGTCTGGCCCATCAGGCCTCTGACAAGCATTAGCTCTGGAAAATTACTCTGCTTCCCTGGAGAGAGGAAACCATGTTCTCTTGAAAACAGAGCCAAATATGCTATTATCTCGCCACTTTTCCTGCCTATACCTCTATAACTATTCAATTGGACACATCATTACTCTTTCTTTTTTTTGCTGCTTCTCAGAACTGCAGTGACACTGCATAACATGGTAGTGGTGGTGTGTTAGTTGTGTGTGTTGTGCTGTGTATGTGTGTGTATGAGTGGATCAGACACCAAACAACAGCAGTGCTGTTGGAGTTTTTAAACACTGTGTTTACTGACTGTCCCTCACTCTATTAGACATTTCCACCTTTAGCTTTTCCAGCTTGTAGATGTAAAGGCCCAGTCCCATTTCACCCCTTGGCTCTACCAACTAGCACTACCTCTCTGTTTTGTCTAGAGGTAGGGTGTCCTGATTCTTGTTAGTGTAAGAAACCAACCAGAGAGTTTGGATGCAAACGCAGACAGGTTTATTAATCCAAATCACAAGGCAAAAAACAGGCAAAAGTCCAAAAAAAACAGAAAGTAAACGCTAGGCAAAAATCGTAGTCAAGGATAAGAGAAAAGATAAAAAAACAGGAAAACAGTGATAACAAGAACACTCGATAAGACACAATGTGGTAATATCTCGGAACTAGGCAGTGCACGAGTCCCAAAATATAGTCCTGTAGATGCGTAATTTCCCACAGGTGTGTGGGAAGGGAGGAGTCAGCCTCAATACTCAGGAGAGGAGGACCTTAAAGGTGCAGTGCGGGCAGGTGTGATAGTTAGTCTTGAGGGGTAGGTTAGGGGAAGTGTTAGAGCTACATAGCCCTTCAAACAGAGAATTTTGCAAGATGGGGGCAGAAGTAACTAAATAAACCCACAAATGTAAGTATTTTCCTTTACAATAAAACCAGAATGACGATAAACACTTTAATACGATGTCGTTTAATGTGTAGTTTCAACAAGATAATCGCTAGTAGTTGTGTCTCAGTAGCTAACTACCTATCTAACTTCCCTGCTCCACCTTAAACGATGCAACAGACAGCAGATGCTGCAGTATTTAAGGTGGAATGGAAAAAAATAAAAGTTAATAAAAGGAGGTTAATTTAAAGGAGACCTCCAGTGTGAAATGGACCTCCCCAAAATGTACTTACCATTTTAAATTTAAGTCACAATATGTCAACTGTTGAGCACAAATGAATAAGTAGGATAGTTGAGCAGATTGCAAAATGTATTGCTTGAAAATGCATGAATTCCAGCTACCATATCTGGTTACTGTCAATATTAGAAATGCAAAGAACCAACAACAAATTAAATATAAATTTCTCAAAATATTTTACTATTCGTGCTTGATGGTTGAGTAATTGTGACTTAAATTTAATATGGTGGCACCCAGAGATTTAACTACGCTATGGGATGTAAACAGCGGCTTTTAATAAACTACTTGTGCAGTTTTAAATTTCTAAATGCCTTGTTTTAAATGTCAAGGCTCTCTGGAATCCACCAATGAAGTGTGGAGCTACTTTGAGATGGATAACTGTTGAAAAAGTGATTTATTTGCAGGCACAAGACATGCCCCATTTCAATCATTCTAAAGCCTGTTTGGGCAAAACGGACCAAAATGCTGGATCTCAGAAAGCTGTGGGAGAGCAGCGGTGGGCTACTCAACAAAGGTAAGTACTTTTTATCAGATTTTAATACACCCAAAATCCATTTCACACTGGAGCTCTCCTTTAAACAGCAGGTTGGTTGCTGAACTTTAGCGCTCCACTGCTATAGCTGTATTTGCTATATTTGTATAGAGTGGATAAAGGGTTGTCACAATTTTTAGCTGGAGAATTTCACCCCTTCCCCTTATAACTCTGTTCAAAGGGGAATGGTTTAAATTAGAAAAAAAGGTGTAGGGTACAAAATAGAAATGGATTTGGGCCAATATCAGAGGCAGAAGCTGTAATCTGTTTCTAAAGTATTTCATTTTTGTCATCCTCTAGACATGTTGTTCATCAGTGGGCACAAAACACTGCTCAAAGAATGGTGTTGTTGGACAATTCTCAGTCCATCAGAGACATTGAGGTGTTTAAAAGCTTCAGCAGCACTGCTATGGCAGATCCACTCATACCGGTGTTGTGCCGAAGTCAGCACCCCCGCCAGAAAAACACCCCCTCTCTGGAGAGCGCACATACGTATTATTGGCTTTAATTTTTTTTTGAAAATGGAAATACCCAAAATGCTGTTCTAAGCTATGCTGACTCCTAAGAAATAATAAAAAATAGTCATAAAAAAATGTCATCTGCAGCCTCTCCCGTGAGTAAGTGCTTTTCCTGGCAGTGGTGCTGAATTCAGCACCATAGTAGTGCCGAAATCTGCACCCCCACCATGAAAAGTACCCTATCTCGGGACTGTGTATGCACCGTCTTCTTAATAAAAGCTAAGATAATCTGCTTTAATTTTATTTCGACATACGCTGCCGGGAGGGGGTGCTTTTCCTGGCAGGGGTGCTTCATTTGGCACAACACCAGCACAACAAGTCATGTCATAATGTTATTCTTGGAGGACAGAAAGGGCATGTTTAATATGTTAAAGTATCATTTAAAAAGCGATATTGTTCAGTAGTGCCCATGATAGCACATCATCATTCTTCACTGGAGTATTGAAACAGGCATCAAGCCAGGCACAGATGACTGTGTGAGAAGAGCGCATACTGAGCGGAAGCCGGCTTGTTGTGTAATTTGATTAATTTATGCAAAATCATGCATAATGCATAAGTGAATCAGGGCGAATAATAACAAGGCAGTTAAAGAGTGGAAGTGTTTGCGGGCCACGGATGAGTGGGCCGCTCCACCGGCCTAAACGGGTGGTGAGTGGGCAGGGCGTGGGGGGTGGCAGGGCCACCTTTACCACACTTTTCACAATCTTCTTTTTTTTTTCCAAGACACTAATTTTTTTTGTTTTTTTTTTAAAAGAAAGACAGGAAGCGAGAGAGGGAGAGAGCGAGCGAGCGAGAGAAAACTTCAAGCTTAGTTCAATCAGAAATGGCATAGAAAAGAAGTAAATTAGCATCTTATATAACATTATCAATTCCCACTTACAGCACATCGGAGGACACATGCCCATCCCTGCTGTAGCTCATGATTTCTTGCCTTAGGTTCAACAGTCTCCTAGCAACCGGAGTGAGAGAAGAAAAAAAAAAAGTTGAGCAAAAAACAAGATCTATTATGGCCTAGTTTTGTGTGATTGCTCAAGGAGTGAAAGAATTGGAGAGTCTTACACTAATGACTCCCTCCTTTCCCTCCCGCATCTCATCTCTGGGTAATGCACCCAGCAAGTAAAAAAAAATACTGGGCAAAAAATATATATATATATATATATATATATATATATATATATATATATATATATATATATATTTATATATTTATATATGCGGTGCATTTATTATGTTGGGCTGTTTCTGAAACATGCAGTGGTACAGTCTGAAAGATTATTCACACATATAAAGGAAAATGTGCTGTGCTTTCAAAAACAGCCCAATTTACTGTTGATGCAGATGCAGTTTGAGTTTTATGTTCTAAAAAAACGTAGATTTTATACAAGTTTTGTACAAATCTTCAAAAGTATCATCAGCTAGGCTTCTTAAAAGAGGTGTACGAAAACATTGATACTTATCATATTTATATATTCTGTTTTGCAGTACTGTTTAGATTTACAAAAACACACAGTGTCATTTTTGATTAAGTAGTTTACATGTTAAAAATTTTGTCAGACAGTGGTTCATTTTGTGCTGTATTTTTAAGGGACACATTATGCAAAACTCTGCTTTTGTATTTCCACTTGGGTCTCATAAACATAAACACTCCAAAGAAGAAAAAAAAAATCCATCCATCCATTTTCTGTGACTCAGTTGAAAGAGTTTGATGTCAGAAAACATCATATGCTTTTATGAGCTGTTTGCATAGAACCACCCTGGCACCACCCCTTACCTCAGTTGGTTGAGGGTGGTTGAGAACTTCAGACAGTACACAGCAGGATTAGACAGCAGACTTCGTCTGAGGGAGGGATCTGCACCTACTGTCTGTGGTAAGTAAGCAGATTAGGAAGATGTAGCACTTTCAAATAATGACTTTTGTGTTTTTATCGCAGTTAAGCATAAACTAGCTTGTTGGAGTTTTGCTATTTAGCACAAGCTAACATAAGCTAATATGTGATAAATGCTCAGAGTGATTTTGTGCAAAAATTTCATGAACAGCAATTTTCCTAAAACACAATTTTAATGGAAATAAACACAATATATTGCCAATTATTATATTACAGTATCAAAAAATATTGTGATATTTTGAATTATGACCCCTGTATCGTGATACATTGCATATCGTATCACCCAGTTCTTGCCAAAAACACAACCCTATTCTTGAACCAGATGGTGGAGTCATGTTGTCTCAATACGGGTCCAAGATTACCCATTTTTAATTTTCTTTTTTTTGTGTGTCATAAACAGCTGCATTAAGCTCTGATCCAGTTTATTCCAGTTTATAATAAATTCACACAAAACAAGGTTAGAGTAAATGAGTGTTTTGTACTTAAAAAGGGCTTCTTTACCTAATTCTCATTAAATATATTTAATCACTATTGTCTCTGTATATAGATCTATATCATCTGTGTATATCTGTGTTTGTTTTCTTTTTTGACATAAAAGCTACAATGCACTGTTAGAGGATAGCAGTGTATAAACAGATCATGCAGCGTTAAGTCAGGGAATGGATTGGGAATGCCCACATCTGTATAACTTGTGAGGTGCTATCTTGTGAGTAAGGTTGAACTCTGGTCTCAATTCTGGCATCAATTATCAGAGTTCAAGTGAGGCCTGATAGCGGGTGTCAGATGGATGGAATATTAGAATTTCCGAAAATGTGACAGCATATAAAGTTCCTCATCCCACAGTGGTGTCACATAAGTGTACCAGGAATATTTCAGAGTGAAAATACATATGACAGAAATCACATCCAGATTCAGTGCTGGAGGCTCTTCTTGTATATTCCGCAGGTCAGTGCAATGTTCTGTAGCTTCCATGGGTCATGGCAATCATCCTGGGACATGATATGTGGTCTATATGTAGTATGATGTGTGGTAAGATACAGTAAATGCCAGCTGCTTTCACACATTCCTATTCCATATAGAGATGTGCTGCCAATATAATAAGATTCTCTGGAGCAGATACTGCAAATATGAACCTATTAGAACAAATGCCTAATTTCTAATGGTAGATGTGGGCTATAGGGGTATAAAGCCCTTTTGTATTGATTTGTGGAGCAGTAAAACTCTGTTCTCTGGAATTATGGTACTCTATCCAATACTCTTGGGATGAACTGGAGAATTAGGGATAGTTTTAAGTGGTGATAATCAACATCATTACCTTACCAATGATCTTATCACTGAGTAAAGTCAAATTCTCTTTTATTTTATATTTATGTAATGTTTTTTCATTCTTACTATTATTTAACATGACTCATTGAAAATTATAATGCAAGTTACTGAATATCTATTTTCTGTAGAATATCCAAATTCATTAATTTAAATTACACTTTATATCTGTCCTAATGTTCTAGACAACTAAGTTATCTCTGATATTAAACAGTGTAATTTCAGTCCTGACGGTATCATTCTGCCTGCCATGAACTCTGATAATCACACTATAGACTCTAACTCCCAGCATGCAGTTGATTACATGATGCTACAGCGTTCTAACTCACCAAGCTTCTGATTACACACAACTGGTCCTGTTTGTATTAATACCCTTTTGTTTCTATTCCTTGTTGCCTGGTATTGAACCTAGCTTCTAGTTCTTCTACCTCGCATTTCTTTTGTTTACTGATCTTTTGTTACCTACCCCTTTTTTCACTTATTGTTTATCGTTGTCGACCCTACTTCTGTTTTTGACTTCTCTTTTTGCCTAGCCCATCTCTTGATTGGATCTTCCTTGTATGACCCCTTTTGTCTCCAGCGTGACAGTTAAATCTGTAAACAGTTGTAATTACCAAATGAGACCTGCACCCAACGTCAACTCTGGTGGGAAACATGTGGAAAGAACTGAGATATGTCAAAATTATTCTCTCATAATTTTTTTGTATTAATTTTAAACTAAGTCATCCGAACTATGAAGAAAAACATATGGTATACAAGGTAGAGTCACCTGTTATAGTTTTCAGTTAACAACTGTGCTGAACTTGTCAAGAGTTAATTACTTGATTTGCTTGCCTCTTAAAGTGTTTGAGAGCATCAGTTGTAAAGTTGTAAAGAGGTAGAGTTACAGGTATACAGTGAATAGCTCTATTTGAGTAAAGTTCTAATTCATATTATGGGAAGAACAACTCAACGAAGTAAAGAAAAAATGAAGGTTAGTCAGTCTGAAAGTCTATTTCAGGAACTTTGAAAGCATTAAAAAAGTGCAGTCACAAAAAAGACCATAAAAACGTTATGATGATGAAACTGGCTCTCATCAGGACTGCCCCAGGAAAAGAAGAGCAAGAGTTACCCCTGTTGCATCAGAGTTAACAGCCTCAGAAATTGCAAGTTAACAGAAACCCAGATAAAAACACCTAAATGCTTCTTCACAGAGTACTTTGGTTTGTTTAAGACTTTTTTAAGTTACTACATGATTCCTTATGTGTTCCTTCATAGTCTGGATAATGGAATTGTAAATCAACAGTAATTTATTTATTAATTGGTGAGATCATCTATAGTCATATTGAGTGAATCTCCTATTTTTTATTCCTATTTTTTCATTAATAAAAATGTGTTGACAATTCTGTTTTTAGCCATGCTATGTTGAATCTAGTTTATTTGACGTTGTAATGTTCTGTTCCCGTGTACTCTGGTACATTAGTGCTCATGTTACTTTCAAAAATAAGACACTACAAGAAACAAGCAGGCATCAAGGTCACTGTATTAAAATATTCATGCATTCTATTCCCAGTTACAATGTAGTTCAGTGAGTTAACCTGTTATATTCCATTGAAGCCAAAATATTGACGAAACAAAGCTCTACTAAATCAGACTATCAGTATCAGTAATGTTCTATAAAATATAAAAGGGCTGTACAAGCAGAATGTGGCTCTATATACATTAGAAAACAAGTATATGCTGTATGTGTATGTGTATATAAGCTTGTCAATAACTAAAATCAATTGTTAATACTGTTAATAAGTGGCTTATTTTGGCAATAATATTACAAGCGTATGTGAAACTCATGAGATTATCTTTTCACACAGTTCAACAAGAAAAAGCGTGTACCCACAGATCTCAGGAGTGAAACAGCAGATGCTGCAATATTTGGGAGCTTTCACAGGAAATGGTGCCACCATGTGGCTGGTATAAAAAAAAAAAACGTATTTACATTCATATTCACTCTGCATATCCAGCATCCAGTAACAAATTCCCTTTAAATCTCACAGTAAATCAAAAAAATACTCTTTACGCTGAATATAAAGCAAGTTATTAGAAAACCAACTAAACAAACACAAAACATATACTGTACATTCAAAAGAGCTCGCTGGGACCTCCACATTGTTCTCCAGAGGTCCCTAAATGTATTAGTAGCTTAATATTCTACAACCACAACTTCAAAAATGTTAGGATGCTAAATAAAGTTAAATAAATCAAATGAAATTCCATTTATTGCAAATCTCATAGATTTACATATGGGATTTTGGAGAGGAACATATAAAATTAGCCTGTAAGATTGTTTTAGGAGCGTGACATATTAATGGGTACCATCACAACGTTATTAGAATGTTTCTTACAAGGCATTCCCAGCTGACGAATGTTAAAATAAATTTTAAAAAATGAACACAAATGATGTTGCAGCAACGTTACATTTAAAAACATTAAATAAGCACTTTCTAAGAACGCCAAGAAAAAGTAACAGATTGAACATTTTAAAAAATATTGATTGTAATTGAATTTGGATTGTTGGTACCACTTTAAAATAAGACTACCTCTATAACGTGTTTATTAATGGTTAGTAGTTAGGTTGTAAATGCCTTAAAAATCATTAATAATCAGTTAAAACACATACATAGAAAGGGCAACAATGACCAGTTTTTTGCCAAATAGTGAACTAAATCACACAGCCATCTATATTGTTGCCCTTTCTACGTATGTGTTATAACTGATTATTAGTGATTTTTAAGGCGTTTACAACGTAATTAGTAACCATTAATAAACTAATTGTAAACCATTTATAACCCTTTATAAAGGTAGTCTTATTTTAAAGTGGTACCGGATTTTTTTAGTTCATGTTGTGTCAAATGTTTTGTATTTGTGAAATATGCCAGTTGTGAAGGCTTTCCCTAAAACAAATATCAGCATATGTCATTCTAAAACTATTCAACATTGATCGTGCAATTCCAGAGTATTTCTTTAGATTCTCAGATTTGTTTAATGTAGTTATGATGGAGGGATATTCAAAGTCTTCACAATATTTTCTTCACAATTTAGACACTTTTTAAGACACTTTGTCCCAATCTTTGATTTTGAGAGACTCTGCCTCTCTAATCGCTCTTTTCCCCAGTTAAAACACCTGTGAAAATGACTCATATTTCATCTGCTTTGCTTTGTGCTGCTGCCATCAAGTTCTAAATGAGTCACTGTCAACTAATGTGTGTCATCTAATATGTGTTTTACACTGCCTGGCCAAAAAAAAGGTTACACACTCTAATATTTAATTGGACCGCCTTTAGCTCTGATTGCGGCACACATTCACTGTCACATTGTTTCAGTAAGCTTCTGCAATGTAACAAGATTTAGCATTTCAATCCAGTGTTGCATTAATTTTTTTACCAAGATCTTTGATTGGCATTGATGATGGTAGAGTCTGACCCACTGCTGCACAAAGCCTTCTCCACCCAGCACATCCCAAAGATTCTCAATGAGGTTAAGATCTGGACTCTGTAGTGAACAGAACAATCCAAAACGTGTGAAAATGATGATCTCATGCTCCCTGAACCACTTTTTCACAATTCCAGCTCCGTGAATCCTGGAACTGTTATCTTGGAATATGGCCATATATGCCCATCAGGGAAGATAAAATCCATTGATGGAATAACCTGGTCTAGATTTAGTATATTCAGTATTCAGTCAGCTGACTTCTTTCTTTCAGCACATACTGTTGCTGAACCTAAACCTGCAGACCAACTGCAGCATCAACCAACCCCACATCATTTACTTATTTAAATAGTTTTATTTATTTTATTTTATTTTTTTAAGTTTTTTGGCCAGGCAGTGTATGTTTTATTGTGAATAGCAGGTCTATGAGATTTAAGAATCACTGCACTTTTTTATTTACATTTATTTACATTTAACACAGCCTCCCAACTTTTTTTGGAATTTGTATGGTTTTCTATTACTATTCTAGGATTTCACTCAAATAACTTTTATTTGTTGTGCCCACCAAAAATTTGGGACCCAATTTCTGGGTTTGCCAACGGTCAACCAAAGGTACCAAAACATTGTTTGTAGATATCTTGAATAATCATTCTGACTAGTCAAAAAACATCAGATTTGGGACATTGTAGCCATATTAGCTTAGTCTAACTTAGCATGGCTGGGATGTCCTGTCCTACTATTTATCGAATTGTGCTGCTCGGCAGCTCTGTGCATTCACACACTCAGAGTTTTTAATGTTTTCATGGCAACACAATTCAACAGAACTACCTAGCTAGCTGCCTAGCTAACACATTAGCACCCATTCCATCAGTACATAAATTATACATAAACTTACAAACAGCAAATCAGCATTTTGTTACAACTATTTGTCATATGTGTTTTATACTGGTGGAAATAATGCAGTAAAGTAATTAGTTTGTTAGCTAGATATCTAAGCCATCTTACACAAACATCTATCTAGAAGATATTCTAGACAAGCAATGAAAAACAGACATTGGGATTAAAAGCTGCAATTGAAAGCTGACTGCCATGAATAAGTCCAATAAATCTGCTCATGGAAAGGGCACTCATTTGTAGTCTGTTAATCACTGATTTGGTCAACGAAACTGTAAATATAAAGCTCCTGTAAAAAAATATTATATATACATATATATATATATATATAAATTAATATGAATATATAAAAATTAAGAGTTTCTTTGATTTTACTTAAATGATTTTAAAAACCTCTGGATTATGATCAAGAGGAAGATGGAGCCATCAAACCAAGCTGAACTGCTTAAATTTTTGCACCAGGACTAATGGCATAAAGTTATCCAAAAGCAGTGTGTAAGACTGGTGGAAGAGAACATGTAAAGATGCATACAAAAACTGGGATAAAAAAGCAGGGTTATTCCACCAAATATTGATTTTTGAACTCTTAAAACTTTATGAATATGGACTTTGCTTTTTCTTTGCATTATTTGAGGTCTGAAAGCTCTGCATCTTTTTGTTGTTGTTATTTCAGCCATTGCTAAATTCCTGCAACTAAATGCTCTAAATGACAATATTTTATTTGGGAGAGAATTTGGGAGAAATGTTGTCTGCAGATTATGGAATAAAACGTTCAAAAAGTAAAATGTTCATTTTACTCAAACATATACCTATAAATAACAGAGAAATATCAGAGAAACTGATTCAATAACTCTCTTAAAGAAACTGAAGTGGTCTCTTTTTTTTCCAGAGCTGTATGTATATTGTGATGCCATTTGAAACCCTAGAATAGATAATAGAATAGATATTTTCTACAGTGGAACCTATTTAGGCACAAACATTTCCATCATTTCACAGTAAGCTTTGTAAAGTTGAAGAAAAATGCAAAAAAAAAAAAGAAAAAAAAAGGCTGTTCGTTTTAAATTTTTAAACCGTGTCCCACACTTCATCCCAGAGACTCTAGGTCACTGCCGCTCTCTTGATAATAAAACTGACAGTGTTCTGTTGGGTCCACCATGCTGCCCTCCATACAGAGACCTCCATGGGTCAGGTACTCCAGCCCCCTCCAGGCCTCCTCCTCCAGCTCCTCAGGGCTGGCCTGACTGAGAGCCAGGCTCAAGATCTCCTTCTTCTCCTTGTAGAAGCGAAGCTCCCGGCCAGCCTGCCGAGCCTCAGCCAGCTCCCTGAAGGCCAGCTGCAGCTCTTGAGACAGCAGGCCGGGTCTCTGCCGCTCCCTCTGAAGCCAGTCCAGCGCCATGTGACTCCTCATGCACTCGTCCAGTCGCTGCTGCGAGTAGTAGCTGATCACCTCCTGTTCCACAGAGATGGACAGAGGTCACCGGGAGCACTGACCATCTCTCCAAGTTTGTTAGCATGATGTTGACAAGCTTCGCTTAGAGATACTGTGGACTAAAATCGTCTTCACCCTGAATTTAGTGGTACCACTTTAAAAGAAGTCTACCATTATAAAGGGTTTATGAGTGCTTTATACATTAGATCATTAATTATTATATAATTAGATTATAAATGACTTAAAAAACATTAACGTTAAGCAGTTACAACACATCAATTAAAAAAAAAGGCAACAGTGATCCATTGCTTGCTTAGTGTTCTGTCGAACTGTCCTACCCATCAGTACATGCTTCCCAAAGGTTCTGCGCATGCGCTGACCTACACAATTTAATTATTTCTCGTGTTTTTTATTTATAATTAATCTGTTTTAAGGGGGATTATGTGCATTAAACAACCTGGACGCACTGTCATTGCACAAAAGTGTAAATGGAAACTAGTAATCACAATTATTATTATAAATAAATACAAAAGCAGTTTGTAATGAGCTATATCTGCCAAAAATTTCCCATGATACAATGATTTATGCATCCAAATCTATCCAAATAACATACATCTACTGGAACTTTACTGGGTACATGCACTAAAATAGTGCTTCTTTTGTATTTTTACACTTTAATATACATTATGGTCTTTTAATTTAACATAGTCATTTAATTAATAGTAAACAGTTAAACATACAAATATATTGGTAACACTTTATAACAACTTTCATTGATATATTTTAACCAATGATCAGTAGATGTGAACAAAGCAGTAGTTCATCAGAATTAGAATTTTAACAAATGCTCACACATGACACTTATTTATCAGCAGGGATATTCGTATAAAAAATGTTAGCAAATCATTAGCTCATCAGAAATAATTAATAAATCAGAACATCAATCATTCATTCATTAGTATTTACAAATGTGATAGCAAATTTTAAGTTTCTTAAAATGTGAAAAACAACAGTTATTAATCATTAGGTAATGGTATATTAAATATATTAATGTGGCAGGTTTAATGCTGATTGATGGAAAACATTAAGTAAGATCAGTATCTAGAAAGATCCGAGGTTTGCTAGTATAAATGAGTGGAGAATCACTATTTTTCACATTTTCAGCTCACCATTGCCATTTCTATTTATGTATTGTTATATAATTATTAACTGCTTATTAATGGGTTTTAAAGTATTTGCAACCAAATTAAAGACCATTAATAAACACCTTTATAAACCCTTATATAGGTAGTCTTATTTTAAAGTGAATCAGCCAAGACATGGTTGGTGTCTTAAGCTTGTTTCTAAGTTTTGTACTTGAGGTTTGTTTATTAAATAATTCCATGTTTTTTTCATAGTTTCAGTGCCTTTTTTTATTAATCTACAATGCAGAACATTTTAAAATAATAAAAAAAAACACTGAATTTAAGGCATGTCCAAAGCTTAGACTGGTACTGTGTATACAAATCCCAAACAAACCCCAAACCTCCCCATGGGAGCATTCCATTGTCCCAAAACATTAAAATCACAAAATATAACAATATACATATTTTTTTTCTTTCTGTCATATAATGTACATGGTAAGTATCTCCATAATATAGACAATGTATATAGTATTTATTATTTGGTATATTTTGTGTAAATATAAAATAAATACTTCTTATTTAATGGTTAGATTGGTTTAAGATGCTAGCCAAAAGCTGGTAAAACAGACAATTGATGTATTCCCAAATAATTCAGTTTCAACAAACGTGTATGTTGTTATTTGAATTATATTTTTAAGCTTAAAGAAAATGTACTGATGAAATTAATTATAATTACATTTTTATATAAAAGCATACAGTGTGTATCAAAAACACTAAACAGCCTTGGGTTTTGCAGTTCCTGGAATGACAGGGGTCATCAATTCATGCCCTAGGGTGCTAAAGTCCTGCACAGTTTGGTGATATCCCTGCTGCTACACACCTACTAAATCTGGTAATTAGCTGATGAGCAGAAGCAGGTGTGTTTGGGTCTGGAAATCATCAATCTGTGCAGCACTCTATCCCTCCAGGACCGGAACTGATGACCCCTGTTGGATAACTTACTGTTATCTGTTAAAGTAGACAAATGAACGAGCAGAATTCAGGCTTTAGTAACAGTGTTTTTAAAATCTATGTAGCCTGCGTGTATTTTTATATATATATATATATATATATATATATATATATATATATATATATATATATATATATATATATATATATATATATATATATATAAAATTTAATATATATAAATTTTTCCAATGCCTGTAGAAAAGCATAGACAGTGTAAAATTTTGCAAAGGTGAATCCACCACCGCCTCTATACTGTCTAAGTATATTTATTATATTTATTAGTCAGTCGGCTAATGTTAGTTTAGCTAGACTTGTTGAAATCACACTAGCTTGCACTGTAAACTCAAGAAAGGAGGCCTGAGACACTTGTTCTAGAGAAGGAGCTGGGTCTACTAAATGAGAAGGTGAGTCTGGCTGTGCCTCTGGTCTCTACTGTGCAGTAGATTAGGGCAGGATTTGGTTTATACTCGGTCATCAGAGAATTGGCAAAAGCGTCTGGGGCCAGTTCACATATTAATATTAGTGGAAGGTAATAGAAACCATGTTGTCCATTTTTGCTACAGTTTTGAGAATTGCATTTATTGTCAGGATCTTTTTATTATGCCTGTAATTATCTTATTAAGTATATTTTGTAGAATTGTATTTGTTGCAGCAATATTAGATGTTCATATTACTACTTAGATTTATTTAAGTAGTAGTCTAAGAAGTTGTTAGTCAGTTGGCTAATGTTGGTGTATTAGATTTGTTGGAATCACACTGGCTTGCACTGTAAACTCAAGAAAGGACGCCTGAGACACTTGTTCTAGAGAAGTAGATGGGTCTACTAAATGAGTAGACAAGTCTGGCTGTGCCTCTAAATTCTACTGTGCAGTAGAGTATACTCAGCAACCGGGGTGTTGGCAATTATACCGGCCTGGGCAGGAGACAAGCTTATGCATTTAGGAAGATAGTGGAACCACAGTGTCCGTGTTTTGCTACAGTTTTTGTGAAGTTTGTTTATAGTCATGATCCTCCTATTATGCCTGTAATTAGCTTATTAAATATATTTTGTATAATTGTATTTGTTGCAGCAATATTAGATGTTTTTATTACTACTTATATTTACTCTGAATGAGATACCTCAGCCACCTTCCATTATTTGTTAGCTACATTAGCCTCGTTGCCACCATAGTAAAGAAAACATAAGAAAACTACAGAAGAGGACACCTTATTTGTCACAACTAAAAGAAAAAAACTGTGATATTTGTTTTGGGTAACACCTTACTTGGATGGTCCATTTGATGGCCTCTTTGATGCTTAACTGACATTCAACTAACATTCAACTACATGTCTATTAAATGCAAATGAACTAAAAGGTGAAAGTAAATGATTGTCTATTGAATATAACCCTACATTCAACTCTAATCAAAACTCTAATCTTAATATTTTAGGATTGGGTTTAGGGTTAGATTTTAAGTTTAGGTTAAGGTTAGGGTTAGGTTTAGGTTTCGATTTTAGGGTTGATTAAGGGTTAAGGTTAGGGTTAGGTGTAGGGTTAGATTTTAGGGTTGATTAAGGGTTAAGGTTAGGGTAAGGGTTAGGTGTAGGGTTAGATTTTAGGGTTGATTAAGGGTTAAGGTTAGGGTTAGGTGTAGGGTTAGATTTTAGGGTTGATTAAGGGTTAAGGTTAGGGTTAGGTGTAGGGTTTGATTTTATGGTTGATTAAGGGTTAAGGTTAGGGTTAGGTGTACGGTTAGGTTCTATTTTGAATCATTTACATTTAACATAGGGTTAAGTTAAATTTAATGGACATTCAGTTCAGTGTTAGTTGAATGTCAGTTGAGCATCAACAAGGCCATAAAATGGACCATCCAAGTAAAGTGTTACCTTGTTTTGTTGCCAAACTATCACGTTTAACTAAAAATACATTAGGGTATAATTGTAAAGTGGGAGCCTACCTGTCGGCTACATCTCCTCTCCCGAAAAGCCTTCAGCGTTCCGTTCCAGTGCAGCAGCTGAAACACTGTCATTATTTCCTTAAAGAAAATAAAAAGAGAAAGCAGTTTTTTTTTTTTGCATTAGTCATTATGCCTTACTGGTGGCCGACCCATTGAGCTAATGACTGTAATCAAACACAGATGTACAAACTTTGAAACCTCATCACCCTGCTGCGTAACGAGTCCTCGTGCTTTTGTGGGTCTCTATAGCACGTTATACATTCAAAACCAATGTCATGTTGTTCTTAACCTCAGATCGGTTTCGTAATGAAGACTGATGCCGGCTCGAGCAGAGCTTCAGAAAACACAGAAGGCCATTATTTCTGAACAAACGGGCGGCGCAGGTAAAATGGCACGCATCATTTTGGGTCGGGACAAAATGTTTGTTTTGGAACGCGTCCATGTTCATGCATTCTGCTTAAATAGGAAAAATATTGCAGCCCACCCCTCGTTTGGCCTTAGAAGAAACTTTAGTAATGCATTTGATTTTTTTTAGGGGGACCACTGCCAACATTGAGTAGCTTCAACGTTCTTTATATATTTTCAGAAGTTTAACTGCAGTAGAAGCAATGATTTTTACATTACATGCTAGCCATGTACCAAAGACATGTTTAAGCAAAACATTATGACCACCTCTTTGTTTCTATATCCATTATTCTACCATATTTAGCTACACTGTTATACTAGTTCTCTTATTAAAGACTGTAGTTTATTTCTCTGCATACTTTTTATTATTAACCTCCTTTCACACTGTTCTTTAATGGTCAGGACCCCACAGGATAAGACCACCAAAGAGCAGGTAAAGTATTAATTGGGTTGTAGGTCATTTATTCTCAGCACTGCAGTGACTGCATTGGTATGGTGGTGCAGTCTGTTAGTAGTGTGTGTTGTGCAAGTGTCGTACAAGCTGATCAGATACAGCAGTGCTGCTGGAGTTTTTAAACACCTCAGTGTCACTCCTGGACTCAGAATATTCCACCAGCAGCATCATGAGAACTGAATGGAGACCAGTGTAAAGGATGACCAGCAAAACACATACTACTAACACACGGCCGTGTCAGTCAATAGCACTGCTGTGCTGACAATGAATGACCCACCACCCAAATAATAGCTTCTCTGTGGTGGTCTATCCTGTGGGGTCCTGACCATTGAAGGACAAGGTGAAAGGGAGATAATAAAGAATGCAGTAAAACAGATGAAGGAAAATAGTCTGTAATTATATAAAACTACTAAGTCAGGGGTGTCCAAACTACGGCCCTAGGTATTTTAGAAATAGAATGAAAGTTGGCACGCTGTTAAGCAGGTTTTTAAAATGCGAGATTAAAAGGTTTGAATGCTAGGTGTCAGAAACGGGCCAAAGAGTCGGAGAGGGTGCGCATTTCTAGCACAGAAAAACGGGGCAAAAGAGTCTAAAAGCGGAGAGGGTGCGCATTTCTAGCACAGAAAAACGGGGCAAAAGAGTCTAAAAGTGGAGAGGGTGCGCATTTCTAGCGCAAAAAACGGGCCAAAGAGTCTAAAAGTTGCCGTAATTAAGGGGTTTTATAATAAGAGACATCATGAAATTAAACATCAATATAAGTCTTAGTTTACACAACACTGTCAAAGATAAAGACAGTTAGTCAAATGGTGTGTAAATGAAAATAATCAGGAAAATGTATTTTTTAAAGTGGTATATTTCATTATTTGTTTTATTACAGAGTCTGTGGCCCGTGACTTCAAATATTTTTCTCCTTCTGGCCCCCAACAAAAAAAGTTTGGACACCCCTGTACTAAGTGTTCCTATATGTGCTCCTACATTTATCTAAATGGATGCAGAATCAAGCAAGTGGTCATAATATTGAGCTTGATCTTTGCAAACCTTTAAGCTTAATTTTTCACTTTTTGACATGATGTGAATCTGGCAAATCTGTTGTTCCTCACATTGTTTTCAAAATGTCATTATGAATTGACCAATAGAAATGGCCAATCTTAAAAAAACATTTTACATTGACTTAAGAGTAGAAAGGATAATCATTTTTGAGATAAAAGGGTTTTGCATGGCATTGTGCAACAACATTAAACTAGCCTACAGCATAATTGTTATAACAGCATAATTGGCCTTAAGTTGCACATAATTTGTCTCCAAAGTATACACTTCAAAGACCAAGCTATGATGTCATCTGTTGCACTCAGACATGACCTCATACCAAGAATACATATATATATATTGGGAGTACATTGTACAATTTTGGTGCTACTTTGTAAACAAGGCTACTTTTCTACAATTCTGTGCACATTTAAACGAAAACGCAAGCAGTAGCACAAAATAACATATTATTGCTATGTAAATCCATTTGATTTGGTTTTGGTTGAGGTGTGCTTAGTGTCAGGGTTAGCAATACTATCTTGCATTTTGTTGTTTAGTTGGAACAAACAAAATGCACAATCAATGTCACAGTCACGTCATACAGTGCACAGCACACAATCTAACACTAAGAGTATGTTTCAGCCAAAAACATCACTTAAAAAATATATATACTTTATATCATGATCTGTAATAACCTATAAGGGGCTATGTAAATAATGTGGGATCCTATACAGAATTCTTGCATACAGGTTCTTTAAGTTTTCGTTTTGCATATTTAAACATGTCTATAATTTGTATTTTTTACACTATAAAGCGCACCGAATTATAAGGCAGATTATGCAACACTAGTAAAAACGGGGACTTCACCATGTTTCCTTCTAATTTCCTTCTAACCGCTGTGTGGCGGTGGGGGGCTGACTAAGTCAAGTAAGCAATGGGTTATTAATCTACACAGATTTCTGTTTTGAAAACTGTTTATTTTGGTGAGTTCAGTGCTTCCATTTATTTAGAGTAAGCTTAGATTTCCACTAAGGCTGGGTGCAGCAGCATTAGCATCAGTGACTAAACACTTGCGCTAGCTGTGGTTAGCACTAGTAAATGCCAGCCAACATTGCTACACTGAGGAACCCTGAGTGCGGTCAGCTGCTAATGCTAATGCTGCTCCAGCAGTGCTAGTCGGGGTTAACAGCAGACTACAGGCTAATAATACTGACCTCTGAACATCAAAAGAGCTAGCGCTTAGCATGGTTAATAGCTAATGTTAAAGCTGCTCCAGCAGTGCTAGCCAGAGTTAACTGCAGGCTACAGGCCAATAATACTTCAGTAGAGTGGCTTAACTGCTCCTTAAAACCTAACTGGTAAAATATATACATAAGGCGAAATGGATTATAAGGCGCACTGATGATTGTTGGGAAAATTTAAGAATTAAATATGCGCCTTATAATGTGAAAAATACAGTAAATGTCCATTTAAATATAATTTTTTTTCTTCAAACCTGAAACTCCAGCATGGTTTTGCCAGTGTTAGACTGCAGCATGAGGCAGTACGCTCCTATACTGGTGCCAGGGTCTGAAGCATCCTCCATGTTGCCCTAAAAAAACAGAGTGAACTGGCGTCAGAGTGACTTACAGGCAGGCCATCATTCAGCCTGCAGCAGACACACAAATGCAGGGGGAGGGCAGGGTCCCGCTACTGCCCTTCTGCTTTGTCATCAGAGCAAGTTGTAATCGTTGCTGGGGAACAAAAGGCTAAGACTAAACATGAGAAATGGCAGGAGAGTGAAGAGAGACCACACACACACACACACACACATAGTGTGACTCCCACAGACAAGCTCGGTTAGCCTAAAGTGGAGCTGGGGAGCTGATTGGGGGTTGGGGGAACGGACGAGCGGCTTTGTGGTGTGTTTTGTATGTTTTGGAACAAAGTCAATGAATCATTAGGCTTCCTGTAGCGCTGCCTGATATGGACTGAGTGAAGAATGTGTGCATAAGCGTGAATACCCATATTCAATGATTCAAACACAATGGATCCTCTCAGTGACCATCAGGCTTCGGTTTATGAACTGTATGGGTTCTGTAGACTTCATACTTCATGGTGGATAGATTTATCATAATTTTTTAGTCTTTGTTTTATCAGCACTGTGGCTTTGTGTCTGTAAAGCATTGAAAGAGTGCACTGTAAAAAAGGTTTAATGTACATTTTACAGTAAATTAACAGCAAAAAAAAAGTTGCCAATAAAAAGGCAAAAGCCCTATTCGGATGAGATTAGTTTCTCAGGGGGTCCTTTGGTAATTTTCTCTTTTATGGGGGGTCCTCTGTGATTTTATTCTTTTCCAGATCAACCATGTATGACATGAGAAAATTACAGGCTGAATTACCTACTGTTTTTCGATGAACTCCGTGGTCCTCTGGTAATTTTAATCCCGTCTGGATGCACATCTCTGAGTTTCGCCACCTCGCGTTTAATAGTAGCTATTTGTCCACTGCCTTGCACAGTAATAACACTGTAAGCACACGTTTCCATAGAGATCCACGTAAAAACAACAGCGGGTGGAAATGGAGGAGCTACTGAACACGATGTCATGTGACTGAGAAAGCCAAAAAACTCACTGGTCCTCCTGTTTTGTCTATTGCAGTCCAAATGCAAGAGTTTTATTTCTGAATAGAAGTGTGAAATATTTTTCACAGAGGTCCCCCTAAGAAACTAACCCCGTCCAGTAAAGAAAATGGTAACTCGCTCTTATGGCCTACAACACTATGGACATGCAGTCAACCACCTTATAACATTTTACACACTCATGGTGAGTTAGGGGTGGGGGCACATCCATTATTCAAATAAATTATGCCAGGGACTAAAGATGTGTACTAAAGTGTTTTGACAATTCAGTTTGCGTTTTAAGTCAAGCTTTGGCATGTGCATGAGTTAACCACTTTATGGACAAAAGTATTCAGACACCTTTATTGATTGCTTTTCAAAAGTCAATGGTATTAAAAATTAGTTGGAGTAAAAGTCTATACCATCATGGCAAGGCTTTTTGCTAGATTTGGAGCATTTCTGTGAGGATTTGATTGCATTCAGCAACAAGAGAGCATTAAGTAAGGTCACATGTTGGATGACCACCACCTCATCTCATCTCAAAATGACTGTATAAAGTACCATCATTCTAAAGAACAAAGTGAGCATAATGGGCCATTCTCTCTCTGGGTGGCCCTGAGACGGCCTTACTTCTCTTCACTTATGTGTGGCTTCATGTGTTCTGGTGAAATCGTGAACTAGCCTTCAGCCTGGTACATGTAGGGCACTGTGAAGCTCATTTATTTTGGATTGAAATGAAACTTGTCATTTTAAAAGTAACATTATATATAATGCATTACGTCATTTAAATTACAGCTTTAAAATCATGTTGATGCCTCAATAAATTGTAATATTGAGAATAGCACCTCTATGATTGCTGTTCTGGACTTGACATTTTGCAAACTGCACTATGCAACTTGACAAAAGCTACATAAAACAGAGTAAACCAGTAAATCATATTTGTGTAAAATGCTGTAATATTACTTTACCACTTCTCTCCACATGCTACTTTCACCTTCAGCAACAGCTCTGTATCTCTCAGCTTGTCCAGAAAAGCATGTGTACTCTACTATACTTCCTGACTATAGAGGAGAGCCAGGGGGGCAGAAATACCAATCCTTGCATAATACCATTTGTTTTTTGATTGTATAGTCAAATATAGAGTATAGACATTTTTACTTCTACTAAATAATTCATACTCAAAAACTAGTTAGTATTAGTGATTAATACAGATCCTATAGTTGCATTCAATACAGTTTGAAATCTAATTCAGCAGGTTTTTGTAACGAACAAGTATATTAATTTAAAATAAAAAAAATGATATGGTTGCATTATATATTTATTGATTTATTATTGATGTATTAAATATTATTTAAACTAAATCTTTAAGCCATAAAGACAACTATTTAAATATCTAAGATGCCTATAAATTATAAGACATATAACTATATATTTCCATATGTAGATATCGATATTAGGCAGATATTAAAGAGTATTGAACAGGTGTTAGGGCTTTGCAGATGACAGACTTACGCTGGTAGTGATAACGGCTTCTTCTACACTGCGGGCGATGAAGTCTGGGGTGATACGTCGGCAGGGCAACTCGTTAAATGTAGAGTTCATCAGAGCGACACGAGCCGCATCTCGTCTAGCGTCTGCCTTCGTATAACAGTACTGAAACAAGAAAAGAGAGAGAGAGAGAGAGAGAGAGAGAGAGAGAGAGAGGGAGAAAGAGAGAGGGAGAGATAGAGAGAGATTTAGAGATATTACACTGATCATCAAAATGACTTGTCACATGTCCAAAAGGCCTGGTTTCATGGTGTGAGGTGCAATTTCGTACAGTGGCAGACCACTTTTGGTCTTCATTACAGACACTTTACATATAGCTCTGGAAAAAAATAAAAGAACACTTGAAAATTATATGTTTCTTTGATTTTACCAAATTAAAATCCTCTGGAATATAATCAAGAGGAAGATGGATGATCTCAAGCCATCAAACCAAGCTTAACTGCTTAAATTTTTGCACCAGGAGTAAAGGCATAAAGTTATCCAAAAGCAGTGTGTAAGACTGGTGGAGGAGAACATGCCAAGATGCATGAAAACTGTGATTAAAAACCAGGGTTATTCCACCAAATATTGATTTCTGAACTCTTAAAACTTTATGAATTTGAACTTGTGTTCTTTGCATTGTTTGAGGTCTAAAAGCTCTGCATCATTTTTGTTATTCCAACAATTTGTTCATAAATTTTCTGCAAATAAATGCTCTATATGACAATAATTTTATTTAGAATTTGGGAGAAATGTTATTTGTAGTTTATTGAATAAAACAACAATGTTCATTTTGCTCAAACATATACCTATAAATAGCAAAATCAGAAAAACTGATTTAGAAACTAAAGCCACCAAACCATCTGTATCCCCAGTTAAAATGTGTTGGATGCTATTGGATACATTAAACCCCCCACCCCCACCCACAACCACCTCGCAAAATCTGCAGGAACTGCTTGAGAATATTCTAGTTTTGTGGAATGGATTAGTGCATTAGTCCATTAGGAACCTCTAGATCTTCATGTTAAGAGGTCTGATATGAGAATTTGTATAGTTTTATATATTGAACATTTGTATCATTTATTGTTGCTGGTAACTTTTATCTTCCTTCCGAACAGCATTACAATCCAACTATCTCTTTGATAAGAGGTGTACTATTATTTAATTACATTATTTTAGATAAAAAACAAACAAAATAGAAAAAAATCAAAAAAATAACACTCCTTAGAAATTGCATGCACATGTTATGGGTCATGCAGAGAAATAGATAGAAAGAAAGACAGAGAGAGAGAGAGCAATAGAGAGACAGACAGAGATCAAGAGAGAGAAAAAGAGAGAGAGAGAATTACTCTGACCATTACATTTTTGAAATATGATAGCGTCAACTGTTTAAGAGCCGTGTCTACATCATATGTGAGCTTCTCCAAGTAACATAAACACCCTTGATTGAGCTTAAAGTTCCATAACGCCTCGAAAAGCATGTGCTAAACACGTAGGCACATGCCAGCCCCGTCACAGGATTATGAATCCGATTATGGCCGAGCACTCCAGGGCGATCAGAGAGGCAGCTGGGAGGCTAAGCGAGCTGAGATCAGGCGTTGGCTCTCCAGTGATGCTGAAAAAAGCTTGTGCTGTGTGCCACACCAGCCCCATGCAAAGGCCACACAGGGCCGAAGCTGAATGAAGAATGCGAAAACAGGGAAAAAAGAAAAACAGTGAGAAAGAGAGAGAGAGAGAGAGACGAGAAAAGGCAGCCAAAACTAGTGAGAAGCGTAAGAGGGAGGAGATGAGGAATTATCATGGCTTGATAGGGCGGTGTGGCTTTGATCCAAAGGGAAAAGGCCAAGAAATGCTTCTGACTGGAGTCGGCGCATTGCTGTGAGCGTGAAAAGAGTCTAGAGAAAGGACGCCCTCGCAGGCCAGGCGGGGTGTAGACCTCCGGTGCCCAGAGGCTGATCAAAGGCACGGATAGCTATTCAAACAGCAGTGGCTAACTCCCCGATGTGCCTTATAGTCCAACCAAAGGGCAGCAGCTGGCCCTGAATGTTCCTCGAAATAGCAGAGCTCTCAAGCTGGAACTATGGTTACTGTGCACCACAGTGAGTGATTCTGGATTACTCTGCAATGTTTGAACATGCAGTTTGCATATCTCACATGAAATCACTTCTTTTGGTGGTATAAAATGCCATTTTGTATGATGCCTGATCACCTTTGGTCTTCATTACAGGCACTTTGACATCCAAAGATAATGTCTTGCAACCAGTGGCCCTACCTGTTCTGAATAACCACAGCCGTGTGCTATTCAAGTCAAGTCAAGTCAAGTCAAGAGGCTTTTATTGTCATTACAACTGAGTACAGGTACACAGTGTAGTAATTTATGTTCCTCCGGAACCATGTTGCAACATGAAACAACAAGCAATAGAAAACATAAAGTGCAGGAGTAACGACAGTGCAACATAAAACTATAACACTAAATCACTTGCGTTGAGGAGTCTGACTGCCTGGTGGATGAAGCTGTTGCAGAGTCTAGTAGTGGAGGCTCGGATGGTCCTGTATCTTCTGCCGGATGGCATCAGAGCGAAGAGTCCGTTTTATTCGATGTAAAAATTAAAAATATTTGGCGAAGAATTAAGAGAGTTATATACACTGCAAAAAAACAAAATCTTAGCAAGTGAAATTATCTAATTTCAAAGCCATAAATCTTATTTCTTGCTCTGATAAGGATTTTTAGTCTTACTAAGCATTGTAAATGTCTTGATTGTTTTAGGAATAATGATCTTATTCAGTGTTACTTACATTTTTCACCTTATTTTTAAGTACTTTGAATACAAAATGAACACAAAAAGTGTAAATTGTAGAAATTTAAGCTAGAATATATATATTTTTGATTGATTTAAGTTATACTTCAATCATTTTGAGGCTTTGTCATTGCTTATTTTAAGAATACTTTATAAGAACATTTTGCTTACCCCATTAGCAGATTTCTTTTGCTTAATAAAAGCATTTATGTCTCAATTAAAATTGATTTTATCTAGTTTTTGCCAATGGATTTTTTTTGCAGTGAAGCTCTACATTTTTTTTTCTTTTTTTGTTGATTGTTAGTTTATTACATAATTTAAAACAAACAAACTGTCCATTACATTTTGTACAAATCTCTTGATGAATGGAACAATAGAAATTCTCCAGAAATACTCTCTTTTATATTGACTTCCATTGAAGAATTTCTTATTTATCTAATGTAAAGTTGCTGTTTCAAAAATACATGTTTTCATTGGACAGCAATGATATATATATATATATATATATATATATATATATATATGATATATTCTTATGTAAGCACAGTGTTATTTTACATATTATTTCTGGACAAAAAAAATACGCTCATTTAATTCTATTCCAACAAGACGATGTTCTTCCTTCTTAAGAGCTTACCTTAAAAAAAACACAGGTACTATTAAAAACTAATGTCAGGGAGGTAGCACCAAACCATTCCTCCATCAAACAATCTAAACCGAAACTATACACAGTATTTCTTTATGTGTTCAGCAGCCTTCCCTACACTTCACTCATTTTGCCTAATAATGACATTTCACTACAGCTCTGAAAAAAAAATAGGAGACCAAGTACTTCAGTTTCTGAATCAGTTTCTCTGATTTTGCTATTTATAGGTATATGTTTAAATAAAACAAACATTGTTGTTTTGTTCTATATATTTATTTGCAGAAAATTTGGAGAAATGTCTGAAATAGCAAAAAAAGATACAGAGCTTTCAGACCTCAAATAATGCAAAGAAAACAAGTTCATATTTATAAAGTTTTAAGAAAGAGTTCAGAAATCAATATTTGGTGGAATAACCCTGTTTTTTAATGCATCTTGTACAGTTTTCATGCATCTTGGCATGTTCTCCTCCACCAGTCTTACACACTGCTTTTGGATAATTTTATGCCACACCTGGTGCGAAAATTCAAGCAGTTCAGTTTGGTTTGATGGCTTGTGATTATCCATCTTTCTCTTGATTATACGTTTTCAATTTTTCAATTTGGTAAAATCAAAGAAAATCATCATTTTTAGGTGGTCTCTTATTTTTTTCCAGAGCTGTCTATGTTACATATCCTTATGTAAGCACAGTGTTGTTTTTCATATTATTTCTGGAAAACGTTTTAAACTCATTTAACTCTATTTATTATAGTGTTTATTGTCTGAAATCACTTTATTCTCTCCTGTACTTTTATCAGTCATTTTATATAAGTAAAAGGACAGGTTCAAGCATGGTTCTGAAATCTTACTGAAATCTTATTGAAATGTCATAAACTGCACTTTTGTGATTTTTTTTTCTATCTACAGTAGTTTTAAAGAGCTACAAGTGAGAAATATGTCATTTAGTGATGTAATGTAAGAAGAGGCTATTCATGGTATGTATATTCTTAAGTAAGCACTGTGTTGCTTAAGATATTATTTTTAAAAGTATGTATTATTTTATAGCATTTGAGTGGCTGTAGGTTTGTGACGAATGCAGAATAAACACAACTGATCACCATGTTTATTTGAATGAGCTCAAATCCGTGGCCGCTCTAAAAAGAGAAAATAGATGAATGAATCATAAAATAGTAAAAGTCTATTCTGAATAATGTTGGCTGTTCCTTTTCATAATCAGATGTCTCCTTTAACCTGACAAATGAATAAATAAACTGGAGCGGTTACCACTTTTTTCCGGGTTTTACGCAGCCTGTATTCTCAAGAACATTCCACTTGTGCTGAAAGCAAACTCCTCAGCCTGATTTGCGGTGAGTTAGCGTAATTGGGCTAATAAGAACCACCTGTTAGACCTCCTGACTTTCACACAAGAGCCTCTTCTCCTGCGACAGGGGGATAGTGCTGATGGCACTGATTGAGCGGAGACCCAGGACCACACCGAGACGTGCCCTTTCTACCCGACGTGACCCGACGAGGCCGGAATCGTCTCTGACTGACAGATTGGAGGCTTACTGCCCTCGAATTTGATGCATGCTGGCACTGAAATACTGAGTGCTTTAACCCGTTCACAGTGACCCCGTCCACTACTGCGGCACCTTGGGTGGTAGAATTTGGTTCACTTACCTTAAAATTGCCGAAGCAGCTCCCTCCTGGTAGGGTTACGTAGCAGATGAATGGAGGGCCAGGTGAGGGAATGGATTCATACACCACCAGATTTTCGGTTTCAACCATGGCTCCTTTTACCTGCTTCTGCTCCCAGAACTGATGCAGCATCCCTACAACATTCACTGAGAGAACCGACAAACAAGACTTTTATTAATGACTGAACAAGAACCATTACAGCAATTAAAGCACCCATACAATATCTTACAAACCCAAGTCAGAAAAAGTTTGGGACAGAATGGAAAATGCAAATAGATAGATAGATAGATAGATAGATAGATAGATAGATAGATAGATAGATAGATAGATAGATAGATAGATAGATAGATAGATAGATAGATAGATAGATAGATAGATAGATAGATAGATAGATAGATAGATAGATAGATAGATAGATAGATAGATAGATAGATAGATAGATAGATAGATAGATAGATAGATAGATAGATACTTTATTGATCCCGAAGGAAATTTAGCAGCCAGTAGCAGTTACACAACACAGTCGAAACAAACAATAAGTATTATAAAATAAAATAAAAGAGCACAGTGAGGAATATAAGACTCTAAACTATAAAATTATAAACTGAGACTTAAAAATATATACATAAATATATAAATACAAAAAAACATTATTTTTTTCACATTTCCTTTGACTTTTATTAGATTGCAGACAGTATGAACCCAAAATTCTCCACACGTTCTCTATTGTGGACTTTTCATGAATGCAGAAGGTCAGTCCTTGCCCATACCCTCTTATTTTGCTGCTACGCCTTGGTAATGTCTGCAGCATGTGGTTTTTCATTGTCTTGTTAAAAAACATCATGTAGATGCCTATAAATATGTGTTTATGAAGGAAGCATGCGTTGCACTACGATTTGAATATACTTTTCTGCATTAATACTACGTATATCAGATTAGTATAATTTATTTCACAGCAATCTTCAGTGCAAATTATTATATTATATCTGTTAATAATTTACAAACGTTTTTTGTAAAAATATTTGGCAACCAAAAATTCAAGCAAAAAAATTACTTTCAGTGTTTGGCCAAAAACAGTGAAACATCTGAACACTGTATAGCGAACAATGACCAGTGTTGGGCACGTTACTTTGAAAAAGTAATTAGTTATAGTTACTCGTTACTTCTCCAAAAAAGTAACTGAGTTACTAACGGAGTTACTCCACTATAAAAGTAACTAGTTACCAGTAAAAGTAACTATCGCGTTACTTTTATTATTCACCCGTCAAAAAAAAGGAAATCAATTATGTATTTACTATTATTATTAGAAAAATAACAAACGAAAATAAACCCAAAATGTTGACAAAAATATAATCTAACGAATGACAAAAAATAAAAACGAAATTCTTCACAGAACCAAAGAAAATTACTAAAACATATAATACTGAAAAAAACGGAAAAAACGGAAAAACGCGTCTGGGGATGGAGTTAAACAAACCAAGCCACACTCAAAGGAAATATGTATATATAAACAAAACAAAATAATGGACGAAAACAACAATCTAATGACCGTTAAAATGGTATTAATATAACAGTTTCACCAAAAGAGAATAGAGCTTAGATCGGGCCCAAAAAATCCGACCCGACCTAGCCCGAGCCATGCACGTTCTGCCCAAGCCCGAACCATGAACTGTCATTATGAGACCCAAACCATAAACTGTCTGTTTTCGGGCTGATTGAATGAGCGAAATATAATCAGAATTATGTTAATTAACACTGTAACATAGAATAAAACTATTATTTAATTAAAATGATTTTAAGAACAGCTACACACAGTGCTGCAAGTCAAACGCGGAGGTGTTCACGTGCGCCCAGAGCTACGTGATTACATTTTTCATTTTATTATAGTTTAATTCAGTAAGTTTTAATTTGTTTTTAGGGTGGGCTTGCTAGTTTTTATTAGTTTTCACACATCTCATCAGAGAGATCAATCTAATAAACGTGAGAGAGAGAGAGAGAGAGAGAGAGAGATTTGCTTGTTCTGGAATGAGCTACTCACAGGTAAATGTTCTCACACACTGTATCTCCTGTTTCTCTTTCATCTGCCTGGCGCTCATATTGTAATCCCATGTAATCTGCAGTTTTTCAGTGTTTTCTGTCGTATTTTGCGGCTAGCGCGAGCGCTTTACACAAGAACTAACGCCACAGACCACGAGGTGATGCACGCTCAGCAACACCGCCCGCTGTACAACTCCGCTGTACAACAGCGCTTATAAATAAATTAAACACGAAAATTCAGTAATTTTAGTTCGTTTTAGTTAGTTTTATAAACACAAAATACAGTTCGAGATAGTTATGTTTTTTCCTTTTAATTACCGTTTTTATTGGATTCAGTTAACACAAATGTTTTTTACTTTCAGTTTTCGCTATTTCGTTCGCTTTAGTGAACAATAATAATTGGTTACTTAGCAACATTGTGATTATCACACCAGAGCTTTATATAAAATAAAAATTTGCCTGATTTCGGGTCGGTCCTCAGGTCAGGTGGGATTCGGGCAGAGAATCTAAGCTCTAAAAGAGAAAGCAGCAGCACCACAAAAACCGGAGCAGCTAAAAAGAGCTTAACGTCCTTAAATCGGAACTTGGCCTGTCCACGGCAATCACTGAATTAATTAGAGCACGCAAATCGTCACAATTGTGCCTCACTTCACCATGCCAAACCACAGGCACAGCGGCCAGAAGCTCAAGTTCACTGGAAAGAAGAGGGGTTAACCAGGGCAAAGCAAAGTTACAACAAAAAAAAAGTTCATAGAGCGGCTAAAGTAACGTGCAGTAACGGGGTGTCGGAAATGGTAACGGCGTTATAGTTACAGTCAGAGTAATTAGTTAGATTACTCGTTACTGAAAAAAGTAACGGCGTTAGTAACGCCGTTAGTTTTAACGCCGTTACTCCCAACACTGACAATGACGTTATAAATCAATTTTAAAGGATATTGTAGATTCTTCTATAAAGATCAGGAGTACCTGGGATAGTAATGTGAGCTGAAGTATCTTAGCTAACTAGCTAGCTAACCTTGTTTATCAGACAACTGACAAGGCTTAGGTAAATGTGCTAGCTAGCTAGCTAAACAGCACAGCCAAAGTAAATGTATGATTTGAAAAGCACTAATGAGCTATATTTATGACTAACAATATCAATGCTATTTATAATTTATGATAAGCACTGTATAATGGCACTGTTGATGTAGCTACCTAGCTAAATGTATAAGTAGAACAGTAGCACTGCTGAGGTAAATACACAGTGTTAAATCCACACTGTAAGTGTTAAATTAACACAGAGAGTGCAAAACTAACAGTGTTGATTTAGCACTGGTGAATTTTCTGCATATGTTGTGCTTTGTTTGTATTTCTGCTGGAATATTTCTTTTTTTTTTTCAAAAAGAAGTGTTTAATAAATATTTTTTATTGTATATTTGTAGGCCAGTTGTTTACAAAAAAAATGCCAGAAAAAATACATTTGGACTACTTCATTTATTCAGTGGAAAAAGAAGCTGCAAATTGAATGTGTTAAATTGTTATCCAGTGTATACTATACTTGTCTTTATTTATTTATTTTTGTTATTTTTCTGCCAGACTTTCACAACATATCTTTTCTCACACGTTTCAAGATATTAACCCCTTTCAACACCAACTTGTTCTGGTCTGGTTGTTGTATACAGCTTTTTGATTGGATGTACTGTTTGCAGATTACAACTGATTTGATTCCCTTTATGAATAAATGCGGTGAAAAAAGTAATTGCTTTTTAATTAATTGCATTTATTAAGTGGTGAAAAAGCTGCATATTTAATAAAAAAAAAAGCTGCCAAACGATGAAATATCACAAAGCCTGTTTTTTTCAGTTTTGTGCATCCCTCTGAGAAACTGAACCAAGCTCCTCCTGCCATGAGACGCTGATCATTAATTCACCCTTTTATTCCTCCAGTGAGCTTCAGTAAGAAGCCTGTCTGCTAGTGTTTGACATTCACCTCACAGATGGCTCAGCCCGATAAACACTGTTTACGTTTAACTGCTTAAAACGTCGGATGATCACGACCTGAGATGAGTAAGTGGCTACAGCCGAGGATTTGGACGCTTGTGTTTATTGAACTCTCAGGCCAAAGAATTCTCTTTCTACTATCTGAACCATTCATCAAAAAGCATCGAGGGAAGAAGGTGCCAAACCTCTTGGATGGTTTCGTGCTGATCTGGGAGCGGAGTTCTGCGGCTAAATTCTAATGTTAATGTTTTAGAAAACAAACCACAATGCAATACTGGTCTTATACTGGATAGATGTGAAGAATCAGCATCATCAGTTAGAATTGGGCCAAAGCTAAAATACCCCAGGAAGAGTAATTTAGGGGGTTGAGTTCCAGTTTTGAGTTTTGAGTTTTGTAGTAAAGGCAGCCAGCTATCCTGCAAAGATAACATCTAGAAAGAAACTATAATGTGTGGTTTTGGGTTTAACTGGTAAGAATATGTTTTTAGTGTACAACGATTATGTATAACAACATTATGACTAACTCCTTGTTTCGACATCCGTTATCTTTTTTTTTTTTTTTGTTGCCCACAAATTATATAGGAGCACTTAGTAGATTTACAGTATAATTAGTCCTGTATCTGTTTCTTTGCTGATTTTTTTATCCTTCTTTCACTCTTTCACCTTTCTTAATTGGTCAGGAGCCCACAGTGCCACCACATAGCAGGCATTAATGAGTGTTAGTGTTAAAAGTGTGAGTTGTGCTGGTAGAAATGGGATCAGACACTGCAGCAGTGCTGCTAGAGTTTTTAAACACCTCAGTGTCCAACATCATCCACTGATGAAGGAAGATGAAGGACTAGAGGATGACCAGAACAGATTCAGAGCTTCTGTCTCTGACTTTACTTTATCTACAAGATGAAGATGAAAGATGAAAACTAAATCTTAACAAGTAAAATTGTCTAATTTCATGGCAATTAATCTTATTTTTTATTTGAAAGAACTTTAAAAATATAAGATTGTTTTGCTTATTTTTTAGGAATAATGATCTTAATGATCAGTCTTACTTTGAATTTTCACCTTATTTGAAGTCAATTGCATAAAATAAGCACAAATAGTCACCAGTCCACTTATTCTGATTCTTGTGTCCAAATTTAAGCCAGATTTTTGATTCAAGTCTTACTTCATTCATTTTTAGACTTAGAAATTTTACAAAAAAATATGTGCTTACCACTTTGACAGATTTATTTGCTTAATATAAGTATATACATCTCAATTGACATATATTTTGTCTAGTTTTTGCCAATAGATTTTGTAGTTTAGAGTAGACGGTGATTGAACCCAGTGTTTAAAAACTCCAGCAGCACTGCTCCTGTGTCTGATCCACTCGTATGCAAATAAACAGACTGTCTACAGTTTGTAATTATAGAAGTTTATAGAAAGTTTCCTATATCTTCAGTGGAGCAGAACAATGAATAATGGGTGTAGAAGCAATAATATAATAACGTTATGCTTGATCTGTGTTTTTTATTACTAATCTTTCTCTTTTTTTTCTCATTCACAGGTTTGAGCTGTTTTTACAGATTCCCCAAAGCTTGCTTTATGCTTTGCAATACATTACTGTCATCATTTAACAATGCACACCTTGTACATCGCAGATATTTTGCGCAGCTGTTGAGTGGAGGTACCCAGATGTATGAAAGTATAAATATTATTTTTCCACATTTCTCCCATTTTCCTAAGGTAAATCTCACTGGCTTCAGCCCTGCGCTGAATCTGCTCCCTAGGTGTGCTGCACAGAGCTGATGTCATGCCTAAAACAGAACAGTTTACCTCAGTAACTGTCGTGTCATTTATACCAGCAGCAGTTGAGTCTGAGTGCTGTCCAACATCAACACAGGTGAAAGCTTATTTAACCAAATGAGCAGGTGTTTGGCCTAAAACAGACCTGAGTGTGTGGGGTGGACAAGTGTCAAAAGGCAGAGGGTGGGGGGGGTGATAGGGAAAGCTACGGTATGGTTTCAATATGTTTCATACCCACAGTAAGTGTTTGTGCAGTCGGCTTCAATCAGGTCCGTCTCTCATACAGGGTCAGCAAAAATATTGTGAGGGGGAACCCAATATATATTGTTTTAAGGGGATCATATATGTGGGAACACGGAGGTGTTTTTACAGCGTAGAAATGTCCGACTCGCTGTTTATTTGAAGACAGTAAGCCCCAGTGGTAACCACCCAGAGGCTGAATGTCTGCAGTGTAACACAGAGTAGCTGAATACTGTATTATACTATGAAATTAATACCTAATGATTCACTCTGCCTCACCTTTTTATTTAATACATCTATCAATACAGTTCATTCAAATCTAGACCCAATTGAGTCCTACTGAGTAAATAATCTAAATTTTCTTGGATTTATTTTTACTTTTCTGGCCAACTTATAATGTGGGCCTATGCACAAAAAATGTAAAATATAAATCACTTTCATTTCACTACTTTCCTGCCTCTCTATTTTAGAAAAAAAAAAAAAAACAAGATGATCAATGGCTCTTGCACTTTTTATGTATTGGTCAAGTATTTTTCTATTTTAAAACATTCATAATTACATCAACAAATATAAAGTATACTGAGGCTACTTGGGATGATGTGCAAATAATCACCAGATCACCCAGAATTATGACACTATTGGGTCTTTTTTTGTATTTAAAAATAAATTATATACATTTATCACAGAGAATTTTACATCACACAGCACTGTGACATCACAGAGAATTTTGACATCACACAGCATTGTGATTTCACAGAGAATGTTGCCATTACATAGTATTGTGACATCACAGAGAATGTTGCCATCACACAGAATTGTTACACCACACAGCAGTGTGACATAATTAAGAATTATGACAGCACACAGCATTGTGATGTCACAGAAAATGTTTCCATCACACAGGATTGTGACCTTACACAGCATTGTGATGTCACAGAGAATTTTGAAATCACACAGCACTGTGATATCATACAGAGAATTGTGACATCACACAGTATTGTTACATCACACAGCATTGTGACATTATTAAGAATTATGACAGCACACAGCATTGTGATGTCACAGAGAATATTGCCATCACACAGGGTTGTGACTTCACACAGCCTTGTGACATTACAGAGAATGTTGACATCACACAGCACTGTGACATCACAGAGAAGTGTGACAGCACACAGCACTGTGATATCATGCAGAGAATTGTGACATCACAGCATTGTGACTTACACAGCATTGTGACATCACACAGCATTGTGACATCACACAGCATTGTGATATCACACAGAATTGTTACATCACACAGCATTGTGATATCACACAGAATTGTTACATCACACAGCATTGTGATATCATTAAGAATTACGACAGCACACAGCATTGTGATGTAACAAAGAATGTTGCCATCACACAGGATTGTGACCTTACCCAGCATTGTGATGTCGCAAAGAATTTTGAAATCACACAGCACTGTGACATCACGGAGAAGTTTGACATCACACAGCACTGTGATATCATGCAGAGAATTGTGACAGCACACAGCATTGTGACATCACAGAGAATTTTGACATCACACAGCACTGTGGTATCATCTAGAATTTTGACATCACAAACATGATTTAACAATGTTTATTATGTACAGTTAATTAATGTTATCATTTGTGAAGTGTTATCATGATGTCAAAATATAATGAAGAATTATTAATGATGTATATTGATGTTAAATGTAAATAGAGGAGTCACAAGCAGGTGATATCATAACTCCAGCAGGGCTGTCAGACCCAGTATAGAGTATAGTATAGAATACTCACAGTCTTTGAAGGCTTTGTCATCATCCGAGTCTGGAATGGAAGTCATCTCTCACAAACTTCTCTCCAAATGTCCTGCAGTAACTTTCTCACTCTCTCCAAGCCCTCTCGCATGCTCTGGAGTGGAGAACGACTGTGCTACGGACCCCAGCTCTGATTTGGAGACCACTGGAGTGAGCTACTCCCCTTGGAGCTGCAGAGTGTGTGTAGTTCTGTTAAGCCTGCCTCGGGGGTTCCCTTCTGTGGCTGGCCCACCTTTGTCAAGAGCTGAACTAATTAGCTGTGAGGCTGGCCATCGGACTTCACCCCCTCCTCCTCAGACACACACACACACACACACACACACATGCTCAGCTTGTTGCACACATTCACTCAACTGAGTCGAGTAAAGCCCCAGCAAAGGAATGCAGCCCCCTTCTCTGTTCATTCATGGCATGTCTTAGCCCAACATGCATATGCGTCAACTACTTCAAAAGCTGAATGATCAAAGATCACAGTGCAGCCTGTGGATTTTCACAATGCGGCCTCCAGAGATGTGTTGTTTTCTGGAAAAAATTGCAGACAAACTAAAGATGTTTCCTGCAACCAAAAGACAAAAGATACCTTCTCAGATTCCAAGAAAATCAAATCTACAAAAGTGTGGCATGATGTATGTTAAAGCCAGAGGTGGAAAACATACATAAAAATTGTAATTAAGTAAAAGTACCTTTACTTTGCTAAAATTCTACTCAAGTAAAAGTAAAAGTACCCATCTAAAAATCTACTCGAGTAAAAGTAAAAAAGTACTACATTTAAAATGTACTTTGAGTAAAAGTTACATAGTTACTTTTAATTATTTAATGTAAAAAAGTACAACAAATCATAAATTAAATTGTTTTTAGTGAACTATTATTTCACATAATAATTTGGACCTCTCAGGCAGTATTTGATCAGACCACCGCACAAAAACATCTTCAAGAACAAGTGGCATAGGTTTCTATGATACAATTTTTTTTTTTACTTTTAAAAAATACAGTTTATAGTCACCTATATGACCATAACTTTTGTTATGGTCATATAGTTGACTATAAACTGTATTTTTACAGCTTTACAGTTCATTGTTATATTTTAACTTGCAATTGCTTTGCTTTAACTGCTATTTAAATGTTTTTTTAACATTTAAGCAATTGTTTAATGATAAAAATACTTATAGCCACATGTTTTCTTAGGTTTGATGTGGAAGTTTTTTATTATTGCATCGTTATTCCACGCGTGAGCATCCACGCCAATTACTATATATTTTTTAATTCAGACAATTGTTTTTTTCCCAGCATTTTTTTTTTTACTCAGTAATCGGGAGCTTTCCAGTGTAGTAAAGTAAATTACTTGTGTCAAAATGTACTTGAGTAAAAGTAAAATTACCTATTTTAAAAACTACTAAAAAAATTACAAATTACTCATAAAATCTACTCAATTACAGTAACCTGAGTAAATGTAATTCATTACTTTCCACCTCTGGTTAAAGCAGCAGCATCTAAGATTTGTATGTTTAAATGTTTAAAAGCCGTAGCATTAGTATCAGTGTCCTGGGACGACCATCCAAGCAATGTGTAATATATATATTTTATAAATACAAGAAGAGTTGTCTGGTAGGTTTGTTGGATGCAATTGCTCTCTATTTTTGTTTACACACCGAAATGTATTTACATTAACTTGCATTAAAAAATAACTCTTCAACACATTATGTGTAACTACATATTCTCACCAGATAGGTCTCTAAATCATAAAAGGTTTAATAAGCCAATGCCTTTTTTTTACCAGGTTGGATACTAAACAAATATGCTACAATTAAATGACCGATATGTATTATATTTTATGTACTAAATCCTAAAATAATCAGGATGCTACCACACATATGATTGAAACATGGTAACAGTACTTCTTCCTTTAATTGTCCGTTACTAAGCAGTAAATCTGTTTTAGGCAATGTTTTAGCCTCTGATCTCACCCATTTCCCAGTCCTGGACTTTTCCACACACTGATTTGCCAGGTATAGAACACACAACCTGGCAAACACAACATTTTAGCATCCTTTTCAAAAGCTTCATGACCAGAAATGGAAAGTCTAATAGAGACAGCTTAAAGCCTAGAAGGACTACAAGACAGATCGATGCAAAACTGGGTTCACCTAAATGCTTTTCTCTGTAATTTCTGTAAATTATCTCTGTAACCACTAGTAGGGATGGGCATTCTAAGTCATTTTAAAATTTTGTAAAGTCATCCAGACTAGTGCTGAGTAAGGTTGTCATGCTGCTAATGTGAACATAATATGTTATCAAAGTTGTTGTTATCAATGCAAACAACTCTGATCTGTGGTAGACATTTTACATTCTTGCTGTCAATTGGTATGTATTGTTCAATTATTTTTTTTAAATAAAACATTTTTTAGTCACATTAAAAACAATCTACTAGCCACAAATCTGTCCTGAAGATCCACCAAAATCCAAACCAAACCATTAATTGATTCTTCCTTGAGTTAATTGTCATGCGTTATTTTATTCAGTTTGAGATGTTCTGCTGCTCAGATCACTGTATGAAACGCATTTGAATTTAGCTGCTCTGCATGAATGGTTATTGTTCACTGGGCAGCTTCAAGAATTTGAGAGCATGCTTCTGAACAAGGCCCTCAATATGAAGAACTCTGAGTGCACCTTATGCTCTGCTTTTTCCATCTGTGTGAATCTAACAGGGCTCTGCGCTGAGTGTGTTAAGCTCTATTCACCGCGGACCATTGCCTAAAGTGCATTTTTTAAACATCTAATGCCCCCTTCCTAACTCGCCTATGCCTTCACTCTGTGGGTTCTTTAGGGAATTGGGAGTTCATTCAGAGCGAAGTGCCATTGTGAGAATGCCTTGGGAAAGGGGAGAGGTGTTTAGCATAAATGACAATCACTATATGGGGCGGAGCTGTCGAAATAATACAGCCGAATGAAAGAGCAAAGCTGCATGAGAAGAGAAAGACACCCTGTAGTTGTAATAGATGAGTTTTAACTTGGAAATACTTTATAATTTTATTATAGAGAGAGAAAGAGAGAATCTTTTCTCACTTAAAATGTGGAAGATGTAAAGATGTGCCACCAGGGGTGAAAACGAGAAAGTTTGGAAAGGGCAACTGTGTTTTCCAACTAACTCAGGGACTGAAGAACATCCATATGAGTGTTTTATTCAATTTCAGGACATAATTCAAATACAGGAGTATTGCATAGCCTGTAGTAATTAAAACTTGAAATGAGTTTATGGGGTGGGTGTCCTAAAAGCTTCTTAGATGGTTGAGCAAGCATTGCACTGACCTCTCTCTCTCTCTCTCTCTCTCTCTCTCTCTCTCTCCATGTTTCATTTTATATGATTGTTTATGTTAGGGATAGATTTAAAAAAAAGAAATTATGATTATTTTAAAATCGAATCACTTTATTGGGCAACACTGGGTAGGGCCTCCTTTTAGCTCTCAATACAGCCTAAATTCTTCACGGCATGGATTCCAATGCAGGGCAAGGCAGGTTTATTTGTATAGGACCTTTTACACAGAGTGGCCATTCAAAATGCTTCTGCATAAGCACGAAAAAAAAAAAATAAACTTGGATGAAAATACAGATAAGAAAAAGTCTTTCACAAAAATAGTTTCTTAAAAAAAATAAGAAAAGTTTCAGCTGTCAAACTACACCTTAAATATATTTAATAGCAAATTTAATAAAGAACATTTAGATACACTTAAGTCATTTTTTAAATGGCATAAGTGAGGGAGAGCATTAAAATTGCCAAGTTCACCCATTGACTGACAAAAATCATGCTTCAGAGTAATATCAGCCTCTAAGCTGCATATACAGTAAATAATATATGAGATATCCATGCTATGCAAACAATTTAAAACCTCCAAGAATTGATTAAGCTTTCAAGAACATTTATGTAGATGTACAACCCCAATTCCAGTGAAGTTGGAATGTTGTGTAAAACATAAATAAAAACAGAATACAACGATTTGCAAATCCTTTTCAACCTATATTTAGCTGACTAGACTACAAAGACAATATATATGTGTAATGTATCAAACGGATAAACTTAATTGTTTTTTGCAAATATTGAATCATTTTAAAGTTGATGTTACAAACACGATCCAAAGAAGTCGGGAAAGGAGCATGTTTACCACTGTTAGCACTTTTCCACCAAACAAACTGTGGTTCTAGAATCATTTCCATTCAGGCTTATAAGAACCGTGATGCTTTTCAGTGAACCAGCCCTGGTTTCCCAAGTTTTAGTGGAACCTTCAAAACGTCACATCATACGTCATCAACAGAGGGCAGTGCACAGTGGTGGTGAACAGAAGCGCTCACGGTTTGCACTGAAGAACCTTGTAGTCTTTGGTTCCTGCTGCGAACGAATGTTCCAGGATCTGAAATCCAAACATAGAGGGTAAAGACTAAAACATGCGTTCTCTGATACATGTGAAGTCAGGCACCACCTCCTTTTCAAGTGCTGCTGATGCAGCATTGCCGAGTAGCATCACAGAACTCTCTGGGGAAAGGGCAGCGACGCGGTTCCGATACATCAGCTCACAGCTGCCTTGTGCTGATCAACATTCCCCTTTGGAGTGATGTGGGGAGAGAGCACCATCTACCCACCCAGAGAGAGCAAGGCCAATTGTGCTCTCTCAGGGCTCGGGTAGCCAATGGCAAGCTACATGAACAGGATTCGAACCGGCAATACCTGCAGTCTTTTACATGCTTCGTACATGCTGTTGTAACACATGCAGAATGTGGCTCAACACTGACTTGCTAAAACAGGCAGGATGTTCCTAAAAAAAAGACATTGCTTGTATGGCAACACGTTGCTCCAAAACCAGCGATAACAGTGCATTTACAAATATACAAATTGCCCATGTCATGGGCACTAACACACCCCCATACCATCAGAGATGCTGCTTTTAAATTTTGCACTGATAACAATCAGGACAGTCCTTTTCCCTTATTTGGCCCAGAGGAAACGACTACAGCTACTATATTTAATTATTTGGAACATATTAGTATTCTAGTATTGTAGCATTAATTGTGGTAGTGGTAATTGTGTAAAATGATCACTGATGTTCACTTATACATAAGTGTGACCATGTACACTTAATGGAATATGTAAAACAAATGTAAAGCAATAAAAGTTTTAAAGGTTAAAAAAGTCTAAGATAATTATACACTGAGTTCATGTTGTGTTAAATGTTAATATAATAGATAATAGGGTTGCCAGGTTGATGTATCAGTGCATTTTACAGCCCCATTCATTACATTGTAAGAGGCTCCATAAAAAAAAAACTGAGGCAAAGTTTTGAAATGGATGATGTAGACTGTCTGCAACCCGTACATCATTTACATTAAGCACTATTTGAAGGAGCCTCTCAGGGCAGAACTTGGCCAAGTGGAGTAAAGGGTTGTGTTGACATAACCTGCAAGGCTTCCTGGATGAAGTGGCCCTTGTTTAAGCCTCCCGCTGTGGGAAATGTAAACGGTGACACATGGGCGCCTCTTCGAGCCTGGCACTGCCTCCTGATGGACCTGCAGCCAAAGCTGCTCTGAGCTTCTGATCTGAGATCGGGCCTGCTGGTTCTCCTGAGGTAGTTTGTGTTTGATTTGGGTAGGATAAACTGATCCTGGATTAGAAAAAAGAAAGCATAAAAAATGTGCTCATTCATTTAAGGCACAGAGATATACTGTAGTGTTTTCACATAGCAAAGCAATAAGGTGAATAAAATATTACTATAATGTAAATGTAGGATAAGCAATGTTGAATTATGACATCATTTAGCACTACAGAGCTGACATGACCAACAGCCAGTGATGAACAATAAGGCACTCTTTTCCTTATAGAAGTCAGAAGGGAATTTGAAATAGATTTTGTTAGAATGTGTTCATACTGGGTGGCCTAATACCTCTGAATCACGAAAGCATGAAACAATGCATACATCGGTGATTCCTACAGGCTTATGGGAATCACTGATGTATGCATTGCTTTTTGCCCAGAGTCTCTTAAATTAAAATTAATTAGTTATATGTTATATATTACTGACAATGCTGTTTGTACACGTTACAATCCTAATTTATGACACCACTTAGTCCTGAGAATTAACATTTCATTTAAGTCTACAGCAAAAATAGAGGAGAAGGATGCACTAAGACTTTCCACTACAGTTCTACAAGTTGCCCTCAGTGTTTAGTAGTTTTATGAAGCTTTTCCGCTACAGTGAAGACCAATGTGGGTGGTAATGATTATGACAAGTGGCATCTGGTTAAAAAAATCTGTGCAAAAAAGAAAAGTGTCTTTAAGTGTCCTTTTGGACAACTCCATGTGTCCCATTGGGCATCTCAAAGTGTCCTTTTGCACATCTCCAAATACCCCTTAGGACATCTTCAAGTGCCCTTTTGAATATCTCCAAGTGTCCCTTCGGGCATATCCAACTGTCGCTTTAGACACCTCCAAGTGCCCTTTTGAATATCTCCAAGTGTCCTTTTGGACATCTCCAAGTGTCCTTTTGAATATCTCCAAGTGTCCCTTTGGGCATATCCATGTGTCCTTTTGGGCATCTCCAAGTGTCCTTTTGAATATCTCCAAGTGTCCTTTTGGACATCTCCAAGTGTCCTTTTGAATATCTCCAAGTGTCCCTTTGGGCATATCCATGTGTCCTTTTGGGCATCTCCAAGTGTCCTTTTGAATATCTCCAAGTGTCCCTTTGGGCATATCCATGTGTCCTTTTGGGCATCTCCAAGTGTCTTTTTGAATATCTTCAAGTGTCCCTTTGGGCATATCCATGTGTCCTTTTGGGCATCTCCAAGTGTTATTTTGGACATCTCCAAGTGTCCTTTGGGTATCTTCAAGGGCCCATTTGGACATCTCCAAGTGTCCTTTTGGGCATCTCCAAGTGTCCTTTTGGGTATCTCCAAGTATCCTTTGGGTATCTCCAAGTGCCCATTTGGGCATCTCCAAGTGCCTCTTTGGGCTTCTCCAAGTGTGCTTTTTGGGCATCACCAAGTGTACTTTTAGACATATCCAAGTGTACTTTTGGGTATTTCCAAGTGCCCCTTTGGGCATCTTCAAGTGCCCCATTGGGCATCTCCAAGTGTCCCTTTGGGCATATCAATGTGTCCTTTTGAGCAATTCCAATTGTCCCTTTGGACATTTCCAGGTGTCTGTTTGGGCATCTCCAGGTGCCCCTTTGGACATCTCCAAGTGTTCTTTTAGACATCTCCAAGTGCCCTTTTGGGCATCTCCAAGTGTCCTTTGCACATTACCAAGTGCCCCTTTGGACATCTCCAAGAGCCTTTTTGGGCTTCTCCATGTACCCTTTTGGGCATCCAAGTCATCTTTTGACATCTCTACGTGTCTTTTGGACATCTCCAACTGTCACTTTAGACATCTCCAAGTGCCCCTTTTGGGCATCTCCAAGTGCCCTTTTGGACATCTCTAGGTGCCCTTTTGAATATCTCCAAATATCTCCAACTGTCACTTTAGACATCTCTGAGTGTCCCTTTGGGCATCTCCAAGTGTCCTTTTGGGCATCTCCATGTGCCCTTTTGGAGTCTTTTGGACATCTCCAAGTACCCCTTTTGGACATCTCCAAGTGTCCTTTGCACATTACCAAGTGCCCCTATGGACATCTCCAAGGGCCTTTTTGGGCTTCTCCATGTGCCCTTTTGGGCATCCAAGTCATCTTTTGACATCTCTACGTGTCTTTTGGACATCTCCAACTGACACTTTTGGACATCTCCATGTGTCCCATTGGGCATCTCCAAGTGTCCTTTTGCACATCTCCAAATACCCCTTAGGACATCTTCAAGTGCCCTTTTGAATATCTCCAAGTGTCCCTTCGGGCATATCCAACTGTCGCTTTAGACACCTCCAAGTGCCCTTTTGAATATCTCCAAGTGTCCTTTTGGACATCTCCAAGTGTCCTTTTGAATATCTCCAAGTGTCCCTTTGGGCATATCCATGTGTACTTTTGGGCATCTCCAAGTGTCCTTTTGAATATCTCCAAGTGTCCTTTTGGACATCTCCAAGTGTCCTTTTGAATATCTCCAAGTGTCCCTTTGGGTATATCCATGTGTCCTTTTGGGCATCTCCAAGTGTCCTTTTGAATATCTCCAAGTGTCCCTTTGGGCATATCCATGTGTCCTTTTGGGCATCTCCAAGTGTCTTTTTGAATATCTCCAAGTGTCCTTTTGGGTATTTCCAAGTGCCCCTTTGGGCATCTCCAAGTGCCCCATTGGGCATCTCCAAGTGTCCCTTTGGGCATATCAATGTGTCCTTTTGAGCAATTCCAATTGTCCCTTTGGACATTTCCAGGTGTCTGTTTGGGCATCTCCAGGTGCCCCTTTGGACATCTCCAAGTGTTCTTTTAGACATCTCCAAGTGCCCTTTTGGGCATCTCCAAGTGTCCTTTGCACATTACCAAGTGCCCCTTTGGACATCTCCAAGGGCCTTTTTGGGCTTCTCCATGTGCCCTTTTGGGCATCCAAGTCATCTTTTGACATCTCTACATGTCTTTTGGACATCTCTAACAGTCACTTTAGACATCTCCAAGTGCCCCTTTGGGCATCTCCAAGTGCCCTTTTGGACATCTCTAGGTGCCCTTTTGAATATCTCCAAATATCTCCAACTGTCACTTTAGACATCTCTGAGTGTCCCTTTGGGCATCTCCAAGTGTCCTTTTGGGCATCTCCAAGTGCCCTTTTGGAGTCTTTTGGACATCTCCAAGTACCCCTTTTGGGCATCTCCAAATGTCCTTTTGGACATCTCCAAGTGCCCTTTTGGACATCTCCAAGTGTTCTTTGGGCATCTCCAAGTGTCCCATAGGCATCTTCAAGTGTCCCTTTGGGCATCTCCAAGTGTCCCATAGGCATCTTCAAGTGTCCCTTTGGGCATCTCCAAGTGCCCCTTTGGACATCTCCAAATGTCCCTTTGGACATCTCCAAGTGACCTTTTGGAGTCTTTTGGACATCTCCAAATACCCCTTAGTACATCTCCAAGTGCCCTTTTGGACATCTCCAAGTGTCCTTTTGGACACCTCCAAGTGCCCCATTGGGCATCTCCAAGTGCCTCTTTGGGCATCTCCAAGTGTGCTTTTTGGGCATCCCCAAGTGTTTAGACATATCCAAGTGTCCTTTTGGGTATTGCCAAGTGCCCCATTGGGCATCTCCAAGTGTCCCTTTGGGCATATCCATCTTTTGAGCAATTCCAATTGTCCCTTTGGACATTTCCAGGTGTCTGTTTGGGCATCTCCAGGTGCCCCTTTGGACATCTCCAAGTGTTCTTTTAGATATCTCCAAGTGCCCTTTGGGCATCTCCAAGTGCCCTTTCTGAGTCTTTCGGACATCTCCAAGTACCCCTTTTGGGCATCTCCAAATGTCCTTTTGGACATCTCCAAGTGCCCTTTTGGACATCTCCAAGTGTTCTTTGAGCATCTCCAAGTGTCCCATAGGCATCTTCAAGTGTCCCTTTGGGCATCTCCAAGTGCTCCTTTGGACATCTCCAAGTGTCCTTTTGGACATCTCCAAGTGCCCCTTTGGGCATATCCAAGCACCCCTGTGTGCATCTCTAAGTGACCTTTGGGCATCTCCAAGTGCCCTTTAGGACACGTCCAAGTGTCCTTTTGGGCATCTCCAAGGGCCTTTTTGGACATCTCCAAATGTCTCTTTGGACATCTCCAAGTGACCTTTCGGAGTCTTTTGGACATCTCCAAATACCCCTTAGTACATCTCCAAGTGTCCCTGTGGGCATCTCAAGTGCCCTTTCTGAGTCTTTCGGACATCTCCAAGTACCCCTTTTGGGCATCTCCAAATGTCCTTTTGGACATCTCCAAGTGCCCTTTTGGACATCTCCAAGTGTTCTTTGGGCATCTCCAAGTGTCCCATAGGCATCTTCAAGTGTCCCTTTGGGCATCTCCAAGTGCCCCTTTGGACATCTCCAAGTGTCCTTTTGGACATCTCCAAGTGCCCCTTTGGGCATATCCAAGCACCCCTGTGTGCATCTCTAAGTGACCTTTGGGCATCTCCAAGTGCCCTTTAGGACACGTCCAAGTGTCCTTTTGGGCATCTCCAAGGGCCTTTTTGGACATCTCCAAATGTCTCTTTGGACATCTCCAAGTGACCTTTCGGAGTCTTTTGGACATCTCCAAATACCCCTTAGTACATCTCCAAGTGTCCCTTTGGGCATCTCAAGTGTCCCTTTGGGCATCTCCAAATGTCTTTTGGACATCTCCAAGTGCCCCATTGGGCATCTCCAAGTGCCTCTTTGGGCATCTCCAAGTGTGCTTTTTGGGCATCCCCAAGTGTACTTTTAGACATATCCAAGTGTCCTTTTCGGTATTTCCAAGTGCCCCTTTGGGCATCTCCAAGTGCCCCATTGGGCATCTCCAAGTGTCCCTTAGTACATCTCCAAGTGCCCTTTTGGACATCTCCAAGTGTCCTTTTTGACATCTCCAAGTGTCCCTTTGGGCATCTCAAGTGTCCCTTTGGGCATCTCCAAATGTCTTTTGGACATCTCCAAGTGCCCCATTGGGCATCTCCAAGTGCCCCTTTGGGTATCTCCAATTTCCCTTTCAGTCATCTCCAAGTCCCTTTTAGACATCTTCAGGTGTCCCTTTGGACATCTCCAAGTTCCCCTTTAGGCATCTGCAAGTGTCTTTTTAGGCACCTCCCAGTGTCCCTTCTGTTATCTCCAAGTCAAGAAGTGACTTTTGATGTAAAACTGCAGTTTTAATGGATTTGTTTCCCATGACAGTGTTATAATATTTAAATTAGATGAATTACCTAAAACATTTTACCTATAAACAGCTGAATATGCAATTAGTAAACTGAGGCATTTAAGTGTTTAGGAGAGCTAAGATAACGTAGATAATATCACTCTCCACATTTGCAGTGCAGCTTGAAGCTGGGGAAGCACATATTAGAGTGTTCCATAGATGTTGTGTTTAGACCTGTTAATTAAATGTTATTGTTTTGTTAATTAAATAATATGTTAATGTCATTATTTTTACTTTATATATTACATGTGTTTTAATTTTTATTCTAATATGTGTGTTTAAAGTCTTTAAAATAAATAAAAATGATCAGATTGAATATGATGCTAAAAGTTTGTTTCTGATTCGCTGTGGACAGCTGTCCATCATTGTTAGGCTAGAATTCACCTGTTGATTTGTGCTTTGTCTGTGGGGGGCGGGGCGAAGTGAGGGGTGAGAAGAGAAATGCAGCCGCTTCGAATATACCATACGTGTCAAACTCAAGGCCACGCGAGAGGTTGAAAAGTCTTAGAACGGTACATGTATTCTCTCTCGCACGCGCGCTGCGCCCTCTCTCTTTCGCGTGTGTGCCCTCTCTATCTCTCTCACGCGCGCCCTCCCTTTTGCGCGCGCTGTGCCTTCTTTCTCTAGCGTGCGCTCTCTCTCTCTTGCGCTCTCTCTCGCTCTCTCATGCGCCCCCCTCTCTCTCTCATGCGCCCCCTCTCTCTCTCTCTCTCTCTCTCTCTCCCCCCCCCCCCGCTCTCTCTATAACAAACTCTCTAATAGTTTGATCCTTAATTGATAGAGTTTGTGGATTTTATAACATGAATAGTTAAAAGGATTTATGTTAGAGCAGCAATCAAACATTTTTTTCCAACTGCAACTGTAATGTTTTAATTGAAAAAGTAATACATTCATAGTTATTTAACATTAAGGAGTAGTTACACTGAGTTTATGTTACATTTGGTTACATTTTGTTACATTTATAAGTTTACATCGGGCCCTTTGAGGACAGCCATTATGCCTGGAATATTATAATATAGCATAAAACTGGGTTTAGATGTGAGTTATTGTAAACCGCTTGTGTATTTTCTTGATCTGTAGCTCTTGTTAATGGATGGAGAATAACATTCATATAAAATCCGTACTGTAGTTCTAACATGGTGCTATGATGCATTTCTCCAAATAGTTGTGTTCATAAATGAAAAAATTCCAAAACGTGGATGTTTTCTTTTGTCCTGAGAGATTTACTCCCCCTATTCATAAATCTCTAGTTATAAAGAGCAAAGAGATGGAAAGAGCATTTATCATTGAACATAAAAGCTCCAGGTGCGTAAAAACGCATCCCGTGGATAAAAGCGAATTCCGTGCGTAAAAGCGCATCCCGTGCGTAAAAGCGCATTCCGTGCGTAAAAGCGCGCCACGTGCGTAAAAGCGCATCCCGTGCGTAAAAGCGCATCCCGTGCGTAAAAGCGCATTCCGTGCGTAAAAGCGCGCCACGTGCGTAAAAGCGCATTCCGTGCGTAAAAGCGCATCCCGAGCGTAAAAGCGTGCGCCGTGCGTAAAAACGCGTCCCGTGCGTAAAAGCGCATTCCGTGCGTAAAAGCGCGCGCCGTGCGTAAAAGCGCGCGCCGTGCGTAAGAACGCGTCCCGTGCGTAAAAACTCTCGCTGTGCGCCCCCGCAGACAGCTCACACTAATATCCCAACAGCTATAGTGAAAAACAAACACGTGACTGCTTCTCAGGTGTTGATTTTTTATATTATTTATAATAATCTGACAGAGGGAGATGGAGGAAGATGACTCGCTGTGGCAACCCCTGAAAAGGGAAAAGCCGATAGAAAAACAAGAAGAAGAAGATTATTATAAATTAAGATTTATAATAATCTGATCAATGGGTCTGGACTCTCTGGACAGTTCAAGCAGATAAATATATATATATATATATATATATATATATATATATATATATATATATATATATATATATATATATTCGTGTTTTTCTTATTTTGTTTATGTGAACCTCAGCTCTATGTGCAAATTTCTCATTTCCAAATCTTGTATCTCCATTTTACTCTTTTTTTTTTTCACTTTTTGACTTTTGACTTTTACTTTTGAATCTGACTGTAGTTCTTTACTGTAGTTTTGTAATAAGAATAATAACAGAATACTTCAAAACTTCAATTAAACGTTAAGAATGAATTTTCTTCTCAGGTACAGTTGCTGTTTTAAAGAGTGGTGCTTTTTCACAGGTTACAATTCATTAAAAAATGAACATTAATGGTCCACAAGATGGCAGTGATGCTCCATAAGCAGAAACCAGAGCGTTCTCTCTGTAGAGAGTCTGTAGAGAGGAGAACACCCACTTCAGGGCTTCCCCAGCCACCAAAGGGGGCTCCCTATAAAATGTTAGTATGACCCAATTAGGCAAAATCAGATCTTTTTTTGTAATTACACAATCTCTTTCAAGGAGTAATACTTTCAGGGAACAAAGCCACATGGGACACAATTGGTCAAAATAATATTTTTATTACATACAAATATATTTACCTATTCAAATGTTTATTTCATTAGCATAGTTATACCGTGTTTTTTTGTTTGTTTCCTCAGAACAACATTATGAAGTTAGACCTCTTTATTAAGGGAAATTCATGCCACAGAGGATTAAAACATTAAGAGTAAGGTGCTCTCCCTATTACACCAATGAATGAATGACAAATTAATTTCGTTTATGAGATTTTATTTTATAGCATTTGAATTTTGATTTTTTTTTTATTTTGCACAATCAAAATTATGCAACTAGCATAAAATACAGTGCAGGTAGAGGCAAATAATAGAGGCAAATAACCTTAATAATATAAAAAAAAAATAGATATTACAAAAACAGTAATTTCAACAAAAGAATATCAAATCCCAACTATATAACACAAACATACTAATTAAATAATAATTCCAATACATTTATTAAATTATCTTTCAAAACATCTTTTATAATGTTTTATAGATTATCATTTTTTTGCCATTTTTGCCAAATGGTTAAAATCATTATTCAGAACTGGGTCTGGGCTCGTATGGGTTAAATAATTATAATAATAGATTCAGAGCTCAAACTGTTATAAACTTTTGTATGAACGTTGATTCAAAGTTGGTTAATGCTGAATTTCAACAATTAACGTTCATTTAGTGTTTAATATATATTTTTGTTATCAGGTGTAAGTTAGTTCTTGTTACCGTTTAATGACAAACATTTCCTGACTGTTGGTCCACTGCGCCCTCTATCGCTGCGGTGGTGTAACTGCAGTGTAACAGCGCTGTTTTTCTTCATTCCCAGCTCTAGCGGTCCTTTATGGTGGGATGTATTCTTGTGTAGGTCAACAGATTAACACACGATGAAGAAAGCGGATCCTGCAGAGCTCGGTAAGAGTCTGTTCATGTTTATTAGCAGGGTGTTTTTAACTGTTTCTGACATTTGACTTAATATTTCCTGCGATTTTATCGGTTTGTATATGCGAACTCACACAGCCTGGGCTGAAGAGGCTAAGCCTGCTAATCAACAATTTGTGAACTCAGTGCCTGAACTCGTTTTATAGCTAAAACGGTCTGAGTTTGTGATAGTTGGGCTTTTAATAATTAATAACACAAATACTGTTTGTTTGGTAGCTGTTATCTAGCTTGTTAGCTTTTCTAGTTAGCCAGGATAGCTTCTTGTTAACTGTGAACTGGCCGGCTAGCTTAGTGGCTATTACTCTACCAGTTACAGCCAGTTAGGCTACTGAGTACAGTGGGCTGGTTAGCGTTAGCCTGCTAGCTAGAGGTGAACTGAGCTGTTTACTTAATATTAATACTAAAAATACAGTAATTTAAGGGTTTTCTAGACATAAATATATAATTTTAAGTAACTAACACTGCTGACAACTCTGTCTTAAGACCAGCTTTTGCTGGTAGATGGTTTTAGTTCATTTAAACTGGGCGTATGAGGGCGTCAAAGTGGTTGAAAATCTGATAATTCTGGCAAAAAAAATAGTTAACATAGCCATCATTTACTACTCAACTACTGTGAATTTTAAAAGCTATCTACTGTATGCTGCATTTGATTATGGTGACTGTGGTCAACCAGCTTAGTCTTGCTTGTTATCCTGTTTAAACAGCTTGGTTTTATTGGTCATGGTGGCTAACCAGCTTGGTCTTAATGCTCATCCTGGTCACCCAGCTTGGTCTTGGTTGTCGTCCTGGTCACCCAGCTTGGTCTTGGTTGTCATCCTGGTCACCCAGCTTGGTCTTGGTGGTGGTTGATGCTCATGTTGGTCATGATGCTCAACCAGCTTTGTATTGCTGGTCATCCTGTTTAATCAGCTGGTCATGGTGTTCAACTAGCTTGGTCTTACTAGTTATGCTTGTCAACCAACTTGGTCGTACTGGTCATGGTGGCCAACCAGATTGGTCTGGCAGGTCAAGCTGGTTAACCAGTTTGGTTTTGATGATCATGCTGCTCATCCTGTACATCCTGCTCAAACAGCTTGGCCTTTATGGTCTTTTACTGCTCATGATGGTCAGATAGCTTGATCTTATTAGTTATGGTGGTCAACCAGCTTTGTCTTGCTGGTCATCCTGTTCAACCAGCCTGGTCTTACTGGTCCTGCTGGTCAATCAGCTTAGTCTTAATGGTCATCCTGCTTAACCAGCTTGGTTTTGCTGGTCAACCAGCTTGGTCATGCTGATCATACTGGTCAATCAGCTTGGTCACGCTGAACATACAGGCCAACTTGCTTTGGTCTTGGTTGTCATGCTGCTCAACCAGCTTTGTATTGCTGGTCATAGTGGTTGACCAGCTTGGCCTTACTGCTCATGGTGTTCAACCAGCTTGGTCCTGAGGGTTATGCTGGTTAACAAGCTTGGATTTGCTGGTCATGCTGGTCAAGCTGCTCAACTAGCTTGTTCTTGCTGGTCAATTTGCTGTTTAAATTTCTTAGCCAGCTTGGTCATTCTGGGCAACCAGCATGGTCTTGGTGGTTATGCTTGCAACCAGCTTGAGCCTGTTTGCATTAAAGAGCCAGAAAGTCAACTCTGTTAATGTTTTATTCATTTGGGAATTCTAAATTCCCATTTTTTAAAATACAATTCCAACATCTAAATATTCTAAAAGAATATTATATTATATTAAGAATATTATATATTAAAAGGTCATTTCTGTTTAAATGTTATGTGTAATTGCATTAACATACTATTGCATTATCATGTGTAAATATCAGCTGCATTAAATATTTTTGAAATGACGGGAATATCGTGTATCTTATAAGCTTCTGGAAATAATTTATCATCTTAAAAATTGGTTATTGTGACTAGCCTAGTTAAATGTTTACAAGTTGCCCATTTGTGGCAGGAAATGCGTACAAAACTCAGCCTTAAGCTTGAAAGAAATGTAAAAATATTATACTATTGTTGTAAATTGAAGAGCGAAATGGTGTTGACATTGGTGTGTCCCTTTATCTTGACAGGAAATCTGTGCCTCATCCTGACAAAACAGGGGTTGTGATGAGTGCCAATTCCTGGCCGAACATGTGGACTATTAGGTAACATATAACTGTGCACAGAGGAGACAGTGCTCGAGACTCTGCCCTCCCCAAGACAAACAGGATCTGAACTCCGGGTCATGGACTCTCTTTCCATAGCTAGAAGAGACAATTCTTCAGTGTTATTAGCGGAAGCTGCTAATAATAGCAGACAAGAAAGCCAAATTGTTCTCTTGGTGGAGACTTGTTCTTTCAAATGAAGGCAGAACAGAGAGCCGCCTCCTCTGGTAAAGTACACTCAGCTGTTCCTAAATGTGTGTCTAAAGTGGTTTGATGACCATTCTCTGAGTTTTGTTTATTTAATTATTATTGTTAATTGCTCTGAATGCTGAACATCAAGCAGAAAAATCATGTTCTCATTGTGTTTTTCTTTTTTTTTTCTCATTTTGTTTTCCTCCTGTCAGATAAATCATGATTCCCATCACTGAACTGCGGTACTTTGTGGATACCCAACCTGCCTACCGCATTCTGAAACCATGGTGGGACGTGTTCACAGACTACCTGTCTGTTGTGATGCTGATGATTGCAGTATTCGGAGGCACTCTGCAAGTCACGCAGGACAAGATGATCTGCCTGCCCTGCAAATGGGTAGTAAACAAAACCTGCCAGAAGTATTTTGAGTCAGCCTTTGAGCCGCAGGGCATCCAATATGACCTTGACAGGCACCAGTACAACTATGTCGATGCTGTGTGCTATGAAAACAAGCTTCACTGGTTCGCTAAGTATTTCCCATATTTGGTGCTGCTGCATACGCTCATCTTCCTGGCTTGCAGCAACTTTTGGTTCAAGTTCCCTTGGACTAGTTCCAAACTGGAACACTTTGTCTCCATTCTTTTGAAGTGTTTTGACTCGCCATGGACTACTCGGGCACTGTCTGAGACGGTAGTTGAGGAGAGCGATCCTAAAGCTCTTGGGAAGATGAACGGCTCCATCGATAAAAAGGCATCTTACGTGAGTGAAGATGTGGAGGCCAGTGTACCGATGCTGTCTCCACCGAAATCTCGGTTTGAGCAGGGTATTGTGGACCACTCTGAAAACGGCGTGCTGGATAAGAAAGAGGGGGAGCAGGCGAAGGCATTGTTTGAAAAGGTGAAGAAGTTCCGGCTTCACGTTGAGGAAGGAGACATCGTCTACAGGCTTTATATCAGACAGACTATTATCAAAGTAGTTAAATTCATCCTGATTATCTGTTACACTGGTTACTACGTTCACAATATAAAATTCAGCGTGGACTGTAGTGTGGACATTGAAAATCTTACAGGATACCAGATGTTTAACTGTGCCCATCCTCTTGCCACACTTTTTAAAATATTAGCATGCTTTTATATAAGCCTTGTTGTTGTATATGGAATGATTTGTGTGTACACCCTCAGCTGGATGCTGAGGCGCTCCCTTAAAAAGTACTCATTTGAGTCGATCCGAGAAGAGAGCAGCTACAGCGACATTCCAGATGTCAAAAACGACTTTGCCTTCATGTTACACATGATTGACCAATATGATCCACTTTACTCAAAACGATTCGCAGTGTTCCTTTCAGAAGTTAGCGAGAACAAACTTCGTCAACTCAACCTCAACAACGAGTGGACGTTGGACAAACTCCGGCAGAGAATCACCAAGAACTCTCAAGACAAGTTAGAACTGCATCTTTTCATGCTAAGTGGGATCCCCGACACAGTTTTCGACCTACAGGAGCTGGAGGTTCTCAAGCTAGAGCTTATCCCAGATGTCACCATTCCTCCAATCATCGCCCAGCTTATTAACCTGCGTGAGATGTGGTTGTACCATACGCCTGCCAAAATAGAAGCGCCAGCCCTTGCATTTCTAAGAGAAAACCTAAAATCTCTGCACATAAAATTCACAGACATTAAAGAGATACCTCTCTGGATCTACAGCTTGAAGAACCTAAGTGAGCTACACCTCACAGGGAACCTCAGCGCAGAGAACAATCGTTACATTGTTATCGATGGGCTACGAGAACTAAAGCGACTCAAGGTTCTCAGGCTGAAAAGCAACCTGACCAAGCTTCCGCAGGTAGTGACTGATGTTGGGTTGCACCTGCAGAAGCTGTCCATCAATAATGAGGGCACAAAGCTAATGGTTCTCAACAGCATGAAGAAGATGGTTAACCTGACCGAGCTGGAGCTAATCCGCTGCGATTTGGAGCGCATCCCCCATTCCATCTTCAGTCTTCACAACCTGCAGGAGATCGACCTGAAGGACAATAACCTAAAGACCATTGAGGAGATTATCAGCTTTCAGCATCTCCATCGACTCGTCTGCCTGAAACTGTGGTACAACCAGATCGCCTACATTCCCATCCAGATAGGCACCTTGACCAATCTGGAGCGCCTCTATTTGAATCGAAACAAGATCGAGAAAATTCCAAGTCAGCTGTTCTTCTGTCGCAAACTGAGATTTCTCGATTTGAGTCACAACAATCTGACCAACATTCCAGCTGAGATCGGGAGCCTTCAGAATCTTCAGTATTTCGCTGTAACTGCCAACAGGGTGAGTGAGTTTGTAACCATACATATATTTTAGACTTTTTTTTATGGATACAGATTATTCCATACTCTTGCAATGTTCTTGTTTTTAATTTTGCATCCTTGGTGAATAAAACGACATGCATACTGGCCAGAAGGATATGCTTGTGCAGCCTCCTGCATTAAATATGGAGTTGTTTGTTAGTTCATGCAAGTAATTATGGCCAGGTTACTGGTCAGGATTTTAAAATCTGAGGTGAATATTACATTATATTCAGGAAATTGGACAGAAAATTGGGGCACCTGCTCCTTCATTAGTTCATACCACTTTTGTTGGAGTAATGGTCTCAAAAAATATAGGATGGAGCACCATCATTATTCCAGAGAACACAGTTCCACAGCTCAATGATGACACCTGATATTAGTTGTGGTGTGAATTGTTTTAACTGCTCCAGAGAGTCCTATTCAATTGGCAGTACTTTATTAGAATGGCTATCCACAACCATTTAATCATATAGAGTATGATGTATGTAGAAGTTACAGAATTACTGACTCTATATTACCTAGTTATTCCAACTTTTTATAAAAATGTTTTCGAGCCTGTTCAATAATTGTTCAATAATTGTTCAATAATATATCATATAATCATATAATTAACATGGTTAAATGCTAAAATGTAAAAAATATTAATGTTACGCAATCATTTCTAAAGTTATACTGGGGTGACTAGTCTCTCTGTAAGTTATAAATCTGTTTTACGGCATTTGCAGATATATACATGAGTAATATTGGATATCAGCAACAGCACAGAATACCCACATCTGTGCATCCCTATATAAAAGGTCTATGTTAAGCCAAATAAAAGTTTTTATAAAATTCTTACTACAGCACATTTTTTCCTCTCTTTTTTTGTCCATCACCTCCACAGATCGAGAAGCTTCCTCCAGAGCTGTTCCAGTGTAAGAAACTGCGCACACTGAACCTGGGAAACAACTGCCTGCTGTCTCTGCCCTCTCGCTTCGGGGAGCTGACCAACCTGACCCAGCTGGAGCTGAGGGGAAACAGGCTGGAGGGCCTCCCCGTGGAGCTCGGGGAGTGTCGTCTGTTAAAACGCAGCGGGCTCATAGTCGAGGAGAGCATTTTCAACACTCTCCCCCCTGAGGTTAAAGAGCAGTTTTGGAGAACTGAGAAAGAGGCAGCCTGAGGACACCAAGCTTTCTCCTGTGAGAAAGTACCATCCCAGGTTTGAGAGAACAGCACCTGGGTCATAGGGGGCAGCACTGATTATTGTTGCTGGAACCCAAGCAACAGTGATTTAGGGTATAGAGTAGGGAGACTACTCATGGGATTAACTACATTTGTTGGGAAGCACTGGGATATCTGGGACCTCTATATCTGTGCAGTGGGTCTATACATTCTGGAAGGTGCAGCTCTTCTTTGCCTTAAATTTAATGTGCTACACGATGGTGGGAAAATATTTAAAATGAGTCATATGGGCAGGTTGACAGATTTGTGAACTAGTGTGTCATAAGCACTTTACAGTTGCCTGAAATTCCTCATTTAAATACGATTTTAGTGCTTTCAGCAGATTCCTTTATGTCTGTAGAGGATAATAGAGGATTTTTTGGTCAGTTTGTAACCATTGCCATTGTTGAGGACATGCTAAGTTTTCCAAATAGGAATTCCTATAGATTGATGATTGTTAGTTAATGATTGCTCTGCCATTTCTGAACAAGTCTAACAGCACAGATGAGATAGGGGCAGGCAAAATATGGGCACCCTTGGTCACAATCTATGCTACTACATTAGTTCGAATAGTTGAATAATACCCTAAAGAACCATTTTTTCTAAAAACGTAGATGACATGAGTGACATCCTGTTTCATTCATAAAATCTGCCTAAAAACAAGACGAGAGACAACCTAGAATCACCTCTGGTTTCTGCACTGCTGCATGTCAATGTGGGCATAACGAGTGGGAGTGTACATGTGTTGGGAGGCACCTGTGTTGACAACTCACTGCCAAGATAGCGATGAACATCTGACTGTTGACATCTGTGTAGATTGTATTCAGTCAGTGTTGCTCCTGTGTTTTCCGTTGCCAAGATAGCAATACGCCAGAAAATTACCCGAACACACCCAGTTTCCAGATCACGACACCCATCAGCGTAGATATATTCATAAGCGCCGTTGCTATTTAAACGACTCATGTGTGCAGCATTAAAAAATAGACTGTTGGCGGGGTGTAAGATAGCAATGAGCATCGTGACGCACCTTGCACAGGTTGTGAAATAGGGACTGTCTAATCCTGTTGTGTACCCAAGGTTATCGTAGCAGTCTGCCTTTAAGTGGTTCCCACAAACACCACAATATTCTTGCTGATTGTTTCTGGGACATGGCCATCGAAAATGAAAGGGAGCCACACAGTTCTGTTCTCTTTGGCTGGGAGAAAATAGGAGGATTTGGGTTTTCTTTGCAGCCAACAACACAACATTTCATGTGGGACTTTGATTTGCCTGCAGCCGAAGCACACGTCATCTTATGCATGGTGCTCTTAAAAACTTGTAATTACCATAATCTATGCCCATAAATCACAAATTACCTACATGTAAGAAAGCCCTCAGAGAAAAGCCTAAAAAAGCTTGTGTTTGTGGGGTACAGCACCTCTCTCAGTGGTCACAGCCATCATTGTTACCTTTATGTGAAGGCAAATCTGTGATTTCTGTATTCTATGATGTCAGTTAGTTATGCGCACGATTCACCTAGCCTAGGTGTGGAAAAAAAAAACGCCTTAGAAACAAGTCCTGTGAACTGAAACTACTATTGTGATGAAATTACTATAGTACAGCTCTGGAAATAAAAGAGACCACTACAAAATGATTAGTTTCTTTGATTTTACCAAATTAAAAACCTTTGAAATATAATCAAACCTAACTGAACTGCTTAAATTTTTGCACCAGGAGTGGCATAAATTTATCCAAAAGCAGTGTGTAAGACATGTGGAGGAGAACATACCAAGATGCATGAAAACTGTGATTAAAACCAGGGTTATTCCACCAAATATTGATTTCTGAACTCTTAAAACTTTATTAATATGAACTTGCTTTCTTGCATTATTTGAAGTCTGAAAGCTGTGCATCTTTTTTGTTATTTCAGCCATTTCTCATTTTCTGCAAGTAAATGCTCTAAATTATAATATTCTTAATTGGAATTTGGGAGAAATGTTGTCTGTAGTTTATAGAACAGAACAACAATGTTCATTTTACTCAAGCATATACCTATAAATAGCAAAATCAGAGAAACTGATTCAGAAACTGAAGTGGTCTCTTAATTTATTCCAGAGCTATTCCATGTTTTTGGCCATAATGAACAAAGGTTTGTTTGGGGGAAGGAAAGGTGCTATTCACGTTCATCTAATATAACAGATACTTTGACCAGGGGTGCTCGAAATTTGCATGCTGTCAAATGTTCTCTATTGAATAGAAGGACACTATACAGCAGAGTAGGAAACGTACAGTATGCTAAAAGCACATTTGTTTAGTTTGACAGCACTGTAACACACTGTTCATCAGAAAGCTGGAGCCCAGCCAGCACTTCACATGCATTATTCATATTCATAATGCTGAGCCTGTCCTCTTTCCTCTTTTAGCTCTCTGTTCTCAAACGAACTGCAAAAGAGACATTGGGTCATTATTCTACATTACAGTATTATTTTGAAGGTGCATGCATGTTTACAATGTTTAATTTAACAATGCAAAACAACATAAGCACAGAGAAAAACATACACTATATGGACAAAAGTATTTGGACACCCTTCTATTTATTTTCAATTTGTTTCTTCTAAAATCAAGAGTATTTAAAAATAATGAATCTACTTTAGTTGGATTAACGGTCTATACTCTCCAGGTAAGGCTTTTTACTAGATTTGCAGTACATTTCTGCAGGGACTAGACAAGCTATGTGTGTGCATTCGCCCCATTGGTGGTTTTAGGGGTGCATGCATTTTTACCTTTTACTGTACATAGACAAAATGAGTGACAGGACAGAGGCACATCAGGGGCCAATCAGATTTCAGCTGGGGCCAAATGCATGTAAAGTTGGTAAGTAATTTTGTGCCAAAAGTTTTACCAAAAAAAATAAAATATGCTGTAAAAATTGCTGATTATAAACATATAAGAAAGCAATAAATAAATAAGCATTTCTAAACGAGAGAGCAAAATCCACAGAAAATAGACAAGCAAAAAGTGACTTTAAAATATATATATATATTATATATTTTTTCTATTTTGAATTTGCAACATACACTTTTTCCTTTTGATTCTTAAGATTTTAATTGACTTTTTTTTTTTCTTTGCAAAACCTTTGGCCAACAATAAACTCCATAAATTTTAATATGGAAGCTTTTTAAATTAAACTCTTGTTGTGAAATAATACTTGGCCCCTTGATGGCTCCTGTTTAGAAAAATCCTAGATTCACCACTGGTTTGCACATCTGTAGCAGCAATCGCTGCATTCTAAAAAGTAGCTGAATGCCTTCAGTTAAAAGCGGTGTCCACAACATTTGGACATATAGTGTACTTTATGCATTGCGTGTGGAAATTGGCGTGTTTGTCTTCTGGCATTTCCTGAATATTAAGCATGCAGATAAATTTGATTTCTCAAGAAGCAAAAACAGATTTTTTGGATTTCTGATTACTGTTCACATTGCCGTGGCAGCACCTTACCTTCACCAGTGTACTTACTGTAATAGTGTTTTTTGGGAAAGTTACTTTGCTACTTTTTCGACCAAAGTCTCTTCTTTTCTGTTACTCTTTATGTTAATGTTAATGTTCAACCTTCCACTAAAGTAGCAACTAGAAGAGTTCACCTCGAGGATATTCTGTCCTCGTAACATTGCACTTAACACCGATGTTGTTGAGAATGCGTCGTTTTAATGTCTAAAAACAATGCACTGCTGACGAGACAATCAGAAATATACTTTGTGAAGTATTGGACTATGCTTTTAATTAGTTTGAATGAGTGTTTGTTTTTAATTCAGAGAAATGTGTTCAAAATATGTCTGTTCTTAGCACTGAATATAGCTGTGTCTGAAACTGTGCCCTCTTCACTATGTAGTGCACTACTTTGGGATTTAGTTATGACACTGTCTAAAAACAGTGCAGAATTTTTAGTGCAGTCCTAACAATCCCACAATGCACCATAGCGTAAATATGGTGTACAGTACTGATTTATACACACTTTCTCATTATTATACCTGAGGGTATCATCAGGTAAATGAGTATTATAACAATTTACAAGTAATAATTATTTAAAGCAGCAGTCCTTACGATTTTTTCCTTTTAAATTGGGAATAGTAGTGTTCCTGATTGTGGAGAAAGCAATATATTAATTAATTAATAAATGGCATCAGTGTGTTCTGTTACCATTCCTGCTATCATTAAAAACAGGGTGTCTGGTAGGTCTCTGGACCTTTTTTGGTTATAACAACATTTTCTGGTTAGCTGAGGAACTATAGTTCTGCAAATCCTCACGAAAATCGCTAGTTTCAATCATGTAGAACAGAGACTGCACCACAATGTATGTTTTAAAAGTACTTTTTAGCACTTTTACATTTTTGCTCAGTGCATTTACACATTCTTACCAAAAACTTACAGACTGTTACTTTAAATAACTGGTTTAAAATAAAATAAAAAATATTTTACTTACACTTATTACACAATAATTTTCTGTTGCAAATGAAGCTTGTAAACACGTACATAGTTAATGTGTCATGTTGTCTCAGTCCAAAAGTTTGCCTCTCTCATTAAGTTGCCATATTTCGTAAGTTACAAATGGGTCAAAACACTTAAAATGTTACTTTTTAAATGTGGAAATGTTTGTGAGCATAAGGTTAAGAAGTACTTAACCCAATTCACATTGCTCATACAATTTAATAAATCATAGTGCACTATGTAGTGATCTGTTTTTTAGGTTTTTTTAGACTGAGAAATAGTGAACATGGCACAGTTTCAGATGCAGATTTTGAGTTATCCCTCATATGATGTTTTGCCATTTCAGAGGTCAAACTCTGATCAAGCTGTTTTGTAAATGATCTACAGCTGTTATTAATTTTGTTACCTCAACCTTGACATTTCTGAAGTTAGGACCTAACTTTTTTTCTTCTTTTTTTTTAAAGAGCAAAAAAATAAAGTGTTACTCAGGTAAATGCCACTCAACTTTGTACTGACTGATTGACTGACTAAACATTTTTTTTATTTCAAGTATTTTAAAATGGTTTTAATTTAAAGAAACATCCATGCAATTAATTTTGTAATAGTGTTTTTGATTACTTGTTTTATTACTTTTTTATTTATATGAAGTATGTTTAATATTTCAGTTAAAATACGTTTTTTAACTATGAATGGGTGGGTGATTATGTGACATGATGTGTCTACTGCTGACTACTAATGTAATTGTAATGTAATGTGTGATTAACTGCCACAGCTGGTGGATGTTTAGATCTCTTTATTTGCTGTAGGAAACTTTTATGTTCATTGTTAATACATATTATCACATGCATAAAGTGGTGTAGTGAAGTGCAGCATGGTTTTGGAACATCAAATGAACATTATTTATAGTCATTACTATATGTCTGTAGATGTAGACATTTGAACTCATTACTTGTAGCATTTGAATATGTGATTTTACACTAGCATTATATTATATTGTATTGCATTGTATTGTTTTTTTTTATTATTTACAGTTAGTGGATGAAAAGCAATAGCCTTTCTACTGTCTTCAAGCCATTCTCAGTGGGGCCTTTTTTGATTGGCCCAAATCTGAAAAATGAGTTGAAGCCCTTTGTTTTAACATGTGCCACTGTCACCTCTGGGCATATTTCACTCTCTACAACACTGAATATTATTTAAACTGTAATGTGAACTGTTTTTTTATTGTTGTTGTTAAAACTCTCATGAATAGATTTTTTTTTCATGTTGGTGCCAAAACAGCATCAAATAGTGCTGTAATTGAAGAGTGTTGTGATGGCATTGCCTAGTAGGACTCATTAAATTTGTGTTTGAAATTTTAGATAGCCAACTTAAGCTATTTTCTCCTCATCATGCTGTGCTAATTTTTGGTGTTCAATCAGTTTAAGACTCAATAAACTCAATAATTAAGTACTTTTCACTGTTCTCTTCTTCTTTTTTTCTGACGTTGTTTACGTCTAGTCACTTCATGTGATTAGTATATGAACCAGGGCCGTTTGGTATTTGGAGTCCCCAAGCAAATTAGAAATCATACTTTTCTCTTAGAGCTGAGCGATTAATCAATTTTATCAATTAATTCGAATTTACAGTTAAGGACGATGTGTTTTTATGAAAATCGATTTTCTCTGAGTTTAATTTTCACCACCGACGCTCCTCTGTGGGCTCCTGTACTGAGCTAAGCCCCGTCCCTCTCTCCCGCGCGCACCCCGCCCCTCTCTCCCACCCTCCCTCCTTTCTATTTTGTAAGTTTTATCAAAAAGGGCACCATTTTATTTCTTTCTATTTGTTTTTTGAGGGTGAGTTTATTTATTTATTTTTTACGTTTGAGGGTGCATTGTGTCAGTACCTAAACTTTGCTTGTTTCTGGTTGCACTTTAACCACAAAGGGGACATTTAAGTAGAAAAACTAAATAAATAAAAACTAGTTTTAACCATTTTTTTTTTTAAATCATCTTTATTTTGATTTATAGTAGGGGGAAAAATCGATTTAAAAAAAAAAAATCGAAGGGTTTTTTTTTTTGGACCATATCGCCCAGCTCTACTTTCTCTTCTTTCTTTTCTGACTGATGGATAACTCCGCTTCATGATTGCTTAAGTTACATATTTTGCCGGCTGCAGGAATCACTTACCTGACTGGTTTGCTACTGTTAGCAGTAAGTGTGAGTGGACCCCTTGAAGGGGATTCCTAGAAAATGTGATGCTGTACATTTGTCGTTTTATTCCATTCATAACCAGGCAATTGTCTGGCAACACCAGTCAAACCATCACTGATCATCAGTAAAAATTCTTATATGATATTCTATTTTTCTGAGACTCTGATTGTATTTTTTTATTATTATTATTGACTGAAAGCCATAATCATCATAATAATATAAGAAATAAAAGCTTAAAATAGATTACACTGTGTGTAATGCATCTATATAATATATGCGTTTCACATTTTGAACTGAATTACTAAAATAAAGTAACTTTTAAATTATATTCTATTTTTTTAAGATGTACCTGTATATAGGTAAGTTGTCTTTACTTGTTTAGTGAAGTACCTCATTGTACTTTCCAAAATTAAAGTAATATCCCGAGCAAGTACTTAGTTATTATTTTTAATTTGAGTTTTAAGCAATTTAGCTCCATTCATCAGAGCTGGTTTATATGGAGACTCTGCCGTTCTCTGCCGTTATATCAGAAAATGACTGCTACCGATAGGGGGAGCCCGCGAGGTAGACCTAAATGAAAAGGGCTGAATGCAGCTAAACGGCTAAAAACACAATTTAAAATACTTACTGTTTATTTCGGCAGGATAGTCTTTGGATTATGAAACGTAGAATAGATGATTTGCTAAAAAAGACGATAAATGTTACCTATATTCGTCAATGTTTCTTCAGTGATCAGGTTTTAAGCAGTAAAAGCGCTAGCGTTAATGCTAATGTGCGCTGATTGGTTGGTGGAGTTGATGCTGGAGTTACAGCCTAAACACTGAGTTTAAGTTTATGGACTTTTAAAAATCTGTCTGCGGTGCTAAAACATTTGATATCGTTCTATATTGAGATAATCAGTCATTTTCCTAGTGTAAAAAATTAAACATTTATAAACCAACTGCTCCATATAAACCCATTAATTTTGGACTCGTGAGCGCCCTCTGGTTTTCTAAGAAACCTGTAAGATATTCTGAGGTGGGTATTCTCCTCTCCAAAGATTAAATCTCCAAAGAAAAATGATTTACTCATTACTCTGTCGTTAGAAGTATAGATACTAGGGTTCAAAATACTTCTATGGAAGTTAAAGTATCAACTCAAGCTTTTTACTCAAATTAAAATGGGTAAAAGTACTGTTTTTTAACAGTAATTAAAGTATAAAAGTAAAAGTAATGTAAAAAGGGGGAAATTATGAGCAAAAGCTTAGTCAACGCCACTATAGAATCCTAAAGTGCACTAACCTCGTTTATAATATTTATCTGATTTTTGTGCATTAAACAACCACTGGACTCACTGCCATTACACAAAAGTGTAAACAGATATTAATAATTATAAATACAATATTTTTTTCGCTATCCAAATATACTACATAGACTTCTAATGTGAACATGATATAATGTGGTGCTTATTTTGTATTTCTACAGTTAAATATACACTAGGGACGCACAGTTCTGTCAGTTCACAGTTCTGCCGAGTTGTGCTACCTTGTCAAACCGTGCTACCTTAGTAGTATTTCATTATTAAAAGTTACAAATATAATAATAGTACCATTTGAGAAGCCTAAATACTAGAAAATACTCTCGGCAGAAGCCTACGTGGGATTTGTGGATAGGCTAAATCACTGTATCAGGTAAAGTTACAAAAAAAGTTAAGGTAATATACGTGATTAGAAACTTTTTATATAGTTTTTTTTATACTATTATAGTTTATTATTATTTATAACTGCTATTTACAGTGTTTTTTTTTTTACATGCAAGCAGGTTGTTTGATGCTCCCAAGTAAAACTTAAGGAATTATCATGAAAAACATTTAAACATATTTTTAAAAAAATTTGGTCGGCGCATGCGCAGTGCCGTAAAGAAGCACATATCGTTGGATAGTAATATTCGACAGAACACCAGCCCTGGTCTAACCGGTTGTCTTGCCCCCCGCTTCCACTAGGCGGCGGTAATGAGCTGTGAGCTCCTTTCGGCGCTCGCGAAAGAGAAGGGGAACCATGCTTTTGTAGCAGAGTTTAATCCGAATTATTTTACTGAAGCGCACTTTCTACCGCCACTTTCAACTTCTGCAGTCTGAACTGAGTCCTGGTGTTTAATTATAATGGTGAGATTTAACTCCGGTGTTTATATTTACTCTATCTGTTTCTCTATTCTAGGTGTTTATTTCAGTTCCACCTTAAAATCAAGCAGCAGCTACACTGTACACTATTAACTAACTGCTGCAGTTAAGGTGGAACGGGGACTTCTCTCAGCTTCAGCCTCGCTACAGGCTTAGTTATTGGAATAATTAACTAGCTGCCACTATTAGACTGTTTTAAACCATTCCAGTGGTTTGCTAGTGCAGTAGGGCTACTATCTGACCTGTATGTCTTACTGTGTGGGTGTTTCTGATCCTCCCAGTAGATGTTACTACTGGACTGGTTTCTAAAAATCTGAATAGTTAATATTATTGGGCTCGTTTTCTGACCTGATCAGTAATTGGTAGTTACTATTGGACTACTTTGCAATCTGAACAGTAGTTAGTTAGCACAATTTAACTGTATTGTGATCAATATTTAGATTTGTTGGCCTATTTTTTTACCATTCCACTGGTTGGTACTGGAGATGTGACCTATATCGTACAAAACATGTCGTAACGACGTAATATAGTGTTTTATAAAAAAGATCTCTGGAAAAAATGAAGAGACCGCTTTAGTTTTTGAATCAGTTTCTCTGTTTTTGCTATTTATAGGTATAAGTTTGAGTAAAATTATCCTCATTGTTTTATTCTATAAACTACAGATATAATTTCTCCGAAATTCCAAAAAAAATTGCCATTCAGGGCATTTATTTGCAGAAAATTAGAAATGTCTGAAGAAAAAAAAAAGATGCAGAGCTTTCAGACCTCAAATAATGCCAAGAAAACAAGTTCATATTTATAAAGTTTTAAGAGTTCAGAAATCAATATTTGGCATGTTCTCCTCCACCTGTCTTACACACTGCTTTTGGATAACTTTATGCAACTCCTGGTGCAAAAATTCAAGCAGTTCAGCTTGGTTTGATGGCTGTGATCATCCATCTTCCTCTTGATTATATTTTAGAGGTATTCAATTAGCTACAGTCAAGGAAAACATCATCATTAAGTATCTTAAAAATAGCAGTGTTGTCTATTATTGACTGTGAAGCTTTAAGAGCGTTTCTGTGTAATTGTTTGTATTTCATACACTTTTACTAAATATTGCACACTATTTTAATGTTACATAATTTCTTTTATTACATTATTATTTTATCTTGGTCTTGGTAAGTTATTGTTGTTTACAAAATATGTTTTAGTTTCTACTGAATGTTTGAAATTGTGAGACTATATAAAACTAACATTTATTTTGTTGCAGTACTGTATTCTTAAAATAAAAAAAAATGTTTTCCATATTGCTAAGAGTATCACTACCACAAAAAAACAAGATATTTTTTTATATATTTTTTTGTCCACCGCAGTAGTTGGTACTGCTAGGCTTTTTCTTGATTATTTATAATAGAATATTCTCTCTGGTTTTTTTTTTTCTAGGCTGTCACTTTGCACACAGATCTTGGAGAAATAAAAATCGAACTGTTCTGTGAACGAGCCCCAAGATCCTGTGAGGTAATAATGATAAATATATGTATATATTTATGCATTTCCGTTGGATAAACTCTGACTTAACATTCCCTTAGAATCAGATAATGGTTCTGAATGTACATAAATGTAAAATATATATATTTTTCACAGAACTTTCTCGCCCTGTGTGCCAGTGGATTCTACAATGGGTGCATCTTCCATCGAAACATTAAAGGGTTTATGGTTCAGACTGGAGATCCTACAGGTAACCATTCATTAATAACTGATTAATTCATTTAGATCCTGCATTGTTTTCAATCAAATGATTAATATGGTTGTGGGCAGATGACAAAATTGCATGATTTCTTACATATTTTTATCTTATTTTCATTTCAGGCACAGGAAAAGGAGGAACAAGTATTTGGGGGAGGAAATTTGAGGATGAATTTAGTGAACATTTAAAAGTAAGACATTAATACACATCACTAAACAAATGTATCTTAAACAGTTTGTCTAAACTAACTTGTTTTTTGTTTTTTTTTGTTTTTTTTTTTATCAGCACAATGTCCGGGGTGTGGTTGCAATGGCAAACAATGGACCAAATACGAATGCATCCCAGTTCTACTTCACCTACGCCAAGCAGCCGCACTTGGATATGAAATACACTGTGTTTGGAAAGTAGGTCCTTTTTTATTTGTTCAGTCTTAAAACTTATTTTATGTAGAGCATTAAAGTTGTTGTTAGCAGAGCACTAATCAACTTTATGCTTTTTTTTTGTTGTTGTTGTTGTTAGAATAATCGACGGCTTGGAAACTCTGGACGAATTGGAGAAACTTCCAGTTAATGAAAAGACTTTTCGACCTTTAAATGATGTTCACATTAAGGATGTTACTATCCATGCCAATCCATTTGCAGTTTGATGGTCTTCATGTTTAGAGACTGTGTGATGTTTGTGACTGACGGTATATGCCTGTATGATGTCAATCTTGTGGTGGTGTCAGGTATTTGTACAGAGTATTTTCAACTTTTTAAACATTGTACATTTTATATTGTTACTTTTCTTTATCTGATTTTTACTTGAAATTCTTTAGTTTTCTGCTTAAAACTGTACAAATATTAAACGAGTAAATCAATGGACTGATTGTGCTGACTGATTTTTTTTACCCCAGTACTTATGGTTCATTATTAATGGTTCTACACTTGGTCACATTTTAATGTTTTTAATTAAATAAAACAATAAAACATTTTTGGTGCCTATAAATAAATATATATTATATATATATATTTTTATTTAGCTATTCAAAAATTACAAAAACTTCAGCTGCACTTTATATTGTGTGAATGTTTCCTGATAAATAGAACAGATACAGTCGTTGGCAGGGTTGCCACCCGTCCTGTAAAAAATATAGAATTATATTTTCTTTGGCAATTGAATTTTGGTTTAATATGGTACGTGATTTGTTCTGTATTTTCATGAATCTAAATCTATTTTCATTTCTGAAAGGTGGCAAAACTATAAGTTGTAAATTCAAAATTGCTTGATATGTGTGTGTGTTTGTTGGTTTTGTAGATACCAGATGTTTTTTTTTTTTTTTTGTTGTTTTTTTTTTTTTTTACACAGGACAATCTTAATCTTTGTTGTAACTTAAGCAACATGAAAAAAAAAACACAAAAACAGCGTCATGTTTAATTTAGTGGGCAGTGTGCCAAGTCCTGCTGGAAAATTAAATCCACATCTCCATAAAAGTTTTCAGCAGAGGGAAGCATGTCACATCTGCTGGTGTTGGTCCACTGGGATATATCCAAAAGTCCAAAATCAGTGCAGTTTTTTTGCGAAAAATCTTTTAGCACTTCATGCTTTCTTCTGCTGACAGCTTTTAGGAGGATGCAGATTTCATTTTTCAGCAGGACTTGGGACACTGCCAAAAGTACAATATGGTCTAATATTAATATTTAAATTGACTGATTTTGTGGGATTTCATTTGCTGTAAGCCATAATCATCAACAATAATAATAATTTTAAATAAAACGCCTGAAATAGATCACTCTGCGTGTAATACATCAATATATGAGTTTCACATTTTGAACTGAATTACTGAAATAAAGTAACTTTTCAGTGATATTCCCAAAAATATTATTTAATTACTATTTAATGTTTTTTTTATATTATTGGAAGCCACAAACCATCCCTAAACAGTAAAAGAAACCTGGGTAAATATGTTCTAAATCACATAAAGTTGTTAAAAATAGGTTTCACTTTTCCTTGTTGGCTCCAGTGCTCTAATGTCTGAGATGCTGTTTTTTCCAGTGCAGTTTGTGGTCTATTCTGCACCGTAAAAAGTTTCTTGTAACTAAAAAAATGTTTATTAATGCATTGCAGAGTATTATAGCTTTTGTAGAGTAAGCTTTGGCCTAAATAAATAAACACTAACATTGTAAATATTTTTTTACAAAAACCCTATGTACTTTAAGGTATATATATATATATATATATATATATATATATATATATATATATATATATATATATATATATATATATATATATATATTCATACATGATGTCCATTGTAAAGGACGCAGGGTCTGAACGGGTTAAAATAAGCACATTTAAAGATAAAAATAAATAAATCAGGGTTGAGTAGTTTTTGTCCGGGTTTTTAGCTCCGCCCCTTCCGGCGCGCGGCTGCTCTGGAGCTGATTATGACAGAAGCTTATAGTTTAGCTCCCAAACAAACAGCTTCGCCTTTACTTCATCTTTCAGGCAGCAGAATATCTGTACAGCGTCTGATTTTACTGTGTTACTGCCTGAAATAAAGCTGGACTAAGCCCCACATTTAGCTCGTATTTCTCTGGTAAAATAAGTGAATGTTTAGCCTGCTGTCCGGCTAACAGGCTAACCTGTGATGTTCTGTACTGCGGACTTTCCCCTGGTGTTTGTTGTTAGCTCGCTGGTGGCTAACCTGCTGCCACCTGTATAACCGAGCGTTTATCTAACCGGACTGTTTATTTTATGGAATATTTGTGGGTTTTACAACACGGACCATCGCTATAAAGCCTGGGAATACCTATCTGGTGTGGCTTTGGGTCTTCTTTGTCTTGTTTGACCGTGTAAGTACTCACTTTTAGTTAGCTTGTTAGCTTGCGTCCATGTTGTTGTGCCAGTTTGTTGTGTTAAGCCCATGTAGCTAGTTAGTTAGTTAGTTAGGTTGGATATCTAGTTTTTACCATATTATCAATAACTTTTGGCAAACCGTTTTATTCTAAATCAACAGCATTTTATAGATTATTAATTATAGATTAAGTAAACAGTCAAAATCAAGATATCTGTAAGATAGCTAAAGTACTTTTTCCACAAGCAGAAACTCTCCTGTCACAATCAACTATGGAATATTTACTACTAATTGTATTATACCTACAAATTAAAAAATACATGGTGACTGGTGACATTACCAGGACGATATATGCCTAATGTAATACTTGCATGTATTACATTATGCATGTGTGTCTCTCCACTCTTCCTCCAGACTCTAGTATCTAATGTAAAACCTGATTATATACTGTAATTGTGATTAGTGAAAACTCCACTCCACAGATGTCTATGTAGCTCCAGATATTTGTACTTCAATGCTGTCTTGAAAAAAACAACAGGTCCATATATCTGTAAATCAGTTTTGACTAGTACAAATGGCAATTCAAGATATCTTTAATTTAGGTTTCACTACTAGTAATGTGCATTTCTAATGCAGTTTTAGATCTCTCTAATATTATTTTAAAAATATCTATAATTCAAGTTTTGAATACTACTGCTACTACTACTACTACTACTAATAATAATAATAATATAAAACTACAGTGAACTACACCGTAATACTACATATCTGCAACTACAATTTTATCTATCATAAAATAAAGCAATTATAGATATTTATTAGCTATAGACTGGAGACTATAGTGAAAATATGGTTATAGATTAGATTATAGGTTAAATTGTATAAAATTGTATCGCATTAGCGGTATCACAAATGATTAGTCTAAATTTACATTAAGGATATGTTGTCCTGGTAATGATCTGATGTTAGTAGTATTAAATATTTTATAGCTTATCTCTTCTGATTGTAAAAACTCTAATTGAGATCTGTAATTTGTAATTATACCACTAAAAATGTTGAATTGGGCTTGTATTGCTGGTGTCATTTTAGGCAAAAAAGGCTTGCCATACATGTCCATGTGTTCATGATGTACAGTATATGCAGTATACCGTAGAGTATATTGTTTAATTATGCTTTTAAAATTACCATTTTAAAAAGCCATCTGTGGTGTATTTGTTAGAAGATTTTAGTATACTGACATTAATAGTTTGCGATATGAGTTGGTTTACATTAAATAGTTGGTTAAATATGATACTTTAGGTATACATATTAAGCACAATGTGATATAAATGCTCTGAGTGACTAACGTTCATGCTGTTTTTTAAGGTGAATCATGGCGCAGGACGGGGTTATTCTACAGTTCAGCTTTGCAACATTCGGGGACTCCATGCTACAAAAGATGGATGTTCTCCGAAAAGACAGGCGCTTCTGTGACGTGATTGTACGGATAAATGACTTGGAGATTCCTGGTCACAAAGTTGTGTTCGCTGCTGGTTCACCGTTCCTCAGAGACCAGTTTTTCCTTCAGGACTCACATGAAGTGGAGATATCCACGCTCCAGGATGCAGAGGTTGGCCGGAGACTGCTTCTTTCCTGCTACACAGGAACGCTCGAATTCCCTGAGCTGGAACTAGTACATTATCTGACAGTGGCCAGTTTTCTACAGATGGGTCATATTGTTGAACAATGTACACAAGCCCTGAATAAATTCATAAAGCCACACAAGGGCGACGGTACACATCTCTCTCGTCAGCCTCCTAAAGTAAGCGTCCAGCAAGAAGACCAGCCGCTTATTGAGACTGTGTACGATGATGAAGACGGGGACAATGAGATTGAAGATGACAATGATGACGACGACGATGTAATTATTGAACCAAGGTCTCCTCCTATGTTTAGGAATTCTCAAAGCAAGGGACAAGGAGAGGAAGCCCCCATTAATATCATAAAGGTTGAGTCGGTTGAAGATCGGATGCAGGAGATGTCTGAAAGCTACCAGAGTCATCCCTCTCGTTCTCCTACGTTACACTCCCCTGAGCCACAGCATTCCCTTATTAATTCAACTGTGGAGACACGATCTGCTGAGATGACATCCAACCCTAGTATTGAGTATCCGCTCTCGTCTCCCGGCCCAAGCGGCTCAGGGAAGGAGAACGTCTGGAGCCACTCGAGAAATGTCGACAAAGGCCTCCAGTGGTACCACCAGTGTCCAAAATGCGCCCGTGTCTTCCGTCAGCTGGAAAACTACGCCAACCACCTAAAGATGCATAAGCTTTTCATGTGCCTCCTCTGTGGTAAGACTTTTACACAGAAGGGAAACCTGCACAGGCACATGCGAGTGCATGCCGGCATCAAGCCTTTCCAGTGCAAGATCTGCGGAAAAACTTTCACGCAGAAGTGCTCGCTCCTGGACCACCTGAACCTGCACAGTGGGGACAAACCACATCGCTGCAACTACTGTGACATGGTCTTTGCACATAAACCTGTCCTCCGTAAACATCTGAAGCAGATCCATGGCAAAAATAGTTTTGACAATGCCAATGAAGGTAGCTTGATTGAAGGCTTTTAAATAAACGCGAAACGTTCATGTTCATGTTCGAATCAAAGACTTGGATACAGAGTGTCATGGACTATGGACCTGAAAACCTACATGTACATACAGTATATATCACGGACCCCGTACTGCATTAGGTTGTCTTGTTGTCTGGTTTATAATTGTACTGTATTGAAAGGCTGCTGTTTTTTCTATTCTTTAATGGGTTTCTCTCTTAAACACTATTTGGACATGTTAAGTTTTATATAAGGTGAGGTGTAAAAATCTCATGTCTGTAACTTAGGCTTTGTTCGCACAGCAGGTAAAAGTGGCCCAAATCTGATCATTTAAAATGTGTCATTTGTGTGGTAATTTTAACAACAAAATACTATTTTTTTAGTCAAAATAAAATACTGTTGCCCTGGATACTGGAGAGGGAAAAAGCTTAAAAACTTTTTAATTTTAAAGAAACCAAGAACCACAACTAGAAATCCAAAAATGTGGGCATGGCCCTTTTTATGCTAAACTTAAACCCACAGCTAATAGGAGCTTAAAAGTCGAAGATGAAACCGAAACTTCATGTAAAGCATTGCTCGTTTGCACCTGTGCTTCAGTTTAGGAACTGTTCAGACAAAAGTCAGATATAGGTCGCATACAATTTATAGTGTGAATAGCCTAGAAAATCTAGTTTTGGCACCTTTTACTTGCTATGTGAACACAGCCTTAGACTACACACTTCTTCAACTTCTATTGGGCAGCTTTTGACGACTATAAAATAACTGTAGATAATAAACTGGGTTATATTATGAAGCATGAAGGAATTTGTATGTAGGTAAATACTAACATATACATGTGAAATGTGTAAAAAGTAATGTATAGTATCACTGACGGAAGTCATTTTTAGACTAAGTCAATCTAATTAGTATTGACCTAAATTGTAAACATTACAATTGAAAAGTAAAACACCTCCCTTAACTGGATTTTATGTGGCAATTTGATTTTTTTAGTTCTGAACGCCATTACTAATGCCAAAGATAATGATAAAAAACATCCACTAAAGACAGGTATTTGGGTACATATAGGGTCATGTTTCCCAGGCAGGAACTAAGCCTAATTTATTTTAATGAATTCTATCATTAATGAATGAAACATCTCTGTGTAGTCACAGTTTGGGAAACTGCTCCAATGAGAATATGAGTAACATGACAATAAAAATTGATATGTTTCCCATATGTTAACAACTGAAGCAATATATGTTTGTGTGAAATATCCCTGTTATGTTGACAGTGTATGAATTAAGCACTCTCATCTATTTATCATAATCCATCATAATCTGTGATGTAAGACTTCTGTTAGGATTTGTTACTGGAAGTAGTATGATTCTTCAGAAAGTAAATCCCATCCCATCCCATCCAAATAGATCTTTAGACCAGAGAGACGACCAGCTGACCGTTGAACCTTAACAGATTTTCTTTGTACTTGGATGCTGCCAAAAAAACGCATGAAACCTGAATCATTACTACTGTAACCTAATGGCCTGTTCTGACCATGTAAATTCATGCAGAATTCTTCAATTCCTCATGTGAAGTAGCTTGCACAGTTGTGACTCATTAATAATGTGTAATAAATTTGTTATTTAAAACTGATCAGGTGAATTTTATTTATGTCCATTTTGAGGAATAAATGGATTTTATAAACACTAAATGTTTTCTACTTTTTTCAAAATTGAAAGAAGCTTGTATTACACTGGCATGCCAAAAGTTATGGGACAGTATTTGGTAAATAATCAGAAGGGGTTCCCTTGGGGGACAGCTTAAGAATGTGTAAAATGCGAATGCATATAGTTTATGGGAATGTTTAATTTGTGAGGTGCTATCTTGTGAGTGACGCAGAACACTATCAGTCTGCAAGGCAACATGAATTACTGGAGTGGACCAATGTTTGGTAATGTTGGGTGGCCTGTGACGACTGTCTAGAGTTGTCCAAGCGACATGTCAGTGTGTTTGAAGTTCTGTGTATGTGTGATGGTGTGTAAGGAACAGCAAAGAAAAAATAGAAAAGTATGCATCTACTAAGCTCTGTCCTTTGATTAAGCTAAAAAAAAAAACAGAAATCAAAAGATATCTGTTCATTTATTTCTATCCCATCTACCACACATGACCAGATTTGCTGTAGTGAATAGACACTACTACCGTGGACACATGGCATGGCGGCCTCCGTCCACTGGAAGATTTACTCCTGTAATAAAGGTTGCAGCATCCGATGCCAGGAAGGCAATAGAATGAGCCACTTCATCCACTTCACCTGGTCTGCCGAGAGCATGGGTGACCTTACACTTCTCCAGGAACTACAGCAGAAAAATCATACAGCAGGAGAAACAGAACAAAATGGAAAGTTATGATTAATTAACTGCTGATTGCTTCCTTAACATTTTATTTTTCAAGATCGTTAAATCATGAAAAATAATTAATAAAGTAAAGAAAATTATCTAACCCTTGAACAGCCATAGTGTGTTATATTTAGTTCATCTTACAGTCATTTTAAACATGAAAACACCAACAGAAATAGACTTTGGGGCAGTTTTCCAAGCAGAGATTAAGCCTAATCTTGGACTACACACATTTTGAATGGAGATTTTTCACTGAAAGTAAAACATAGTCTAGGGGACTAGGCTCAATCCTTGTTTGGAAACTGACACAAAATATTTTGGCTTTAGTTATTAGGCCTTGAAAACACATTAATATACCCTTAGGGTGTTTACACACCTGCACTTTTTAGTGATTAAATCAGAATCTAGTTTGTTTGGGCAAGTGTGGACACAGTGATTGCACTTGAATACAGACCAAAACAACCACACCAAGACCCTTGAGAGGAGGTGGTCTTGGTCTGGTGCCAAATGAACTCTTTAGCAGTTTGTTTGCTTATTTTCATGCTACTGCCCCAGACAGCTTTGACCAATAGGCAGAGGGAACATTGATTTTTACTGTGCGTGAAAACAAACCAAACATGTTTACAAACTCATTTACTTTTATTTGGACCAGAGCAAACCAGCAATTAGAAGTCTAAAAAAGTGAAACATGTGTGCACACTTACTTGGACACACTTACATTGCCACCAACAATAAAGACAGCATAGTGCTTTTTAAACTGACCCAAATCTCAGCAGCATGCAGAAAGCTTTAATTTCACATACAATGAGTGGCTGCAGTGCTTAGAGAATGAAAAGTCTTTGAAAGTATCACAGAAACATTAAGATTAAATAGGGGTCCCCTGGTCTGCAACAGTAAAGTATCATACTGTAAATTCCTTGTAGTGTTAAAAGTAAGGCTTAAATGAAGACTTTACCTGTTTATATTGTTCTTCATCCAATCCGGCACGCTTATGGACTTCTGTAACGATTACTCCAGGGCTGTGATAGAAAGACAAGACAAGACAGCACTTAAGACATTAAGAATGTAAACCAGGGGTTCCTAGACTGGGAGTTGCGACCCACAAGGATGTTCTGAGATAGAGTCTGGGGGTCATGAGAGTGCTGATAATTAATCATATCTGGACATTATCCAAAGACATCCTTTCATTTAATCATACGAACCCATTTGCTGTTTTACACAAATCTTTGACTCAATTTTAGATTCACTCATGTACGTTGTGTGGTTTAGAAGTTCCAGAATTCCAGAATTTCATTGCAAATTTGGATTTTCTGCATTTACATATGTTAAAAACTGATGTAGAAGATGTAGATGTAAAAGATGATTTGCAACTGTTCTTAAGCCTGTTACTAAGCCATGTATGGAACACCTCTGGCCTGAATGCTAGTCTATTTGAACTATGTTGAATATTTTAAATGAAAAAGTTTAAAATATAAAACTTACCACACAGAGTTCACTCTCACTTGCTTACAGGCCAACTCTAAACAATACACAGACATTGATCATTTCACATGGGTTTGACAATCTTAACTACATTTTTTTAGACACATTTCTGTGGATTAATAAAAAGTTCCCCTCACCAAGTGCTACACAGCGTGTAAACTGGTCAATGGCGGACTTGGACATGCAGTATGGAAGCACTCCTGGAAACTAAAGAGTAGAAAAGGGACAAAACAGTCAGAGTGGTTATAACACTGCTAAAGTCAATATACAAACTGATGATTTATCCATACTCACTGATCGCTGGCCATTTACGCTGGACACATTTACAATAGAGCCTTTCGTTTTAATGAGGTGAGGCACACAGAGCTGAGTCAAGTGAAACACTGATCTGAAATAAACAAACAAATACAGATGTAAGTTTTCTTTTTAATTGATCTAAAAGACTTCTATAAACACTTAATGTCTTACCTGACATTTACGTTCATCACTTTATCATATTGTGCCAGGTCTGCTGTCTCTATAGTGCCCATTGCAAGGATTCCTGCACTGTTGATGAGAACATCCAGCCTTCCAAAGTGAGAAATGGTTTGTTCAACAGTCTTACGTACTGTATCTTCATTGGTCAGGTCACCTGGCACCAAGAGTGGCTGTAAACATAGACACACAATAGTATAAACACACTGTGGTGCCTTTTTTGAAACAAGAAGACATTGATGTTAATGTTAGCATAAAACATTTTAACGGATGCCTTTTATTTGGTGGTGTGTGATACAGTGACATATAAATGCCTTAATTTTTCATTCCATATGCACAAAAAATGTTGATTTACTTCAAAGTAAAAAAAGTACTACACACGCTGTTACTTTTACTTAAAACAGTCAATCTTGACTCATCAGACTACATGACCTTCTTCCATTGCTCCCGAGTCCAATCTTTATGCTTTAAGCTGTTTTTGCTGGTAAGATTCACTCATAGGTGTTCTTTTAAAGGCTACACAGGTGTTTAGTCCCAATCCCTTAAATTCCCTTCGCATTTTGCTAGAGATGTTCAAAAAAGTTTTTTTTCGCAAGTTTTTGTGTGATGAGACTTGGTCAGATCTAGGTCTTTGGTCACAAGTCCCAAGTCTTTGTGGGGTATGACTCGGTTAAGTCTCAAGTCTTTGTGAGGTGACACTTTATCAAGTCTTCGTTCGTTGTGGGGTGAGACATGGCCAGGTCTCAAATTATTTGTGGGGTGAGACTTAGCCAAGTCTCAAATTATTTGTGGGGTGAGATTTGGTTAAGTCTCAAATTATTTGTGGGTGAGCCAAGTATCAAATTATTTGTGGGGTGAGACTTGGTTAAGTTTCAAATTATTTGTGGGGTGAGACTTAGCCAAGTCTCAAATTATTTGTGGGGTGAGAGTTGGTTAAGTCTGAAATTATTTGTGGGTGAGACTTGGTTAGGTCTCAAATTATTTGTGGGTGAGACTTAGCCAAGTCTCAAATTATTTGTGGGGTGAGACTTGGTTAAGTCTCAAATTATTTGTGGGTGAGACTTGGTTAGGTCTCAAATTATTTGTGGGTGAGACTTGGTTAAGTCTCAAATTATTTGTGGGGTGAGACTTGGTTAAGTATCAAGTCTTTGTGGGGTGAGACTTGGCCAATTTAGGTGATCGGCAATAAAAATAATTGAAGACTTTTTCCCAACCACATTCCCTTGATGTTTGAAGACAATGTTTCCTTATTGTCCTTCCACTTTTATAATAATGTGTCGGACAGTTCTTAACCAGATTTTAGTTGTTTCAGAACTCTCCCAGATGTTTTTTTTTTCTGCTTGATGCAGAATGATACAAATAATTTGACCCTTCTCAACCAGATTAACCTTTTCTTTTCCATGACCACAGGATGTCATGGTTGTTTAACAAATGAGAAGCTACTCACTGCATCAGTTAGGGTTAGATAACTTGTTGCCAGGTGAAACATAATCACCAGTGCAGTAATCATCCATTAGGAGGCTCTCCTAAGGATACAAACCTTTGATGACCCACATTCCTCGCATTCTTTGGCGATTTTGGTGAGGTTATCCAGGTCGCGGCCATTCAATGCCAGCTGGGCACCGAGCTTGGCAAAGAGCAGCGCAGTTCCAGCTCCAATCCCAGAACTGGCTCCAGTGATTAAAGTGACTTTATCCTTCAGGGAGCTCACCTAAACACACACACATCATTCAGCACATTATACACTTCCATAAGTAGCCGGTAACTGTATTAAATACAATGTAAACACTGAGCTGACTAATTTAAGCTCGCTCTAATATCATGCACTATATATTTCCCTGCAGTAAATCTGAATCACAGTAAATCACTGCAGCTCCATTAACTTACTTTATAACTGTCCGCTGATGACATTGCGCAAATCCTTAATGCTGTTAAACTCAACTCTGTAACTATAAGACTCTTCACGTGCTGGATAAACGTCACTGTGTAACACCAGCAAGTGCGTTTTGTGGGCGTGGCCTAATGACGCCCACCTTCTCTAACGCTAGCGAAATATATATAATAGTAAAAAAATATATATACACTAATATTGTATATGATTAATATTGTCTATGTTTCTATAATATGTATTTAATTTGGAAAGTAAATAAATATTTTTAAAAATTAAATAAAATATAAAAATGAACTTTTATGTTCTGCGTTCCGGAAATGTCAAAATAAAAGTCTGTAAATGTCAAAATAAAGGTACCCAAATAATACGCCGATGGTTACGATAGCCATGTCATCTGCTGGTGTTGGTCCACTGCGTTACTGTATATCAAAGCCAAAGTCAGTGCAGTGTTTTCCCGGGAAATCTTACAGCACTTCATGCCTTCCTCTGATGACAACTTTTATAGATATGCGGATTTTATTTTCCAGCAGGACTTGGCACACTGTCCACACTGCCAAAAGCACCAATTGGTCTTCTGTTATATTCTAATTTCCTGAGACACTGATTTTTGGGTTTTCTTTGGCTGTAAGTCATAATCACCAACAATAAAATAAATAAACGCTTAAAATAGACCACTCTGTGTGTAATACATCTATATAATATATGGGTTTTACATTTTGAACTGAATTACTGAAATAAAGTAACTTTTCAATGATATTCAAATTTTTGAGATAGCACTAGTAATCTTCTAACTCGGGTTTTATTGGTATTTAAAAAAGGGCATAGGTTTAAGAGGATACTTTATCATACAGTCGAGCCCTTGAACCAACCAAAAACCTTAATCCTAATTTAATATTTAGAAAATAATGATTAAAACGACAGAAAACAGTTAACATTTTAATATACTATCATTTTAACAGCCACAAATTGTAGAGCATTCCAGCTACCTTTATTGTTAAAGTTTCGGAGGAAGGATTACACAGATATATCTCAAGACAACTTCATGGATAACTTCGTGCAATGGGGCCCATTGGACAGGGCTAACATTTTAAAAACAAAACCTTTAAAATAGTAGATATTTGTTGCTCATTTTAGAAAGTAATTATAGTTCATTTTAACAAGAAAACAAGATTTTTTTTTCTGCTGGGAGACAAGTAAATGTTCAGTCTTTCAACCAGATCTTATCCACCAGGTGGCAGTCTACCCGGATTATAAATTCCAATAAATAATTCAAAAAATTTTATCCTGTGCATTTTGTATAAATTGTTTTTTTAATCAAGCCAGACAGCTGATGCTGAATTTGTCCCAAAAAGTGAATAAACTTGAAAATAAGGTAATTTTGAATGAGTGCTTTTTGAACCATGTCAGAGATAAAAACCAGAACAGAATGTAGAATATGGACCTGTAGACATTTAACTACCTTGTTATAATATGTCCTATTTCAAAGTTCAGAAATATCAGATTATTTTTTATAAAAATATGTTATTTTTCAAGCATAAAATGACAACCTTAACCTTCGTTGGGCTTTACATTTGAATTTACATTAACATGTAAATTCAAAACGACTCATTTACTATGCATTTTTTAATTTTACACACAAAATATACTGTTCTGGACAGTTTCAACCAGTAATGTGTATGGAATATATAAATATATAAAACCATAACCTCAGGGTAAGTGAACCTCTCACACCTCAATTTCATAATATAGTAGCTGTCTGTTCACAGAGATGCTAAACTTATATCCCATAATGATACATACATTTTTCCTAAAAAGTTCCTCACAACAGCTTAGATTCTTCAAAGGAAAAGCACAGACACGTATATGTATTGTAAATATTTATATGAATATTTCCACCATTATTTTAGGAGTTCATGTCCTGGGACACTAGGATCCCTATATGATACATGATCTTCCTCATATAATAAAGTGACCCAGAAACGTACAGGAATGTTCATGGTATCAACACTTGTATTCCTGCAGGGCTGTTTGAAGAGAGCTAGCATTAGAAGTCTTCTAATCCGTAAGATTACTATTGTGCCCACAGAGAAAAAACAACAACCTGAGGTGGGTTGGCATGGGAGAATCATTCACTCAGAAACTATCACAATGGAACTGATATTTGAAACCACTGTGTTTGTGTACCAAGGCTGTGTTGCTCTCTCTGTTCTCACAGAGCCGCTGGGATTTTGTATCTCTGCTCGGTTTCTACCATTATTACATTGTGTCCACTGACCAGACTGGTTTCTGCTCCTGGTTTTTACATCTAACACTACACTGTAGAGCATTCTAATACTCAATAATAATGATACAGGACATTTAATGGCTGTATCCTCAGTATTGTGGCATTCTGCCATGTTCAAATGACCCGCTCTAGTATTACACTCCGTGATGGATCAAACCTGCAAAAATAAAAGAAATAAATAACACTGTAAGACTGTGAAACATGCAGATGCCTGAAGTTTCCATAGAAGTCTAGTCCAGTGATCTTCAATCCTGATCCTGGGAAGTTTTTGCCCTGCATGTGTTGGCTATGAGTTTAGACTGCAGACAAATTAGATTCAGTCTCAAGTCAGATCTGTTGATATGACTGTTTACACTTTTATTTGCGATAAGTGATTAGATCGGACTTGCCTATCTGGACATGACAAACGTATCTGCATGTGTTGCTGTGGTTTCAAGGTCAGTGTCAGTAAGTAACCTCTGTCACTGTTCTTGGAGGTCTTGTTTGCTGCATTGAGAGCGACAAAAACACAAGTTAAAATCTAGTTTTTGAACATCCAGATTGTGCAGACTGAGCACCATTTGTACAAATCAGATTTTAATCACATTTAATCCCAGTGTTGTTTGAATCTGATTTATAGCCTATGGATTTGTACAGATGAGTCTCAGGCTGTGTTCAGACTGCAAATCAAATCCAAACCACATTTGCATTTGGATTTATACAGATTCATCTAAGTCTGGATGCTCAAATCCCAAGATTTTAACATGTCTTTTGCATCACTCACAATGTGAGAAACAATGATGTTATCAAACTCAGAGTAAGGAAAGTGCAAGGGTCCGCTGACCTTGATACCATAGCAACCTATGCAGATACATTTGTGATGTTCAGACAGGCAAATCCGATTTGATCACTTATCACAAATAACAGTGTAGACAGTCATCTTAATAGATCTGATTTGAGAAACAAATACAATTTTCCTGTAGTCTGAAGGTAGGACATACTACGGCCTCATCAAACACCACAGCAACCCTTTTTTTTTATTTAGATATGTTTGTGTTGTGTTGTCTGAACATGCAAATCCGATCTTAGCACTTATATAACATAGCCTAAGTGGCTTGCTGCTGTAACAAATCCGGTTTATCTCAGTGAGGGCTCGTCAGATTAATTCGCTGGTAAATTAGTTGGATCAGGTGAGTTAGAATTAGGTAAAACATAGGTAAAACCTGCAGGGCACAAGTACTCCAGGACCAGAATTTAGAACAACTGGTATAGTCACAGCCATTTTCCACTAATATACTGTACATAACTCTGTCTCTATAGAGGAAAAATTGACACCTGACACAGCACAGCAATCTCGAACACAAGTATGTTTATTTACTTCACATTCAAACAGTAAACAAATTGCACTGATACTGGCGTCTTGCCAATATCCACCTCATCATCGTATTTATTATTATTTATAGCCTGCACAGATTGTTTCACAGATAGTGTACCTGAGTCTACTGTTATACACATTGTTTTGGTGCTGTTTAACAGGAAATGTGTTTTTTCTTCATGGAGATGTGGTTGATGGAGAAGTACGGTAATGAAGGAGCGCAGGACTCACTTCTTACGCTCCTCAATCTGCTCCACCTCACTGGACTCATCCACCACTTTGCCGTTGACCATAGTCTGGGTGACCACCTTCACGATCTTCCGTGTTCTTACTTCAGGCTGTTCTAAAAAATGACAGAAAAAGCTGTATTTGATTTAAGAGGCTTGTATGATGAACAACCAAATAGTGCACTTTGGAAATGCTGTTAGACATACTATTCACCTAAATGAAAAAATTAGAGCTTTTTTTAGTCTGGTTAAATCAGACTAGTATCTACACTGAGACCCTGATTTAAAGCTAGTTCTGATCCAACTTAAATGTCAGGTTGTTCTATGTTAAACTCTACAGAAATACACACTAGCCCAGAGCATTGTATCCTGTATATCTAGCATTTTATCCTGTGTATCCTTTTTTGCTCCCATCTCAGACCAATAAGTGCTGGTAACATTTCACCTGGTTTGTTGCAGTACATTTTGGTGCACTTGGACTTTTTCCAAAAGATGCACTAAATATACTGGAAAAAATGGCAAAAAAAAAAGCACGTTGCTTTGTCTGCTGGAACATAAAAAATGTCTAATAAATAAAAAGTCAATTAGTCTTTTTAATTTATGCAATGGAGAAAAATGGATGTAAACTTGTTGTAATGTATGTAAAAATTTCTTTTCTTTTTGGTTTCGCATTCCTTATTATTAAACCTAATCAAACCAAGAAGAAAAAGGGTGTAAACTGATTTGAACCAGAAAAAGTAAACTGTAGGTGGAAAACCCACCAAAAAAGCAGTATGCCTTCAGTTTGTGTGTTCAAAATGTCACAACATGGAAGACATTACCGTGTGACAACACATTGACTCTAGAGGAGTTTAGCTGAATCCTTCACTTTAAAATGCTAAGGTATGGAAATGTTAAAATCATGTGGATTTGTTGCTTGCATACTTACTTTTAGGAGTTGCTACCTCTTTCACCCTGAAACACAGAAATAAATCCAATTTAATTTCATTGGTACACACTGCCACACTACGACTCACAACGATCAGCAGACTGATTCAGTACTTACACCTCCTCTCCTTCCAGCAGCCTCCTGTAGGTGGCGATCTCCAGCTCTAGGTTCTGTTTGACTCGCAGTAGCTGTTCGTATTCAGTTTTGATGCGCTGCATGTCCAGACGTAGCTGTGACAGTTCGTCCTCCAGCTGTGTCAGGGTGACCTGCATGTGCTCCATCTCGGTGGCGTACTTATGATTTGTTTCCCCAAGGTTCCCCTCCAGAACACCTACCTAAAGAGAGCCATGTAATATATCAGAGATAATATAGTATATCTATATTACACATCACAATATTACAAAGTAATATTACAGACTAATTTTTTTATATTTACAATGTTATTCTCAAATGAAAGAGCGAAAAAGCATTTTCTTAAGAAAACGCCAAATGGATGCTGAGCTAAAGTTGTGAGGCTGATACTATGTAGACGCTATGGTATGGTTTATATAATTTAGGTAAGCTTGATTAAGGGAGTGTCAGTGTGTCTTTGCTATCGTAATGACAAGAGATGTATGCCTTGTGTGGCTCAAAACGTATGAAAAGTATGTACTCAGTCTTTTAATTAATCATGGGCGTGTTTTAGGCATTTCACTTGCCATTCCTTTTAAGAGTCGAGTACACTATGACTTTGGCAGATTGCTATTTTAATGGCGCAGCTACCTTGACTTGTCCAACGCTTCTGTAACATGTGGGCTGTATACTGTTGACAATTCACTGCCAAGATAGCAATGAATTCTTGACTGTTGGCATAAGCCTAGGATGTTTTAAGTCACTAGCACACTGTTTCATACTGTTTTCCATTGCCTAGATAATAATATACCATACATTTATCTGAACATAACTCATTTCGGGACACCACACCTATCAGTGTAGATATGTTCACAAGCACCATTGCTATTTAAAAAAATGCAGGTGAAAAGCATGGAAATAGACTGTTGGGCCCATAGTTTTTCATAATAAAAGTTTCTTAAGCTATTAACATTTTAGTTGATGATACCAATTACTGTATACGTGCTACACTGATTTCTGTGCAGTAATTGTTTACATTTTAAATGGTTGATCAGTGATTACATTAACATGTAGTGATATCACCTCTCATCCTGTAGTGAACACACATAATTACACTGTGCTTACAGGCAAATGTGTAGCAATCAACACATGTATTGAAACACATCCTGAGCTGCTAAATAAAAAGCAGACATGAGCCTGGTCTGTTGTTTGACTACTGACAGATTGATTACCCTCATAAACCTCCTAAAATAACAGACAGTGGTGAAAGAACAGCAACCAAGGAACATGTATGTGTGCATATTCAGCACTGTTTCCTCAGTGAAGGTTAAGCGTACCTGCTTGCGTAGGCTGTCCAGCTCTACTTCAAGACCTTGCAGAAAGCGGCGTCTTTCATTGAGCTCGCTCTGAGCACACCTTAGAGCTTCATTACTCTCCTTCACCTCAGACTGAACTGCCTCCAGCTGAAAAACACAAACAGATACAGTATCTTTTTAATGGAATACCAGAGCAACAAAGCAAAATACAGCTCTGAAAAAAAAATAAGAGACCACTTAAAATGATGAATTTCTTTGATTTTACCAAACTGAAAACCTCTGGAATATAATCAAGAGAAAGAAGGATAATCAAAAGCCACCAAACCAAGCTAAGCTGCCTGAAGTTTTGCAGCAGGAGACGCATAAATTTATCCAAAAGCAGTGTGTAAGACTAGTGGAGGAGAACATGCCAAGATGCATGAAAACTGTGATTAAAAAACAGGGTTATTCCACCAAATATTGATTTCTGAACTCTTAAAACTTTATGAATATGAACTGGTTTTCTTTGCATTATTTGAGGTCTGAAAGCTCTGCATCCTTTTTGTTAGTTTAACCATTTCTCATTTTCTGCAAATAAATGCTCTACATTACTTTTTTTATTTGCACTTTCAAGAGCTGTATGTGCTTATATGCTTTGAGTCACTGATTTCTATTATTTATTTATCAGAATCATTGTCTGGGCTCATCAATCAAACAAGGGGTTTATTTTTTCAATCCAACTGACCTTCTTCAGGTACCACATCTCGGCGTCTTCTTTGTTCTTGCGAGCGATGCCCTCATACTGGGCCCTCAGTTCAGCCATGATGGCGCCTAGGTCTGGCCCCTGGGTTGCATCCACTTCCACGTTCACCTGCTCATTGGCCAAACGGGCCTTCAGTGAGCTCATCTCCTGCAGAGACAGAGAGAAAAAGTCAAATGCTTAGTTATATACCGTATAATAATATATATATATATCAATAACAATATCAAATGCATTACTACATATATAATTAGCACTATACTCTAAATGTAATCAAAAACATTTGCAGTATATTGTTTATAGCTATATTCATATTAGTGGGTTATGATTTATATATACAGTATATGTAGATCTCTGTGGAGTGCTGTCATGTGAAGTTGTGCATATAATTAGAGCACCACACCCGCCTGTCTAAACATACCCATCCTTCAGGTTCAGACTTTTGTCCCTTACTATCAAGTGTGTGTACAGTATGTGTGTTTGTATATGTGTTAGTGTTTGAAGAGAAAAAAAGATGGGCTGGGTTTTTCCATTTACTGTAGACATCCACTGATCCACAGCTGTCACTGTTTTACTGACGAGGCAGGGACAGGGACAATACAGTATATCCCCCTCACATACTGATAAACCACACCTGTTACCATAATATTGACCATTCGGCTATATACATATACATTAGGGGTGTGACAAGACACTCATTTCATGAGCACATGGCAAGAGATCTCAGCATACCCCTAATATACGTCATATGATTATACTATCAGTTGAAAGTCTTCTTCAGGAATGAAAAATTGTTTCATCTTTATACTGAAAAGACTTCTTGGGTAAAATGAAAGCACATGTTTTAATGTTTGTAGTTTTAACCTCATTTCCTTCTTCCCCTCCTTTCCTCCTCTATCCCACAATCTCTATTGCTCCTATAAATAATAAAAGCGTCTGCCAAATGTAATGCAATGTAATGTAATAATAAAAAAGTGTATTATTTTAGTGTGTATATCTAATAAAATACACTGACATACCAAAAGGACATAGAAAAAAACTAGTATAATGTCCCATGACTTTTGCCATGTCCCATGAAAGCCAAAAAACACAGCACTGTCCTGCGAAAAATGTGTGTGGAGACTCAACGGTAACTGAACGCCGATGAGATTTATGCTAGAGAGTTACACATCTGTTTGCATGGGCACTATTATTACCACCCACTGAGCTACCAATTACCAACTCTTCATAAATGGAATGTCCCATATGGCTTGTTCGAACTTAGTTCATGACAATACACATCATCTTGCCCAGTGGGCACTCTGCCCAGTGTTTAGCTTCACTCACAAGATAACACCTCAGAATTTATACAGGTGTTGATATTCCCAAGCTGTCCCATTAGGGTAACTTCCTGATCGTATGAATTTACATAGTGATGTCCCAATACTTTTTGCTTGTCAGTGCAAAATCCTATCCTATGATAATGTCTTGGGCACCAGATAATGTATTTGTAACTATTGGGTGGGTTTACCTATTTGTAACTATTGGGTGGAATAAATTTGTGTAAGGGAGCATTTAGAGTCATTAAACACTTTTGGGCATCTGGAAGTTTTTCTAGAATGAGCATCTCACAATCCATTTAGCAGAAAACTGAAATAAAGCAATACTAAGAACCTTATCCAGTGTTAATTCTTTTAATTATAAACATCACCTCATCGTGGTTCTTCTTCAGGAAGTACAGCTCCTCTTTCAGGCTGTCCAGGTCACTTCGGAGGGTGGTGATGATCTGGTCATGGTCTGATTTGGCTCTGCGCAGAGCGACACAGTCTCTCTCTACTGACTGACAAAGAGCCGCTTCTGCTTCCCATCTTCAAAACAGAAACACAATAGACACATGATACATGCACAATGCACACCAGGGACTTTCCATAGAATCCCTTTTCTGTTAAATCCCAGTGATGTGACCCTTACTTAATCCTGAAGTCATCAGCTGCCAGCTTGGCATTGTCAATTTCCAGCATTATGCGAGCATTCTCCAGGGTCTTTTTCCTCACCTGTAGAGAACAGAAATATCAGTAGGTTTGATTATGAAAGGCACTGACGCTTGAAGCCTAGCCCTATCACTGAGGTATTAATTGCTCGAATTTCATATCATGGTGGAGATAGAATCCTGATATTATGATGTCTAAAATGCAAATATTCCAATGTTATCCAAAAAGTATCCAAAAGCATCAACTATTTTAAATATTTAGTTTTGTAAAGGAATCCGTGTTAGGGCTCTGAGTGGTCCAGCAGGCTAAGCACTGCAACTATGATCAGGAGATCGCCGGTTTGAATCCTGTTCATATAGTTTGCCATCGGCTACCGAAGCCCTGAGAAAGCACAATTTGCTTTGCTCTCTTTAGGTGGGTAGATGGCACTCTCTCCCCACATCACTCCAAAAGGTGAGGTCAATCAGCACAGGGCGTCTGTGAGCTGATGTATAGGAACCGAGTTGCTGCGGTTTCCTCCGAGTGCGCTGTGAAGCTACTCAGCAATGTTCAAAAAGAGACTGTGCCTGACTTCACATGTATCGGAGGAGGCATGTGCTAGTCTTCACCCTCCTGGTGTTGGGGCATCACTAGTGATAGGGGGAGTCCTAATGAGTGGGCTGGGTAATTGCCTGTGTAAATTAGGGAGAAAATGGGAAAGAAAAACTTAGAAATAAAAAAAATGTTAGGGGTGGGAATAACAGGGCATCTCCTGATATTTTTTCACAATTTTCTATGGAACTGTACACCATCAGTGAGTCTTTTTATAGTGTCTGTGTTTCAATAAAAATGTTGATATTTAATACCACTGTATTGTATAGATAAAAACCATACAATATACCACAATATCAATACTGGTGATGATACAAATGCTGATGAATCTGAAAAAGTACATATTTTTTAACAAGAGTTTTGTCCTACAATATCCTGCACGGGCCTGTCTGCCACAATGGCATTAATTAAATATATTTAAGGCCAAAATCAGGTCTCAAAATGATGATACAATAATTAGAATTAGCTATTAGAAAGCATACTCACAGTCACATGCCAAATGTCCAACAACAGGACTATAGGGATAGAAGTACATAGATTTCACAATCGTGTATTATCACTTTAGGGGATTGCTTTGGAAAACCCAAACCTGTATAAGTTGTGAGGTGTTATCTTGTGTGTGAAGCTGAACAAGTGTTCTATTGGAGTTGTAGTGAGGCCTGATAGTGGGTGACCGTGGGTTATCTGGCTAGAATTATCTAGGCCACAAAAGTATAAGTACAAGTCAGTGCAGCATTCTTAAGATTCTATGAGTCATGGCAAAAATCTTGGGACACGAAACAAGTACCTGTCACATTACATTTGGTATGTCAGAGTTTTTACATGTCGGTGAATGTGGTTCCCAAGGTTTTGTGCAAAAATGGTGTAAATTTGCCCAGATGGGAAATTAAACCCTAGTCTGTCATGGATAACCCTTTAGGTTAAACTCTAGGTGAATGGTTAATGTATTAGTCATAAAGTTTAAGTATGGTAATCTACTTTTTTTAGATTACCAGATGGAGTGGAGTCCCACAGGGTTCAATTCTAGGGTCTGTGAAACTGATGGAAATGGTGGCAGTACAGAAATGTGGGCTTACATACAGAGTGTTTATAATGGGTAAAAGCAGTGTTGACACTACTTTGCAGTGATTTCTTGCAATTTGAGGGGTTAATAAATCAACTGTAACTTCACTCCTAACCAACAATAACTAACCATTGGCCTGCAGTACACACTGAAAACATGCTGTCTAGCTTTGAGATGAAAAACTCAATCTAACCTCTTGCCCAATAGCATGAGCCTGAGCCATTATGCCCTCGATGTCATGACCCTTAGGTGCTCTATCCAGCATCAGCTGCTTGATTTTCTGCTCCAGGTCGGCGTTGGACTTCTCCAGGGAGCGCACCTTGTTGAGATAGCTGGCCAGCCGGTCGTTCAGACCCTGCATGGTCTCCTTCTCGCTGGCGCCCACAGCCAGGCCGTTCAGAGACAGATTTTTCAGGATATTGAGGCCGTTGCCCATGGAGACGGAGCGGGAGAGAGACAGTGTGCTGGCAGATGAGAGGGACACTGGTGCTTTAGAGCGGCCACGTGTCCCACTGTCTCTCAACGAGAGGCTGGAGAAGGAAGGCTGGCGGCCTGTTGATGCTCGCACGGACAGGCTGGAGGTCATGTTGGCGATGCTGAGAAGGAGAGTGATGTAGTAGAGTTGGAATAACTGTGAAAGGGAAAGAAAACAGTGGAGTTAATGGACTTGAAGCTATTTAGATTACTTTTTTAAAACTTAAATTCTAACAATTGCCCAACCATTCACTCATAGGGTGTTTATACACCTTAGTTTGTTTCTCTGGTCCGAATAAGTTAACAAGTTCATTAACCTTATGCGTTTGGTTTAGTTTGGTTTTACACAAGAAAAACAGCAAGCGCAACAAAATGCATCACAGCACACCACATGAGCATGTTGTCTCTGCTTATTGGTCAGATCTGTCTGGGGCGGATCTAGAAAGTAAATACAGGAAGAAGGTCCTGTATTCTGTACTAGCACATTCTATATTTCAGTTCAATTTAATATGGAGTTAGTTTTGTTTGAAACCAGACCAAGATCATCTCCTCTCTACTACACTGCATCTTTGAGGGTAACACTTGTTTAATCCACACACACCTTTAGGACACACCCAACTGTGCATTGATTTGAATTGAAATCTATGTAAATTCAATTTTCATTTTCAATTTTCATTAATTACTTGATTTTAATTAATGTAATTTAGCCAAATTAAGAGTTTTAAGGATCCAGTGAGTATTTTAGCAGTAATGTGACTCTGTGACACATTTTGCTATGATGATAAACTAAACATTCTGTTTATTATGAAGTTGTTTAATTTATACATGCATTTAATTAGCAATTTCATGAAAAATGGACATTCTTCACAATTATTCGGAATAAGATCTTCTTACAATGACTTATATTAAATGTTAAAGAGGTTTTTTCTTTCTCTAGTAAGAGATTTTTTGTCTGACAGCAGTGTTATTTTCTTAATATTTTTCTATGAAGTAACATGTCAAAATGAAGAGTAAATTATTTGAGTAAATGCTATGTTGACAACTATTTTCATGCTTTTCAATTTTTGAGTTTTAATTAAATCTTTGTTTTAATAATATACAAATTAGAGGTAAATCAATAATGCACACATATATCGCCTAAAGAGTAAATAGAAATTGAGATGTTGTACTTACACTGATGCTCTCCAGATCCTCACAGACTGTGTTTGGATTATCTAAGCACGGGTTCCTTTTATACACTCTGGTAGTGTGTTCTTCACAAGGGTGGGTTGTACTCAGGCTGCCCATGATCAGCCAATCAGATCATTCCACAGTTTGCATGCATTCTCTTTGTAGTTTGCTTTAACCAGATCCTTGAACAGATTTACATCACCACCAAAACACCATACGATTTTAACGAAACCAAGATTTTCATTTTTTTAGTGCCCTGAGAGAGCCTGAGGCTCTCAACCATAGAATAGATGAACACAATGAATTCAGAAAAGAGCACAAAATGTGAAAGTGATGATTGTTTTGGGCATACTGTGTTATTTCCATCTATAGCTACACTATACACTAAAATGAATTGGACATCATGACACATACAGTGTGTTTCTTTCAAAATCAAGGGAAATTAAAAAGAGTTGATCTTGATTTTGTTGGAGTAACTGTCTCTACTCTACAGGGAAGGTTTTCTATCAGATTGGACCATTACTGCAATGATTTTATTGCATTCAGTAAGATCAGCATGATTACTAACCCATGTCATAGCTCAAAGCCACAAGATAGCACCCTAACAAAGTGTACAGGTATGGGTGTTCCCAGGCAATTTCCTAAGGAAATATTTTAAGGTCTATTTACGTACATACTACTATCCCGTGACTTTTTGCATATCAGGCATTTTTAATATATTACATTTTTGTATTGAAATAATGCTTTGGTAAATTAACTTCAATATACAGCTCTGGAAAAAAATAAGAGATCACTTCAGTTTTTGAATCAGTTTCTCTGATGTTGCTATTTATAGGTATATGTTTGAGTAAAATGAACATTGTTGTTTTATTCTTTAAACTACAGACAACATTTCTCACAAATTCCGAATAAAAATATTGTCATTTAGAGCATTTATTTGCAGAAAATGAGAAAAGGCAGAAATTACCCCAAAAAATGCATAACCCTGGTTTTTAATTACAGTTTTCATGGATCTTGGCATGTTCTCCTCCACCAGTCTTACACACTGCTTTTAGATAACTTTATGCAACTTCTGGTGCAAAAAATTCAAGCAGTTCAGCTTTGTTTGGTGGCTTGTGATCAACCATCTTTCTCTTGATTATATTTCAGAGGTTTTCAATTAGGTAAAATCAAAGAAACTCCACGTTCTTAAGTGTTTTTTTTTTTTTTAAGAGCTGTACATTCCATACTCTATATAAAAATTTAAATTCTAAATCATATATTCAGAAATGATGAGCATGACATCATCCAAAAAGTGTAACCTATAGGAGTTAACAAGATACACATCATTGCCCCAAAACAGTAGAGTTTGCAAACAGTAAATATGGGCTATGTGGTCAGTTTTGTATACTATAATTACTGAAACGTGATTTTGCAAGTCTTGCGTAACCTGTTTTACATGCAGGGAGTTTCGAATTAGTTCTACGTGAACTAGCCCAGTTCCACACTTCGCACACCACCGAGAGAGAGGCTGCATTAGACTGAAACTGGAGAACTCTGCTCTACATCGGGGCAGGTCTTTGCGCACCCAACTAGCCAGGAGGAAGCAAGAACAATGGGCAGTCAGAAAGAGCAGAAAGGCAAAACCCCTGAGAAACTGGTCCAGACTGGGGGTAGGGCTGATCTCCTGACTCACTCATATTAGGCCATGATTCTTAATTCCAGCCTCTATTGTCCCAGGGTCCCTCTGTGTGTCCCTCTGTGTGCCACTGAGGACAGAGGTGCACAAATCGGCCGCTTGCATGCATGTGGGAGAATGTACATGGAGACAAAAAGTACAGGATTCACAAGAGACCAACCTGACTCCCAAACTAACCTCTCACCTCCGGTTTTACAGTTCCACAACTGAAGAATGAATAAAGGTCAATAATGACCTGAATGATCAACACCCCATCTCATCTTCAGGTCCCTAACTCAAACTCAATCCCAATATTTCACTAGACGGGCACCATCATTATTTTAGAGAACATAATACTTCTCTACAATGATTAGACATGATGGGTGTGTGCATTTGAGTGCAACTTAAAAGTGTCTAAATGCATTTTTTTTTATGTCTGATCCCAAATCATCCAAAAGTATTGGCTGAAGTTTCTTCATTCCAGTTTCACTACTCCACAGCTCAATGCTGGGGGCTTCATATGCTTCTAGCCCACACGTGGCATTAAGTATGGTGTCAACAGCTTCAGGTTATCTGTTCTATAGAGTCCCATTCTATTACCAATACTCTGAAGGACTACACAGGCTGGGTACCTAATGGATTTTGTAGATATTTTTAGCCCCTTACATATGGTAGCAAAGACTACCATCATGAAAGTGCATATACATGAACATGCCAAAAGTCATGAAACAGGAACTATAATCATGTACCGTGGCTATTGCCAGGTGCCTTGAAAGCTTAAGAGTGCTGCAAATGTGTATATGCGCGTGAGGCCTCCTGCATTTAATGTGGGTGTGTGTCTTTAACATTTATACATACTCTATACTCTATATTCACTAGTTTTGTATTATACTGGTTATCAAGTTTGATCAAGTTGTTAAGGATAGTAGACCAGCTAAACCATTAAACAAAAAAGTTATGCTTTACTGGTCAAGAGATAAATGTAAAAAACGTTTACATTTGAGAAGAGACAGCAAAGGCAGATACTTTTTTTTTTTTCAGTAGAAAATATAACTACAAGTACCGTTTGCGTCACAAGCAGATCTTCACAGACAAAGCCACTAGCGCCATCGTGTGGAGAAAAATTACAGTACACATTTAGAACAAATTTTATAAAGACCGTTGCTGATCTCTTTATTCCTATAGATCAGACTGATTGATGACACATGCTAACTTGCTTCCAAACATGACCGATTTTTTTTAATGTAGTTTATTATTATTAATTATTATAGAATTAGATATATCTTAATTGTCTGTCTAAAGATCAAAGATTGACGGACAATTAGCCAAAATGTCTATTTTCTGCTAAATAAATCTCCAAAATAGCAACTTTTACAGAAAAAGGAAAATTTTAACTTTAAATGGAACCAGTGTAAAAAGATCAGATGAGTATATTGTAAATCCACACATATGGGAGCTGTGAAGCAGCAGAACTGTGTTTTCTTTGAAATGATAATTAAGATCCAGTTAAATCCTCACAGAAATGCTCTATTTTCGATTAGAAGGCCTTCACTGAACAGTAGAGACAGTTACTTCAACAAAAGAAACAAAAAACTTTTTAATACTCCTGATTTCATAAGAACAAATAAATGAGCAGACGTGTCATTCATTTTTAGCACTTAAAATACAATAAGGAAATGTATTTTGATCTAAAGTGACAGAATCCATTAATCAGATTAATATGTTGCTAATAATCTACACCTAAAATAAGTAGTCATGTGCTTGTATTTCTAATTTCTCTTTGATTTTACATGTTCACATGTCACATGTATGTTTACATTTATGTCCTGTGCGCTTTTACGCATTCCATGTGCTTTAACACATCCAGTTTTAACGCGTTCTAAAGATCAGAACGAGAAATGCAGCTGGCAAAAAAAACTTCCGAGATTTAAAAAACTATAATTCATTAATTATCTAATTTGACAAGACTTTTCCCTCCCCACAAAAAATATCGTCATTTAAAATCCCACGTATTTTTCCTCCACTCTTATCCGTTCAGTGGTACCAAACAGTTTAATGAAAACTGTTGTGACTAGTATCAGACGATGGTGATGTTCTTTTATAGCCTTATTCTGAGTTACTTTGATTCCCGTTCCACCTTGCTGCAGTTGCATAGGGCCGCCCGTAGATAAAAAAATAAATAAATAACAGTGCCTATTACCATACAAAAACAAATTATTATTAATAATAATAATAATAATAATAATAATAATAACAACAACAACAACAATAATAATAATAATAATAATAATAATAATAATAATAATAATTATTATTATTATTATTATTATTATTATTAGAGCATTTCCCAGGAACTGTGGATTATTTTATTAATTAATAATTAGTCTCCCTTATATTATTCATTGATGAGATTACTGATACCGTTCTGTTTTATCAGGTCATATTCATTATCTTGTTTAACTCTCAAGATTGGTACACAATGCTCTTGTTGGATTCTGCATTTTATTGAGCCCCTCTGGCTAAATGGAGTCTCCACACGTGTTTACCTAATTTTAGCCAATCAAAACCTATAATTACAGTAACGTTTGTTTTGCGCGTGGAATGAGGCAATCTATCTACAGGTTCCAAAGATGTGGAGTAATCAGTAAGAAGGAGGCCACCACTAAAATAGAGCTTCTCAGAGAGTGTCTCAGAACTTTTTTTTTTGCTTTGAAATGAAACTTTATTATACAAAATATTCATTTTGCGAAGGTAATTTTTTAAAATATATATTTTCGGTCACATTTGCTTCCACATATCCGTGGTTCTACAACGTAGATGTGTATATGAACATTAATTACTGCATTCATAAGAAACTAACGCCCTTTTTTTCCAGTTAGCACATGAAAAAAACGAAGGGCAGAACGGGGAATTTTATATAGAAATCCTTTAATTTGAACCCATCAGATGCGAGAAATCACCCTCTTCCAGAGAAGCTTTTACACGCGCACTTTTACAACTGAGAGCAGAGAGGCGCGTCTGAACTACAGACTGGCGCTTCTTGATGCATTAAGTGTAACAATTATTTTAAGAATAAAATAACACTGGTTAAGTTGTTTGGCCCTTTGCAGTAAACTGAGAGTATGTGAATTCATTCTATTCACGAACAGGTTCGTTTACAAATAACACCAATATTTTATTTATTCCATGCCGTTAGGGACTAATAATCCTAAAATGCAATAATAGCCTAAAAATAAAGATTTGTCCCTCTAAACTGAGATCTAACATTTATAGTCATTGAGGTAGGCAACATTGTGACTTGTGAAAAAATGACCGTCCAGATCCATTAATCAGATTAACATTTTGCTAATCTACACCTGAGAAGCAGTCACGTTTGTACTTTACAGCTGGTTGGAGTTTAGTCTAACAAGACTAACAAGTGGCATGGTGGGCATTTCGTGCGCTCTTGCAACCTCCGTGGCATCTTGTGCGCTTTTACGCGTCTGGTGCGCTTTTACGCGTCTCGTGCGCTTTTACGCATTTCTTTTTATACATTTTATACAAGCTGTGTGTACAGTAGAATAGCTATGAAGGTAACTTAGTTGATTAGAAGGTGTCTACAAACATTTGGACACTATACAGGTCATGTTTTCACCCTTAATTCAGCCACTTTAAGACAGTGTAAAACTTTACTGTGAAGACTTTTCTTTGGGGATGATACAAACGACACTGCCGCCCTCTAGTGGCAGTACATTTAATGTTTGTGGGAATTACTGTGTAATTTTCTGGATTTTAACAAAAATCAATATTTTCTTGTGTGCATTTGTCATTTTATTTTGCAAGTGAAGATCATTCTAGTAATAGCTTTTTGAAACCCTGACTGTTAATTAAATGTAGCACTAAAAGTAATAGTAACTCCTGGCCATTTCTTTGTTTTGCACACCATGCAAAAAGAAGCGCACAAAATGCATACAACCTTAAAATATGTAAAAGCCAAGAAGATCTGAATCGAAATAACGGACATATTATGAAATAATGAGTTTTCACATAGTCACATGCGTAGTTTTTAGCATAGTCACATGGACATAATTAATACAATGGCTTATCTTTCTTGTTGATAAAACTGTTTATCAGGTTTTGCATTACTGACTGGTGCAGTTTCTAAACGTTTGAGATCAAGAATGGATGTAAATAAAAATGCGTAAAAAGATGCGTAAAAAACAGGGAAGCACGTAAAAACGCAGAGGTGCATAAACGTGCGCAAGGTGTAGTTTATTAATGAATCTGTATTTCCACATCGTTTAGTTACACAATTGATGGTAATGTCCTATTTTTTTTCTTTAATCAGGAAGTTTTGCATTTCTGCGTTTGAGGGGTGCATTTGAGATCAAGAGTAAATTAAAGCAGATTAGATTAGACTTTATTTTTAGTGGGAGATGCATACATGTGAAATTCACAATGAATTCACTTATCATAAAATCTCATACACTTAGTAATTATGCTCATGACAGTTTCATTTTGTTAAATCATTTTGTCTTAGTATTTCAGTTTAGGAGAGCGCTGGAGGGGTGTTAAAACGCACGGAGTGTGTCAAAACGCGGTAAATGCGTAAAAAAAAAAAACGCACGTAACGTGTAAAAGCGAACGAGCCACATAATGCATCATGCGTAAATGACCCGTAGAGAGCACTAACTACCATCACATCAGCTGTAAAGAAAGAACGAACAGATGACTACATTTCAGGTATAAATTAACAAACACATATTTAATATATTGTTATATAATGTGAATTGAAAATCTCGAATATAATCAAGAGAAATATACATAATCACAAGCCATCAAACCAAGCTGAACTGCTTGAATTTTTGCACCAAGAGTGGCATAAAGTTATCCTAAAGCAGTGTGTAAGATTGGTGGAGGAGAACAAAAATTAAAAACCAGAGTTATTCCACCAAATATTGATTTCTGAATTCGTAAAACTTCATGAATATGAACTTGTTTTCTTTGCATTATTTAAGGTCTGAAAGAGCTGCATGGTTTGTTATTTCAGCCATTTCTCATTTTCTGCAAATAAATGCTCTAAATGCCTGTTTTTATTTGGAATTTGGGAGAAATGTTGTCTGTAGTTTATAGAATAAAACATTATTCATTTTACTCAAACATATACCTATAAATAGCTAAATCAGAGAAACTGATTCAGAAACTGAAGTGTTCTCTCATTTTTTTCTCCCCAGAGCTGTAGATTACATAGGCTTTTCTTATTAATAAAAAGTTTTCAATCATCTGACGGGGTATGGCAGACTAGGAAAATAAAGCAGACTCTGTCTATTAGGGTGTCTGTGTTCGTTATTGACTGGTGCAGTTTAGAAACCTTTTGAGTTAAAGGGTAAAACTAAATAGATTAGATTATATTGGCTTTATTTTTAATCAGAAAAATCAAATTAAAAAAATGGAAAGAGGGGAAATTATCAGGGTGAATTAAGGGTGATTGAGGCAGTTTTTTAAGCTTTTTTCCTATTAATGTAACAAACTGATCAAACAAATGATTTGTTTCTGTAATACTTAAAAGATGTTTTATTTTCACAAGAGTTTGTATAGATAAACTGTCCTATTTACCTTAGAGCCCAATCCTGTTTTTAATTCACTGTAAAATGTCAATCTACTACAGTATGTGATTTTCTGATACTGGCCCATATACAGGCTATGGAATTTGGGGTACCAGCACCATTTTATTTAACCTGCATTGGTCTAGGCTGTTTTACACATGGCTTTAATTAGCACCTTATAAAATCTCACACTCTCAGTCATTATATTCATAATACAGTGCTGCTGCATTAGTTCTAAATCACTTGAAGCAGAGTTCACAAATTACCCATGAGCCAGTGGCAGCGTGTGGTGAGCTTTGTATCGTCTTGCCTTTTTACAAAGCTGCAATTTGCTTAGGAGGCTTAAGTGCAGGTTGATCAATACAACACTTTGAGAATATTCATGAAATGGCCTGAAGAATGGACAGATCTATACATGATCAATAAGACACGCTGAGTTCAGTGCCTGTTATGATCACCATTAAATTACTCAATGGATGAATTGCATAATGGTCATCGTTAGATTGCCCATTGGATGAATTGTGGTATCTATTAAACACACAAAGCTGAAATTGAGGACCTTCAACCTAAAGCTCAATCATTACATACTGAAAAATAGTGCAGGGACTTGAGGGAAAAATGATCGGTGATGGACTGGAGCAGTTTTATAAAAGCATCTACTCCCAGGATTTCTCATAATTTAATTTTCTTTGTGTGTGTTTGCATGCATAAGAATTCCTCATAATCACATAATCATTAGTACAGGTCTGTAATTATTTATTATAGTTTATCTGTTGCAAAGTTAAACAATCTACATTTATTTGAGTAATTTATTATGTATAATAGAGTATTTCTCTTTAAATATACTGATATTTGGTTTTATAATACACATTAATTATGTTGCTGAGTTTGTGTTGCTAATTCAGTCGTCATGCAGGTAACTGAGAGGTGAATGAGGAACCATCGTGGCCAGGCTCTGGGCAGCTGTCAGAGGGAATGATTCATCTGTGAACGAGAACACAAAACATTTTGAACATAAGAATTACTAAGGATTTTTTTGTTATATAATTGTTGTGGAATTTATGGGTATTTTAATATTTTAATACTTTTGAAATGGGTTGGGGAGTTTTAAATAGGTGGGTTGGTGACAGCATCTAAGCTTATGCTGTCAAATCCTCACTGCAATTTTTCTAAATTAAAAATTAAATTATATTAAAAAGCACTGTAGAGACAGTTACCCCAAGAAGGAGTAACTCCAGTAGGATTTTTGATTGAATAGATTCCTTTTTTATCATAAACAAGAAATGAGCAGCTGTCCCAATACCTTTGTCAATATACAGGAGTGTATATATGAAAAAAGGTTTTTGGCCAATAATTTAAATCCATTTTTGGAGCTGTAAAAAAAATAGTATAGTCCAATATTCAGATTTTATCACATCACAATATTATTTTTACATACAGTACCAATCAAAAGTTTAGAAACACTTGAAATTCAGTGTTTTTTATTATTTTATTTTTTGTGTATTGTAGATTAATACTAAAGTCATTCAATCTATGAAAAAAAAACATTTAGTTATTATTAAAAAAAAAGTGTTGAACAAATCAGAATATGTTTCACATTTTATATTCTTCAGAATAGGCACCTCTTGCTTTGCACATCTTTACATTTCACAGCATTTAGCTGACACTTTTATCCAAAGTGACTTACAAGTTACATGTTAGGAGTCTTGCCCAAGGACTCTTACTGGTGTAGCGCAGCATTCAGTCACCCAGACCGGGAATGGAACCCCAATCTCCCACATGATGTGAGAAGCTCACTAGTAGGTAGTGGTGTTATCCACTGCGCCACACCAACCACTATCATCTCGGCTTGATGTTTTCAGTCAGCTTTTTGAGGTAGAGTCACCTGGAATTAAGACTTTTAGTTAACAGCTTTGCTGAACTTTTCGAGTTAATTACTTGAATTTCTTGCCCTCTTAATGTGTTAGAGACCAACACCCTGAAACTGATGAAACTGGCTCTCATCAGGACCACTCCAGGAAAGGAAGAGCAAAAGTCTCCTCTGTTGCACAGGATAAGTTCATCAGAGTTACCAGCCTTAGAAACAGCAAGTTAACAGCACCCCAGATAAGAGCACCTAAATGCTTCACATTTTTAGAGTATTTTGGTTTATTTAACTCTTTTACGTTACTACATGATTCTGTGTAGTAAAAAAAAGATACATTATATAGTGATGTGATGCAGGGTCAATTACAGTAAATGGTCATACAGATGTTTTACAGAAAAAATAGATGCTGCATGGCTCTGCTGCTCACCAGTGATGTACTGATGCTCGTCTGAGAGCTGTGATGTCTCAGCTTTTCTAAAAGATGAATAGTGAAGTTCATCCAGCATCATGCCAGGGTGCTTCTTGTGTCTTGCACGGCAGTTCTGAAACCAAACCTGTGAAAAGTGTCAATCTTAAAACACCTACAAATAATAGTTCATCATCCAACTTCAGTAAAATATTTGAATTAGACTCACCAGTGAACATTAAGGATCACTAGTGTTTATACAGTAATTTCAGGTTTAATCTGCAATGTTATGATACAGTTTGTTTGTATTATAGTGTACACTAGCAAGTCAGTACAGTGTAGTTCTTTTATGGGGCACAATACTAGTACCATGTATTATAACAGTTGGCATGTCAGTTTTAGTTGTTTTGAATGTTCAGAAATACAGAATTTAATAACCAACATTAAATATGCCCATATTAAATATTTAGTATTATTTTTATAGTATAGGTATGGAAAAAAATTGACACCACAATCATTTTCTCTGATTTTACTATTTATAAGCATATGTTTAAGTAAAATGAAAATATTATTTTATTCTATAATCTATGCACAACATTTCTCCCAAATTACAAATAAAAATGTTGTAATTTAGAGCATTTATTTGCAGAAGAAAAAAATGTCTGAAATAAAAAAAAAGATGCAGAGCTTTCAGACCTCAAATAATGCAAAGAAAACAAGTTCACATTCATAAAAGTTTTAAAAGTGTAGAAATCAATATTCTGTTTTTTTTTTTTAATCAGAGTTAAATGCATTTTGGCATGTTCTCTTCCACCAGTCTTACACACTGCTTTTGAATAAATTTATGCCTGCACTCCTGGTGCAAAAATTTAAGCAGTTCAGCTTGGTTTGATGGCTTGTGGTCATCCATCTTCCTCTTGATTATATTCCAGAGGTTTTCAATTTGGTCAAATCAAAAAAACTTATTTTAAGTTGTTTATTGAGATATTTTGTTACCTGTATGACTCTTCGACTCAGTCCTGTCATGTCTGCCAGTTTCTGCAGAGTCTGGGCATCAGGGTTGTTATCCTGGGTGTACTGTCTCTGCATCACCTGAGAAAACATAAAACTGTAAACTTACTGTTGACTTCTAATCATTCTGCACACCACCATCATCTATTCATCATCTGTCCGTTCCTGTTAAAACAGGTCAGATACCTGGAGCTGCTCCGAGGTGAAGGAGGTGCGGGCTCTTTTGGAAGGCTTCAACAAACAGTCTGAAGGTAAAACTCCATTCTGACCTAAACCTAGAGAAATATACAGTATAGTAACTAGGTAACTAGCAATGAAAATAAACAGTGCTTTGGAAATGAATTAAAAGAATACATTTATAAAGCTTTGTCTGTAGTAAAGCAATGCTAAAACAGATTGTTATACACTGCACTCTCTACTGCAGCATTTACACACTTACACACATTCACACTTTCATCATAATAACAAAAAAAAAAGACACAAACACAGACAACTCTGGTATCCTTAACTAATAAAAGTCTTTTCTTTACAGAAATTACAGATTAAGCCAGAGAGCGCTGAGTACTGTTTTCTACACCTTCAAAAGACTCTTGGAAACAGGAAGAATCATGTCTGACTGACCCACATGGAAACAGCTTTAGCCTTCAGCTCAGCTTAACATGATTGGACTAAGTCTCAGTTTCAGCAGTAAAGAGAAGAATTAGAGGTCTGACAGGTGATAAAGTGCAGTAATAAAATCTTTGCTAAGATTAAGATAAAATAAAAAGCTTGTCTGGGCCATTCAGCACTGATATTGAACTTCTAAAAAATAGGGGTTCATAAATCTTTTGACTGGTAGAATTTTATATTTATCTTATGTTTATTTATATACATTTATGTATATTAAACATTTGCTGGTGTTTTTTTTTTTTGGGAGGTTTGGTTTTTATTTGAATCATATTTCTACATAGTAAAAGTTTTTTTGGGAAATCTTATCTATTTCAAAACAGGTAAATAACATCTATTTAGTAAGAAGAAATGTTAATATAATGTCTTAATTGAAATAATAAAAACTGGCAATTTCTGTTAATCACATAATAAAGATGATCATGAGCCGAGAAAGCTTTAATAGTGAATACAATTTGTAATTTTACAGTACAGTAACTTTAGTTGAACTAATTAAGTATATATGTAGATAATTTAACTATTGATTTTACTCTTTATGGTTGTGTATCATCACTGTCATATCTCCAAAATTGCAACATTTTAGGAGAAGAAAGAAATCTCCTAACTTTGAATGGAAGTGAATTTTTAAAAGACTTGATTCCAAGATTTCTATTGGTCCATTTGTCGTGACATAAAAATATACAAATGTCAAAAAGGGCCAGTATGCAGATAAAAGGTTTTTGTCCAGCACCAGGTGTATATCAAAACCAAACAAAAAATAACCTGTTTGAAAAATAATTAATTTTTAATTTGAAAATGTTTAGTATAAATAATTTTACCTATTGACCTACAGTACATTTAAGATCATTTTTCTTTGCCAGAGTATTTTTAACCAGCATTAAACTTACCTTTACATAATTATGGGATGTTATATAGAAATACAATTAGCAAAGATGACTATTGATCATTAGAAATATCATTAAATGTTCCTTAAATAAATATATGTACTGACCTTGCTCAGCAGCCATACTCTCCAGCACAATGTCATAGTGAACACGACACAGAACCCTGCTGTCCACCAAACCGAACTCCTCTCCTGTGGACAGCTGCCTCTTACAGGAGAAGCAGGCGAAGCAGGCCAGGTGATAGATGTGGTTCTTAGCCCTGCGGACCCAGTCTGTAGCGCTGACGTGATGACCACACCAATCACACTTTATACCAAACATACTGAAAAATAAAGAACCATTCATTAAGGATTTTTATTGGCTGATATTCAGTACTGTTATTACTTAACATCATTTTCTTATTAAGCTGCAACTCTTACAAAATTAAAATGGCATTCAGTTCAAAGTGAGAACACCTTCAAATATTTTTCAACTAAAATAAAACAAAGCTAATTCATTCATTAAATCAAACAGATTGTTAACATAAATCATTAGACGAGTTTAAAAGTGGGGTAATAAATAATAAGTTCCTGCAAAATCACAAATAATTTTTTCAGTCAGAAATCCAGGCAAAGCCCACCTGTGATAATCCATCTTACAGAATATCTCCTGGTTCCTGATGAAGCAGCTGCTGTGCTGGTGTAGAGAGGTTCTGCACACGGAGCACTCCAGACAGTCTATATGCCACCATAAATCATTCACCTGAAAAACAGCCTTCTGTAAAAGCAGCTAACAATTTAACACAAACACGTTTTTATAATTATTATTTTTTTTTTTACAATTAATTCTACTGAAAGTTAATAATGGAAAAGGAAATTTTCCTTTTCCTGCAAAATGATTATTTTTTATTTTACTACTATTAATACTACTACTTCTATTACTACTTCTACTACTATTACGACATCTACTACTATTACTACTTCTACTACTACTATTACTTGTACTACTAGTACATTTCAAATTTCTACTTCTATTACTAGTTCTATCACTACTATTACTGCTACTACTGCTTCTACTGCTACTTCTACTACTACATTTACTTTGGCCTATACAAGTACTTCTACTACTTCTGCTTTTACTTCTACTAGTAATTCTTCTACTGCTACTACTACTTCTACTAGTAATTCTACTCCTCTGCTTTTACTATTACTTCTACTACTGCTACTTCTACTACTAATTCTACTGCTACTATTATGTCTACTACTTCTACTACTTTTACTTCTACTTTTAGTAGTACTTCTACTTCTGCTTTTACTACTACTTCTACTGCTATTATTTCTTCTCCTACTACTGCTACTTTTACTCCTATCTCCACTTCTACTTCTAATAGTCCTTCTATTTCTACTTCTATTACTTTTACTACTAATTTTACATCTACTACTTCTAATACTATGTTTACTTTACTTCTTTTACTACTATATCTCATTCTACTGCTTCTTCTTCTACTCTTACTACTTCTATGTCTACTACTACTACTTTAACTGCTACTTCTCATTCTACTACTGCTTCTACTACTTCTACTGCTACTACAACTTTTGCTACTACTACTGATACTTCTACTACTACTAGTTCTTCTATTACATCTACTTCTATTGCTTCTACTGCTACTGCTACAACAATGTATCTTCAAAATATATGCTTTACATATAAGAAGCCAAAACAATCTAAATCTCCAGTGGAATTAAATGTAAAAAAGTAAATAAATTCAGGCAATTTTGTTTTGTTGTTCATGTTATGTTTGATTAATTCATCAGAATGATGATACAATAAAAGAACCATTGCCAAATAACATTATGTCAAAATGTGGAAAAAGTCAAAAATAGAAACATGATTTTTGCTGGATATTGTTTGTGCATTATATCAAAGAAGCTCATAATCACCTTCAGTAAGTATCTGTCCTGAATTTCCTGTGTGCATCCACTGCACATGAGGCTCTGCTCAGTTACTGAAAATATAGGAGATGATTCACTCTTCGAATCATCATCTGTTCCATTTGATATTGGCTAAACAAAACAAGAATAAAAAATGTGAATATTGCTTTTTACAAATTCTTTATTGGCAATTGGAAGGAAATACAAAAAAATAAAAAATCCATTATAACTCTTGCATGATAGAGTTTGCAGTAGTCTATTCCAAAAGCAGTACAATCAAACAAAAGAAACAAAAGTAAAAAATAAACTTCTGAAAGGTAAATTTACATTTGGAAACACCTTCCAAATGCACTGCAATGAGGAACACATGAAGGTTTTTCACATTATGATGAGATTTATTAAAAAAAAAAAAAAAAAAGCAATTCCCTACCTATAATTGAAATGTGTCATCTGAACAACAGCAATAAAATTATTTAATAAATAATAAATTACCTGTTCTGAAATAAATAAACGATAAACAGGTTTTCAGTTTAAACTCACCATATCTGAGGGTGATGATCACTGCAGCAGCCTGGTGCTCTCTGGCCTCACCTCCTCACTCCTGTCCTGTTATATAGGCCTGTAACAATGAGAAACCTGCACAGCTACACCCGCAGACCCTAATTACAGCTGAACCGAGATCGATTAACTCACGCTCTTAACCTGCAACCCTTCAAAATAATTATCTTACACCATCCAAACCTAAAAACCTGCTTCTCCCTGCAATTACTAATGACTCCAAGTTCCCTGCAAAGGATAGAGTGAGAGTGTCAATTTCAGCTGTCCATCAAAACTAACTGAGGACTGAGAACCTCTATATATGAATACATCAGTCTGGCCCTCAGAATCGAGTATAAAACCACTGACCTCTAACAGACTGTGGAGATGTGCGGTAAGAAAGAGGAAGATTTCCTCATTTACTGTAATAAACCTGTCAACATATTCGTTTAAATGTTATGTAACTTGTTTCCATGTTACAAGGAACTCAAACGCTGATCATTTTTTTAATAAAGCTGGTGATTGTTGTAAAATAAAAAATGTTTGGCTCCCTTTTACCGTTTGTTTGTTTATTGTTTTATCATTCTGAAGCTACTGTTAATCTTTACTACTAATCCAGAAAAAAATATATATATGGTGATATATGATTTTATTTATAATATATTGCAAATATATTTTACTTAGAGTATAGGGATTGTGCAAATATACTGATATATATAAAATGTTAAATATTTCAAGTTGCGCATTACATCTGAATATACATGCACAATCTTTATTAGTAACAGCATTTTGTTTACATATCCTAAAATATGCACGATATAATATAATATAACAGGAAAATAATAGACTAATAGAATAATTATGCTAAATCAACACTGATTACAGGGGGGACAGAAACAGATTTGTATATATATATATATATATATATATATATATATATGCAATAGACAGAGTATTGGAAATTCAAGTATAGAATAAGGGAACAGTGGGGTTGAACCAAAACTGGAGAATAGTTATCCTTTTTTTTGTAATTTTTATAAAAAAAGAAGAAAAAGAAATATATACATATATATATATTTTTTTCACAGTAGCACTTAAAATATGAGCATATTCTGATACACAACCTAATCTGGATGTTTTATGACGAGTTTGTATTATTTATTTTTTTACATTTTTTAGATCAGCCCTGACCTGCACTTTCTAAACTCATCCGGCAGGGGGCGCTTCAGACTCTCCAAACTGAACTGCATGTATTCTTCATTCCATGCACAGCGTGTGCACGATCAAGTTGCATGCATATACAGCTCTGGAAAAAAATGAGATCACTTAAAAATTATGAGTTTATTTGATTTTACAAAATTGAAAACCTCTGGAATATAATCAAGAGGAAGATGATCACAAGCCATCAAACCAAGCTGAACTACTTGATTTTTTGCACCAGGAGTAAATGCATAAAGTTATCCAAAAGCAGTGTGTAAGATTGGTGGAGGAGAACATGTTGCCAAGATGCATAGAAACTGTGATTAAAAAAACAGGGTTATTCTACCAAATATTGATTCCTGAACGCTTAAAACTTTATGAATATAAACTTGTTTTCTTTTTAGACATTTCTCATTTTCTGCAAATAAATGCTCTAAATGACAATATTTGAATTTGGGAGAAATGTTGCTCGTAGTTTATAGAATAAAACAACAATATTAATTTTAATCAAACATATATCTATAAACAGCAAAATCAGAGAAACTGATTCAGAAACTGAAGTGTCTCTTTATTTTTTCCAGAGCTGTATTTAAATTAGCATAATACAGGTAAATACTGAAGTCAGCACAGGCAGCATCCGCACGGTGGCGCTGTTTCACCTGTACAGTACCTACAAGCCCAGACTGGCTGACTGGCTGACCCCTTCCTTGTAATATGATCCAGGACATGTAGTTTAATGTTCTGAGAAGGAAGCCTGCAGTGAGTGTGCTCATGTCTGCACTTAGGCCCAGGGGGTGGGGTGTGGGTGGGGGCAAGATTGGAGGGGGTGGGGAGAGTGGGGAGGATGGGGTGGGGGGTCCATTCATATCTGCTGGGGAAGAAAAGTCTTTCTCTTGACAGCTGGTTTCTCCTCTGGTCTGGTCTGGTTTGGGTGCTGGTTGTCTGTTCACCTCACTCTCTCTCACACTATATAACCTAAACACTCTCCCTGCGAGACTTGCAGAGCAGAGTCACTTGGAACTAGTGCACCTGGAAGGGGTCCTGAACTTGGATTAGGTTTTTTAATCAATTTTCTGGTTTGTTTTTCTGGACCTTGCAAGTTACATCATCTTTTACAGCTGTTTTGTGGAGTTTTTTGTGGAGTTTCTGAAGGTCTAACAATGAAAGGTAAGTTATGGAGAGCTGCTTCTTCACCTTATAAACTGCAAACTAGAATAAAAAGATATAAAAATGAGTATATGCCTATATTAAGCAAAAAAGTCTGCTAATAGTCTATGCAGTCTATGCAATGCTTTATTGTAATTATTCAAAACACAAGTAGTGTATCCTACCTGCATAATGTTGCCCAAAGGCAACAAAAAAAAAACACTGTTTTAGTAAGTTTATAAGAAAAATGAAAGTATATCTTGCACATATGCACATTTTTATCCATGACCCACTTGTATGACTCATTTTATTGAATGTATTTATGCCTTGTACCATTATAAGAATATTGAAAATAAATAAATACAAAAATGTAAATAAATACAAATGGTACAGTATGGTTTGGTGCAATAACCAAAAATCAGATTTGTTGCCTGAGGTGGGTTAAAATATAATGAGTAGTCTCAAAATCTCAAAATTCTTGAAATAAGACTTTAATCAATAGAAATCATCCCTTATTTGATGTATTTAATCTTTAGGATCAGAATAGCTTGGCTGGTGATATTTTATGCATATTTTGAGTTCAAAGGACTTAAAATATGTGAAAATACTAAGTGAGACTTTTTAAGTTTGTTGTTGCTAAAATAAGCAAAGTGAACTTACTTTTACACAATGCTTGATTAAAGAAAAATAAAGATTTGTTGCTTTGAAATGAGATTTTATTTGCTAAAAGTTTTTGCACTGTAACAAATGGCTTAAATTTAACTATCTATAGTTTTGTAGATTTTAGCACATAACCTCAGAAGTTTTGCACTCTTTTGCAGTGAGCCAAGTTCTGCTCCTATGCACATTTACCCTGCTGCAGGAATGGACATTATGCACGGGTGAAGTAGAGGAAGAAAACTCAGCACCAGCCAAAACTGGTAGGTGGACTAACACTGGAAAGAAAAGAAATGTGTTGTTTTAGGACAGTGGTTCTTGTGTGATCAGGGTAAAACCTTCAAATGTCCATGTACTAAAGCTAATGTATGGGAAAGCTGTAAACTATTGGTTTATTATGATGTTTTATTCCTGCTGAGACATTTACAACATCTAGGAAACTTGGAGCAAAGATTGAAAAAGTGAACTACGATGTGTGCATGCCATTTCCTTAAACCTTACATTGCTGTGTGTGGGCTATTAACCACAATAGAGAAGCTACTGGTATTTGGAAATGTGGAGTCCCACAGGGTTCAGTTGTAGGTCCAGTGAAGTTTATATTAGTAGTAAATTCTTTAGTACTGTAGTTTTGAGAGTGAAGACCTAAAATGTGGGCTTACATACTTACACACAGGGTCTTTGGGTTAAGCACTACATACCAACATATGTAAAACTAGGTATGTACCACAGTTTGAGAAGCATTGTTATACAATATATACAAGTTTCACTGACGTAACCAAGTTTTACTGTGGGCCTTAAAGTCTTAAAGTTAAATTCAATGCCAACCTACTGTAAATCTAAAGCTGCTGTCCTGCATGTCACAGTACATTTGCAGTGAGTTTCCAATTGCACATTTGGAAAAAAATGTTTTTGATGATTGCATCCGTGCTGCTCGGAAAAGTTTGGGAAGTCAAATGTTCCATTTCAAAAGGAGAAAAACACACACACACACACACACTCAAGAATTTCATTCCCATCAGAGTTTATCTACCCCTGGAGGCATGCATGAGGAGTGAAGAGCGAGTCCAGGCTTGCTTGGGATGAGTCCACATATATCAGCCTGCATGTCCTCTTTTAGTTTAGAGTATCTCTGTATAGGTAAATGGCAGATGAGTAATCTTTTTGAGTGTTAGCAGAGGTGAACTCACAGCAGCATAAACACATAACAAGTAGCGTAATAAATGTTCTTAAAAAAAACACATATATATATACGAGAATTTTTGTATTGTTAAACCACAAAGGACCATTTGATCATCAACGTGTGAGTTCTGAAGTAAACTCAGGGTTAACTGTTGTGAATTTAAATTATAGCCTACTTTTCCAATAAGCAGCTTGAGTTATAAGGTCAAAATAAATAGCAGCTTGATTTTAGTACATTCCGCATCTGTCAGCAAATGAACAATTTATAGTGGTGTTGGTTACACTCTGTTCTTTACTCTTTTTCCTTTGAATGATTTTTAGAAAAAAAACAAAAAAAACGCTACACCTCCAATATGAAAGGTGTGACCAGTCACAAAAGCAGTGCATACAGCTCTGGAACAAATAAGAGACCACTTAAAAATAATGAGTTTCTTTGATTGTACCAAATTGAAAACCTCTGGAATATAATTATGGGGAAGATGGATGATAACAAGCCATCAAACCAAGCTGAACTGCTTGATTTTTTGCACCAGGAGTGCAGGCATAAAGTTATCCAAAAGCAGTGTGTAAGACTGGTGGAGGAGAACATGCCAAGATGCATGAAAACTGTGATTAAAAACCACCAGGGTTATTCCACCAAATATTGATTTCTGAACTCTTAAAAATGTATGAATATTAACTTGTTTTCTTTGCATTATTTGAGGTCTAAAAGCTCTGCATCTTTTTTGTTATTTTAGCCATTTCTCGTTTTCTGTAAATAAATGCTCTAAATGACAATATTTTTATTTGGAATTTGGGAAAAATGTTGTCCAAAGTTTCTAGAATAAAACAACAATGTTCATTTTACTTAAACATATAAACTGATTCAGAAACTGAATGGCAGAAACTGAATCTTTTTTTCAGAGTTGTACGTTGTGGCCATTGCTATGTAATAAATCCTTCTTTAAAATAAAATAATTCAATGTTAATGACTTGTGTTATTAAAGTGTTTTTTTTTTTCACAAATATACTTAAGCACAATTAAAATTTTAGGATTTGTAAACTATTGTAGTGTTTAGTTGTCCAGTGAAAGTGCTGATTGTCCGAGACAAACTTTATTACTGCACTTTACCTGTCAGACCTCTACACTTCCTCCACCATGTTTAACAGACAATGCTGTATGCTTCACATCTTTAAACCCTACTTTTCGATCTCAGAACTCAACTTAATCTGGGTTTCATCTGTCCAAACAAATGTGTTTCACAACCTAGAGCACCTGGAGTCAGCGGGGACTTTCTTTTTTTTTTTTTTTTTGCAACAAAAATATTTTTCTTGGATTCTCTCAGCAAATGTATCAGATCACTGCTGGGAATCTGGCATTGGACCACAGAACCTGGCTCCCCTCAGAAACACAGAAATGACTCTACCTGCTGCAGCTAGTAGACATAGTCATATTTCATGTTCTCTGCTGCTTTACATAGGAATCTATCTTAATAAAAAGCCACTTCAGGGAAATGTGGGACAGGAACTGCCTGGAAGAATTGTGGGAGAGTCTGGTTATCTCTCACGTAGTGCAGGCGACCACATTTCATTCAGAAGTTGTGCTATATTTGGGTCATGTCAGTCAGAGTGAAAGCAGAAAAAAGTCATGAAAAAGTGAAAAATAGTCATTCTTGTCATGTTCCAGGCTTTAGCAGGTTTGAGCCTGGTTCTGTAGGCTTTTATTAACTGTATAATTTATTCACATTTTAGTTTAAATGATGTAAACACCTACTGTGCACTACAAAAACGTTTTCATGCATGACACCAATACCGATACTGCAACCTTGAGTATCTACCAATATATTTAAATTACTGCACTATTAGATTGAAAATTCAAGTTTAGTTGCATTCAGATAGAGATATTCCTGGGAAACCTTTGCTGTCTGTGGGCTAGGGTTGTGCCATATCATATCTTACGTAATAATATAGGCAACATTTTTGAATATCGTAAACGATATTAGGTACCACTTTAAAATAAGACTACCTTTATAGAGGGTTTATAAATGGTTTACAATTAGTTTATTAGTGGTTACTAATTAGGTTGTGAATGCCTTAAAATCATTAATAATCAGTTATAACACATATGAGAAAGGGCAACAATATAGATGGCTTTGGGTTCACTATTTGGCAAACAACAGGTCATTGTTGCCCTTTCTACGTACGTGTTATAACTGATTATTAATGATTTTTAAGGCATTTACAACCTAATTAGTAACCATTAATAAACTAATTGTAAACCATTTATAAACCCTTTATAAAGGTAGTCTTATTTTAAAGTGGTACCCGATATTAGACCCTGAAATATTGTGCCATATCACCCACCCCTAATTATCACATCAGTGTACTACTTTTTTTTTTTTTTAGCAAAAGAAAAATTCACACTGTTCTTATATTTCATTATATGTCTACTAGAGACAGAATATATCTGTTCAGTATCATTTATTTTACTTTAATCCTGGATATATGTAGATATATGGAGCGCATTATTAGTATTGTGACATTCTGGATCATTGACTTCTGTTTTAAATCTGATAAAATTCTTGTATTTTTTAATATCTCAGTTAGGGGTGTGCCATATCATATCATATGCAATAATACAATTTAGTTTTCATTTTGTTGCAGTAGTGTATTCTCGAAATATATATTTTTTAATTCAGTGTTTTGTCATAATACCAAGAGTATCGTGAGAATACCATGAAATATTGTGATATTATTTTAGGGCCATATCGCCCACCCCTACACAGGAAATTTGGCAGTGTTAAATCAACACTGTTAGTGTTAAACTTTACACTCTCAGTGTTAATATAACACTAACAGTGTTGATTTAACACTGCCAAATTTCCTGTGTACTGTGGGCTAGCATGAAAAATAAGCAGTTGTCAAGTGGAGGTTATGCCATCAGAGGCAACACATGTAGCTGCAGGATGTTCTGCACATATCGCTGAGCGGTTATGTTAGTGTTCCTCGTATTACTACTAGGAGTTACTGACTCTCATTTTTGGACAGTTTCAATCCGATACCAATACTGAGTATCGGATTGGTACACCCCCAAGGTTTTACGTTAAATATTACAGATCATTTAAAAAAAGTTTTATCAGAGTAATTGTTATATTATTTTGGTCTTATGTTTCCAGTGAATCCCTGTTGCTACTACCCCTGTCAGAACCGTGGCGTCTGTGTGAGGTATGGGCTGGAAGGATATGAATGTGATTGCACCAGAACTGGGTACTATGGACAAAATTGCACTAACCGTAAGTAAAAATGTTTTTTTTAATTCATATATTTTCATCCTTATATTTTCTTATTTACAGCACAATGACATTTTGCCTTGCATGTCATCACCAACATGGGCTATGCCCATTTGTTCTTAATATTAATTGATTTGTAGGAGGGTGTACTTTGGATGCAATTGGTGCTTTTTGCCTTTCAGCATGTTGTGTCGAATCCTGCTTCTCTTCAAGATTCGGTTTCCTTTCCAGTGCATGCACAACATGCAGCAGAATGATAAATAAGTGTTAATCTACAGTTACAGTAGATACAGTAATCACCAGCATAATTTGTTGTACCCATACTGCTGTGTGACATGTGTGCTTGTTAAGGGGAGCAGATTTCAGCACAACACTGGTTCTTTTTTTCCTTTTTTTACATTATTTATGAGAGAGACGATAGCCTGCCTTAACTCTCTGGAATTGGTCTAAAAATCTGAATTATCTAAAAAAAAAAAAAAAAAGCAAACAAACTGGACCATGGTTCAGTAGGTCTGGATCAAGACCAACTCTTTCTAATTAAAAAGTTTGGATTATATACATGTTTTTTTTTTTTGAATAGAACCATACTGAAATGTGTAAAGTTGTTACCCCCCCCCCCCCCCCCCAAAAAGAAAAAATAAATATTAATAGAACTTTCTCGTCATAAAAAGGCTCTAAATATGAATTTTAATAGTTCTTCCTAGAACATTTGCAAGGATATGGAGGTTCATTAAATTGGAAAGAAATTAAAAAAAATCTTCAAACTTATATATTATACTTTTTTAGAGACCTTTTTAGAGACAAAGTCTAGATATAATAATATATCATAGCGGCTTTCTTTTGACGTCAAATATTGAAAAATATCTATTGAAACATGAGCTCCCCAAACTTACTAAAGTTTCTCCTTTAATTCTCCATTTGGTCGCTAATCAATTAAATAAGGCAAAACTGCAGTGAAGAATATTTGTTGTCAAAGTATCGGAGAGAATATTCTTGTGATATATCAAGTAATATATCACAATATATCGTAATATTATCGCATTGTTAGGTGCATTGTGAATCGGAGGTAACTTTAGAAAAACTATTTTTGTCACTTTTTATTTCACTAATTTAACTTTTAACTAAATATCTAACATTTGGTTACATTCAAGCTAAAACATAGCTGGCGTCTATTTCATCACTACTTTGTTTAACCCTTTCAGACCTAAATTATCTCTAGTGATGGAAAAACTGTAAGAATGCTGTTTTCTGTCTATAATGCATAGAAAAGAAGACTCTAATATTGTACTATAAAATCTATAGAGCCAATAAATCCAATTAACTAAGATATTTAATAGCATTTTATTTCCATTGCATTGAAAGCCTGTGTGTGATATTTTAGAATTTCATTTTTATTTCATAAACTATCGCTAAACAGTAAAAAAAAAACATTAAATCACATTAAATCAGTCATATTTAGATGTTACTTCCTGTACCTGAATGGCTCTAGAACTACTGTGTTTTTCCTGTGGGACTGAGCTTCTGTTTCGTTGGTTTATAAACGTATTCATTGGCTGGTTAATGGTCTATTCTGGTGAACAGCAGCTCTCAAATCTTAAATAGTGTTACGTGCAACAAATCATTTAGTAATAAAGAAAATACATGATGTCCATTGTAATGGATGTAGGTTCTGAAAGGATTAAGTTCCCTCTGTGAATAGTGAGGAATATTATGTGTGATAATGGCTGTTTAATCTTTTCTAAAGCACAGAATGCACCAGATTTCTAGCACCAGATGTCTGGCAATGGCAAATCATTCTGGGGAAACAGTAACATAAACAAACAAGGAGTGCAAAAAACGCACACACACTGTTCTCATTAAAAAGATTGCGCATACCTGGCAGATCCTCTGGATTCAGCCCGCAGCAGCATTGTGCCTGACAGATTTGGTGTAAGCTAGTGTAACAGTGTTTTAATTATTGGTTTTGCAACATTGAATAAGCAAAAATGTGCCTTTTCTTGTATATAATATGAAAAAATACAAATGTATACAAATATTATGATGAAAAGTATATAGAAACCAGTTTTAGCTCGTACATGAGTTTACATACCACATGCCAAAAGTGATAAATAAAGTCTTACATTAGGGAACAACCAGTAAAAATTGTGATATGTCATCTTGTAGTGGTGTTTTGGATGCTAAGACTATAGCCAGGGGGCTCATGATACTTTGCCATCAGCAGCCAGAGTCCGAGAGAGCACAGTAGGCCTTGCTCTCTCTGGATGGGTGGGTAGGTGACACTCTCTCCCCACATCACTCCCATTGTGATGATGATCTGCACAGGCATCTGTTGGCTGATGTATTAGAGCTGGGGATCTGGTGCTTTCCTCTCCGAATTTTGACAGCCTAATGATGCTGCATTGGTGGCAGTTTACACAGTTGCTGCCTTAACTGTGAGAAAATCACTAGAATATGAGACCTTTGGTGGCTTTTCTTTTTTTTTTTTGCTGTATCATGTTTTTTTTCTGGTGCTCATGCATTACTCTATGCTATGCACCGTATCAGGTGTTAAATCTTTAGTATGAACTTACAGTCTGCGGAGATGTTCCTCTCTCTAGAGAAGACGCCTTCCTTCATGTTTCATGTGTAAACAAGATTTTATCACATTTATTGTAGACAAATTGACTAAATAACAGTTTAATAATTTTTTTTTACATTCCTTAAATACACGATTCACATCTACTGAAACATGAAAGTTCCTGTGATGACATTTCAGAACATGTTGAACATTTAAGGTCTGTGAATGAAGTCAATGTTGTAGGTCAGTTATCTATTAAATTATGAATTAAAAAGTAGTTAAGAAAAGCCATAACACAAGAAGAGTTCTTTGAATGTGAATTAAATTGATTCACATTAATAATTGTGTATTTATTTACTTCAGATATGTTAAACTAACACAGTCATAAAGAGTGAAGATATGATCAGTGTCAGGATATTTTGCAACGTTCCTGTGATGAGACTGAAGGCAGATATCACTGGTTAACTGCATTACTTTAAAAGAATATAATGCAAACAAAATATACATATTTGATGTTTAATATAAACTTATTCTAGAAAATATATCTTCATTTATTATATGCGCCACTTCCTGCCTGAACCATATAAAACTTTTTTTGGAATTCATATCGTCACTGTCCAATAAAATGTATGTATCTTCCAAAACAGCAACTTTACAGCAAAGAAATTTAAACCTTCTTAACTTTCAATGGAAGTCAATGTAGAAAGAGTTTATTTCAGGTCGTTTTGGAGAATTTCTATTGGTCCGTTCATCAAGAAATTTTTAAACACTAAGGGACAGTTTGTGTGTTCAAAGTAGGGGTGGGCAAAATTATATGGTATACAATATATCGTGACACAGAAATATCATGACATTAAAAATCCATATCGTGATAATAGGGAAGGTTTGTCTTAAAAGTAGTCCATTATTTACTGTGAAGCTTTAGGTGTATTTATTGTATAATTGTTTTAGTTTGCAGTTTATATGCATGAAAATATTCTGCAATATTTTTTGCTGCATTATTTTATTTTACATTATGATTATACTGTTATACTATTATACTATATTCCTGAAATTAATGAACTGCTTTTTCTGTTTTCCTATGTTGCCAAGTATATCGTTATCGCAAAAATACCCTGAAATATCGTGATATTATTTTAGAGCCATATCGCCCATCCCTAGTTCAAAGAATGTAGTAAATTAAAAAAATCAACAAAAAATTAGAGGAGGGACGGAAATGAGGGTCCTAGGCACAAAATGCTCAGAAGTTTACTGTAATTGTTTTGGGTTTTTCCTGCTTAAATGTCTTCCACAGAAGCAGCCACAGCGTGCATAAACTCGCAATGGGGTGGACTGATGTGATATGGTGACAACTGTAAAGGCCAAGAATCTTGATAGGCACCATTAAACAAGTGGCCTGTAATAAACAAATAGCACAGTGTCAAGGTTTCCCCTGCCTGACTTATAGAGCATATATTTTCTTTTCCAACCACTAAACTTAGATATACATGAGAAATGCTGACATACAAAACCAGTAAGATACATATACACTCGCTGTCACATTACATTATAGTCTCAAATATATGTTTTTTGTCTTTTTGTCCTTTTTGTAGCTGAGTTCTGGACCAGAATCTATGAGTTCCTGAGGCCAGGCCCCGATTTCACCCACTACATCCTGACCCACTTTCACTGGCTGTGGGATATCATCAATAAAACCTTCCTGAGGGAATGGCTCATGCGCGTGGTGCTTACAGGTCAGTTGCCTTGAGTAAAACAAATAATAAAAAAAATAAATCTAAAAAGCAGTGACATTTCAAAAGCTAAAACATTTAGGCAGTGACAATGATTAATAAATCATTTGGGTTCTTCACAAAGAGTGCAGAAATAACATGTTCCTTTTCATATGATATAAGAAGGAGCAGTTAACAACTCTCTCACAATTTTGATCAGACCATTCTCAGGTGGGTTAGATCTGATTTAAAAAATCTGGCACACACTGTCAAGCCCTGTTAGAACTTACATTGTACTAATTGTGTTTAGTCTGTTGCTATGGGCAGCTTAATTTCCACTGAATTCTGGCAAAAATGGGTGTGTGCACAATTTTTTTAATCTTACTGTAAGCGTGTAGTCATTCTCCCCTGGCCACCTTAAGTAGACTAAAAGATCAAATACATGCATTATGTATAATTGACCTTCTTGTTGTGGGCTGTAAAAGGTTATTTTGAGCTCATTAGAACTTTCACAACACCTTATTTTTTAACCTCACACACGAGATAATGCCTCATAACTTATACAAGTGTAAGTACTTTGAAGCCATCTCTTGAGGTAACACTTCATGATCAATGTAGATATTGCTATCCCCTGACTTTTGGCATGCTAGTGTATTTGGATGCTTTAGAGTTTCTATACACTGTAAAAAATTTTTCTAAACTAAAATAAATTCTGTTTTATGTTAAATTATTGTGCAAAGCAATAAATATAATAAAAAAATAATAATTGTATTAACTTACAATTAAGTTTTAAATTCAGTATACTCAAGATTTCAAACATTACTTAACGATTGTAAAGAAAGCAGTTACGTCAAATTATTTATGCTAATTCGTCAATAATCCATGTGTACCGTGTTCGGTAATGATTCAAAGAATCCTCTGAAGTACTATTTAGAATCCTTTTTCTTAGAGTGAAGGTTAAATTATAATTCTGTGAAATGTTTTGATGGGAAACAATCCCACTTAACATAAAAGTCACATTTCAACCTTTTCACATGCGTACATCTGGTCCTCAGTGTAGCATAGAAGCTCGTCCTGTGATACATAAACACAAGGCCGTATACACCATAAAACTTCCCTCCCGATCTGCAGACAGATCCTTCACAGCTGATGGACATCAGTCCAGACCTCAACGCAGTTTCCAATATAAATATTTGCAGAGCGCACATTGGTTTGGGATTCAGTCATCATCTCTTGCCTCACTGAATCACTTTACGTAAATCTGAATCTGGCATGTTTCACGTCTTTATGTAGCCCTACATCTACGGCTGGCCCTGTCCTCTTAAACGTTTAAAATACGGTACATACACCATGCATGCATAACATTAGGACCACTTCCTTGTTTCTTTAATAGCCAGGAATCCACAAGACCACCACAAAGCAGATTATATTATATGGGTGGTGGGTTACTCATTATCATAAATAACAATCATAAATTGTTGCTGAGACATTTAGATAATCTTTTTGTGAACCATCTGTTTATGCCATTATATATAATAACTGAGATAAACCTACATACACTGCCTGACCAAAAAAAAAAAGGTCACACACTCTTACATTCATTGGACCGTCTTTAGCTTTGATTGCGGCACATATTTACTGTGGCGTTGTTTCAATAAGCTTCTGCAATGTCACAAGATCGATTTCTATCCAGATTTCTATCCAGTGTTGCATTCATTTTTCACCAAGATCTGCATTCAGGATGGTAAAGTCTGACTAACTGCTGCACAAAGCCTTCTCTAGAACATCCCAAAGATTCTTAATGAGTAAATTCTGGTGAACAATCCATGTGTGAAAATGATGATCTCATGCTCCCTGAACAACTCTTTCACAATTCCAGCCCCATGAATTCTGGCTTAGTCATCTTGGAATATACTTGTGCCATCAGGGAAGAAAAAAATCCATTGATGGAATAACCTGATCTATATTCAGTATATTCAGGTAGTCAGTCAGCTGACCTCATTCTTTCAGCACATACTGTTGCTGAACCTAGACCTGACCAACTGCAGCTTTAACCCCACATCATTTACTTACTTAAATCCATGTGGTGACTTTTTGTTGGCCAGGCAGTGTATATTTATGAGGCCTATTGCAACTAGCAGTGGACAGAAGCCACTGCTTGGGCATGGTGATCACGAAATGAGTTGTGTTTAGGTAACTTTCTGGCGTATTGCTATCTTGGCAACAGAAAACACAGGTGCACCAATTACAGTAAATAACAGTCAGATGTTCATTGCTATCTTGGCAGTGAATGTTCAACACAGGTACATATGCAATTCACATACCCCCCGAACTTGTTATAATACCTGGTCTGTGGAGATCTATTCTATGGGGTCCTGACCAATGAAGAACAGGATGAAGTGAGGATAATAATATTAAAGTATACAGAGAAACAGATACAGAACTACAACAGGCAATACACTTTTTCTAAAACCCTATCCGGACGGGATTAGCCTCTCAGGGGGTCCTGGGGTAATTATCTCTTTTATGGGGGCGTCCTCTGTAATTTTATTTCCGTCCAGAACGACCATGTATGTGTTTTTTCTCAGACATCCTTTGAGAAAATTACAGGCTGAATTATCTACTGTTTTTTGCTGAACTCCATGGTCCTCCGGTAATTTTAGTCCTGTCCGGACGCACATCTCTGAGTTTCGTCTCCTCACGTTTAATAAAATAGCTATTTGTCCACTGCCATGCGCCGTAATTACACTTTGGGTGTGCGTTTCCACAGAGATCCACGTAAAAACACAACAGCGTGTGGAAATGGAGGAGCTACTGAACGCGATGTGATGTGACCGAAAAAGCCTAAAAACTCACTGGTCCTCCTGTTTTTTTTTTTTTATTGCAGTCCGGATGCAGTTTCATCACTGAGTAGAAGTATGATATGTTTTTCACAGACGTCCCCCTGAGAAACTAATCCTGTTCAGATAGGGCTTAGAAATATAATAAGACATATATAAAACTAAGCCCCCCATTTCAGTAGTATTTACTGTAAAATGTTAAATGTACATAGTTGCATAGAAGCACTTGGAATATTTATTTATATTATATTTATATTATTTATTTGGCATTTCATTTAATTTCCAATGTTGGAGGTTTGAATAACAGCATCACAAGTGTGGGAAAGCTCTGTTTTTTCACTTTGACAGGAATCTTTTCGCTTTCTAAGTGAAATACGCAATTGCTTACTTTAATTATTGTGAAGTTAAATTGTTTTACTTGGCAACATTTAAAATCTGAAGGCTTTTGTTAAAGTCTCTCACGTAACTTAGAAGATTAATCATGATTATCAGCCACTGTTTCCTTTGAAGAACAGGCTGGGTAATGTGAGCTATTGACAGGGTGTTGGCTCCTTCTCAGCTGCAGCTGCTCTCTCTTCTGTATCCACAATCTAACACAATCTAAACATCTAAACCCATAGGGTCTTGCTCTGCACAATAACAACTTTAGTTGTGATCAGCTCATGCTCTGCTCAGACTTTCAGATAATCTGACTGTGTGTGCTGTAGGTAGTGTTTGTGTCTCCTGTGTGTTTTTGATGAGTACTATAGATCAAAAGAGCTATCTCATCATTTGAGTGTAATATTATCTGTAAATCTTTTTTAATATAGGTCAAGCGTTCCAGAAATGAATATAAACACATGAATGTAACATCTTGTTCAAAGCAGAAGACCACACAAGAGCACTTAAGCTCTTACGGCATGAAAGCTGCTCAACAACATGGATCGAGCCTGTGTTTAGACTGGCTTTTAGATAGCAGTGAAAACAAATCTCTGTTAAATGTTGGTAACATTTTCTCTATTTACGTTAATTCTAAATAGAATTATCTTTATAAAGTGTGCTTAGTCACTGCACTTAGATGTTCTTCTCTATTACATACAGATAATTCAATTAGCTCTTCATGAGAAGGCCACCAAGGTATTGTGCATCTTAAAACTTTTTATTATTTAATCCAGGATATCCCCAGTTTTATAACTTGCAATGCTAATGATGCCAGGAAGTTCAGGACAAGCGCAAGCCTCCTTCGATACATGTGTCATGCGATAATAACACTCACTGTCGACCCACTATCAACTTTATTAGACATTCTTACCTAGAAGCTTCACCCACAGGATGCTGTTTGTGGATTATTCTCAGCCCAGAAGTGACACTAAGGTGTTTAATAACTCCAGCAGCACCGCTGCATCTGATAGACTCACACTAACACACAACATATTACTAACACACACCAACACCATGTCCATCAGTGTCACTGCTGAGAATGAATGAATGATCCACCACACAAATAGAAAACAGCCTACCTGCTCTGTGGTGGTTCTGTGTGGTCCTGACCATTTAAAAAAAAAAGGTACAGTACCAGTCAAAAGTTTGGACGCCTCTTCTTTTTCAGTGTTTTTCTTTATTTCAGTATTTAATTTAATTTTTACATTGTAGATTACTATTAAAGAAATAAAAAACAATTAAGGGACACATACAGAATTATGTAGTAAACAAAAAAAAGTGTTTATCCTCCACAATCCAAAAAACGTTTTATTTTTATTTATTTTTTATTCATGGCATTAATAATGCACTCTGTGTATCAAAGATTGATGCAAAATTAATGATATTTGATATTTGTAAAATCTACCTTGCAGGTATATCAAATAAAATGAGAACAACTCACATTTTCTTTTTGTATTAAACAAAAAGTGGGGCTGTGGTAGGGGTGTGCCATATCGTATCGTATGTAATAATATTGCCAACATTGTTGAATATCGTGACCGATATTATACCCTAAAATATTGTGCCATATCACCCACCCAGGGTACAACTTTTTTTTTTTTTTTGCTGTTTTTACCCAATAAAATCACACTGTTTTCATGTCCCATTATATATCTTCTATCATATATATTATTATTAGTATTATGACATTCTGGATAATTGACTTCTGTTAGAAATCTGATAAAATTATTGAATTTTAAAATATATATCTCAGTTAGGCGTGCGCCATATCATATTGTATGCAATAAAAAATATTATATTAGGGCCATATCGCCCACTCCTAAGCTATAGGATGATGTGTTTGATTTATTTTGCCTTACGTCACACTGCACATTTTGCAATGTAATTATTGCCTATACGCACATTGCAATAACGATGCTGACACAATATATTGCATATATGTTGAACTACTTCTGCACTCCTTTTGCTCAATGGTTCAGACCAGTTGATCCTGCACATTTGTGTTCCTCTAAAGTGTCTAAAAGCAACCTTCATTGACATAACATCCTGCCCATATTTACCCAACCTCTGTCTGTGGGTTGGGGCTCAGGCTGAGTGTTGATTTACTGCTTTATCACTTCCTCCCATAATTCTGTTCCACAGCGTTCTCTTTCCTCTTTTTGAACATGAAGTGGTATGAGAACGTGAGAATTCGCCATGCTCTCAGTGATGTTGATGCTTTGCTGTGTCAGTCTATGTTACAATAAAGGATGATATCGTCCGTTACATTTTACCTCCTTTTTTATGGCTGTGTTCACTCCAGTGTTAGTAGGGCCCCTGAGTTGCTATGGTAATTCATGTACTCCACAGCAAGCCTTCAAATTCCTCACATCCCTCCACTGCTGCCAAGAGTTATTGGCGAGCGTGAGCTCTCTGCTATCTCCCCAGTTAACCCTCCAGAGCTGACTGCAGGAGATTACATAACCTCAGAACAGGGGAGCAGACAGAAAGGCCAGAATAAAAGGCCATTATGAAATGATCATTATGGAACAAAAGGCCTTTATGTAATGTCAGATAATTCACTTTCATTTGAAGCTCAAGTTGTGTGTGTGTGTGTTTTTTTTAGTTATTAGTTATTAGCCAGATAGCATGAAGAATTGACACAATCTTGGCTAATATTAGGCAGCATCAGTTGAGAATTCATCAGCCGGATGTGTGTTATACTCTGCAACCAGGTTGTTGGCACATGCGGCTTGAGCAGATTGTCCTATTATACTTGGTACCCAGGTTTTTTTTTTTTTTTTTTTAACAAGTGGCTCGGTCCAATTCCCATATTTTACTCAGCAACTGGAGTTTGGCACAAGTGGCTCAGGCCGATTGTCTTATTATACTTGGTAACCAGGGTTTGGCACAAGTGGTTTGAGCTCATTTTCATTTAATACTTGGCAACCGTGGTTTGGCACAAGTGGCTCGAGTCAATTTTCATATTATACTTGGCAACCAGGGTGTTGGCATAAGAAGCTCAGGCCAAGTGTTGTATTATACTCAGTAACCAGGGTTTGGCACAAGTGGCTTGGGACAATTCTCATGTTATAATTGGCAACCACGATGTAGTACAAGTAGCTCGGGCCAATTCCAAAATTATACTCCAGGGTGGAAATTATAACCAGGGTGTTGGCACAAGCAGCTCGGGCCAATTTACATATTTTACTCAGCAACTGGGGTTTGGCAAACGTGGCTCGAGCCAATTTTGTATTATACTTTGCAACCAGGGTGTTGGCACAAGAAGCTTTGGCTGATTCCCATATTATACTCAGCAACTGGGTTTTGGCATATGTGGCTTGAGCCAATTCTCATGTTATACTTGGCAACCAGGGTGTTGGTACAAGTAGCTCGGGCCAATTCCAAAATATACTTAGTAACCAAGGTTTTGCACAAGCGACTCAAGCCAATTTTCATATTATATTTGGCAACTGGTGTTTGGCACAAGTGCCTCGAGACAATTCACATATTACACTTGGCAACCAGGGTGTTAGCACAAGAAGCTCAGGCCTAGTGTTGTAATATACTCAGTAACCAAGGTTTGGCACAAGTGGCTTGGGCCAATTCCCATATTATACTCAGTTTGGCCTACGTGGCTCAAGCCAATTCTCATATTATAATCCTATTCACACATACTATCCTCATCATTTACAGGGTGTTAGTGGTGTTTTATTTTGTTACTGGATTAAAGTACCATTTTTTGTTCTGGGCTCAATTTCAGAACTAGTAACAAGCGGTTCTAAGCTAATATAAACTTTATTTGGACTACTGTGTTTTTGTGTTTGCTATTATGTCTTACAATAAATAACAATACAGAACAAAACCATAAGTTAGCAAGGTATATTAGCTTTATTTAGCTGTCTGTCTGAAGAAACCATAAGTACCTTTAAAATGCATGGCAACACAGCAGCCCAACATATTCTAGAAATTCGAGAATTTTGGTGTAAAAATCTATGGTCCAAAACCTGGTAGTGGGAGAGACGAGCAGCAGTCATGTCTGTTTGTGAAGCAGTAAATTATTTGACAAGCTAAAGGAAGTATGGGTGTACCAGGTGGCACCTCTAGTTAACGAGAGTTCTCTCCTATCACCGGACACAAGTCTGAATTCCAGTGATCCCACACCCATTCTGGGTCAGGAGTTAAGAAAGCACAGTAATTAACCTGGTTTTAGCAGAAACCCTTGTTACATGAAGAGTACTGGATTTAACAGCCAGGTTTAAGAAGATCTCCATTTTAATAATAATATACCATTAAAGAACCTTAATACCAGGCATAGAGACATTTAAGCATCTAAATGGCTCTTTAATTTGCCATAATTTGGTAATGAAGCCACTTCCTTTATTAAAAAAAAAGAATCAGATAATCAAAAACACAAAGCACAAATACAAAAATAAATAAATAAAGTGCCACAACATGCTAACGATTCACTTGTGTGATGTTTTAAACATATTAATTACAATATGCTGAAAATAATATGCTTACTGAAGAAAATTCCACCAAACACAAACCAAATGTATGTGGTGTGATTTACATGATCTAAGAGGCATATTGGTAGAGATGGCACAATCAGGTTAATTTAAGTTCAAAACCTTGTTAATGAAGGTATATTGATTTAAAATGCTCTGCCATATTTAATTATAAAGAACTATTTTTACTAAGTTTAATCAAGAGTTTTTTAACATTAGACTTTTGTACTTTTTTTTAATTGTTGTAATTTGTAATTATTCCAGTTCCAGAAGTCATTCATAGCATTGCATTACATTCTTTCCACTGTATTGTTTTTGCCTCTGTTCTCTCACAGTGCGAGCCAACTTAATTCCCAGCCCTCCCACCTACAACTCCAAATATGACTACGTGAACTGGGAGACCTATTCCAACAACACCTACTACACCCGAATCCTGCCCCCAGTGCCTCTGGACTGCCCTACACCTATGGGGACTAAAGGTATGCTTTGTCCTTTGTTTTAAAGAACAAAGAAGGACTCTGAATGTCTTTTCTATATTCTCAGTTTATATTTCAGTCATGTGATGTTTTTGTTGTACCTGTGTATAGGTGGAACCTAGTTGCTAGCTTTGGTAATGATCAATGATGAAATAAGGCTAAACAGAGCCACTTTACATTGGAAGAAAAATAGATATATTGTGTTTGTAGATATATTAATATATATTATTAATATAGTAATATATTAATAAATCATTCAGACTAGTCAAAAAACATTAGATTAATATAGCCTTAGCACACCTACTAATCGATATGTGCTACTGTTCATCCACACACCTACAGTTTTTTATATTTTCATGTGTTTTTCATAATAAACATTTTTTTATTATAAAATAACTATTTAATAATTCCCGTATTATAAGGCGCATTTTAAGTGACAATAGTAAGGAGCAAGGGTGTCGCCATGTTTCCCTTCTAATGAGGAAACTTGGTGGAAGCGAAAACAAAAATGTAATTCTTATAAAAAATAAAAAAAAAATACATTTTCTTTCAGTCAATTATGCGATGGGTGTTAATCTACACAGATTTCTCTCCTTAAAACTGTTTATTTGAGTGAGTAAAGTGCTTCTGTTTATTTACAGTAACCTTAGATTTAAAATGTTGCAGTGCAGTTAGTGCTTATCGCTAGTAAATGCCACCCGGCAGCGCTACACTGAGGAACCCTGAGTATTCTGGTAAACCAGGGGGATATTAGCTCTATGTTTTAACACGGTAAACACGCATTACAGTCAGATAATACTCACCTCTAAATGATGAAAGAGCTAGCATTGTGGTTAGCGGCTAATGCTAATACTGCTACATCCTCACTGCTGGAGAAACTTTACTTAAACTCCTGTATAACCCCTGTATAACACTTATATATACTTTAGATAAGTTGCTTTTCTGCTTCTCACAGCCTGACTGGTAAAATTCATAAATAAGACGATATTTGGGAAAATTAAAGGATTTTAAGTGTGCCTTTTAGTGCGAACAATACGGTATGCATTATGCAGTCAGAGCTTACTGACAAGGCAACACTAAACGACAGAAATACCTAGCTAGCTAGCTTAGCTAGCTAACACATTAGCACTGTAAAGCACACAGCCCCCGAAACATGGGGGTATTTTAAATTAAACATTTTCATTTTGGTGAAAACTGGAATTCAATACAGATTAAAGTTTTTATTCTGATGAAACTGGTGCTAATTTGTTAGCTGGAAAGGTAAACTATGCTAAGCTTACCACCTTAAAGCAATTCCAGCCAACCAAGGAGAGGAACTAAGGAAGAGCAAAACACACATCCCCTGAAACACAAAGGGACTTTCAAAAATACAGACTGAAAAATAAGCTGAAAGAAGTTATTAAATATTTTATAACTCTGTAAAGGAATTAGTTCTTTTTCTGTAAACACCTGTAATGTGGAGAAATCCTGTCTGAATACCTCATGTAGCCTTATTTCCTGCGCAGCTGCTGTAACTGATATTTCAATCGTCCGCAGGGAAAACCGAGCTTCCAGACCCCAAGCTGATGGTGGAGAAGTTCATGTTGAGGCGGAAATTCAGGCCAGACCCTCAGGGAACTAATTTAATGTTCGCCTTTTTCGCTCAGCATTTCACCCACCAGTTCTTCAAGACACACAATCGGGTGGGGCTGGGCTTTACGAAAGCGCTCAGTCATGGGGTGAGTTGAATATTTGATAGGGCTGGGCGATATATAATCTGTAATGGTATACTGTTGTATTGAAATAGCATTATTTTAGTGCCCATAAAATGAAAAACGTAATAATTTTAACTCGGTCATTGTAAGACTACTGTGCCTTTGACTTTCAACTTGACTTCGACATGGATTTTTAATTTTTTTTTGTTTTTTTTAATGTATTATATTTATATGACTGTCACACAACTTATATTTTCATAGCTTAATCACATTCTATATACAGTATTTCTATAATTATATTTATTTCCTGACATGCATGCATCCACCCTGTTATTGCAAGATGCTCGACAGGGTAGACGATTAGCTCTCAAAAATTAGTCCTTGGACACATTTTGATATTTACATAATTTTTTATTTTCAAAATTGTGTTATTTACCCCTTATAAGAATCATTCAACATATCAAGGCAAAAATCTACCCCCATATCAAAGAAAACTGTATACAATTATCAAAAAGTACCTTAAAGATAAGTTAATTTAGAGTAAATCTTGAAAAATGTATTGTTACATAAGGTTTGCATGCAATTTAAAGAACTATGCTGTGGACACAACGGCATGTTATATTAATATTGACCCACCTAAGACCTAAGTCTTTAAAAAGTAAGTGAAAATGTATAGAAAAAGTCTAGAGAATCTGGTCTAGACTTACCGTATGTAGTGTGCAGCCAGATATTTTGCTTGTGAGAAACATTTTCACAACTAACAGAATAAAGTTTGGTTAATATCCTGTAAAACTGATATGGACAATTGGGTTCACACCTGGAGCTTCACTGGGTAATGTTTGAAAAAGTTGAATCCTAAATAGAACGTCTCTCAAAGTCTGTCAACTGGGCAAAATGACTTTGAGTGTCTCTCACCAGGAGGTAAACTGCCCGAAAGTACCCTCTTGAGTAACTTTTAATAGGGCAGTGCAGGAAACACTTTTTGTCACACCCTCTTTTTCCAAGACCCAGGGTCTAATCAGATCATACATATCATTTACATATCAGCCTAAAACATTGCTGAATGCCAAGTGCATTCTTTTTTTAATGCTTATGTATTTCAATGCCATCAATTTGTTTCTTAGTTTGTGTCTTGTTTAAACCCACTGTTCTTTTTTGTGTTTTTATGCACAGGTGGATGCTGGACATATCTATGGAGATAACCTTGATCGACAGCTAGGCCTAAGACTCCACAAAGATGGGAAGCTGAAGTACCAGGTACGGCTGCTGTTTGTGTAAAATGCCTGACTTGCTATTAATCATTTACAACCTTAAGCTCACCATGCCTCTGGGTTAGCATACATCAGCCAATACTCATAAATTCCTAACGTCCATTGAGATGGCAAAACGTACTGAAGAGAAAGCATTAGGCATGAATATACTTGTATCATATGAACACTGTTTCCTCCCTTGCAAAATGTAAATAAATTTCCTGTGGCTTTTCATTAAACCTTTTTAAACCTCTAAACTGCATTATCACATACAGTCTGCAATCCAAAAAAAACATTTGTTCAGCTTTGACCAAATTACACAGTTACACATTACACAGAGATTTTGTTTTACTAAAAAGTAGCAAAAGTAAGTCAATAGTCAATGACCACCAGGGCTTAAGTATATTTGTACATTTTCAGCTGTTTTCAGAATTTTTTGCAAAAATTTGCAAAGATCTGCCACTAAATCAGAAAACTCACGTTGGTCTCCAAATGACTCAGCAGAATAAAACAATGACAGTATGATCAAATCATCAACAGCAGCAGCCGAAGCCAGAGAAAGAGAGCACAGTGGGTCATGCTCCCTCTGGGTAGGTAGATGGCGCTCTTTCCCGTCATCACTTCTGTTGTGATGCTGGCCAGCACAGGCGTCTGTTGGCTGATTTATCAGAGCTAGAGATGCAGTGCTTTCCTGACACTCATCATGATACTGTTATTCTGTGATACTTAATATATTGCAAGACAATTCTTTTTTTATGGTTATTGTTATTATTATTATTTATTTTATTTTATTTTATTTATAATTTTGGTGTTATTTTAGTCCTCTTTTTCTTTAATTGTGTTTATATTTTATTACTCTAATTATTTATCTCTTTGTTTTATTGTTTTACATTTTAGCCTGTCTGCATATGCTTTTATTCTGAATTATTTTATTTCTTCTTAATGAAATCTTATATTGTTTGCTTGTTTTTATAATTTTAATTTATTTTCAATCCCTTTAATTTTGTAGGCTCGACTGCATTGAAAATGAGGGGTACCTTTCATGTATAAAGGTTGGAAATAAAGGTTGATTGATTGATTAACAATTTTCAACGATACTTAATGTCATCTATGTTGCTAAAGAGGATAAAATTCTCCTAAATAAAGCAAATAGCATAAAATATAATACCAGAAATTATGGATTTATTGGTGTCAGGTTACAAAATTTAACAACCAATATTCTTCAGCACTGGTTTACCATAATCATTTGACCAGTTGATTAGTGCCACCAATTGTAATAGTGAAGCCGTAACTTAAGTAAGTCTAATTGAGGGGCGAGTCTTAGGGAGTTTAGAGTGCCAAAGTTTCCATACATTTTTTTTTATTTCACCTATTATCACCTATTATTTCCCTATTATCATCTGCACAGATGGGTCTGCCTAGATAGGACCTAAGAAAGTATAAAATGGGATGTGAAAGTGGGGCCCATTTGAAAAATAGATGAGTTTTTTTGTCATGTTTTATTGGCTACAGAGTGTAAATTTACTATTTCTCAATTTGTGTAAATGACGAAATGTGTCATTTGGCTGTGGGTGCCCAAACCTAAACTTCTGCAAAATACTTCAGTTGCATCCTGTGAAGAAAGCATTTTTTTCTGGAGTTGTTCTTCTTTCTGGGGTGAGTAGCCTGACAGAATTGATGTTTCTGTTAAACCTTAATGATTAAATATGAAACCTGACCCAAATAAATCAAGAGATAAGAGGATGACGTAAAAGACTTTGGCGTAAACATACTAGAGTAAGGCTTTTCTTTTTCTCTGCTGGTTTGCTAGGTTTGAAACCTTCTGTTCAGTCTTCACTGGACTTAAACTTGCATCAATATTAGTATCTTTAAGTTCCTTGTACTTGTTCTTTTCTTGTTATTTTCCATTTTTCTTTATTTTCAGCTTCTCTCTTACATTTTCTTGTAAAATTGAAAAGAGCTGTGAAGTTTTAAAGGCCGTTCAAAATGAGATTTTGTCAGGAATAGCAGGGTTGATGTTAGTAAGGGGTGTTGTTTGGGTTATGTTTGTTTGGGGGCTGTATATGATTGGTGTTGTGTGTTGTAAGTAGTTATATAACATTATTAGCTGGAGACAGTATTCCCCCAACATCAGCTCTCATTATTTTTATGATGTAAGTGCAATTTCTATTAGGAAATACAAAATCAATGATGAGATCAATTACTGTACTGTAGGCAACTCATACAGGAAGCTTTCATGCTGTCTAATGTCTAATGTGTTGCTCTGCATCGTCTTCTTTGGAAAGTTATTATCTATTTTACATGGATACAACATTTCTTAGTATAAAGAAAATTGTGGGAAACCTATTGATGCTGCTCTTCGTTCACAGTTAAAACATAGTGAATATTGAATACTTGTGTACTTGTGAATACTGCTTAAAATGGGTGTGTTTCACACCCAATGTGTGAAACTTGACAGCCCTGCATGACATGAGTCTAACTCTTAAACCCACTGCCTGTGCAAAAAAAATAAGTCGCCACCTGAATTTAAGTAAGTAAATGATGTGGGGTTGATGCTGCATTTGGGCAGGTCTAGGTCCAGCAACAGTAACATGGCAGTGTATTAATTGGCTTAGCTAATTAAGATTAAGTTATTAAGTTGATAAAAAAATAACTTAAGTTAGCTTCTACAACATTAACAACATTACCTGATTATTATCTCAGAAACATGCATATGACCAAACAACTCAGTCTACACCAGCTTTCCATATGGAGTAGCTGGCTATTTCCATATAAACATACTAGCTAGCATAGATGCTAAAACAGTTAGCTTAAACCTCAAACGTTTTACAGCTTTTGTAGTTCATCATACAAACTACAAACAAGTTATAGTCACACCACAGCCGCACTGAAACAGAAAATATCAGGGTTTTTACCAAAGGTTTTAAGCTTTATAGGCTTATGTAGGCCAAGATTTCACTGAGAGAAAACCATGACCACACAGTTGCATAAGCAACTAACAATTGAACTCCAGGCTTGTATTCAGGCTGTACTAGTACTGGTTAAGGCCACTAGGGAGCACTAAAACGATCCTGAAAGAATGATGTCAGTTGACTACCTATATATACTGAATATAGACCAGGTTATTCCATTAATGGATTTATTCTTCCCTGATGGGCATATACGGCCATATTCCAAGATAACAATATCAGGATTCATGGGGCTGGAATTGTGAAAGTGTGGTTCAGGGAGCATGAGATCATCATTTTCACACATGAATTGAGAAAGTTCACCACAGAGTCCAGAACTTGACCTCATTGAGAATCTTTGGGATGTGCTGGAGAAGGAGAAGCGTTGAGCAGTGGTCAGACTCTACCATCATCAATGCTGCTGCAAGATCTTGGTGAAAAATGAATCCAGCAACACTGGATTGAAATAAATCTTGTGACATTGCAGAAGCTTATTAAAACAATGTCACAGTGAATGTGTGCAGCAATCGAAGCTCTTTTGTATTTGAAGCACTGTTGTAAGTTGCTCTGGATAAGGGCGTCTGCTAAATACCGTAAATGTAAATGTAAATGAAGATAAAGGCGGTCTAACAAAATATTAGGGTGTATGATGACTTTTTTTTTTTTTTGGAGGCGACTTTGGCAGGGTATTTATTGGCTTATTGGCACAAACTAATTATTATCCTAGTAACTTTACCAAACAACTCAGCCTACACCATTTTTCCCATATGGATGAGCTGGCTACCTCCATATATAAACACATTAGCATAGATGCTAAAACAGTTAGCTTTTGTTGTTCATCATACAAGCTACAAACAAGTTCTAGTCACACTACAGCGGCACTGAAACATGAAATATCATGGTTTTTACCAAAGATATTAAATTTATAGGCTTATGGCCAACATATGACCACACTGTTGCATAGGCAGCTAACAACTGAACTCAAGGCTTGTTTGTATTCAAGCTGTACTACTGAAGGCCACTAGGGAGCGCTAAAAACATCCAAAACAAGATATTTTTAACATAAAAGTGTTTGTTGCTCACCACTATCTCCATGTTCATGCTTCCACAGATCATAAAGGGAGAGATGTACCCCCCCACCGTGGCAGAGTCAAACGTGAATATGAGTTACCCTCCATCAGTCCCTCCAGAACAGCAGATGGCCATAGGCCAGGAGGTGTTTGGGCTGCTGCCAGGTCTAAGCATGTACGCCACCCTGTGGCTGCGGGAGCACAACCGTGTCTGTGACATCCTGAAGGAAGAGCACCCCACCTGGGGAGACGAGCAGCTGTTTCAGACCACCAGACTCATTATTATAGGTACATGCTCTCTACTGTAGCTTATTATAGCTTTTTTTATTAGTGGGTACGTTCACATGCATTCAATAATCCTATCCTTATTGGAATTTTGCAGTTTGATTTTTACGTTGCATGCTTCTTTGCTTCTTGAGATTACTGGCTAATTGCAAAATACAAATCCAATTATTGTTTGAGTAAATTGCTCATGTAAATGAGTTTCCCATTATCTGATTACCCAAGTGCAGGTAAACACATTGACTGGATTATTGAAGAAATCTGATTCTCTCACTGAATCTCTATACTTTACTAGACTATTATGTAGAAAATTATTGATGTATATTATCATATAATAAGAAGTAGAACAAACAAAATAATAATAGAAGCAAGAAAATGGCAGAAATGTTGATTATTTGGTGAATTAAAAGTATGCACAGTTAAAACTACAATTTAAAACTACCTACATTCACATGAAAACGCTTGGATTCATGATGAGATTAAATGTTTTTAAGAGGTAATAAATTTGATGCAGAATCTTAAATAACCTTTATTTTGCAAAATATTCAAACATAGTGTCACAATTACTGTTTGTTTGAAGAATAATTGCGTTATGTATACATTATTATATTATTATATTTTTGTATTATTTTTCCCCAATATATATATAAATTAAATATACAGTAAATCATCTTGAATTAGTCAAATAAACAGTAACTGAACATTTCAAATACCTTAAATTAAGCAAATAAACAATAGCTGAATAAAATATCATAAATATGCTAAAGTCTATTCCCAATAAATGAATTAAAATAAGAATTAAAATATAAACAATACATGGAATTTTTCTCATAAATAACCTTGTATGTCTAAAATTGTACTGAATAACTGAATAAAGTAGTTTACTCCTGCTTTATTCAGTCATTTTAGATTTTTCATTGGTACATCTACTGGTCCATTTTCTGTGTAAATAACAGTAGCACTAGCAAAACAAAATGTAAAAAAATATTTTCTCCATATTTTATGTTTCCATATAATTTTCCAGGTGAGACTATTCGGATTGTGATCGAAGACTATGTGCAGCACCTGAGCGGCTACTACCTGAAGCTAAAGTTTGACCCGACCCTGCTCTTCCGGGCGCAGTTCCAGTACCAGAATCGCATCTCTGTGGAGTTCAACCAGCTGTACCACTGGCACCCTCTCATGCCTGACAGCTTCTTGATAGACAGAGATGAGATCTCCTACTCTCAGTTCATCTTCAACACCTCCATCCTCACAGACTACGGTGTGGAGAAACTGGTCCAAGCTTTCTCAACCCAGGCAGCAGGACAGGTAATGGATGTTTGTTTAGATATCTTTTGAGCGATGTGCCTTTTAATTATCACTGATGTGCCAGATGACTATTGTCATGTGCCATAGAAGCTAAGAATGCTGCACTGACCTTTGGGATATGTGTGTGGAGACTCCAGCTTTGAATTTGGGTGTGATGATTTCTGAGTCTCTTGTCTGTGTAATTTTTAGCTAGAAGCTGCTGGTCCCAATCATAATAATACACTGTGTCCACTGTGGGTGGTAATGTCTTGACGCCTATGATGTATTCTTAGCACACATAGACATATTTTCACTGGAATTACCATAATTCACGTCGCCTTGCTTTGGGCATGGTGGCCACTCACAAGATAGCACCTCACAACCTATACAGATGTGAGCATACCCAAACAGCTTCCTGAGGAAACACATCATGACCAATCTACATACTGATATCCCATGACATTTGCCATTAACATAGAGTTAAAACAGTGTTTCAGTTGCTTGTAATGCAATGTTATGGTTCAACTCAATTGAAAGCAACTTTAAACCCCTTTAAATGACTTTAACAGAGACCCATCTGGTACATTACTGTAGTAGACACTCGTCAGGAAGTGGTACCTCATTAGCGATTGTGAAATCCTCCTTCTCTGGTAAATGATTAAACACTAGTGTGGCTCTCACGCATTCTTCTTTAAAAAGAGAAGTACATGAACTGGGTCAATATTAATAGAATGTGCCTTCCGTGTCTGCAGTATACTTGCTTAAATACATATCTTAAATATATATTCAAAATCTTTGCAAACTCTGTATATATTTCATATGCAAATGCATGTATATGTTTTTGTTTTCTTTAGTTTTTGTACATTTTATACAGTTTTTTTTGTTATGTGAGGGTTTCGCCATGTCTACAGTACTGCCTGGTTAAGCTGGATGATTTTTTTTTGCATGTTTTGAAGATTAATATATATATATATATTCAAGCATATTATATACTCACTTAGCTATTTCGATAAAAAAGACACTTGCTGTTGCTTGATATTCAGCAGTTAATAAAATTAATTTCACTTTAATATTTTTCATATAGTCTCCATACTTTAAAAAGCTTCCTTGGTAAAAATGATTGTAATTAAATTCAGTTTTAGAACTTTTTTAGAATTTATCTGTATCTCTGAAACAGAGCAAAGTCTCCTTGAACAATTCAATATGTTTACAACTGTAGGTTATCCATGTTTTTATCAGATGCCTATTTTTGCTAAAATTGTCCACCGTTTTATTATTGCAATATTATTATTCTTATTATATGTTATGACAGGGTGAGAAAATGCATGCATTGCAGGAATTAAAAAGTGAAAATAAGAAGTGATTAAGCTGGGAAATATTTTTCTGTGTAGTCTGAAGTCCTATAAATTTGACAAATAGTTAAAGTTATGAGATGCCAAAAGGCACAGTATTCTGATAAAAACCCAATACAGTATTTTACTACTCGTACTTTATGTTATGTACTGATATTTGCAGGAATACAGTTTAAAGCAGATCCTATGACTTAACAACTGGTTTTACACACGGCTCGCATGATCCACCTACAAACTGTTGTGTTCTGTGGGCATTCTCTTCAGCAGAGGCACATTTGGAATAGACTGTCTTTGCAGTCTGAAGTGCTACTTGCTCATCATCTTTTGTTAAACTGTTGTATCCACCTTTGACTTGAAATATGCTCATATATCATTGAGGTGACTTCCCCTTTAAAATACTGACAAAGTTCACATGGGCACCCGTAACTGATGTGCATGGGCCTCTGTCCGCTTGTATGAGCTAGCTAAGCCCTGTATGATGTGAACTTTTTTCACAATTGTCCCAGAAACATCCCAAAGCTTTTTGTTAGCTGTCCTAAACTGAAAATCGTCCATCCCAAAATATTATATATTTTTTTATTTGTTTCAATTCAGTTCAATTTTATTTATATAGCGCTTTTTACAATACATTTTGTCATTAAGCAGCTCTACAGAAAAATGGGTCCAAGCCTCAGCACCACAGTCATGGCATGTATTTTTCTGTATTTTCTCAATTTTTCTGTTGCCATATTATCATCAGTTGTTTGTGCCTACATGACAAGTATTGATAACAGCAATACAATTACATAATTACATAATTATACTTTATTTTTAATCTTTTTTTTTTTTCATGCAAATACAGTGATTTGTCCCAAAGCATCCTGAAAGAGCTTTTATCACATCCTGTGTGCTATTTGAATCATCTCTGGGACGGTGTTAGTCTGGAGCTCTGGTGATTGTATAAAGATATCATAAACACACTATAAAGAAGGAAGCAAACTCAATTTTTTTTCCTCCAAGTTACACACTTCTCCATAGGTAGTATACTATGGATTCAAAATCTAAACAGAATGACATAATATATATTTTTTGTGCTTTCCAGATCGGAGGTGGTTATAACATCCCCAAAGTTGTGGCGAGAGTCGCTGAAGGAGTAATTAAAGAATCCAGAGAACTTCGTTTAAGGCCTTTCAATGAGTATCGCAAGAGATTCAACCTGAAACCATATACATCTTTCTACGAGCTTACAGGTATTCTCATACACACAAAAACACACACACAAACGCATTATACTGATTTTGGTTCTTTTACATCATGACTGTTCTGACAATTACAGCTAGATTGTGAAGAGTGGAATTTAAATTTTAGACACAAAATTAGTAAGTGAGGAACGAAATACACTGACACAAAAGTCATGGGACAGGGACTAGTACCATAAAAGCTATGGAAGCTAAAGGACATTGTACTGGCTTGTCGGATGTGTGTGAATATGTGGGGACCAGATTCTGCCAGTCAAAATCATTACCACCCACTGCTCTGTCCACTGTGGGTGGTAATAATGCTTTATATATTCCCAGTACACACCTGACACTGTTGGATTGAGGAATGTTACAAACGCCCACACAGCAACCCATTATTAAGCCTCACTTAAACTAAAGATAATTCATACCACCTTGCCATGAGCATCCTGGTGAGTGTTACTCTAGTCTTACTCACAAGATAACACCTCACAACATTTACAGATGGCACTTCATAATCAGTTTACTTACTGATATCCCATGTATTTTATGTCTGTCAGTGTATATTAAAACCTTAAATATTCCTTCACATGCATGTGCTGTCAGTTTCAGATTAGTAGATTGGTAGTTTTTTATGCTACAATATGTCTAAACGTTTGAAAACACGCATTATAATAAATGCATTTAGCTACTTTAAGCTGTTCACTAGAGTGCAGTTATAGTGCACCACTTGTGATGCTTGTGAGGTTTTGATTATTCAACATATTGTTCTCACTAACCCTTTCGTTTCTGAATGCAATCAAATCTTCACAGCAATGCTCAAAACTCTAGTACAATTACTCTTAACAAAAGCAGGAAAAATTATAGTCTCCATATAATGCAGAAGATACTTGAAGATACTGATTTAACATTTTTTCTATTTTATTTCTCTGTTTTTTTACAAGGTGATAAAGAAATGGCCCGCGAGTTGGAGGAGCTCTATGGAGATATTGAAGCCTTGGAGTTCTATCCAGCTCTGCTGCTGGAGAAAACCCGACCTGGTGCTATATTTGGAGAAAGCATGGTGGAAATGGGAGCACCGTTTTCTTTGAAAGGCCTTCTGGGAAATCCTATATGTTCACCAGAGTACTGGAAGCCCAGTACATTTGGGGGAAAAACAGGATTCGATATAGTCAACTCCGCAACACTGGAGAGGCTGGTGTGCCTCAATGCTAAATGGTGTCCGTACGTGTCCTTCCACGTTCCTCCCCCTGGCTCCCATCGACGAGAGGAGTCAAGCGAGTCTCGTTCTGAGTTATAGCCAAAAAGGACAATAAGAAAACTGTCCCATGCAGACTATGCTGTCAGGACTGCTCTGTCAGACTTCACCCAATGATGAATGTTTACACGTCTGCAGACAGAAATTTATTGATATAATAAACTAGACTATTGATATCTCCAGTAAATGTGGTAAATAAGCTTAGTACAGCTTATTTATATAAAGGTTAAATGTAACAGTGATGAATGTATTGAGATAAAAGCCAGTTAATAACAACTAACAGTATAAAAAAAAAAAAAAAAGGCCAGTCTTGGGACAAGTGTCCCCAATGCACTGTAGAATTATGATCTTCATAATCTGGGGAAAAAAAAGCAACATAAGACCACCATGAAGCAGCCATGAAGACATGAAAGAGCAGATTGTTATCCGAATGCTCTTTTTAGCAGTTTAAGATTAGTGACTGTAGCAAAACATGGACAAAGAAGTATCTTTTAAAAGTAGTCAACACAGGTTTAGCGCCTCTGCTGGCTGGTTGCAGTATGATGTTTAGCTCCACCCATCCTAATATGTTTCAAGAACAAAACAGCCTAAATGTCTTTCCACATATTTTTTTATTAATTCCCCCAGAAATTATTTTTTATCATTCTAATATGCTGCAAGAAGTCAGGGTTACATTTAGGTAACCCATGATCTTCCACATTACATGGAGTAGTTGAGTTGAGTAGTTGAGGCAACTAGCTAATTAATCATACTGTAGCGTCACCAGAGGCAGAGTAACAAGACTAAATCATACTCCAACTAAGCAACTTTACTTGAACATAAATCAAGAGCACAAAACGGCTTCCTATTAGCAATAATTTCTTATTTTTATATAGTGGCTCCACTCTAATCTCACCCTAAAGAGTGGTCAATAAAGCTCTTTCAGTGTAGTTACTGCAACAAATTAAAGCCGCACATAAAAACACATAACCTAACCTCTAAAAATTAACATATAAACCAGTAAATAACCGCAACCAAAGAAAAAGAACTGATGCCAAGCATACTAAGAGCTCCCCTGTTAGTGTAAAATGGCCAATGTGATCAATTTTAATGCTTTTAGCCAGTCTGCTAGCATTAGTGCAGTTTTAAACAGTATTTGAAATCTGAGCTGAATCAAAATACAGTTTAAAGACAGTTTTTTTTTCTCTTTTAAATGCCACTGGTATGTTTTGACACTCTTACAGTAGCTTGGTGGTTTGTTTAACTTGGATCACAGTAGCTTTGGTTTGTCTCAGCGGAAAACAAAGTAAACTGAGCTTAGCTCTGTTACTGTCATGTCATGTAATTTTCTAGACTGGTTTGTAAATTTTATACTGTTTTATACTGTGCTAAAATATGTGAACTGCACTTTTACTGTTAATTAGTGCAAGCTGCTCTGAAAGCTCAACAAAGGCAGTCTGAGACTCTTAGTCTGGGAAAAGAGAGTGGGCCAATCAAATTATTAGGCATGTATGGGGCCAACTCTGGTATTTTACTGCACAAATTTGTACTGATTTCACAACACAACATCCATGTTTTTCTACAGTCATTGTTTTAGGTGATCAAGGCTACAGTGCTTTTAAAAAGTAGTTATTAGAAGGTTTGTTTTTTGAAGTTTTAACTCCTGATTTTAGTCTTTAAGAGGTTTTAGAGATAAAAGTATTGTTCATTATTGAACAGGGCCGTATTCAGACCTGACAAAACCAGACATTAGTCAGCGTTGAGTTGAGGTCAGGGTTCTAGAGCTCAGTAAGTGATATTCTTTATTCTTTTGCCTAAGAACATACACTGATCAGCCATAACATTAGTACCACTGACAGGTGAATAACAAGTGAATAACATTTGATTATAATTATAATGGAAAAGTGGTCTAGCCTAAGATTCTTTGACAAGACCACTGGGTCAGAACATCTCCAAAACATCAGGCAGGGCATTGTGGGGTGTTCCTGATATGCAGTGATTAGTCAGTACATACCAAAAATGGTTCTTGAAAATGTAACTGGTGAATCTGTGGTGGTGTTAATGTTATGTCTGGTCAGTCTATCATGATACATGTGCTGTACATTTTTTTTACCTTCTAGTTTACCGTGAAATATGATGCCAAAGGATTATAGTCTACCATCATCTGCTGTTAATCACAGTATTCCGTCCAAATAAGCAGCAGAGATTCTTCAGTCATGTCAGAAGTATTAGTATGTGGGATGTTTAAAGTGTTTGATGGGTTATTATGTCTGTTAAAGGATGCACTGGTTAACTTTAGGGTTAAAGATGATCTGTTAGGACCAATTGTTTGTGTTAAGTTCACTGAATTATTGCTGTTATTGTGGTCAATTGAATTGTTACTTCAACTGCACATAAAAAAAATCAAAAAGCTAATTGTGCAGCTGGAGCCTGAGAGAGTACAATTAATCGGCCTTGCTCTCTCTGGGTGGGTAGATGGTGCTTTGACCCGTCATAACTACCACTGTGATGCTGGCTGGCACAGGCGTCTGTTGGCTGATGTATCGGAGCAGGGGATGTGGTGCTTTCCTCCCAGTGCATCAATGGAGTTATGTGCTTGTCCTGTCCCTCCTAGTGTTGGGAACATTGCAAGTGATAGGGTTAGTGCCAGTGGGTAGTTGGGTTAATTGGCTGAGCTAAATTAGGGAGAAAAATGGGTAAACATGTAAAAATAATGTAATAAATTAATAAAAAGCAGACAATGTGTGATTACTGGATTGAAGAAAAGTCAAATAAATATATGGGTTGTAACATTGTTTCAGTCTCATTTTTTTATATTTTTTGTTTGTTTCACTGATTCGCTGATTTTGCTGACTTAAGAATATGGTGTTTTTATTTTTGTAAAATAAGTAAAAATAAAAGAGCAGGTATACATTTTTTTGCAGGTTTAATAAGGTTTACATCCTTTTATAAATTATAGGCTTCTGTAAAAAGCACATTTAATTTTTTTTTCTAAATAATCCAAGCAGCAGTTTATACACAGACATGCCAAAAGTTATAGGACAAGAACTTTTACTGTGTCCCATGACTTTTGTCATGTCCCACAAAAGCTAAAGAACACTGTACTGACCTGTTGGTTAAGTTTGTGAGGCCTCCTGCAGTAAATTGGCTGTGATTTCAGCCAGAATTGCTTTTCTGTTCCCACGGACAATTCTGACCAGATTCCACCGGTCACAATCATTACCACCCACTGCTCTGGTTGTCCACTGTGGGTGGTAAGTAATGGCTTGTATGGTGTATTTCTGATAAACATGTGACACTGGGGATTTAAATGGACCAACCATCTACACCACACAAGATAACACCTCACAACTGTATGAGAACAAAATATTTATTTATTTCCTGTTTACCTGTATTCCAAATGCACATATTATAGCATTATATTGACTGGCACTGGTATGAATTACCATTACATTAAAACTGATGTGACCTTTTTCACACTTCCCTGTTTGTTAATGCAGAGTCATAAATAGCAGTGTTAAGTGATTTCCACTGTGATTTCATGTTCTAGTCAGTGGCTAAAGCTACAGCCTGTTCCTAAATAAAACCAATAATTCAGTAAAGCACACTCACCAAAGTTTATACTCCATCAGGATTCAACTGTATAACTCAATCTGAAAAAAGCTCTGCCTAGTTTGTGTTATTTTAACAATCAATAAATGAAAATAACAGTGAAATTAAACCCCAAACCTTTCAGTCCAGTGTTCACTTCAATTCAGGTAAAATTGAAGTTAAAATTAAAACAAACAGTGATTAAAAACGCTAAACTTAATATCAGCATTAATTAATTCAGCTTTAATTTAGATTATTATCAGTTTTATTTTATTGTTTAGTTCAGAGATGTGATGATCATACCTTGGCTCCAGTAATCAGTGCTGTGGTAGGATCACACACACACAGCTCTGAACAGGAGTAAACAGTGGTGCTGTAAGTATATTAAGTATATATTTTTAAAAGTATACTTAACATGGAAAAGAACATACTTTTTAAAATTAAAATATGTACTTAAATACCTACTAAATGTACTATTTAGGCATAACGTATGGCAACTAAAGTATATTTTAGTTGTAATTAAGCAACATTTGAATATTTTTTTGTACAACTTCTGCAAACTTAAGTAGATTTAAGTATGTTTGTATTGTATTTTTAATACAGTTGAAGTATATTGTAAATGTACTACTTTATGTATTGATGCACATATTGTGTACACCTTAATGTATAGTATTATATATTATATATAGTATTATATACAATATACTTTGTGCTAGAGGAACGTTAGCTGTGCTAAAGCCCAGTAAAGATGATTGTGAGAGGCTGAAACCTGCAAGCTGAAACCCGCAGCCTGTTAAACAATGCAGGATGAAATCCAATAACACTGCTATTCAGAGCCTGACTGTGAAAAAGATCTATACCAATAGATAAACATCACAGAACTGATGAGAAATAAAGCAGAGCCTTTGGTAAATGCAAATGTAACAGTCATGTTGATTTTCAACAGGATTTTTTTTTTTTACTACAAGATTCAAGTTATCACACTCCACCCTTAATTACAGTAATGTAGCTGCAGATCAGTGCTTGCTCTCTAAAAGCAGAAGATTCCACCATATTCTATTAATTACACAAAACAAATTTAAAGTTTTTAAAATGTTAAAAAAGTCTTAAAAAGTGACCACATATTCTTAGCATTAGCAGAAGATCAACAGCAACTGGTACAATCAAACCTAATTAGATTGATCCCATATTTTATGTTCACTCCTCAGAAGAAACCTTTCGTGAGCTGATGTTGCAAGAAACTTTAGAGCCATAAAAACAACAAAAAGAGCAAACAGGAAAAAAGCAACAGCACCTTTTCTGGGGAAACATGAATCCTTGGCAAGAGCCTTCTCACAGAAATGATTTACACACTTGTCGTTGTCATAACAAAACCTTATATTGTCTACATTAAAGTAATAACTTAAAAACATTTTTGTTTATTACAGGTCAGGGTTCATCCACTTTTTAACCAATACATTTCCATGATTTTCCCATTATTTTTTCATGTCTTCAAGGCACATTGTCAAAATATAATTAAAATTGATTAAAGTAGGTCTAAACTAAATCAGATAAAATGTTGGCAAACTTTCTGGGTATTTTTGGGTGTAACTTCCCAAACAATCATGACAAGAGAGTCACAAATTTGCAAAGGTGTTAAAAGTGTTCACATTCATTATTCAGGTAGAAGTATAGATACTTCTGTAGAAGATGAAGTATCGATCCACGTTTTTTACCCATTGAAAGTGTAAAAGTACTGGTTGGTATAAAACTACTGAAGGTATAAAAGTAAAATAAATATAAGCGGAAAAATGACATCAAGAAAAAAAAACATGGGTTGCACCACAGGAGCATATAGTGCACTACCCTCCCCCCCTCCCTCCCCAAAAAACATTTTCTAAAAGCCAATATGACTATGTTATATTAAAATGTTATTGTTGATGTTTCAGCTGCATATATGCTCATTGAAAATGAATGTATTTTAGTACAATGTAAATATATTAAAGAAGCTTATTTGGACATTTGGCTCAAGTTCTCTTGAGTCTCTACATGGATCATCCTCATACTAAACTACATAAGTCTAAACAACATGATATGTTCTTGCTGGAGTGTGATGTGACGCGTGCAGGTGCGACGGATCGGGTGAAATGATATATGTTTATACTTTTCCTCCAACCACAATCAAATTTACTCTATCTGGATGGCGAGGTTCATCCGTTGCACATTTTGCTCTACTGTTAAAACCTTTTTACTAAAGTTTTGTTATGACAACGATGCCATCTTCTTAAAGGCGCACTCTGGTGGGCCAGTTCTTTTCACTTCCCATGGTGAGCAGAAGGAGCCATTTGATCACGCTCGAGTCTGGAACTGGTATGAGGCCCTGAAGCCCCAAAAGTAGCGCTGCCATTGGGACCCCCAGTGGTGGACGCTGAGGGGTAGAAGTGAACATCCACAGCCACAGAGGTCATGCCCAGGGACACGCAGTGGGACAGGAGGAGAGGGGAGGAGCCGTGGGAGATGCTGATGCTGTGGTGCACTGGGGTGGCGCAGGGTTCACTGGTCTGCAGGGTCAGTGAGGAGCGGAGACCCTCCTCATGAGGGGCTGGAGGGTTGGGCGGGGGAGGGGAAGGGGCATCCTGGCATTGTCCGAACTCGCGACTCCTCCAGTCTTCCATGCAGTGAAGCTGGATGTCTGACTGAGGGGAGGGAGTGGCCTTGCCTTCCTCAAATGAAGTTTCCAACTAGGATTAGAGGCAGGGAGGAGATTGGCATTGGCATAGATTACTGCATGATGTTTAATGGGCTTTTGCAATATGGTAGAATTTGTTACAAGTAGGCCAAGTAAAGCAACTACGCAATAAAAGTGTGAATAGTTGCTGGATAACGTGATGGGAGTTCTTGGCTGTCTGTAGCCAAGAACAGCAATTGCAAAACTATTTATTATTACAAAAAAAACAATAATTTGCTGGTAACCTGACATAGTTTTACAAACATTTTTTTAAAAAGTGACACAAAATGTATAGACAGTGTGTAGTTGTGGACACAAGGCATAATTTTCACCACATCTGGCTTAGAAGTATAATAATTAAAACGACAGTAAAATGGGTGGACCCCTAAACAGAAGAAAAGTCTCATTCTACCCAAGTTTAATTTCATTCTTAATTTCATCCTCATGCTTCCCTGACTTACAAAAATGCTTGTAAAATTAGACGTCACTGACCTGGTCCTCCTCCAAGGGCTCGGAGTGTGTCTCTACGATGACTGGTAGGCCCTGGGAGGGCTGCATGTCCTCATTGACATCATCGTAAGAGGGTTCCATCAACAAGGTGGATGGACTTGACGCAGGGGGATGGGCTCTCGTCTCAGAAGTGTTTGGACTCTGTTCAATAACTGCAACCATATTGTTGTCATCTTCAAAAGCCCTGTAAGAAACCCTGTTAGTTTAACTATGATCTCATTAGACAGATTGGCTCTTGGCAAGAGTTGAAAAGGTGTGAAAGTGCCTCTACCACTACTCTGTAAATAGCTCTTGGATGCTACTTTTGGGTAGTGTACTTCTTGGTGAGAGACCACTGACTAGAAGACATGCCTCTATGTCACACTTTAAGACATTTTTCCCAGTTGACAGACTTTAAGAGGAAGCACATCATACATCACTGGACTGAGAGAAGCACTATGGTATTATGGGAGGCCAGCTTTATCAACCAACGTTTTGGTTTTGCAAGCACAGCTGCAACATCTGCGGGGTACTATGCTGCAGCATGAAATATGGAACCTGCTTGATGTTATGCACAATATATTACTTTGTAAACGCGTATTTTGCTCTAATATTGTAATCACACACACACACACACACACACACACACATATATATATACACAGCTCTGGAAAAAACAAGAGACCACTTCAGTTTCTCTGATTTTGGTATTTATAGGTAAAATGAACATTGCTGTTTTATCCTAACAACTACGGACAACATTCTCTCAAATTCCAAAAAAAAATATTGCAATTCAGAGCATTTATTTGCAGAAAATGAAAATTTCTCCTCCACCAGTCTTACACACTGCTTTTGGTAACTTTATGCTGCTCCTGGTGCAAAAATTCAAGCAGTTTAGTTTGGTTTGATGGCTTGTGATCATCCATCTTCCTCTTGATTATATTCCAGATAAAATCAAAGAAACTCATCATTTTTAAGTGGTCTCTTATTTTGTTTGTGTCTCTCTTAAATGGTCTCTGTATTTATTTATTATTAATACATTCACACATATAAAGATTTAATTCCAACTTCTTGGTGCATTATTTCTTTTTTCTCCTCATCTATAGTGGCATCTATCACTGTAGGTGGTGCTAATGTTATGCCTAATCTGTGTTTGTATGTATCAAGTAAAATCATGCAACACTCACTTGTTGTCATATGTTCTTTCAACTGCAAGGCATTCACCTTGTCTGCATGGACCACCAAGCCCTCTCAAAGCTGTAATAGTAAAAAGCATAACAATGTTGATGACTTCATCTTATTGGAATGGCTGCAATGTCCCGATTTACAAGTCTTTGCAAGTGCTCAAGAGGTTTTTTTTCAGTGTCTCACCTGCTCGTCCTGTGGGTTTTGCTTCAGGGTCGTTTTTACGAAACAAAGAATAGAAAGCCATAGTGATGAAAATGAATGCCAAGGAAACTCCCACCCCTACAACAATGGGAATGTCGTGTTTTTCTAACACAGGCAACCAACTGTGAGTTTTTTTCTTTACCCTGAAAAGCAAACATTATGGAACCACATCAGATGGGAGATGCATAAACGCAATCATAATTTCATCATCTAATCATATACAGTATACAAGATAAAAGCTAGGTGATTTAAAGGGAATTAAGAAACAGAGGAGGTGTGAATATATAACCCTGTGGTACACCATGTGGTTTCTATACACAGCTCTGGAAAAAAATGAGAGATCACTTAAAAATGATGAGTTTCTTTGATTTTACCAAATTGAAAGCCTCTGGAATATAACCAATAGGAAGATGGATGAACACAAGCCATCAAACCAAACTGAACTGCTTGAATGTTTGCACCAGGAGTGGCATAAAGTTATCCAAAAGCAGTGTGTAAGACTGGTGGAGGAGACCATGCCAAGATGCATGAAAACGGTCATTAAAAACCAGGGATAGTCCACCAAATAATGATTTCTAAACTCTTAAAACTTCATGAATATTAACTTTTTTTTTGTTGCATTATTTAAGATTTTTTGTCATTTCAGCCATTTCTCATTTTGTCCAAATAAATGCTCTAAATGACAATATTTATTTGGAATTTGGGAGAAATGTTGTTCGTAATTTTTTATAATAAAACAATAATGTTTGTTTTACTTAAACATATACCTATAAATAGCAAAAGAAATAGCAAAGAAACTGACTCAGAAACTGAAGTATTTTTTCCAGAGCTGTAAAGACAAAACAAAAACCTTAATAAAAACTAATAATTCATAATACACTACCTAGCATTATTGTCAGTGGTCCTCATGGGAGCCTTTGATGTGTTTTTCTTCATTGTTTCGACCAGCTCTGTATTATTTGTTTGCGCTGCCTTGGTGGCGGCAGTAAGTTGTTTAGTAGTGGGCTGAATCCAGTTCTGGTGTACGTGCAGAGAGGATGTGGTAGTAATGCTGTTTACACTATAACCTTTAGCGCTGTGTGTCTGAGTAAGACCATGAAGGGCCTGAGCCACTGAACTGGAGAACAAATGATCGTCTGGAAGTTGACTAATGTCCTCAGAAGACTGGGTGTATGCAAACTGTGGCTGGACTTTTAGGCTTGGATCCAGGGTTGGCTTAGCTGGATGCTGTGAGATACGATTTGTAGGATTATCTGTATTGTCTGACTGTCTGTTTAAGGGTTTGTGTGGTCCAACTTGCAGCTTTTCTTTTATGGCCATGTCTTCCTGGTCAGTAGTATTTGTGTAGGCGATGTCAGTGGTAGGCATATTAATGGAATGTGTTGGCGAATCCTTCTCATAAACATCAACAGCTGTGAAAGAGAGAGAGAGGAGGAAGAAAAGAACTCTGACTTTTTTCACATTTAAACTTGTCTTTAAAAGTTGTCAATTAAAAAACTAGATGTAACATACATGTGGTGTTTGATAATTGGTGAATAGTCTTCTCTTCGTCTTTATAAAGCCTTAAATTGTAAGTGGTGGAATTGGTTGGTTCTTCTGGCTTGATTTCTGGAGACTGGAAGATGCATAAGAAAAATAAACTTTTGCCATTGTGCACTGTTGTTAATAAACAAAATACACTCATTGACAAAAAAATACTGCAAAATGTGTCATGAAGTCATTCAGATATATAAATAATTACAGGTGCTGTCTTAATAGACACTGGATCTTAAGAGGGCATAAAAATTCTTGTGGATACTGTACTGCTTAGTAATAGATCATAATAAAAAAAAGATACTTGAAATTTTGAGAGGGGGCGCATCATTGGAGAAAATTAAGCATAACCACCATCCAGGCTATCAGATAGCCAGCAACTGTTGCCGCCTTTGTCTGCAGTGGTTTTACAAATGAGAAACCTGGATTGCTGCAGAGTAGTGCTAGGCGGTATGAACAAAAATGTATATCACACTATTTTGCAAGTTTCTGGTGGTTTTAATATGGGAGTACATATAATAACAAAACTAAATATTTTAAATAGTTCCATAAACATTATAAATGAAACTAAAATACCCAATGTTTCAATATTTAAATATATATTTCTTCAATGTTTTACTGCGCAAGTTTAATATTACAATACAACTACAATATGTTATTATTAAAGCCATTAGAGTATCTAATTAGCTGTTTATCAGTTGATCACCATCTCCTTGGTTTTCTAATTAACAAATACATTCAGTTCATGTGCATTCATATTATCCTTTTAAGCTAAAGCATTAACATATTAAAAAAGGCTATAATTACTGCTCTTTAGGATTTTTTGCACCTTATATCCAGTGTTTTAGGGAGTTTTATCACTTACATGATACATGATTCTGCACCCATTCGTCTCTTTTCTGAGCGAACAATTGCAAATGCTTTGGTCTATTTGCTGTTGTTTTTATATTTTATTTGGATAAACACTCATACAGTGAGAAACAGCAGCAGGAGCTCCTTAAAATGCTGCTGATGTTTCTCCAGGCAGGATGGAGCTGTGTTGGCTTGTTATGCTAACTTTCTAGCGTTAGCTAGCGAGCTGTATGCATACCGGAGGGGAAATTAAAAGCAGTATACCATGAATCAGTATACCACCCAGCACTACCACAGAGAAGAAAATGTATCATCTTTAGCAACAAATGCAGGTTCTTTTTTTTTGGATCCAACAATGCTTAAGTTCGAGTATAGATTCCCCCTGGTCAGAGCTGCCTTTATAGTGACACACTGCCCATAATGCTGGTGTGATGATCAACAGTCAGTCACCTCTAGTAGTGATATGTTTTTTTTTGTCAATGAGGTGTATCACAGTCTTGTGAAATACACAGAACCATTAAAAGCCAGTCTGAATAACGCTGTGGAGAAGTCAGCACAATGATATTTTCACCATGAGTACAAAGACAAACAATTGCTGCAACCATTTAAACAGTAGCACTGATGTTGAGATGAGAGAACAACACTGACAACTTCCATACGCTACTCACTGCAGACGATATGTCCTCTTCTTGATCAGCTTTAGATTAGAGGATTCAATCAATTAGTTTAAATAAAAATTTACTCCAACAAAAAGATGAGGCTAGATGGACTTTAATTTCTTAGTTAAATATTTTGCTTACCAGACAACACTGTTATAACGGCTTTTCGACTATCCTGACCAATGTTATTTTCAGCAGTGCAGTAATAGTCTCCTGCATCTGAGTGGTGAGCACTGGAGATGTAGAGAGTTCCATTATCTGTGGAGAAAATTTACAGAATGTTGACCCACAGTTTACTAAAGACATATAATATATATATTGTTGTGCAGTATTTTATAGGAATACATTAGTATAGTAGTAGTAATAGTAGTATAATGTAGGGGTGGGCAATACGGCCCTAAAATAATATCACAATATTTCCTGGTATTTTCACAATAACGATACTCTTGGAGATATGACAAAACACTGAATTATTTTTGCATATGATATGATATATGATATGGCACACTCCTAACTCCTAAAAATTTATTAGATTTGTAACAGAAGTCAATGATCCAGAATGTCATGATACTAATAATGCACTCCAAATATCTCCATATATCCAGGATTAAAGTAAAATAAATGATACTGGACAGATATAATCTGTCTCTAGTAGATACATAATGGGAAATAAAAACAGTGTGAACTTTTGAACCTTTGAAAAAAAAGAGTAAAAAAAAGTAGTACTCTGATGTGAACAAGATTTCAGGGTTTATTATCGTTTACGATATTTAAAAATGTTGGCGATAATATTGCATATGATACGATATGGCACAACCCTAGTAGTATGTGTATATTAGCTTTATATTAACTAATAATAGAATCAAACTTTAATTTTGCATCTAAAGATCTCCAAATCTCTTCTCATGAAAGAACCACATGTTGTTCTTCAAACTAGCTCACGAAATCTTAACTACTTTCTGTACTTTGTACTTTTTGCGTATTTATTTGCATCTAGTCTAACGTAATGTGGTGATTCAACAAGTAAAACACTTATATTGAACAGATAAATAGCTTAAAACCTCTGCACATTACTGTTTAGCTTTACATATAATTTTATCTACTCAAAATGGTTAGAATGTTAATGATGGCATATGTATATTACGTCTTGATGTGGGTTCCAAAATGGTTCAAATTCTTTAAAAAATCTGAGACAATCGAGCAAGAGTTATGCATGCTAATTATTCAGTATTTTCTTACCATCAGTGTGCATCCTTGAGGAAAGTGAGAGAGGAGTGGAAAGGGCACTTCTGCTCCAGGTGTACTTCAGTGGTGAGTTTCCAACAGCTCGGCACGGGAGAATGACTGTGGCTCCCTCGGATACGTTCACTGACCCCACGAAGGACACAATGACCGGCTTTGCTGCTGACAGAAAACAACCAAATCAGTAAATAAATAAAACATCTGAACAATTGTGATGCAGATTTAATCTTACAAAGCACTGTAGCTAAAACAGTGTTTACCAGCTATTCGCAGGGTAGTGGTTTTCTTGTCCTGTCCCACAGAATTGGTGGCTAAACATGTGTAAAAACCTTCATCATAGATTCTCACTGAGGAGATATAAAGAGTAGCATTTCTGACCCTGTGAACAAAGCAGTGACATGATTATCACATTAAATAGGACAAAAATAAAAGAAACATGCTATAGTGTGGATGTAATACTGCATTAAGACCTGCCTTGCAATACCCATGAACCCCAAATTAAAGACACAAATCCACACATTTGCTGGATCCTGTGAAACCATCACCATCCACAAATAATACATATTTACAATGTCCAGATGTTTGTAGACACATCTTCTGATGAATGAATTTAATTTAGCTACTTTAAATTCCACCTACTGCTGACATACAGTTTGTGTAGTTTCTTTTTTAGATGTATTGCCCATTGAATAAGATGAGGTGAAAAGTTGGGGATGATGAGGTGGGGAGGTAATCATTTAACATCCTGAACTCACTAATGCTGCATTTACACTGCTTCGTCGCATTAACGCACATAAACACACTGCCCCCCCTCCAACTGGTCACATGTGGGCATTACAAAGGCGTTCCCTGCGTCATCCGATTAAACCGTTTTAATAAATAGGAAATGGTTTTATACAAGTTGTTATTTCCTAAACTAAAAAATATAAATGTATATTTATAATTATAAATGTTCGATTTAGCTACATAACATCTAGTGAGCAGCATACATGCTAACAAAAGCAAACTTTTCCAATTAAATTATATATTAATATTTTCAAAACACACGTTGTATTACACTGATCAGTGTACAGTCAGTTCCTGTAAATCTACAGGGATTTAACATAAAGGACAGGGAAGCCTAAAAATGCATCGATTAGCTTTTCTTCCATGCTTCTCTAGAACACTTAAAAATGGAAATAAAATATATTCAAACACTGCACTGAGGACACGTATCAGGCAAACACCTGCTCTCTGATTGCATAGATGCATCGCATCAGATAGATTAATCTGCATAAAGTTCACCCCAGGACACAACGCATCGAACCCATGCTGCACCATGTGACTGCGTCTGACAGAGCCGGCGCTTCCCACTGAAAATGAATGGGAGTGCATTGTTACAATGAAGCAGTGTAAGGGCAGCATAATGCTCTTGTTACTGAATGCAATCAAATCCTTACAGCAATGTTAAAAAATCTAGTAGAAAGCGTTTTCTGGACAATCGATTGTGCCTCTGTAATGCATATTTGCAGGTTTACAGTAACATGTAATTTAAAATATCAATGTTTAAAATTTACCCTATGGAAACTTTGCCTCCTGTTCTCAGCGAACGCCCCTGCTTGGTCCACTCTATAGAGGGAACAGGGTGCCCTGACACTTGGCATTGGATCTGCACCTCTTCTCCCACTGTGGACGTCACTACCAGGGGCCAGATAGTCACAGATGGTGGAGCTGTTAAAGCAAAGCAACCAGAATCAGAAACAATGAGCCCAAGATAAAATTTTTCTACTCCCACATCACAAATTGAGAAATAATACAGAAAAATTATTCTGCTTTCAGATGAAAGCAGAATAAATCCTATAAATCCCAGGCTTATCACATATTTAGACCTATGATTCGGTACACTGACTACAGAGCAAGCCAGAACTGTGGCTAACTTTACAGTTAGCACAAAAAGTTTGAATAGACTAAGTTTGATAATTTTGGTTTAAATGATTTTATCAAATCCAATTCAAACTATTTCGAGCAATTTTGTGTAAAAAAATATATATAAATATAAATATATACCTGTAGGGTTGTAATGTTGTACTCTACCATGAATGTAATAATAACATACCCAAAACATCCAGGAAGATTTTTCTCGAGGTTACAGCCCTTTGGAGATAAGAATTTGATGCCCGACAAAAATAATATCCCCTGTCTGTCTCTTGCACACTGAAAAAGACAAGATTTATCATTAAAAACAATTCTCTCAACATTAAACTGTATATAAACTACATAAAATCCATGCCAACCTGCGAAACAGCAGGTCTCCAGCAGGCTCCATGCTAAGGTGCGGTCTGGGCCGGAGGAGCCGATTGTTCTTAAACCATGAGACCTGTGCAGGGGGTCTGCTGTGTGGGGGTCTGCAGGACAGGGTCACTGAGTCTCCTTTTCTTACGGTCTTATTGACTGGCTGGAGGACAAATGTCCAGTCCATCACTATGAGACAAAACAAAAAAAAAAAAACAGAGAAAATATAGTTTAAATATAGACACATGGTCCAATGAAAGTGTGCATCTAAAGACCGCATGTAATTCTAAACCAAAAACAGCCCAGTTAAGGAACTTATATGTTAGTTATAGCAGTAGCAAATGTATTGTGGACCAGACTAGACTAGACTAGACTTGACTAGACTAGACTGCTGCTATAAAACATTTAATAATTACGACACTAATACTACCTCGACATGCCAAAAGTCATGGGACAGCAGTATATAAACTCATCATGAAGTGTTTCCTTGGCATACAGCTTGGGAACAACCACACCTTTATAAGTTATGAAGTGTTATCTTGTAAGTGAGGTTGATCACTGACTACAGTGCAATGGCAATTTGACATGAATTGTGGATAAATGGGACATCCCATTTCCAAATGTAATATTCCTCGAACCACAGTATTATATGTATACCCAATATACATCTAACGCCCTATCTGGACGGGATTAGTTTCTCAGGGGTTGCTGGGATCATTTTCTCTTTAATGGGGGGTTCCTCTGTGATTTTATCCCCTACCAGAACGAACATGTGCGTGTTTTTCTCAGACGCCCTCTGAGAAAATTACAGGCATAATTACCTACTGTTTTTGCTGAACTGTGTGGTTCTCTAGTAATTGTTTTCCCATCCAGAAGCACATCTCTGAGTTTCTATTGATATTGATATTGATATTCTAATGATATTAATTTATCTGATATTTACCTTACTTTTTTTTTTACATCTGCACTCAGATAAAAGCAGAAAGTCTGTGATAAGAGAAATACCTGCAGGAAGGAGATATGCTGGCCGAGATCTCAGTCTTTCCTTCTCGTTATTGGCCTCACAGTGATAGAATCCTTCATCTTCTGGCAAAACTCGCCTAAAGAACATTTAGAAATAAATACATTTTATTTATTTTTAATCATCTTGAGACTCAAGCATGACCAGAAATAAAAATACTTAAAGAAATTGCTTCTAAAACTAAATATTTGTGTATTTATTAAAAAAAATATTAAACATAACTGCCATTTTTATTGAACAAATAGATGCTTTAAAAAGCCACAATATTATTAATAGTCAAATCATTGTATTTCTCACTCAAACACAAGCAGTTGTCCATCATCCTGCAGGTCCCATCGAGAGGTATTGGGCAACACCTGGCCGTCTTTAAACCACTGCACTGCTGGAGCAGGAAAGCCCTGAACCACGCAGTGCAGAGCAGCTTCTGTTTCAGCAGGAACTGTGAGATTCTCAGGACTCTGAGTGATCTCAAGCCCTGCACTGACCCCTGCAAACCAACAGCAACCATGCATAAGGAACCTCAATCCACTGAGAAACAAGAAGCAATGGTTTTGTGTAAACATGCTCACTAACAGGAACAAACAACCACATACGGTTAGAGTGGACGGTTAGAGTGGCAGCAGCGCTCTCTCTGCTTATGTTCAGAAGAGGATTGTTGGTCAGACACACGTAAATGCCTTGGTCTGCTTTGGTGATGTTAACCAGGTGCAAAGTGCCTGAGGTCTTTCTCTGGCTGCCCCCTCCGTATTGACCCTGGCAATAAAAAAACATGCATGCAGACGGATTTTACAGCACTGAGACCAAAATGCTTTAGGCCATAGTTTAGCTGTAGCTGAGGAAATATTAGAATAGTGCTGAATCTTTATTTAGCAAACGGGTCAGTTCAGTTTATTCTCACTTCCTTTATTTTTGTAGACACTTTCTAAAGGGGAAACAAATTGCAAACATGTTAATGTTAATGTTTACTGGTTGATTTATTTAATAACAAATCAAAAGTACATTTATGGTGTCAATTAATTTTTAAAATGAGATTAAATTAGGCTAAAAATGCTATACAGTACAATTTAGTTCAACAAACCTTTTACATGCACAAACCAAGTACTACACTTTGAAGTGAACAGATAGCGACATCTAGTGGATTGCAAATGAATTGCACATATGGGAAACTTAAAATTGAAAAAGTGTGAATTTTGGAGTCAAAATATATTATATCAAGGTATGTGCTCATTAATTGGCTTCTGATTATGTATTGTATTGTATTGTTAAAAACAGTTCTTCCAGTCACATACACTATATGCATTATAGGATCTACTACTGTAGCAAGTGTGACCATCATTCCAGCTGTGCTCCAAGCTCTTACCTGAATCTGAGTGCCTTTGGTGAAAGCTTTGCCATTCTTCAGCCATGAGATGTTTGCAGATGGAGAGCTGTCCCCAGACACACACTGGAAAAACACATCCTGACCCTCATTAGCAGTCTGGGACTGAGGACTGAAAAAGACGTTCTCCAAATCTGCTGACAAAACAAACATGTGTCATATATAGGGAGTGATATGTGACCCAAGGCTTGCTTTGTATTGTAAAAATAATTGCTCATTTTAGCTTTTTGATACTAGATATTCCTTCTGAACTGTTATTGCAACAAAGAGGCTTTATTTCTCATTCAATATTACACAAAAGACAACGTACATGCTTTGTCGACCGTGACAACGGTTCTGATCTGCTTGTTTCCTCTCTTGGCACTGCAGATGTACCCTCCCAGGTCTTCCTCTTGAAGCTGGGCAAAGAACAATGAGCCATTGGCCATCTGATGAACTCCATCACCCAGGCCACCATTGTCTTTCTCCCACTTCACTGGTAGCACCCTCTGAGGACTGGTGTCATAGACTGCACAGTGCAACATCAACGGTTTGTTCAGAATACCAATGTCATCCTTGGGTATGGTGGTGAACACTGGAGGAAGAAAGGGGTGCCACATAATAGTAAAAAGTGGTTTAAAAATAACAAATATAAAATAAAATGAAAAATTATGGTTGATCAGTCAAAATAGCTTTATGATGTAGCTTTGAGACTAAAGTAGCCACCAGCTAGAATTAAACAAAAGGCTCAAGCCTTTTAGCTACTGTAAATGAGACTTGCTTGTGTGCTTCAAATTATTGTCTTGTTGTGTGACACAACCGCATTTAAGTTTCAGTTTACAGACAGACAACCAGACATTCTGAGAATAAAAAATCAGCAAAGCATGCTAAACACTCAAAATCTACCACCACCATGCTTCACAGTTCATATAAGTTTTTTTTACTTCACAAAGCGCTGTTTAAAAGCTCAAATTGGACAAACTTTGATTCAAAAGCTTGGAGCTTTGGATTCATCTGTCCACATCTCAAACCAAGCCACTCTTTACATTCAGCAATTTACACAAGCTGATCTGCTTTTTTTTATTGTGGTATATCTACCAATCTTCAACTCACATTTATTTCTAAGGATGTACCTTTTTTCTTATAAATATTGAAAATTCTTTATCTTTTTTCACCTCAAAGTGAAGGGTGATCAGACATCACACTTTGAGGAAATGGGTAGTTTGAAGTCCGCTGTTGCTAGGCTACAGGTGAAGCGGCACAATGTTTTGGCGAGCCCGCTGTCAAATTATGCAAGCGAATGAGAAATTAGCATACGACACATTCAGTTATCTGGGTCTTTATCATTACAAATGAAGTGAAACTCTCTGCACCTACAACGAGTGATGGATTATAGAGTTCAGCATTCAATCTAGTCTATGCTGTGTATATCAGAAACAGCTTTGTTTCTGAATTTTTTGTGTCAGCAGCTTTCGAATTGTATTCTGAATACAATTGCAATATACAGAAGCACCTGCAGAGAGGTGATGGTGTTGCTAGAATTAGTTAGGAGTCAAAAACATGAAATACAGATGGATTAACCATACATAAAGTAAAGCATTGTGTGTAGGCAGATCCGGATAACTGTTTTTGTTGTATATAACTGTTTTATTTATTTAAATTTAATTTATTTAACAGTTTTAATTCTTATTTGAGGAATAGATTTTCATATTATTGTCATTTTATAGCCATTTTAAACCACCGATATAATAATAATATGACGACAAAATAATACAAATTACACGCTTAAAGAAAAATCAGACATTAGAATTGTAATATATATTTCTAAAATATCCCTAAACAAATGAAACATAAAAACTGTATTTACAGAAAGTACATATTCTATCTCATTATGTAATTGGGGTCATGTCCATTATATTGTTGTAGAAGCTGTTATCATAACAGTCCTACACACATTTGAAACAGACTAGATAGATACTGTCTATAGATATTAGTGCTATTGCTGTATACTTGTGATAGATACTATCAGGGAAGTCTAATATTTATGTCAAAAAAGTGTCTTATTTAATAATTTGTATGCTGTGATTTATAGCGTACAAACCTAGTTCAGAGACAGAAGGTGTAATCCGTATAGAATAGGAGAAAAGTAGCAGCCAGACTGGACAGGACATCTGGGCAGAGATGCACAAAGGAGACACCATACTAGCCCTCTCCCTGTGTACCTTTCATATAAATATACTGGTCCATAGCATGGCTCCTCATCTGGCCAGCAGTCCTGCAGTAAATAAACACAACACAACTGTTAAATGGGTCATGGTTACACAAAAATGTAAAGAAGAAAAATTCAATGCATTTTTATCTCAATAATACTCAGTAATAATATTTGAGGGCGCCTACATATAAGCTTTATAATCATTAATATATTAATATAAATCATATAAATTAATATAAATCATATATTAAATATAATACTTGGGGATTCATGAGCAGCTTATGAACTGTAAAAGCAAGATGATACAGTATGATACATTATGCTGACATGCCAAATGATAAAAGATTAAGTGTATCTTAGGGGAATTGTTGTGAGGTGTTATCTTGTGACAGAATAAAAATACTGGTCACTGTGCTCATGGCAAAGCAACATGGACTATCAGAGTTTAGTGAATAGCACAATGGGTGGTAATGATCATGACTGGTAGTATCTGGCTAGAATTGGCGAACAGAACAGACAAGCAAACTAATTTAGAAGCAGATGCTAAAACAAACGCTTGTATCTTCAAAATAGAAACTTTACAGCATGGACAAAAACCTTTAAACCATGAAGTGTTTATATTAGTTGATTCCTGGTGTAATTCTGATACAATGTGTAATAAAAAAGCCAGATTCACATTATGTGAAAAGGTGGGAAAAATCAACTTCTAAAGAAGAACACATATAATATTATTTCCAAATAAGTCTATCTGTCTTCACAGAAAGAGACAGCACAGGCAGTTTGCCTTTTCCTCTCCGCCTCACACCATATTCCTATTTTGGTTGTGTTTCACTGGCACCATTATCACAGCCAATGCTTTGTACACTACAAGCCTCTTTAGTCCCTTCAATGGACTGGCCACTTTATGCCGCTCAGCAGCACCCCCTCCACTCGCCGATTGTGACATGAAAAGAACAGGGCTGCTTTGTACCCAGAGGATCAGTTAGCAAGCCTGTTAAGAAACGCTCGCTGTCTGATCATATGAGCTTTCATAGCTCTGTGTCCATGTAAGGTGGTCACAGACTTAATGCTTGCCTAATTTGACCAATGCCGCAGGACTGTACTGCATGCTTTAAAAGACCAAATACGAGTATAATTAATATATAATAATACACTTAACAATATCCTCAGAAAGGGGTTGAATTTTAACAGATAAACATATAATGATGGCAAAAAAGGAAAAATGCTTCACATTCATCCATCTGTTCACCCATCCCTTCATCCAATCTTTTAGCCATGCAACCATTTATAAGCATTAACTGGTTTTATATACTTAATGACCACCATCATTTGAGAGAACACACTTCTACTGCTCCACAGTTAGTCATATAAGTTATCTTGTTAACTGGCTAGCTAGATAGAAGGCTTAAGTAGTTAGATAACTAGCGAGTTAGCTAGCTAACTAGCTTGTAAGACAGATGGCTAAGTTACATAACTAGATAGATAGCTAACCTAGCCAAGAAACAATGTATGGTAGTTAGTTAACCAACAAGCAAGCTAACCTAGCTATGTAACAAGGTTTTGTAACCTAGTAAGGTTAAGTGTTAACTACTCAACTACCTTAGCTTGCAAGCTAGCTAGATATAAGGCTAAATTAGATAACTAGCTAGCTAACCTAGCTAAAAAAAAAACAATGTTTGGTAATAGTTGGTTAAACTAGCTAGCTAGTTGGATAGATATATGGCTAAGTTAGATAGGTAGCTTGCTAAATAGCTAGCTAACCTAGCTAAGAAACAATGTTTGGTAGTTTGCTAACCTAGCCAAGAACCATTGTTTGGTATTTAGCCAACCTAGATAAAACATTGTTTGGTATTAAGCTAAGCTAGCTAAGAACCATTGTTTTGCAGTTATCTGACCTAGCTAAGAAACATTGTTTAGTTGCTAGCTAACCTGTCTAAGAAACCATGTTTGGTAGTTAGATAAATAGCTAACATAGCTAAGAAACCATGTTTAGTAGCTAGCCAACCTAGCTAGCCTAGATAAGAAACCAAGTTTAGTGGCTAGCTAACCTAGCTAAGAAACCATGTTTGGTAGTTCGCTAACTAGCTAGGCAACCTAGGTAAGAAACAATATTTTGTGAGTCACATTTTAAATAAGCCATATCACTTACCAGCATTAAAGCGTGTCTCTGTGCCTTTAAAGCTCGTCTACACCACAGACAAGGGGATAGTCTAATTGTGTTAGCGTGCTAAATTGTTAGTTAGCAACTTGTCTAGCTCCATCTCTACATTGCTATCTATCTAGCTAACATGCTACATTACCAGTTTTTAGATCATTAAATACTCAAAGTACATAGTTATCTATGATGCTAAACTACTCGGATAGCTACAGTTCATATGCCAAATAATCATTTTAAAAAGTCAGTCAAATCAGGGAGATGTCCCAGTTTCCAGTACAAAATCTTCTTCCAGATTTTGTAGCGTATAGAGCAGGAAAGGAATTATTTGACTTTTAAAATTAGTCTCGTTTTGGTTATTTTAATATTGTCATGGGGCCAGACGCAGGAGGTGAGGGAACTGTGGGCCTGTTCTGTCGAATTGTCCTACCTTGTCAAACCGTGCTGCCCTAATGTAATTATATTTTACTGTAAAAAAACAAAAGAAGCACTATTTTAGGGCATGTACCCAGTGAAATTCCAGTAGATATACGTTATTAGATTTGGATTGCATAATTCATTGTATCATGGCAAAGTTATGGCAAATAAAGCTCATTACAAACTGCTTTTGTATTTGTTTGTGATAATAATTGTAATTATTAGTTTCCATTTACAATTTTGTGCAATGAACAGCGCGTCCAGGTTGTTTAATGCACATAACCCCCCCTAAAACAGATTTAATTATAAATAAAAAACACGAGACATAATTAAATGATGTAGCTCAGCGCATGCGCAGTACCTTTAGGACGCATGTATGATGGGTAGGACAATTCGACAGAACACCGGCAACGTGACACACCTGCTTAGGATGCTCAGCTGAGCCGAATGGGACTGATTAGCTCAGCGGTCCCAGGTAAAAGCTGCCTGGGACTAAGTGACGTTTTGCCAGTTAAAAAGACCCTACAGTGTGTATTTAAGTTTTGTGTGTAGGTGTAGAGTACTTTTGAATAAAAGGTAAGTCTTGAATTCACTTGATCCCTTTGTTTATCCCTCTCTTTGGCCAGTGGCCACGCCCCTAATCCCAGGGGCGAGTCACAATATAGCTTCACTGTCCAATGAAAAACAGGTATCTCCGTTTTTTGGCTGATTTGTTTGTTAATTTGAACATTTCTTACACTGTCAAAATTTCTTGCTGAATGCACCAATAGTAATTCCCCAAAATAACCTGACAAAAACTATTTTACCTAGACTTTAATTTAAAGCTTATACGTTTTTGTCTCGCTCCTGTGAAGTTACTGTTTTGGAGAAACATATTTTTCATTGGACAGTGATGGACAAGTTCTTAGTTGTAGCCTTCACCAAATTACCCTCGAAGAAACTGCTTTCTAACAGTGTACCTTTAAATCTGATATGACCAAAAATAATGTGATATTTCTGAATTTACATGAGTTGGGCAACCAGCCAAACTGTTCTCCCTGAAAAATAAACTTAACTTTTTTATGCCTTGGACCCACTTTACTGGCAAATGTGTGCATTTGTTTTTTGACAAAAAATACAAAAAAAAGTCACAATAAGTGTGTATATGCTAAAATTGAGCTCTTTTCTTCATTAAATTATTAAGTGCATGTAAATGAAGAAATTGCCTATATTGTGAAGCTGAGGTGTGTGAATCAAGGCATCACCAATCATGCACCATTTAAATAAATGAAAATCACAGACTGTAGCTTTGGTCACAGTTAATGAACTGAATATCTAGCAGTCAACCGGTCACTCATAGTTGAGTGCTAATCTCGATGATGGCTGACAGCACTGTCATGAATGAGCACTTGAGTGCTATGACTCATCTGGCATGAGGCAGGGACAACGGGTGGGTGAGCTAACGGGACCTAATGCCAAGTGCATGGGGGTGTGTGTTTGCTTTGGTTTCACAACACCCCATTAACTGACTAAGCTGTTATCCGTTCATTAAGGTTTTAATTAATTTCCCTATTCTGAAATACAATTTAGCACCTCTGGGAGGAAGGGTGAGCCATTTTGTTGTGTCAGCACTGGGGCCTATTATGTAGGATTTGAATAGTTTGACAATTTAATTTTAAAGTTGCAGTCAGGGGTTTCCTTGCACATTGCAACAGGTGAGGCACTGTCACATCCAAAATCCCTATATAATCCAAATAATATTTTTATAAATATGTCTCGGAAGATGCATGACATACATTTTTCCTAGGACCAGAAGATGATCCATTAACTACCACAAAAAACAATACTCTGTTGATGGTAGAACTATAATCAGAGGTTACAGAATATCAAAGTTACAGGCAATTGCTGATAATAGTCCATCAATCATAAATATTCAGACAGCATCCTGTGACCGGTGATGAAGGACTAGAAGATGACCTGTGAAGCAACAGATTCAGACTCTACAGTGGATACAGTGTTTAAAAACTCCAGCAGCACTGCTGTCTGATCCACTCATACACACACAGCATAACACACACTAACAGGGATAACAATAAAGGATAAAAATGTTTGCAGATGAACTGATAACATGGACAAAGAGCGTAAAAACATGGAGGTGGTGTTAATATCATGGCTGGAACAGCCATACAAGTATCTAAGGTCAACAGGCCTTGTGCCAAGTATCAGCTAGTCTAAAAGGGTATAAAACACCCCCATTATTGAGCTGTGGAGCAGTGCAACTGTGTTCTTTGGAACAGTGCTGATCCATCCAATACTATTGGGGTTAGTTGGAGTGGAGTAAATCATCCAACATCAGTACCTGACCAGTACAGACCATTTTTTCCATTCATTTAAAGGTTGTTCTTTAGATTGGTGAATGGTTAGAGTAAGAAAAGGGCTTTGTACACTGACATCCCAAATGTGATGAAACAGGAACTAGCATTGTGTCCCATGACTTTTGTCATATCACTTTGAAGCTAATGCTGAAGAGACCTGAAAGCTATGCATGCTAGGCCTCCAGCATTGAATGTTGCTTGCAATTCGAGCCAGATGCTGCCGTTTCTTGATTGATGTATTCCTGGTACACATATTTTACTGTGGGAATGGAATATTCCATCCATCTTACACCCACTAACAGGCCTAACTTGAACTCCATTAATTCACTTTACTTTTCCTTGAGCATGAGAAAGGTAAGCACCTCGCTTACAAGATACAGTAGCACCTTACAACATGTATACAAGTGTGGCCATTCCCAAGCTTATCCCCTGAGGGAACATAATGCTCTTCCATAACTTCTTGCACGCCAGTGTAGTATAATAGATATATTAATCATTATATATGGGTTCACACTGAGATAATAATACAAATCACAGAGATACAAATCATCCATTTTGGCATTGAACATGAAGCTACAATTAAATATGGTGTTGAATATCAGTACTACCACCCTTCTCACTGCTACTACAGTTCTGCATGAAAATTGCTCCTAATATTTCACATGGTGGTTGATCATATTCATAGGCACCCTCTGTAGGGTCCTATTTATAGTAACTGGCTAATTGTACATGGTAATATTAGCATGTTCTTTGTAGCAGAGCTCTCCAGTGTATGTGCATAATCACAAATAGTATAATGCACACTGTAACTGCAGTGTATGTTACACAGCATTGAACAGTTTCAGTTGATGTGCTTTTAATGCAAAAAACAACTTTTAATCAGCTGATGCTCAAATCTGTCCATAAGAAACAATATTGTATTTGCTTTTAAATGCTTTATATTTAATATCTTAACATTATTAAGTTAAGAACAAATCATTTGCTCATATCTTCTTAGCTAAAGCTGTATCTTGATTCATATTATTCAATATAGTGATACATATCAAGTGTTTCTCTAATAATGCTAAGATTTACAAATACTATAATAATTATATAAAAAAGTAGTCTTTAATCTAAACTTAAACCCACACAAAGTAATGAGATTTATAACAGTAAAACATTTTCTCTTTACTTTTTAGTAAAGAAATAATATTTTTTTCTCCTGGCCCACATGTTTTTTATTATTTTTTTATTTTAATTTTAGACAAGCATATAACAAATGCTTATCACTATTTCACTATATTAGCACATTAGCAAATATAACCTTCTATTTAAAGTAAAAAAAATTTTTTGACTCTAAACAATATTAGAACACCTATTTTTCAGAAATTGCTATTTTGTTATTATAAAATTAAATATTTTACTAAAACTGTTCATTAAATAACCACAAACAGTAGGATTTTACTATGAAATTGATTGTTTAAGCATTCAAAAGAAACCTTCCCCATTTTAAAAGTGTGTTTAAGTAATTAGATATATACATATATATTGAGCAGTTTCCCAGTCATAGGTTAAGCCTTGTCTTGGACTACACAGCATTTTGGATTGAGATTTTCCATGAAAAAGAATATATACTATAAGACTAGGCCTAATTTCTGTCTGGAAAACTGCTCTGCAGGTTTTAAATAATTCTTATGACAGAAATTTTTTAAATAGCATTTCTGTAATGAAATACACTGCACAATTTTCATCTTCCAAATAATATAAATAAATGAACAGGATGCTCTTAGAGTTGGAGTGTGCTTACCTGTGAGTGGAACAGATCTCAGCTTCAGTGTAGCTGAATCTCTGCAAGCAAGCTCATTCTGTCATTCTGTCCCTCCTCATCACCAGTGTGTCGGGTTAATCACATAGGGCACACACACACACACACACACACACACACACACACACACACACACACACACACACACACACACACACACACACACACACACACACACACACACACACACAAGCACAAGAGGCGTGTGCATCTCACAGGCTGGAGAGCCTCAAAAGGCTTGGAACAATATGAGCGTTCTAAAGCAGCTCTCTGCATGTGCTCAGGGCTGATTTCCCCACTGCACAGAATGATGAGTCCACAGATGAACCTACCGCTCATTCAAACACATCACTAGTAACAGAGAATGAATTTAAGTATTCTGGTTCACAACAATATCTGTTCAGTGATTGTATTATCTGTGGTTTAACTTTAGTACCTACTGTAATGATTTAGGGAATTGCAGTATTCAATTCTTATGATGAAAGATAAAAAAAATAATAATAATGTAATGTTTTCTCCTGACCTCAAACTTTCTGTAAGTAAATTAATCAAGATATACCTTGTTAAGTTTATTCAACTTAACTTCATCACATTGGAATTTTGCTTTGACCAAATTAAGTTGTAAATATATTACACTTAAAATTGTTTCAACTTGGCATTGCAGGATTAAAGAATTTAGTTTTGACAAGTTACTTAAAAATGGTATTGCTATTACTAACATATAATTCTAAAGTAGCACCGGGGTAACATACAGTCACTCTTAGCAACATAAAATAACTTTAACTTGCTTTTAAAGCCTACAGTAATGAGATATAGCACCTAGACAACAACTAAAACATGAATGCACACCTAGGGTAAGACAACTTTAAGTGACAGACAACACAATGATGGTACATAAGGGGGAAGGACATGCCAAATATGCAAATATATGGTGTCAGGAGCCAATGGGAAAGCTGTTAATAGTCAGGGACAGCAGTATTTCAGGGAACAGCCTGTGGGTGGGATGGATGAGAAATTCCTTTTCAGAAGTTGTGCATGTACTTGTACTTGGAAAAAGTCATGTGACATGATATTTCTATTTATTGTCCTATGACATGAGGCATACTAGTAAATAATCGTATATAATGTAATAAATATTGGTAACTACATCCATCTGATTTTTGTCAAAACCAACATCAAACCAAAATTGTGTGCATCACTAAGCTTTAGAGTTCTACAGAGAACACATTAGACACACTGACCACTGATTATTTTAATATGCTCCATTAAACCCAGACTGTGATACTGACACTCACTTTAGAGTTGGGAAACTTATCAATTTAACTAAAAGAATTCCTAGAAATCAGTAAAAAAAATCAGTTCAGGAATATGCAGATATTGTGCTATTCAACCGACTAGATCTAAAGATCTAAATCAGTTAAATGTATCTTCATTTGACAGTGCTGACTGATGTATGCCTTATCAAATGATAAAAGCATGCAATAATGCCATAAAAAAATATATCGTATTCCATGAAACAATGAAAATGTTTCTGCTATACCAGGTGTTTATAATAGCACTTTTTAGCACCTGTCATACATCTTTGCAAATGTAAATTGACTTCTTTTCCCCCATCAATTCAGCACAATCAAATGTAAATTAAAGAACAAATAGCCCAATTTCTAATCTATGCAAGATGGTGGTTTTAATTAACTGAACAAAGACGGATTCTGCTGGCTAATGTGTTGTTTGCAGTGTGGAACATCAAACAGCCAAACTCGCCAAAAGAGATATGGCCCACAACCGTTTCACATTTCATGTTGCTACAGTCGTTATCTGGTGCACAATCTGGTTCAGCACCAGACTGGGATGATCACAGATAAAGACAAAAACACAAGAGAGAGGATAAGACACATTCTGAACTGCAAAACAGTCCATGTTGGATCATGGATGTTTTCTGTGCTGTACAGCAAGAAATACTAATAATCCTAAGTTTTTTTTTTTTAAATGACCAAGTGCTGGTATTAAGGAAGCAGTAAACACATGAGAAAATACTATTTTTTTATCCATATTTTTATTCAAATTACAAAACTTTTACATTGCAGCATTGATTGCAAAAATGTATATAAAACTCTATACTAATCACTAAACCCTAAATATACTACAAATTCAAATGATCAAACAGTAAACTAATAATAAAAATGTTAGGCCTGTTGATTGGCCAGTAAACAGGCTGTAATCAGTGTACACAGTTATGAACTCCTGCTAAATTAACAAGAAGTTAAACAAGAAGTTGCAAGAAAGAAGAATAAGACATAAGTGTATTGGCAGCCATAGATCAGCAGAGCTATGAAGATCACTCCAACAGAATGCCTGCTGCAACATGACATGCGTCTCAGCACTGATACCTGTGAAAACAATTGAAAAGACTGTATCAGAGACTTTTAAATAAATCAAGAAAGAAAAAGCTAAGAAAGGCTAATAAAGTTGCAGATTATTTAAATGCTATGAACTAAAATAATAGTTAATAAACAAACAAAAATTAGAGGATTGCCAGTGCATTTCATATTGGCCGCATAATGTTAACCTATTCTCGACTGAGGCAAGGCTTGCGTGTGTTTTTGTTCAACAGAGAATGGAAGGGCTCTGCATATAGGAAAATTAATCCAGCTCAGAGTGCCAGCTTCGTTGCAGCGCTTTGTAAACATGTCAAGTCACATTATGCAACGAAAAAATGGCGACATGCATTTATAACTTACAACACAGTAGTACCACAATCACATATAAATTTGAAATACAAAATAAACCTGACTACCCAAGGGAGAGTAGCCCTAGTGGGCAATGCTGCACACTGATGGTGAGTTAGTTGTGGGAGACACGCCCATTATGCAAATAAATAATGCCAAGAACCAATAGAGAAGATAAATGAGTTAATATGATGCTATATTATTTAAGTAACATTTAAATAAGATAACAAAAAATAAACATAAATAAGATAACAAAAAATAAACATAGTGTATGTAATAAAAGCAATAGAAAGAGGTTTGCAATTAGTTCTCATTTAATTAAAACATTTAATTATATACATTGCATTGGTTGCATTTTAAAAAGTATATCATTTTAATAAATAAATCAAAAACAGGTCTCATGTTTTTTTGTTTCAGGGTGTTCATCTGAGATGTATGTCATTAAAGAAGCTAGATTTTACCATTTCGAATCCATTCATTCCAGGCATGCAGCTGCTCAGTCTTATGGTCTACACTGGTCCCTGAGAATCCTCCGTCTGTAAATACCAAAAGAAACAAGACCATTATACATATTTTAGGGCAAAACCCTGTTACTGTGATGGTATTTAGCACTTTTAAGCAATATTAAGAAAATATAACAGCTAACAGATTGAACTAAAACTACAATAATAACAATTATTTGTGTTATTAATTTCATATAGTAATATATTTTTATATAGTTATATATATATATACAAAACGCAGCTATTTACAATCAAATGATGAGGCACAACAATGTGGTTCCAGGAACAAAACATAAATCTAATAATTAAAACAATAAGACATGAAATGCAGTGGTGGAATTTTTTGTACAAAAAAATTTAATCTGCAATCAAAGTTTTAAGAATTAAAAGGAAAAATTGTATGATGCAAATTCAAAACAGAAATAATGTCAAATACTTATTTTTTAAATACATTTTATTATTATTTGCAATTATTTGAAAATTATTTGCCTATTTTGCCATCATTTTTGTGTTTTTGTGAATTTTCTGTGGATTTTGCTGCTAAAGATTTTGCACCTGGAATCTCTTCAGCTCATCTCATTTTAGCGTCTATATGTATATATTTTTATTGCATATTTTATATTTTCATGTAAATCCTTTGGCCCAAAGTTAACACCATATACATCTTACCAAATTTACATGCATTTACAATCAAATCTCAGCTGGGGCCATTGCCCCAGTGGACCTGTCCCTTTAAATAAACTAATTAAATAATTTCATTTGTTAATAAATTTCATAAGCTGCCCATAACTTATTTTTCAACCACTGTTTGTTTATGTTTTTTACAGCTACAAGTATAAAACCTATACATTTTTTTTTTACCAACTTGCTCTTACAGCTTACAACACTAAGCATTGAGCCATTGTATAAACCTTCCTTAAGATTAGTTGTTACCCTGAGGAGAACAACTTCACAATGATGGTGAGGGAGGTCACGCCCTTTATGTGTAATAGTGGTGAAGGTGTGGTTATCTCCAGTGTGATTGGTGATAACCACACCTTCAGTGGTAACAGGAACCAATGGGAAGATTGTAAGACTGACTGACAGAAAAACTCCAGGAGGAGTGATCTGATGTGATGTCAGGTGATGTCAACCTCTTAAATGAAGTTAAAAGAATTATTTGAATTAAATAATTTATTTTAAGTTGTTTTAATAGGGAATGGATTTGCTTTCAGGCAAACTAAGAAAAAAATATTTTTCATAAAAATGCACTTTAAGTCAATGACCTGGTTGTTACACTTTTTTTCAGTGTGGAGTCTGTGGCCTTTTAGGCACATGCAAGGTACCTCGGCTGTGTTTGAAATGTAACAAAATGCTGTGTAATGATGTGTAGACAGGATTCTGAGGTAAGAAGGCACCAAATCATGTCTGAATCAAAGTTGATTAATCTAGTGTTATATTATATTGGACAAAATAGCTTTGTCCAATATAAAGGCTTGAGACAAGACAGCTAAACACTCTATCTTTCAGTGAGATGTATGTTACCTTTTTTTATACAGGACATACTGTTGTTACCTTTTAATATGGCTACAGAGACCTTTATGACTACACTTTATTCTAAATGAGACACAGTGGAAAAAAAGTCTTTAGTACAGTTATTATTAAATATTGTCAAAACATTTTTTAAAGGTTCTGATATATTATGAAAAATAGGTACCCACCTTTCGAGTGATCCAAGATCAGGTTCCTCAGCTCACGCAGTGCTTGAGTGATGTTCTCCAGTCTGTGTTGAAGGTAGGCATTTTCATCTCTCAGTTTCTTAATGGTGTCCTGCAGGTCATAAGTAAAAGTGATCTGTGCTATAAAGGATGTGGTCAGCAATGTGACGATCAATTGTGTGGAGAACATTTTGCCCTGAAATGCAGTAGTAGTTCCAAGTGAACTATGTTGAGATCTCAAAAACCTTGGCAAGGCCAGTACTTGTGTACTTGTGTAGTGATGTCTGTTTATCACGCTTCTCTTCAAGCACAGGTCAATGTTTAGGCCCTCCAGTGGTGGCCGTCCTTTGCCATTGGACCTACATTTAGAAATCAATTCAGATTTCATGCACCATTAATTTAAGTTAGCAAGCTAAAACAGTACAATTAGACCATGGGTGTAAAGCAAAGACTGTATATAAGTATAAGGTCTCAAGTGGTAAAGATGAAGAATGCGTAAAACAGCAGATTATTACAATTTTTCCTATATATTGTTCCAAATAATATTTACATCAGCAATTTTAGACATATTAACTAATATTCATATTTAGCAACACACTGTTGAAGATGGAGGCTATATAAGGCCTAAACTCTGTCTAGTTTGCATCAGGATGGTGAGTGCTCATAATAAAAAACTAAACCAACCACAATAAAAATCTCTTTTCAACACAGACTAACAATACAAAACTTGTGCTGAACAAACCTCCAAATAAAAGTCTTTATTTAATAACTAAACATAACTCAAAGTCACCTCAAATCATTGTGGGAACAGTGTGTGTACATTAGACAGGTCAGACGTTAAGCTACCGTAATATGACTTAGCAAGATCCACATCTTTATCTTTACCCCATTATGGTAGACGAAAGCAATATAAGGCACAGCATGTATCTAGTTTACATCATGACAGTAAGTGGTCAAATTTTCAAAAAAGCCTAAGAACACCAAACCAACAATATGAAAACCAATCTTTTAAACACAAAGTAAAACCATAAAATCTGTTTAACAATCTTCCAACTACATGTCTTTTCATATCAACTAAAATCATATAAACTAAATCAAATGCACCCCAAAGCATCATGGGAAGATCATGGTATTAGGCATTGCACCAATAGGTTTTAAGTTTGCCAGCTCCATAGAATATCATATAATAATGACTAAGTATCGCATAGTTATGACTTAGTAGAGGTCCATTTTTTAGGAAATAGGTTGTAGTTAGTAGAGTGATTATTTTCTTCTTGTACTGGGTTGGTTTGTTTCCTCTGTTTTAGCAAAAAATACTGCAAACCGCTAAGGGGACCCCGCGAGTGAGTCAACAATGAATGGGGGGTAAATAGAGGTAAACGGCTAAAAGCTCAGATTAAAAATAGTAACTAACTAATTATCCAAGATAATCGTTTAATATCAGAAAGTACAATACATTATTAGGCTAAATAAACAAATAAATCCGTATTAAATATTAAGTTTTTCTACAGTAAACATGTTTAGGCAATAAAACACTAGCATTACTACTACTGTGTGCTGACTAGTTAGTAAGCTGATGCTGGAGATACAGTCTATATGCTGCACTTTAAACCCATAATTTTATGTAAAAAAAATGATATTTCCAAAAAAAACTATTTTGAGGTGAATATTAGTGGCCACATTCAAATGGGATCATTGAGTTAAATTCTGTTCCATTAATTCCTTGATTTCTATTGGCTTCTGGCACAACCTATTTGCATAACTGGGTGTGTCCCCAAATGTCTAAGATTCACCATGAGTGTGCAGTCATTCCCAGGCTACCTTCAGTAAACCTGGCTGATGGTAAATATAGATACTACGTGATCTGATATAAAGTTTATGTTACCATCTACTTTTCTGTGAGTGCTTTAAAAAATGTATTTTCTTTTATATTATTTATGTTGCTGAAATGTTTATATCGTTTTGTATTAAGAAATAGGCACACAACATTCTTGTAGCATTTATAATCTGTGACTTTGCTTGGTTGTTTTTTTTTTACATTATAAATGTTATATTAAAGACATTAATGCTAAACAGGAACACATACAGAACATCACTCTCTTATCTTCATCTAGTGGTCAGTATTTTCTTTTTATCAGCACTTACCTGTTTACTTATACACACAGTGCATACACTAATCATTTTCACCATATTTTTAAAAGTTAAACAAACTTACTGGGTTTCACAATGTGGCCGTACATTCAGAGCATGTTTTAAAGGCTTACAACTGGAGTTTAAGAGCTTTAACATTGCGTTTGTGGTACTGAAATGTTTTTTTATATTGTTGTGTGTTGGGAAATCAGTCATTTCTTTATTTAGTATAAAATGTCTGAAACATTAATAAAGTATACTTTTGCTCAATTGCTCCATATCCTTTTCGGACCTGAATTATCTCCAGTGATGGAAGAAATGCAAGAATGCTTTTTTTCAGTCTGTAATGGACAGGAAAGACGACTGTAATATTCTACTATAAAATCTATATAGCAAACACATCGAATTAACTAAAATATTTAATAGTTAATTTTTATTTCCATTGCATTGGAAGCCTGTGTGTAGTATTTTATATTTCATATTGACCTTTTTGTTTCATAAACCATCCCTAAACAGTAAAACACATGAATAGAGTGTTCTAAATTACATTAAATTATTAAAAATAGCTGTTACTTTGCCTCAGTGTCTCTAGTACTAAAATTGTTTTTCCAGTGTTTTTGCAGTGGGCGGGGCCAAGCTACTTGTTTCATTGGTTTATAAACTCGTTCATTGGCTGGTTGATGATCTATTCTGATAAACCACAGCTCTCGATTGTAGCTTAAATTGTAGTTTGAAGCTAAGAGCTAAGTGCATCATGCTTCAGTAGATGGATGATCTGCAAATGTGCTGGGTCAAAAATTTAGACAGTGTCTCCATCTAGCGGCCAATATTTTTCATTTACCACCATTTATCTGCTTACTTTTACACACAGTGCAACAATGAGCTTGAGTCTTGGAAATTGTTAAATTTGAATATAATTAATGTAAGAAAGCCTCACACCTTTGAAACAGTAACACTGTTTTAGGGAAACTTGCAGTATTCATTTAAAATGATCTTTGTGCTAGAATGCTTTTGGGAGTGCTTTTTTTTCGATCATTAGTTTTTCTTTCATGCAAACATAACATTGGGATCTTATTAAAGAAGAAAACACCACTGCAACACAAACTAATGATTACAATATCAATACTAGATTTTGAAACTAGATACAGTTTTGTAAAACAAAACATTGTAATATTTTAATATATTAATATATTCTTTTACCTTACCATTTGCCACGGATAAATCACTTTAAAATGTATTTAAATTCACTGCATTCACTCTAAATAGTGATTTTGTGTTTTAGTCAGGAGAACTAATATTATTAAGTTGAATGATTTTACCAGCCAGAACAACTCGATGAAGTTTAAATTAAACACTTCAACCTGAAAACTTAAAAATGTTTGTTTATTACCAGACCTGAGTGTTATAGGCTGTAAGGCTTAGTTACCTGAGAATACAAACTTTTTGTGTGTTTTTGCTCCTCTTATAATAAATGCTTTGTGGTCTATTTCAGGCTCGTGAAATGAGCTTAAGCACAATACGAACAATAAGAGTAAAAATATGAAAAGGTATAGATAAATGAGTAAAACAATATTTACATGAGACAAAAAGACATTGTCATTTTCAACAATATTAATATAAAAAGGGCTCTTGTATTGAAATTTGTATTGAAATCGGCAACTGTGTATCAGAATCAGATCGAGATAGAAAAAATGTGTATCAGCTAATCACTACTCAAGATACCATAAACATATTTGGGACATCCCAAGTACAGTAACAAAAGCAAGAGTCAAGAATTAATCAAACAATTTGGATTTGAATAATTGCGATAAAGCAAAATTTGTATCAGTGAGATGTTTCAAGTAAACATTATGGCAGGTTTATTGTCCAGCAAAAGTTACAAAGTGGAAAGTGGATCAGCTCTTTCTGTTCAATCAATATTCAACAAGTGAATCCGGGCTCCAGACTAACACCTTTCCACCGTCCCGGGGACGATACAAATAGCATAGGACTGTGAATTTGCATGTGGTAAAGCTACTTATAAGCAGCTTTTGAAAAAAAAACTGCTTCCTGGTTGAAATATGAGTGGGATGTTTTTTTTATTTTATTTTTTCACATTTTTAGCATATAGTCAGTTTTTATAAAGTCCTGCCTTTCAACATAGCGTCAGTCAGCATGCTGGTAATGCTGCAAAATGAGAAGGGTCAATGTGGTGCATGTGGGAAAAGCTCCCTAATCGTCTCTTGGGTCAATATATAAATATTTATGTACACGTAATCAAGTACAAATACACAGTTAAAAAGTATTGTAAAAAAAATAATAATATTAATTTGAGGTGTACAATTTTCAGTTTGGGGCATCATACAGAAAACCTTGGGATGGTTCACATACTACATATATATATGTTCTGGAGCCCTGATGAAAGACATAAATATTACACCCAATACATATATTGGTCCCATCTCTAAACTTAATGATGACTTATGTTTGTTTAAGGAATACAGCCCAGTTATGCTCTAATATTAAAATATACACAGTGTAACTCTTGCACTATTCAAAGCAGGATTGATAGTTACAATTAGTAGCTGTAGCTTCAACCACTCTTATCATGTAACAAACGGTATTTTTTGTTTTGTTTGACTATTTGTTAATGTATGTTTGCATTCTGGCAGCTGAGAATGATGTATTTATTCATGTGCTCACTAGATCGGAACTGTAAAAAGCAATGCCTTATCCCCTAAAAAAATGCCTGGGAAACTGCCAGATTAAAATTTTATCAAACAGTAATAAACGTAGGGGCAAGGTATATGATTGAGCTAAAAATATTTATAGCTGTAGCTTTATTATGGTTCACCATGATAATGACACATTTAAAATTTAAACACAAAGTAAGCATAAAGTTTGACAACATAAAAATTATGTTTTACTCTTTTACTGTTTATTTTAGCTTAAATTTTAAAATTCTGCGCTAACAGTATTGAGTCTTCATAGAAAGCATTAAATGCACAAGAAATATATTCCTGCTAGATCGATCGTGTAGCCTGTACTTTAGCCAAATCAATTATTCATAAAGCGAAAAGTAGATCCATATGGTCAAGTCTTTCGTTAATGTCATAACATTTCCCCCAAAATTATTACACCCTCGCTTAAATTGTTATCTTAATTGAAAAAGTAATCAAGTCTAGGAATGGAAAACATGCACATTGATGAAATGTGTTTGTTCTTACATCCTTGCCGAAGGAAAAACAGAGATAGACCCCGCTGTGGTCAAGAGCAGTCTTTATTTAGATTAATGAACAGTTTGACATTTTTAGTCCTCTGCATGAGATCGATGAATGTAATACTCGCAGGGACCAATAGGGAGCATCACACACACACACACAGACACACACACACAGACACACACACACATATATATATAGAGCGAATACACAGACTGGCCAGAGGGTGCATGTTAAATGTCCAAATGGTAATCAATGCAGAGAAATTAGCTATTGATTGTGTATAGTTCTGTAATAGGTAACCTATGGGTTTGCTCTTTCAGAAAATTCCTATTCACCCTCTGTGGGAATAAAAGCATAATAACTCTGTCTGGCTATGAATGAGGCTGTGAATGCGGAGGCCAGCAGGGCTACTGGGGTCAAGCTGTAATTAGTATAGAGGGCATAAACATAGGGCAAGCAAATATTGATGAACCTTGAATGAGATACAAAGTTCATTAAGTGCTTTATGAGGAATTGGACTCTACTGTTTCCCCCATAATTTTGATATACAATAGATTCTCTTGTTCTAATAGTATTTGCATTTTTGTATTCATTTAGCATATGTTTAGCTCTGATACACAACATTTTAGCAGACATGACACTCCAATACAGAGCCAAAAAGACTGTAGGGATTTACGACCTAAACAAAAGGGCCTCACTTACATAATAATAATAATAGTAAATAGTTGGCAAATAAAGTGACATAAAGAACAAATAAAAGTATAATAAACACATGAACACAATATTAGCTTAAATTTAAAGCTTAAAAAAATGTTTTGATACTTGTTTGCATTGAACTGAGAGCCTCACTGTTAAATAATGCAAAAATAATCAGTGACCTTTAAGAACAGATATGATGAAAATATATTGTATAATCACAATATAAAAAAATAAACAAATAAAATAGTGTCATAGTGTCCACACCTATTTTATGAATTCAATGTAATTAGATAAGGACTCATATTAGTGCATGTTCTTTGTTCTTAATTCAGAAAATAATAATGTAGAGTGATAAAAAACAGTATTTTGACATTTTTGAGATGGCGAATATGGTAATAATATTGTGATGCCTGTTTCCTGTCTGTCCTTGTGCCTGTGTGTGTCCCACGTGACCTGTGCCCCTGTGTTCTATCCCAGTATTTTTCCACCTGTGTCAATTTGTAGCTCCGCCCCCTAGTCCCAGGTGTTTCCACTTCCTGTGTGTTATATAGCCCTAGTTTATTGCTATTGTCTAGTGTTTGTTTTGGTTTATTTCTTTGTATCTTTGTTTCTCTGTTTATTTATTTATTTATTTATTTATTTATTTATTTATTGACACCCTTACCTGCATTTGCATCGGCCTCCCGTCTCCCTGCCTGGCACACCCTGACAACCAAAAACAAGGTAACTGCTGTTCCGACTCATGGTCAGTGTCTCTAGCAAGTTTGTGCACTTCCCTGCCACTGAAATTGAAATTTTAGTACTCTAATTTAATAAGTCATACTATAAGGAACTGTTCTATTTCCATAAACAGCTGTTTAGTTGATGGTTTGTTAGCATCTCTATAATATGTAAAGACAATTGCAAAGAATGTAAAAACAGTTTATTGTGAATTTAATGTGAATCTAGAGCATCTAGTACATTCAAACCATGAAGCATTTGCAAACCTTCATTATTAAGAGTGGATGCATATTATTACCCAATGGGTATGACATTGGTTTGGAAGTTAATTACCCGTAAAGAAAAGTGTCCGTTCTTTCTCTGCCCCTGGAGGATTTACTACATTACTTATTATCCACGCGGAGTTGCAGTTTCTAGGTAGAATACCGAAGCCCCCCAGTACATTTTGGGAGGGGCATCATAAATCAAGTTGCAGATAAGCCTTTCTTCATCCACTTAATGCTGGATCCCTCTGCCTTAAGATCATTACAGTAAAAAAGTGACAAACGTGATTGATTAAAATGGCGCTGGGTGGCGTGAGGTAAATCATACTAAGTGATGTGACACTGCAGTTCCCCGTATCATATTTCTGTCAGGACAATGATGGTAAAAAGCGTTGTCGCTGCATGATATCTGACAACACAAGCCATCTGCCGCAATCCAAGGCCAGATTTACTGCTGGTTTTAGTGGACCGCAAAGGAGGAGCGCTTTAAAAAAAAAGGTGTCCGTTTTTGCGCATTGTCACTTTTCAAGCGAGCGTAAATTTCATTAAGGGGGACATTTAAGCTTGCTGCCAGCTGTGAAGGTATTTACCACTCCCGCTGGGTCCGTCACCTTCTACTGCATTGGACAGTGCTCAGGCTGTACAATGCTTGACTCGTTTAAATGGAAGATTAGCCTTGTATTAACTTCTTTTATTTGAGGATGCACTCATATCATTTACTTTTCATTACCTCCAGCACGAGCAATAGGATTTACAGCATCACTGCAGAGAGGCCTAGACAGACAGCTGTGATAAACCTGTAGTTTTATATGCCTTTATTAAGTTTGTGGTGGTGTGAATGTTACTGTAGTGATCCTGCCAAATAGCCTGCAATTCATTTCTCCCTAAACCGGATCAATAGTACGGAGGAAGTAAATGAAGCTACCATATATGAACTGAAGCTGAAGATGTTTGCCTTTCGATTGTTGTCACAATTTTGTTCGATTTTTGATTTACTAGACAAAATACCCTGTCGCCTAAAAGAGCACAGTCATATCCGAGGCGCAAGACACTGGACAATTTTTTTTTCTCAACATTGAAGATTAAAATTTCTTTGTTGGCAGTTATCCAGGAAAAACTCTTACTTTTACAACTTTTACAAAAAAAAAAAGTAATTTGGGTTGCCAACCTTGACTTAATTCTCCAAATTTACTATGTGATCACAGATTTGCCTGCATTGAATAGCATTACGCTAAATGGAAGAGGAGATGGAAGACCATTTATGGTGTCTATGGTGTCTGAGACTTTAAGCCATGGATCAATGGGGCATCAGTGAGGTTCAAACTTCCAATCTTTTGATTGTAGGGCCAATGCATACAGTATAGGCCAAAAGTTTGGACACACCTTCTCTTTTTCAGTGCGTTTTCTTTATTTTCATGGCTATTTACATTGTAGATTCTCACTGAAGGCATCAAAACTATAAATTAACACATGTGGAGTTTTATGTACTTAACAAAAAATGAGCTGAACCTCCACAGTTACCGGACCTGAACCCAATCCAGATGGCTTGGGGTGAGCTGGACCACAGAGTGAAGAAGGCAAAGGAGCAACAAGTGCTAATAAACACCTCTGGGAACTCCTTCCTTCAAGACTGTTGGAAAACTTTTCGTTTCAGGTGACCACCTCTTGAAGCTCATTGAGAGAATGATGCCAAGAGTGTGCAAAGCAGTAATCAGAGCAAAGGGAGGCTATTTTGAAGAAACTAGAATATAAAACATGTTTTTAGTTATTTCACCTTTTTTTTTGTTAAGTACATAAAACTCCACATGTGTTCATTCATAGTTTCGATGCCTTCAGTGAGAATCTACAATGTAAATAGTCATGAAAGTAAAGAAAACGCATTGAAAAAGAGAAGGTGTGTCCAAACGTTTGGCCTGTACTGTATATGGCTGCATCATTTGGGAGCCCCAAACCCATCCTTATAAAACGTTAAGTTGTTTTGATTATTGTTCAGGTGATAAATGTGTTTTTTTATTTATTTGATTAAGGAGATTTTTGCTTCTGTCCTTTGTTTATTACTGACAATGAGTTAAGTCAAAATATCACGGTGCTTTAAGATTTCACAGTATTCCTCTGATTAAGTCAGCCAGGTGTGTATGCAAACACTCTGTCGGGCGTGCCGTGATGAAGGAGTGGGAGCTGGGTGTGGGTGCGCCTCATCTGAATGTGCAAATGAAATCTGGCCAGCTCCGCAGGGGTTAACGTAACCCTCCACATTAATCAGGAAGTGTCTCCCTTCAGGATGGTGTTAATGCGGGACTTGAAACAATGAATGCTCAGTGGTGACTGCTTGTGCTGCAGTACTGTGGTGTTTGGAATCTGTGAATATGTCATTATCTTGCACTGATTGTTGTTTAAATTGTTTTGTAAATCATTTTCTTTGATCAAACAATTATTTTTGCACATGTTTTTATGTATCACAGGATTACATTTGGATTCCTACTCTAGCCCTTACTAACAATCTAACTGGATGTTTTTGATATTTCTTTTATGAGCTATACAGGAGAGGAAATTGGGGAGGAAATTGAATTTTTAGGAAATTCAGCATGCACAGCAGCTGAGTCTTGCTTTTTTTTTTTTTTTTTTTTTTAAACATCGCCACAGAATAATACAGAGAGGAAAACGCATAAAAAAACCCTATTAACCTAATTTCTTAGAAATTCAGGGACAACATACCACATGTGTCCACCACATATGCCTTTTGCCAGTCATATCACCATCAGAGGGATAATGATTCTCTGTCTTATCATTAAAATTTGCCTGGGGGGCTTTGTCACACCAGTCTCGTGCTTGTCTCATGAGGCAAGTTGATTCTTGCATGTCGCATATACATATTTTACCTGCCATTATGGATAAGTGCTCATTTCGTTCTGTTCATAAACTAATTAGGAATTGTTCCAAAATTAGACATAGAACTTGGACATAGAAATAAAACCAAATAAATCTAATTAATACCTTTGTTAAATATGCTATAGAAAACATTCAGCATTTCCACTGTTAAAGGAATATACAGCTTAACTTTAAAAAAAAAAGAAAACACTTTAAAATGATGAGTTTCTTTGGTTTTACCAAATTGAAATCCCCTGGAATATAATCAAGAGGAAAATGGATGATCACAAGCCATCAAACCAAGCTGAACTACTTGATGTGGCATAAAGTTATCCAAAAGCAGTGTGTAAGACTGGTGGAGAATATTTCGAGATGCATGAAAACTGTGATTAAAAATAGGGTTATTCCACCAAATATTGATTTCTGAACTCTTAAAACTTTATGAATATGAACCTGTGTTTTTTTGTTGCATCTTTTGAGGTCTGCAAATAAATGCTCTAAATGACAATATTTTTTTGTATTTGAAATTTGGGAGAAATGTTCATTTTACTCACACATACCTATAAATAGGAAAATCGGAGAAACTTATTCAGAAACTGAATATTTTTTTCCAGAGCGGTAATTTCAATCAAACCAGTCTCTATCACACTTTAATCATTCATCATGAAACAGGAGCCCCTTTTGAACACTAGATGCCACTGTTTGCCCAGCAATACGTGCTCGAGCCCTTCTCCTAGCAGTGAAGGCAGTGCTATAATTTACTAATACATCGGGAGCCGCCATTGCTGTTATCTTTTAATAGATTTGTATGGGGAGGAAAGCAGGTGCCTCTTGTTAATGTGTCCAATTGGCCGAGTTGCTTGTGGAATGTGGCACATCCATCACTGTCTGCTGTTGTGACACCCTGTCGTCCGCCCTCAGCGGCACGAGCCCCGCAGACGCTGCTGAACAGATGAGGCTCCTCGCGCGCACCCTGCAAACTCAACACAATCTGCACACACACACACACACACACACACACACACACTTACGCCATGTACTCACTCATTATTCTCTTTCTTTTGGAGAGATTATGTTTTTGTAAAAGCCTAGTATGGGTTCATAATCTAAATTCTTAATAATTAAGAGTACAGCACCTTTTGTATGACTATGACATAGTCACAGTAACATATATCACACAGTAAATAACATATTTAATGTATAAGGATGGGTTGGTATGGCTAGAATACAAATTTATCCTACTTACTGTGGAGCTCTGGGAAAAAAAAAATAAGAGTCCACGTCAGTTTCTGAATCCGTTTTTCTGATTTTGCTATTTATAGGTGTATGTTTGAGTAAAATGAACATTGTTGTGTTATTATATAAACTACAAACAACATTTATCTCAAATTCTGAATAAAAATATTGTCATTTAGATCATTTATTTGCAGAAAATGAGAAGTGGCTTAAATAAGAGAAAATATGCAGAACTTTCAGATCTCAAATAATGCAAAAAAAAAAAAAAAAAACAAGTTCATAATTAAAAAGTTTTAAGGGTTCAGAAATCAATATTTGGTGGAATAACCCTGATTTTTAATTACAGTTTTCATGCGTCTTGGCATGTTCTCCTCCACCAGTCTTACACACTGCTTTTGGACAAATTTATGCCACTCCTGGTGCAAAAATTCACGCAGTTCAGCTTGGTTTGATGGCTTGTGATCATCCATCTTACTCTTGGTTATAATTCAGAGGTTTTAAATTTGGTAAAATCAAAGAAACTCATCATTTTTAAGTGGTCTCTTATTTCTTTCCAGAGCTGTATTTAGCAAAAAAATGTTTTAGTTATTCTGAAATTTACATAGGGTTGCGTGATATAGCCCTAAAATATTTGTTTATTTTTGTGATAACAATATCCTTAGCGACATGAAAAAACATCAAAAACATCAGGAAAATATTGAATTAAGTTTAAGAATATACTACTTCAACAAAATTAATGTTCAAGTTTGTATAATATAACAGTTTCAAACGTAGTAGAAACTAAAAAATCTGTAAACTTTTGTCTAACTCACCATAGCTTTGAGTTTTTATAAAATAATAATAATGAAACAAAGTAAATGATGTAACATAAAAATAATACAAAAGAATATAACCTACACAACAGTGATACAAAAAATACCCTAAAAGCTTCACAGAATACTACTATTATCACAATATGGATACATTTAGCTACGATATTACTTTATAGCGATATATTGTGTATGATACAACATGGCACACCTTTGAAAATATTGCCCAGTGCAGGATTGTGCATTTTAAGCCATTACTATAAACTTAAGCTCAAATAGACAGTGTCTTATTGTAATTCATTATACTATACAATAACAGAATACCATATTTTCTAACCTAACTCATATAACACTCTTCTTTTCTCTATAGAAACTGTATTTATATAGAATACTTGTGTAGACAGTCAGTCTGTATAGAGTGTGTGGCACTTTTTACTTTAGCTGAGCTGTAGTGTTGCTCACGGTAATGCATATATTCTGCCTCAGGCTGGATATATTAGTCTACACATTATGAGCCATTGTCCCTCCATATGTCTTCCTTGCAGGCATTATAGAACCGCATGGCCAGGCCTTTTTTTTTTTTTTTTTTTTTACCTCTTTTAAGCATCTGCACGTTACCAGTAGCTGATTCTGAAATCAAATTTACTTTAAATTTGTTAAAGTGGCACTAGGTGTGGGTGTGGATTGGCTGTTCACTAAGGCTGTGTTAAAGGTATTAGTGCAACAGAATATTGTGTTTTGTTGGTAAAATAGAAATCAGTAAGTGATGGATACTCTCTCTCTCTCTCTCTCTCTCTTTCTTTTTCTCTGTCTCTCTCTGTCTCTCTCTCTCTCTTTCTCAGACACCTAAATGACCAAAATAGCAACTTCACAGGAAAAGAAAGAAACCTTAACTTCCAATTTAAGTCTGGCTAAAACGTTTGATTCCAGGTAATTTCAGAGCATTTCTATTGCACTATTTGCCAAAGAACAACTGCCAGATTCACATTACGGCAAAAGTCAAAGACAGTTTTTCATACACTTAAAATACATGGTTTTTTTGTACTGTATGTATGAATATTTCTAGAAAAAAATATATAAGTGCAGGTAAAATACTAAAGTGCAAAAAGTGCAAAATACGAAAATATTTTATCATTACAACAAACCGTGGGACATGTTTTTGTGATATTTGTGATATTTTGTTTTGCAATACCATATTAATTCCTAAAACCGCAATATTGATTTAAAATTATTAGTTTACAGGTAAAGATTGGTGGCCGTGGATCATTTTATGTTGTGTTTAAGCCCAAACCACTGGTTAACAATGTTGCACTGTTGTCACAAGATCCCACTGTTACTTCATTTAGATTTTATACCATAACTTGATAATGTTTTTTACTATACAAAAAGATTTCTTAAAATTTAAATAATTTAAAGGATCACAATATATCAGCTTGCTTACAGTCTCTTAATACATCGCAATACAGCTCTGGAAAAAATAAGAGACTACTTAAAAATGATGAGTTTCTTTGATTTAACCAAATTAAAATCCTCTGGAATATAATCAAGAGGAAGATGGATGATCACAAGCCATCAAACCAAGCTGAACTGCTTAAACTGCTGAACTGCTTGCACAAGGAGTGGAATTAAGCTATCCAAAAGTAGCGTGTAAGACTGGTGGAGGAGAACATGCCAAGATGCAAGAAAACTGTGATTAAAACCAGGGTTATTCCAACAAATATTGATTTCTGAACTCTTAAAACTTTATGAGTATAATCTTTGCATTATTTGAGGTATGGTATCACCCAGTTTTTGCCAATACACAGTTCTAATTGTTAAGTGACTGCAAATACTTAACCTCACATTCTAGAGTGCAGGGCAGAAGAACACGGTTTGGGACACACTAACCTTACTAGTACATCCTTGTAGGGAAGCATTTACCGTGTTAAAACCTTGTTAGAGCCGTTTCACTTGCAGTCCATGGGAGGTCAGTGTCAATACCACTTAAACACATGGGTCTTGATGTGGTGAGCCAGAGCCTGTGGACATGTGCAACCTCTACCTTCCCATACCTCCCCAAGGCCCTCCTTACCCTTTCTATGTTTTCTGAGCTCTCTGGACGCATCAAAAAATGTATTCCCGGTCACAAGCAATTACTCAGATGTGGGCCGCCCCGTTTGATAAAGGAAAAGGTGAGACACTGACACAGTAAGCCCTGGCTTTTTTCCTCTTGTTTCTGTTTTTTTTCCTTCAACCTGAGGCCCCCGAGCTCAGGTTTGTTCCTCGTTTCAGGTGTTTCAAAGCAGAGAAAACCTTGCAGTCAGAGTTCCTGACCTCAGCTTCCTTTCTTTTCCACGTTTCCTCGCACAATGCCGTTTTTCTCAAGAGCCGCGCAGGTAATTGTAACCATCGTTCCACTCTTTCAGGCTCTTCGTATTGAAAACAACCCTTCCAGTGTTGCTGTCATTGAAGTCTGCACACGTCATTGTGCAGTAGTGCACTTTCCATTATGTATGCTAAATTGTTAAGTGTGTGTATTTTAAAGTGTGTGTTTTAAGTCAACATCATAAGAGATAAGAAGGAAATTGTTGCACTCCATAAACGTCGCAAACAAGAATTTCTATTGAGCAAGATACAAAACCAGTTACAGATTACAGACAAGCTCCTAGGTCAAGTTAACATCCACTTTGAGAAGTTGGGAAATAAATCCCAATAAATCTCAAATCATGGAAATGATAGTAACACAACACTGTCAATTATGCTTAAGTGACTAGATCACTAGAACTATATGTAAACTGATGAAATACAAAAAGGAGACATGCTTCTTTCCCATTTTCTCCCCAATGTACACGGCCAGTTACCCAACCCACTCATTGGGACTCCCTCTATCACTAGTGATACCCCAACACCAGCCTCCTCTGATACATGTGAAGTCAGCATTGTGCAGCATTGCTGAGTAGCATCACAGCGTGCTCGGAGAAAAGCACAGCGACTCGATTCCGATACATCAGCTCACAAACGCCTTGAGCTACAAAAACAGGATTAAAACCCGCAATCTCCTGATCATAGTGGCACGCGCTTAGCCTACTGGACCATTCGGAGCCCCCAATAATCTGCCTTTTTTATCATATCAAAGTGCATATAATCAGTGTTGAAACATTGCATTAATTTTTTTTTTTTTGTTTCGACAATAATGTCTTTAAATTTTGTGATGTATTTTTTTTTTTTTCTCCCCCCGGCTCTAGTTCCAAAAACGTCTTTTTTAGGATTTGCCTGATTGCTGAATGAGTGGTAATCAGCCTGGCAGGCAGAGTCTAGGCTTCAGTGGGCCATTCATACCCTCTGTCAAGCTGGTAGGGAAATTGTGGTAATGGTTCACCATTTAGCAATGTTGATGTTTTTCTTTTTCTAGTATTAGCCATTTGGGAGAAGTCAGCAAGTGAAGTGAGCGAGCATGGAGGGGAAAGGCCTCTCTCTCTCTCTCTCTCTTTTTCCCTCCCCGTCTCTCTTCTATCTTCAAGCTAATTTGGTCGTGCAGGTTGAGTGCTCAATTTTGCACTCAGTTGCTTTCCGAGGTTAATCGTGGGACAGCAGTGTTTATGTTACAGTAATATGGACTCTACTCCCCTGCTGCATCCACTAGCAGGCTCTGAAATATGTGCTCGAAACCCCCAACTCCCAGTCGTCCTGAAGGAGGGAGGGAGGTGGTGGTGGGGGGCTGAAGAAGAAAGACAGACAAATGTAACGTGGAACAAAAGACAGAGGAAAGTCGTGCCAATTAGCTGCTAATGAGACAAGCTCATGAGGATTTCCAAGCCCACAACGTGTTAACGTTTACCTCGCCTCTCCCTCTCTCTTTCTCTCTTTCTCTCTCTCTCTCTCTCTCTCTCTCTCTCTCCCCCTCGCTCTCTCTCCCTCCGTAGCGCTGCTGCGGAAACATGCTAAAAGAATGTCTCTGTCATGATTGCTTACACATGGCCGCGGGGCTCTCGCTCTCGAGAGGTGAACAGGAAGGAACGCCTTACTTATGGTCAATGTAAAACCGGCAAACTGACATGCGGAGACTGCTTCTTTCTGTTTTTCTATCCTTCTGCAGCACCCCCTCCTCTTCACCTCCCTCTTCCAAAAGTGGCCCTCAATGAAAGAGCCAAAGGGAAACAAAGTTCCACAGCATACGCTCTCAATTTTCTCTGTGTGGCGAGAGGGGAAAATATATAATAACTGAAAAATAATATGTCAAGAGAATAAGCAGCACTCCTTGTGGCCTAGGCCTTTGGGAGGCTTTTATCAGAAAATTGTGACTAAAATCTGGACCACTTACAAAACAAAACGAGCTGTGGTACCTCAGTAAAATTTATAGGGATGATGTATAATAATAATAATAGTTGTACTACTAATAATACTACTAATAACACTGATAAAAATGCTTTATTATTTTAGAACAATTGCTAATTGTCTTGTAATTCTTGAATCAATTTAGTTCTAATTTAAGAGGTTCCAATTCGATATTTTAATATTTTAATTTGTTATTCCAGTTTGATTCATTCAGGGATATTTCAATTTATAATGAGTTTGTTTTTGGACAAAATTAGCTCATTTTAAAAGTCAAATTTTATTGGGTTATATGGATCACAATTGGATCACTCAAATAAAGAATGTGAAAAAAAAAATTTAACCAAGACTTATTGTATAGTAATATTTAATTCCTACATTTTTATGAATCTTACATAAATTGCTGTAATGATTGTGGAAATGATTTTCCCATTTAGGATACTTTGTTTTAATGTGTTTTAGTCACACATTAGGAAAAACGTGAGTGATTAGTTGCCCTAAATTAAAGGTATATATACATCTTCTGTACAGAATATACAATAATACTGAAAGTAAAAACAAGTTAACTATAAGTGCCCACATTTTTATACACAGCACATAAACTCGTATGTATTGTTATTCTCTGGCTTAATTAAGGTCAATTCAATTAAATGCAGGTGAGCATTAATTATTGTGTGTAGTTGAGGAGCTGTGCATTTTGGGTAAAGACAACTGATAAGCCAGTTGTTTTTCCTGCTGTTATTAAGTTATACCTGTCTGAACATATTTGTGAATAATGAAACAAATAGTGTGGATATGATTAGTTTTGGCAGCAGGCGTATATTACATTTCCTGTTGGCTCGTGTGCGGTTCGTCTGATTAGCTGTGAGGACTTTTCTTTTTTTTGTGAATTGAGTTTTCTGAGTTTGTGAGGGAGGTTCTCTCTGAGTGATGCATTTTATTGATTGACAAATCAGCAAACATAATGTTGGTGTCAACATGTCAAACCTTATATGGCTGAGATGTTAACTTTCTGTATAGGAAAAAAAACTATTTTATATTTTAGCTTTAATAAAACGTTTGGCCTAAATAAACCTGATTTTTTTTTAGTAAGTTTTGATTATCTCTGTAATGTTTTAAAGCCTACAAATCACTATTTGGTCCATTTCCATGAGATTATGGACTAGAATTAAGTCAATACACAATATCACAGTCAAAATTGTCACTGTCCAATTCTGAGTACAGTGAATGTTTTATTCAGATTGTCCTGATTTTCATCTAATTAACCTGGACTAATTATGCTCTTTGTTATGAAAAATGCATTTGGTCAGTGTTCTTTAAGCACTGATGATAACCTCAATGTGCTTAAATATATAATATAATATATTGTTGATATGATAAGATAATTTAATATGATATGATAAAATACTGTTGTATCAGTATATCAGTCTTAATTTTTTTTTAAAGTTGCTTATTGCAGTTATTTGTGGGATAATTTATTTTCCAACTAAAATATCTTTTGTTTATTATGCATTATTGTCATTATTGACTGTGTTTCTTTCTGTTTTGTCTCTTCCATCTATTCCATTTAATCGCTTCCATCAACCATTCAGTTACTAAAACATTTGACTTTGACTTCGACCATCACCCTCACTCGCACGTCTTTAACACCCCCACCTTAGGGTCCCACCCGCTCCACCTTATGTCTTTCAAAGCCGGTTGTTAAAACCTTGTGCCGCAGTATCAGAGGCCAAAGCACTAGGTAGCCCCTACTTTTTATTTGGGGTCTTTAAGGGGACCATAAACCTTGAGCTCCAGGAACAACCTCGGGCACCCGAGCACCCCTCTCGCTCGCTCTCCTCATTAGAGCCGTGGCGAAAGAAGGGAAAAAAAAAAGCTTTCAAACGGCGTCTTCCTCTGTGATGCGTTTACTGTTAATTAGTTTGCTTTGTAAGGTTAGACGTGCGGACGGTGCAACTTTGAAAGCGTTTGGCGGCCATCTGTGTGAGCACGGTGCTAACTACGTACAGATGGGCCGCACTCAAGACAGGTTGCTTCTGACGGGGAAAAAACAGCGAGACGGTTTTAGTTATTTTAACAAGATTTATGGCCTGACTCGCAGGTAACCGTTTCAGCCATAATGATGATTGTTAGTCATCTGTCAGGGAATAGGAGGGGGGGGGGCTATGATCGAAGTCAAACATGAACTGAGCAAAAGTGTGAACCTGTTCATGTATAAAACATTTTTGAGGTAAATCCTTTCAACAAAGAGCCATGCTTGAGGCTTCAGTCTTTTAACACAGGTTGTTATTTTTACCAAGTGAAAACGGCAGCCGCGGCACATATTGAATCAATTGCGCGGCAGCGACTAGGGGAAAAAATACTTAATTTGGCCAAGTTAAAACGCCATTACTTACTCAGTGAACCAGGTAACTGAAGAAAACGGTAAGATTGCCAGGTAATTGTTTGACAAGGTCACAAAATTAGCAAACATAATCAAATAAGCGCACTGACATTGTAATTTATGCCCCTTCTCTGTGGTGGTTCGAAGCAAGGAGTTGTTTTTTCCTTGTGTTACAATTGAAGTAACCCAAGTATTTTTAGTAAAAAAAACAAAAAAACAGATTTGATAAAACATATCTAATGTTTTATTTAGATTTCTTATGTAACAACTAAAGCTGGGTATTACCACTATTTTTCTAAATTAATTCAATTCCGTTTCACAAGGTCCCAATTCAAAACAGTTTCTGATTTAAAATCAGATTCGGTTCGATATTGATTATATTGACTCATTTAGGTTTTTAGATTACTCAGTTTTATATAGAAAAAAATATTTTTAGACAATTAATGTAGTAATTGTACAAAGACCAAAGATCAATTTCAAATTGTCATGAATTGATTGATAAAAATTTCTGACAGAAAAGAATGTGAACCAGGTGACTGAAAAAAATGGGTAAGATTTTCAGATAATTGTTTGACAAGGCCACAAAACTAGCAAACATAATCAAAGAAGACTGACATTGTAGTGCCCTTTCTCTTTGGTGGTTTATGACACCAGGAGTTGTTTTTCCTCATGTTGGGATTGCAGCAATTCAAGCATTTTTAGTTAAGATTAAAAAGAAATAGATTGAATAAAATATGTCTGTTTATTTAGATTGCTTATGTAATAACTAGGGCTGGGTATTACCAGTGATTTTAGAATTTGTTTTGAATCGGCTTCTGATTCACAAGGTCCCACTTCGATTCAATTGATTCTGATTCTGATTCAGCTCATCTCGACTCTACTTGATTTGACATTGATTCATTTAGGTTTTTAGATATTTCAGTTACTATAGCAGATTTTGTTTGGATATAAAAAGAATTCTCAGATAATTAATGTTGGAACAACCTAACATTGTTTAAAATGGTTTTAGCATTTAAATGAATAGTTGATGCAAAGTTTAGTCTAAAATTAGCACATTTTTAAGACTGATCTCATTGTATATGGAATCATTCAAATAAAGTTTTATAAAGATTTTAATTGAAAACTATATTTGTTTCATCTATTCTTAGTAATAATTGTTAAAAAAAATCTGCTTGATTATTTTTATAATATTTCTATATTTCTTGAATACTTTGCAGAATCTCACCTTTGCCCCTGGGTGGGAAACTCTGTCCCTTTTTTAAGCTTAAGCTTAAAGTCTTTTTTTTTTTGGGTATTAAAAATGAACTCCTTCAGCAATTAAAAAAAAGGTTAGCTGAATTGTTGTTGGCCCTTAGCCACATACTTTGTGCGGCTTAGAGCTTGGCTGGGTGAGAAAAGCTGTGAGGAAATATGAGAGCTGACACCCTTTAGTAAAGTGTTTGTGTTCAGTTTGGCTACCGTGTAGCTTTAACCGCAGTCTACGCGTATTTCAATGAACCGCTTTATGCTAGCACGATTAACTGTTTTAAAAAACAAACTTCTGGTAATAAAGGTGTACCCGCAATCGTATTTATGCTCCGCTTTAGTGTCCTGACGTAATTAAATCGTTTTTTTTTGTGTGTTAGACACCTAGCTGCAACTATGCTAATTGCTTTCACACGTTAGCATAGCCGCCGTCAGTATCGCCCTTCACGGCGTCCTCACAGAAGCCTAGCCCCAGTTTAGAAAGAAGTGTGTAGCAGCACGTAAGCTGTGCTCTGAAGCTTTTGGGGGTTAAGAGTGTTTTATAACACAGGAAGGCTAGACTAGAGAAAGCTATATTAACAGTGGATCAGTTTGACAGCTTTTCATGGAGGAGCCATGAGTGGCTATATTGAGCGAGAGAGAGAAACTGTCAACTCAGCGAAAGTCCTCACTAAAGGGAAGAGTGGAGGACGGGAACACACAAAGATTAAAAAGGAAAAATAAAAAGCTGAGGACATTAGGTGAGAAAAAGGGAGGAAGCACTGTTTTTAATGTTAGAATATCAGCAATTTTGAGTACAATTTTTATTATTTAGTATGCAGCGTCACTTAAAATAGAACTTTGTGCTTCAGCTACTAAACAAATTCAACTATCAGTTATATATTCAATTAACATGTTCTGTTAGGCTGATATGGTAAAACAATATTGTTATTTAAAGACCTTTTCATAAGACATTTTCACAATATTTAGCATCATATTTTGAGGTTAATGATATCACAATACTATCGCAAGACTATACTTTACGATACTTCGCAATATCTGTGTTATTAAAGAGAATACATTTCTTAAACTCTTAACTAAACAAAAAAAAGTTTAGAGTGCCTATATTTCAATAAATATACAGATTGTGACTATATATACAAAATGTATCGCAAACAAACAAAAAAAGATACAATATATCGCAATTTGAGGTTTTATCCCACCCCAATTTAGTATGCAGTGTCACTCTGCCTTTATAAAAATATTAGAAAAAAAAATAAATTATATTTTTAGCTACCAACAAATTCAACCATCAGTAATATAAATTTGTAATATATTCTACTAGTACTAGGCGATATGGTAATAAATATTGTATCATAATATCTTCATGATACACTGTTTATTATTTAGGGTGTAAGAAAATATCAATATCATGTCATATTGCAAAATGTTCTTCCAACTTTTTAAATTTTATTGAGATTTTATAAATATGATAGTGCTTTATATACTTCAATTATTTTTTACAAAATGTTATTTATATATTGCCTCACAATATATTTTAACCCCTGTTTGTGAAGAGCCCTAGTTTTCATCGTAGTGTAAAAGTATTAAAAGTGACAGATTCTTAGAAAGTGCTGATTAAACACTACATTTATATAAAATGTATATAATAAAATCATTATACTGTCTGTATCATTTATCCCATATGATAAAAATATATCACAATACAATTAAATATTATCATGTTTCTCAACCATATTTTATACTTATGTATTTTCGTAAGTTAGATTCTGTAGTCTGATTTTTACAGTATCACACATTTTTATAAATAAATCGTAATGTCCTTTTTTTCTCAAAAATGTTGAATTTATATAAATTATAATAAATTTGAATTCTTCATATATACTAGACCTTTACTTAGTACTGTTTTTTTCCTCAGAACATAAATCTAATATACTGTTCATGTCAGTGAAGCCTTCTTTATAAGGTTTATTCTCTTAACATATTGGTTTTGTAAACCTTTAGTCATGGTGTTCGCATATGTTAATGAACCAAACTGATATAGTATTTTTAGAAATAAACAAAAATCTTTAATCATTTCTATTTTTTATGGTGCCTTTTTTTAAAAATGAGGTTTGAAAAGACTAAGGCAGCCTTTAGTACAAATGAATACAAAAGAATCCTGTCTGCCTGCCTCTTTTGGCTCAGTTCTCTGTTCCCCTGTCCTTTTTTTTTTTTTTTCTTTTCCCTTTTTCAAGGTTTTATTTGGAAATGGTTCCCAGGTGTTCGATAAGCCTGTACTGGACATGACAGCAGTGCAATCAAGTGTATAAATTTAATTGCAGACTCATTTGGGGCCGTTTATTAGCCAGTTAGGGGCACCCCACTCCACTTGAACCTTGTTATTGTGAGGCAGAACATCTGTTTGGCTCTTTTTAACTATTTGTTTCATTGCATAGTTTCGCGTGCCTTTAATGGCTACGGCTTGTGCTAGCTAAGGGTCTGTGGGCTTTAGTGTGTTGCGGCTGCATTTTGTAGTGCGTTTCATGATGTTTTAAAGTTGCGTTTCTAGTGTGTATGTTAACGTGGAGCATTTAAACTGCACTATGTAAGCGTATAGCAATGGGATGACTGGGATGAGATGCATGGAAGCTGACGACACTGCAGATTGTTACCATCATCTAATTATATTAGGGATGGATACTTTTTTTTTAAATATGTTAAAATACTAGTCAAACAGTCTTACACATTGTTTTTTATTATTTTTATTTAAAATAGTTTAAAATCCTTTCTTTTAAAATGTATGTTTCTAAACATTAAGCAGCATTGTAACTGTAGGGGGTGAGCCTGAATACAAGCCCAAATGAAATATTACCTTAGATTGTGGGCTGTTGTTGATTCAATTTGTCAAAAAAAAAAAAAAACAGTTGTTTCACCACACCCCCCACCACCCCGATGAAAGAGTTACAAATTGTATGCTTAATAGTGACAGTTCCGGGGCCAGACACTATTTTACCATCATGAATCTTACCTCATCCTACTGTACGCCAGCTTTGAACTTTCTCTCCTTTGTTGAAAACGCAGACTGGCTGCACCCCATTAATAAAAGCCACAGAGCACAGTGTTAATTGTTCCCATGCACAAGGCCCCGAAAATCCTATAAATCAACTGGCTAATTGCAACAAATTGTGTCCTGACATTAAGCTATGATTCCACACCAACAAATATTCATCAACATTGCAAGCAGCCCATAAAACACAAAGCTGGCCATTTCCCAATCCCCCATATATATTTCCCATCACCTTCTCGCCATTAGTCATCTGTATTGTTTATCATAACTGATGGAACCGGGTTGCCGTGCGCGCCGAGGCCGAGGATATGTTAAAAGTGTGCTAATGCTCTGCGAGAGACTAAACATGTCTCATATGATCAATTCAGTTCTTAAAGCCTGGACACGTTCTCAAGTGCTTCTTAAATCACTGTGAATTTATTATTCCAGTGTGATAATCAAGACTAGCTCATCCTGCTTTAAAGGCTTCTTTGAGCGATGCTGTAGAAGCAGCACCTTTGGTTTCCTAAAACATCTTTTAGCCGGTGTTTCTAAAGCAATGAAGTACGATTTTTTTTTTAAACTAACTTGTGCATTCCATTGACATAAATAATGCTTTAAAGAACTATTCTTGGTAGGGCTGCAACAATTATTAGAAACATAATCAATGTGGATTATACACAATTTTAATGTAGAGAACAATATGTGTAATTTGTTTGGCCTTAAATTCATTTTTTGCACCAGGAGTAAAGGCATAAAGTTATCCAAAAGCAGTGTGTAAGACTGGTGGGGGAGAACATGCCAAGATGCATTAAAATTGTGATTAAAAACCAGGGAAATTCCACCAAATTTTCATTTTACTCAAACATATACCTATAAATAGCAAAATCAAAGAAACTGATTCAGAAACTGAAGTGTTCTGTACATTTTTTCTAGAGCTGGATGCAGTATTGTCAGTAAAACTGCTTGCCTTGACTTGACTTGACTTGAGAGATACTTTAGGCAAACAAACATGTTTATTCTTTTCTGTAGCATCATTAACACCTTTTATTAGCACCTTTTATTATGCTACATTTTTAACAATGCACCATTATCAAAGACCTACGTTTATGCACCTTTGCTCTCAAACAGCAGTAGTACTAGTAGCACACATGAATATCAATAATAATCTTGCTTTGTTCTCGGATTTTGTTAGCAGTGGTTGAGGAAAATGCTTACAGTGTTTTTTCTCAAGTGTATCAAAGGCTAAATATGTCTTAGCAAAGGTCAGGGCTCTGATTTGTTATGGGATTGTTTTGCAGGGAATTCTGATTCTGCGCATTGATCAGCTTCACAGCTGCTGCAACACACACACACACACACACACACACGCGTGTGTGTGAATCGATGATGCTTCGAGAAGAGCCCTCCCACTCTACAGGAAGGAGAGAGAAGGTATGGCATGATAAATTCTGCACCCTGTCATTTTCTGCCCCCTCCACCTCCTGGATCTTGGCCAGCTGATAGATCACAGTCCAATGCTTGTGCTGTTTTGGTGCAGGGAGGGAGGCGAAGAAGAAGAAGAAGAAGAAGAAGAAGAAGAAAAAAAAATCCCCCCACATGCTAACACTCTTTAGCATTGATGGCTTATTAACGGGTACTGTGATTTGGCTAGATGTGTTCAAGGATCTCCTGTGCGGAGGGAAAGGTCAGCAGCTTTTAGCCGCGGCTCTGCTGGAATACTAATACTGTCCTTATTCAAATCATCCGCTACAGCGCTTATTAAATAGATGGGCCCCGGTGCTTTAATTTAATAGTGCTGGAGCTGGGGCTGACGAGAGGCCACAGCTGCAGGCACGGCGGGATTAGGCGCTGCTAGAGCCAGAGTTCAAGCAGCAGAGGCTGTGCTTTTGGGAGGTTTTATTCTGATGGCCATATGCGCACAACAATAGATCACACACACTGTGTAGCACTGTGTAGTAGAGATGTAGTACATGGAATTTCTAGGCCGGACACCACTCTTATGGCCAGTTATCTGTTTATTAGAACTGATTAGAGCTGTTTGGTATTGTAAAATGAATTATATCACAATATTTAAAGACATTTTCTCAAATTAAACATGATTTGTTACACAATTTGTAATGTAGAAGAAAATGTGCAGTTGGGTCAGTGTGTTCTTTTAGCAAATATTTGCGATATGCTAGTAAAAGTATATTATTGATACAGTAAGAATCATCGTATCACGATATGATAAACTATCATCATATTGCACACCTCTAGCACTGATTTAAAATTTGTCAGGTATAAGACTTATAGTTATTTTAATTAATTAGGATTTTAATAATGCATAATTTAGGTCAGAATGAAGCAGTTATGTCTTTAACACAATTCAATACTTTTTCTGATAAAAAAATAGAAATGGCTAAATATATATAAATATATTAACCCTAGAATTTCTGATTTCTGTATTTTAGACAACATAAATATATATATATATATATATTTCATGAGAATGCAGTGATTCCTGTACACATACAAGGAGTGTGATTTATTTGTGTTTTTTATTTATTTGTATTTAATGTTAAGACATTTTTTTTACCAGTGGTAAAAAAGGCCTACCCACTGATCATGAAATATGATCAATAATAAAACAAGTCTTTTATTCTGTAGTCTAGTGTAGAGCTGTGTGATACAGTGAAAAATAGTATATCACAATACGTATATAAAGTAATTTTACAATACATTATATTTATTTCAATACATATGATCACAATCAAAGTGAATCAAATCCTTAAAAACCACCAATTAAATATAATTCAAATAATACTATTTCATACTTAGTACATTGTTTTTTTTTAATTAAATACACACTCTGTGATAAAATATACAACTGCGTCAGTGTTCATAAGCACTGATGATATCCTCAGTATGCTTAAAAAGTATATTGTACAAGTATGTTATAAGAAAATATATCATGGTATAATAAAATATTGTCATATTGCCATATTGCTATTCTAATCTAGCATGTTGAATATATGATATATTATTGGATACTTATGTTAATGTACATTTTAAAGATGATATGCATAAATGTCACAAAAGAACTGTATATTTTAAGCTCAGAAATATCAGAAATAATATTCAACTGTACAGTGTAATACACTCCAGCGTAATTCTATCTCGTTCTCTCTTTCTCTCGCTCTCGTTTTCTCTCTCGTCTTCTTTCTCACTCTCTCCCTCACTCTCTCCCCCCCCCCCCCCCCACCTCACTTTCACAAACATTAGGGATTGATCCACTGAGTGCATGGCCAGGCTATTAATGCGGTTTAAAGTGTGTGTGCTTGTTAAAATCGAATGTTGTGGTTTCATCATCTTACATTTATAGGATGGTCTCGTACATCTCGATTTCAAGGCAGTCCCCTGGCGGTGGTTTCGGCTGATCAATACGCTTGTCTGTGAAACGGGTCATGGGTGCACATCAAAAGTTAAGTGTTTAAATATCCCTGATGCATTTTTACCGTAACACATCCTCGGGAACTGTAATAATCAAAGGGTGGGCATTCGGCGTTCTCCATTCATGTTCGTTTTGCGCTGCTTTTGTGTTGTTTTAATCAATAATTTACGGTACAGACTTGAGTCTTTGTTGAGAAATGAAATGAAAATACATACAGGTGCATCTCAATACTTCGCATTGATGCAGTGATTCTTGCAAAAAAAAAAAAGGGGGCCCTGACCAAGTATTAAGTGCATATACTGTACATACTATTCAGTAGGCCAACATTTTTATATTTGGTCTTTTAAATAATATTTTAATTTGTATTAGCTGTAAGCTAATGTAATTGTTAACATTAAAATAAATAAATAAATGCTGGAAATAGATCACACTGTGTGTAATGAATGTATGCAATACATTAGTTTCACTTTTGAATTAAATTACTGAAATTAAGGAACTTTTTGATAATATTAAAATTTATTGAGATAAAAGATGTAATGCTACAAAATGCTAAATTGTACATTATACTTAATTTTACGTTATTTTTTTTGATTTCTGTTTGAAAATGGCAGTTTTAACACACCAACACACATGTACACACACACACACACACACACACACTCTCTCTCTCTCTCTCTCTCTCTCTCTCTCTCTCCCTCTCTCTCTCTCTCTCTCTCTCTCTCTCTCTCTCTCTTCTCTCTCTCTCTTTCTTCCCCAATGTGCCATGGGCCTATTTACAGGTAATGAAGCCTAGTCATCTGGCACAGTGGGCTATAAATAAGAACAGACTGCACACACACACACACACACACACCTAAGCAGTTCAAGACCCCCCCCCCCCCCCCACACATCACCCTCCAATAGCCATAATAGACTGTGCTGACATCAGTCCTCATTGTTGCCCCCAGATTTATGCGACCTTGATTCAGCTTAGTGTGCTGATTTGCTTATTGGCACTTACTTTGATGCATGTGGATGTAAACATTTAAAAGCTAATAGAGTCAGCGTGTGTGTGTGTGTGTGTGTGTGTGTGTGTTAGTGTGTGAATGAGTGAGTGCAAGTAAGGCTCAAGGGACAGGTTATCAATTCATCTGACTTAGGTTACTCAAAAAAAAAAGGGGGGGGGGGGGGGAAATTCAGAGACCCCCGCTGGTCTGCAGCGAGCGCAGTCACAAAATAATGCACAGGCATGACTGTGCGCGTGTGGTGGGGGATTACAGGGACCCTGGTGAGAGGAGTTATTGATAAACGTGGCGTGCTGTACAGTAGGTTAAGAAAACAGACTCTTCCCCCGAGTGAGCCGTCGAGTCGGGATCGATACGGCAGTGGAATTCCTCCTGACGTTCAGAGACAGAGAACATACAGAGCTGTCGGCACACTGCCTGCTGCACTGGCTGAAGTGCTTGCACTGCTTGCGTGTCACAGACATCAGCGAGAAGAGAAATATGACACTATTATTAATATGTCAAAGTATCACAATAATTTGCTTATTTTTTAACAATTAATATATATTTAAAGATTGGTGTCAGAAGTGGTTAATTTAATATTGTGTTTAAAACCCGACCACTAGAGGGCAGTGTTGTGTCTTTGTTGTTGGAGCCCACTGGTCTGATAAAGCATACAGAGTAAACTTTTAATTTACACAGATTTTATGAATATAATATCTATGATATTTTTTATATACTATGACAGTTTTCCTAGAATTTGATCGAAACACTTGCAATATATAATCACAATATTTTGAATTGTAATCCTGTATTGTGATCACCAATACACAACCCTATATAAAAGGCATTGGAATCAGCTTCAGTACGAAAACAAATCATGGTCAAATCAAGATCTTGTCATGAACTTAATTAAGGTTTTTGAATGATAAATAAAAAGGCTAATACTCAGCTTATACTGGGCAATATGACTTTTAATTAATAGCATGATTAATTGAACATTTTACCTCAATTACAAGCCATGAACAATTAGTTTTTACGGTTTCTTTACTAAAGACGGTATAGTTGTATATAGAAATAAACAATAATAATAATAATAATAATAATAATAATAAGCCATCAAACCAACAGGGCGGCTTGATTTTTTGCACCAGGAGTGGCATAAATTTATCCAAAAGCAGTGTGTAAGACTGGTGGAGGAGAACATGCCAAGATGCTTGAAAACTGTGGGTTATTCCACCAAATGTTAATTTCTGGACTTTTTTTTCTTTTGCATTATTTGAGGTCTGAAAGCTCTGCATCTTTTTTGTTTCAGCAATTTCTCACTTTCTGCAAATAAATGCTCTAAATGACAATATTTTTATTTGGAATATATATACATCTATTGCAAATCCTTTAGCCACAATTCCCACAATCTCTATGTCTTCCCCTGTGCATTCTTTTAGCTATTGTTTAAACTAAAGCTAAATGAGCAATAGCTTATTACTGAAGGTGAAAAACAGCTGAAGGTGTCTAACAACTAACTAGATTACGTCAGTCTGGAAAAATACAGAATATTAAAAAAAAAATCTGTTCCACATGTAGAGGAAATCTGATGGAAAAGCTGATGGTTATTCATTATTTTTTTGTTCCCACCCACTGATAGTGATGGGGATGTTTCCTGTGGAAGTTGGAGAGATGCAGTGTATTCCATTGTGAAGGATTTATGTATTGTTTTAGTGCTTGATGTGAGAGTGCGTATGAAACTGTAAAGGCAGTGCATGACGGTTCATCAGTGATAAGAGTCCACATTAATTCCATTGTTTCTGCTTCCCTTGTTACACAGCCTTTTCCTGTGTGTGTGAGTGTGTGAGTGTGTGAGTGTGTGAGTGTGTGAGTGTGTGAGTGTGTGAGTGTGTGAGTGTGTGAGTGTGTGAGTGTGTGAGTGTGCGAGTGTGAAAGGAAAGAATATTCCCTTGAGTGGGTTATTTTTAAATATCAATATTAAATATAATAATTATAAAATGCACTTGTAGATAGAAAATGTCCACATTGCATGAATTGTAATGTCATATTTTTATTCTATTAATAAATACTTCTTTTTACTTTATTTATAAATTAAAATATATTTTCATTGCTGTATAAATACATAAAACAAATCAATGCACCAATGAATGGTGACATTGTTAGATTAAGCTGAATGAATTATGAATTATAAAAACAATGTGACTGCTATTAACATTATACGCTGAATATAGAGTATTAGACCTAATTCAATTTTTTTTATTATTTTATACAAAATCAGACGGTTGTTCACAAAAGAATCCTTATTACAAGAATACCCAGAAATATTGTGATACTATTTTAGAGCAACATCGCCCAACCCAAATTGCAATATATATTTTTATTTTATATCAATATAAATAATATGAAAGCTACAAAAAATTCAGGGATGTCTACAACAAATAACTGTAACTACTAACTTCTGAAAAAAGTTTGTAATATTGGAATAAATCGTGGCATAAATTTATCCAAAAGCAGTGTGTAAGACTGGTGGAGGAGAACATGCTGAGATGCATAAAAAACAGTGATTAAAAACCAGGGATATTTCACCAACTATTGATTTCTGAACTCTTAAAACTCTCTATGAATATGAACTTGTTTTCTTTGCATTGTTTGAGGTCTAAAAGCTCTGCATCTTTTTTATTTGGAATTTGGGAGAAATGTTGTCAGTAGTTCATAGAACAAAATAATAATGTTCATTTTACTCAAACATATACTTATAATAGCAAAATCAGAGAAACTGATTCAGAAACTGAATTTATTAAGATTTATTACAAAACAAATCTGGCTATTATAGACATTTTATGTGTGGGTTTTTAAAATCTATATCTGAATGTTATAGATTTAAAGGTAAGTATGTTTCTAAATCTCAGTGTAAGAAATAAAAAGCTAATCTGGTTTCTTTTGGTGTGCCTCTCTCTCTTTCGCTTTCTTTCTTTCTTTTTCTTGTGTTTGTGTGTTTTCCATACATCATTATCATAAGATAAGAGTGTGGACTCCTCCCCGCCACCTCCGCCTCCTCACAGCCATAAATCAGAGTGACTATGTCATCATTGTGAGACGCTTTGGAGCTCAGTAATGCGGCGGCTGGCGACGCTGGTGTGAAATCACTTGACCCTCCGGCATTAACCTTTCCTCTAGCGGTCCCCGGTCCTCCCCGAGCCTGAGAACACAAGACCAACACCGCTATTGATTAAACAGCACAGCGCACACTTTATATTAAACACGGGCTTAGCTGCTCGTGTGTGTGTGTGTGTGTGTGTGTGTGTGTGTGTGTGTGTGTGTGTGTGTGTGTGTGTGTGTGAGAAAGAGAGAAAGAGACTGAGTGAGGGGACTAGGATGACCACCAGGTCTCCGGTGGGAACAGTGTTTTGTCATCCTGAGGAGTGTTTACTTTTCCACTCCTCCCACACACACACACTCACACACACACTCACACACACACTCACTCAGTTACTTACACTCTCACACACTCACACACACACTCACTCAGTTACTTACACTCACACACACACTCACACACACACTCACTCAGTTACTTACACTCACACACCTCCCTTTTGTGTGTATCGATAAGCGAGGAGGTGATGTGGTATCAGAAGGGTGTGCTCTGGAGGAAGATCCTGTGCGTACAGAAATGCTCTGGGGTCAGCATCCACTGTGTTTTTATGTGTGTGTGTGTGTGTGTGTGTGTGTGTGCACAGACCATATCCCAATGTACTTTGCTTCTGTAAACCCAGAACAAAAATTATACGTGAAATATTTCTCACCATGTGAGTAAAATGTATATTTTATATAATACAGTAATACATATAAACAGTTATTGTGGTGTATTTAATAGTTTATGTTACAAGAAAACATGTTTAATAATTTATAAATATAGAAAAATAATATAAATATTAAATCTGGCATTTTTCTATTTTACAAAATTTCATGAACAGACCAATAGTAAAGGCTCTGAACTTCTAAAGTAAATAGAACAATAGTAAATGCTTCTGAGTACAATGTTATAATAATAGTATAATCTGTTATTAGTAGTAGTAGTAGTAGTAGGCCTGTCACATTAATTATATTATCAACTTATAACATAACTATATAACACTAAATAGATACAACCACAAATAAGTTTAGCTGACCTCAAAATTGGCAATTATGTGGATATTTATATATACAACTCTGAAAAAAATTAGGAAACTACTATATGTTTGAGTAAACTAAACATTGCTGTTTTATTCTCTAAACTACAGACAACATTTCTCCCCCATTCTAACTAAACATATTGTCATTTAGGGCATTTATTTGCAGGAAATGAGAAATGGCTGAATTAACAACAACAAATAAAAGATGTAGGCAGTGTTCAGAAATCAATATTTGTTGGAATAACCTGGTTTTTAATCACACTTTTCATGTGCCTTGGCATGTTCTCCTCCACCAGTCTTACACACTGCTTTTGGATAACTTTATGCCTTTACTCCTTGTGCAAAAACTCAAGCAGTTTAGCTTGGTTTGATGGCTTGTGATCATCCATCTTCCGTTTTTTACAGAGCTGTATATATATGTAACGTACATATATGTATGTTGCAATGCAATATATAAAAAAAACTAAAAATATTCTTTTTGAAATACTGTAGTTGCATTCTTATGCTATTATAGTATGTAAGTGAATTATAGTTTATAATTTTATAATTTGTAATATTTTTAAGATAATATATAATATAATCTATAAAATTGTAATTTATCATTTTCACAACAGAGGTCTCTGCTACTTTTGTATATGTATACATACAGTAGTTGCTATTCTTTAAAGATGCCTTTATATGTGTAAAGTAGTATGCTATATACTATTGATATATACTACTGTGTGTGTGTGTGTGTGGGTTTGAGAGAGCGTGAGTTACTTGTGAGGTCTTATCATTGTTTTGTTCTTTAAACATGGAAGAGCCTTTGCAAGAACAGCCACATCTTTGTCACGTCCCACTGGCCGAAGAAACGGAGCGTGTGAGTGAGCCCCTATCCCGCAACGGCCCTCCTTTCTCCTCCGTCTCCATCCCCCCATATTTATCTCTCCACCCCGTCATGTTCCTCACACCAGCAGAAAATAATTAATTATGCTGTCCTGAGATGATTTATAGTATTACTGACATAATTAATGATACACATCAATTTTCCTGCTTAATTGAAGGGGGCTCTAGAGCAAGACATGCACTGTTAAAGGTTCAGGACAGCCACCTTCTTTATTTCTTTTTATTTATTTATTTTTTTATCCTCTTGTGAATATATATATATATATATATATATATATATATATATATATTTTTTTTTCTTATCTTGCCTTCCATCTTGACATATGTATGCAGTGAATTTTTTGATACATATTGCTCCACTTTCTAACTCTAACAAAAGAGACATAATTCCGTTCAATAAGCAGCAGATAAACTTAACACCCAGACACGGTTTTCGCCGGGCGAATACACTTGCATACACATTTTCCACTGACGCAGACATACTGCGCAGTACATTTATGTGTATGTCTATAGCTATGTATGATTCATGGCACTGCATGGCAGGCATTTATAATCCCACCACTACCCTCAAGACTATAGGCAACAAGGTAGAACATGAATATTTAATTTGCTGGGAGAAACTGCAGGATATACTGTCATATGCAGCATTTTAAACAGAAAGCCTGGCAGAAGGCTGGGAGATCTTTTTTTTTTTTCGCTATTGATTTTGTTGGATTTAATATTGGTTTCTTTTTTTTATTGGAGAAAAAGACAGAATTCTTAATATTATGTAGTTTTCCTTTAAATGAAGATTGGAAAAAAATGTCTTATTAGGGCTTATGAGTTTGTGTTTATGTGTTTTTTTCATTATATTTTTTTACTCAAGGAAAGAAGTGTATTAGTGTATTAATAGTACAATAATAGTATGAATAGAACATAGTGTATGTGTGTATATATATATATATATATAATATATATATATATATATATATATATATATATATATATATATATATATATATATATATATATATATATATATATATATATAACGTATATATGTGTGTGTGTGTGTGTGAGTTAAGTTGAGTTGAGTGGGGGATTAGTGGCCATGGTAACAGCCTCCTGTGCTATTCCTGTTAGACAGACAAATTCTGTTACATATGAGAGTGATTGACATGTCTGTTCCTCCACAGCTGACCCATAGAAATTAGCGAGTGAGTTGTTATGCAGCGCGGCGCGGCGAGAAAGTGCCCCTTGTAAGTGCTGCTCTGGAATTAGCATGTGAAACATGGCTGTGTTTTTCTGCCCGCCGTGTTTTGGGGGGGCTCATAGCTGCGGCTTGACGAGTTTCTTTGTGATCAAGCAGCCTGGCCATCAGAGAATAACTTTATTTCCACAGATGTGTGCATGTGTGTGTGTGTGTGTGTAAGAGAGAGAGAAGAAGAAAGAGAGAGGGAGAGAGGGAAATGAAAAAAGCAGAAAATCAGAGAGTGTACATGTGTGTCATATGTGTGTTTGATTCTATAATTAAACATGTTTAATTATTGTATTCTTTAACTATTGTATTATTACAAAGTTAGGGGTAGGTAGGTATGGAATATAAGCATAGAATTTTGACATTATTTTATGTATATTGTGAAACTGAAGGCAAACTGATATATTGTGATTGTTTAAATGAAATTTAACACTGCAATTCGATACTGCAAATATCACAATACCTCAATATATTGTGATATATGAGGTATATAGCTGTACTGACCAAAAATAAATAAATAAATATATATAAGTTATTAATTAATTATTTTTTTTGGTCAATATAGCTGTACTGTCATAATAGCTATACTTCATGTGCACTTAATGTATATACACACTATTTAAATAAATAAGCAAACAAAATATACTATATGATAATCGAACATATATATATGTGTGTATAGAAACAATTGTCTCTATGATGTAAAATCTTGTTTCTCCAAAATAAAAGTGGGTCAAATGTTCAAGTTTTAATGGATGTCAATGTAAAAAGACATAATTCTAAGCAATTTTGGAGCAATTTTATTTGTTTGATTATAATACAGTATATTTTATTTGCTTTTTTATTTAAATAGTGTGTATATACATTAAGTACACATGCAGTATATTGACAGTACAGCTATATGTTTAAAAAAATAATAAATAAATAAATAAATAAATAAATAAATATATATATATATATATATATATATATATATATATATATATATATATATATATATATATATATATATATATATATATATATATATATATATATATATATATATTTATAATTTATTTAAGTAGTCTGTAAATACATAAAGTACACATGCATATAGTGCCCCATTGGTTTGCTTTCCTGGATGGTGATTCATGCGTCTCTCCCGCTCTATTCTCTTAACTCTGACACTGGGTTTGATTTGCTGAGAGTTATCATGGAAAAAACGACTCTCAAACGTCCAGCTGTCTTCATTACAGAAAAAAAAGAGAAAAATGTAAAATGCCTAAATCATCGCCATCTGCATCCCATAAACTTTAAACATCACACATTCTTCACTCTGGCCTGTTTGCCCTGTAAGACTGGTCAAGCTGTGTCACACACACCAAGTGGCTAATGACGGTGTAAATTACATCAGCAGGATCTGTACCAGATCAGTTATTATCAGGCACATGATCTTCACTGACTAACACAAGGTGAATTTAACTAAAAGTCTTTCTTTTAATGGATAAAGGATATTAACTACGCATAGCAGTATTGCAAAAGCTATATTGTTTATGAAGATGCATAATGAAGAATTGAATATTACATTTGTAAAACTTTATATTATGTAGATTTGTGACTTTATGTTATATAGAGTTATATAGAGTATAAAGAGTTTTTCGTTTCTCACCATCATGACTTAAACATCTTTAAGTGTTTGTATGAAAATTAAAACAGCTGAAGTAAAAAAAAAAAAAACCTGATCATGTTGTACAGGAGGGGGCAGCGTTGTTCCACCCAAACCTGTGGAGGACTGTACAGATTAAAATGAACTCTGAATGCTGGAGGAACACAGAGCTGCTGATCTGAGATGAGAGAAAACATCATCAGGCTTGATAGTGTTGGAAGTAACTTTCATTCTTCTCTACAGTTGTAAGTAGAATGAGCACGATGTCAAAAGTTTAAATGCTAATTAATTAAAATATCATTGCTCTAATGCTAAAACCTTGTATCTGTGTTTTGCCTTTTTTTTTACATTAATTGGAATTAAATCTTATTACACAAATCTTGTCTTTGTCTTCCACAAAGGGCAAAGCTGCTGTTTTAGAGATACAAGATTTTTTTATTTATTTTTTATTTATGACTATTATATACATTCGTAAGTACATACAGTACATACATATTTAAACAGCTCTGGAAAAAAACTAAAGATCACTAGCAAAATCAGTTTCTCTGATTTTGCTATTTATAGGTTTATGTTTGAGTAAAATGAACATTGTTGTTTTATTCTATAAACTACAGACAACATTTCTCCCAAATTCCAAAAAACAAATGTGTAATTTCGAGCATTTATTTGCAGAAAATGAGAAATGTCTGAAATAACAAAAAAGATGCAGAGCTTCTTCAAAAAAGATTCAGACCTCAAATAATGCAAAAAAACAAAAAAACAGTTTATATTCATGAAGTTTTCATGCCTCTGGTCATATTCTCCTCCACCAGTCTTACACACTGCTTTTGGAAAACTTTGTGCCTTTACTCCTGGTGCAAAAATTAAATCCTTTCAGTTTGGTTTGATGGCTTGTGATCAGCCATCTTCCTCTTGATTATATTCCAGAGCTTTTCAATTTGGTAAAATTAAAGAAACTAATCATTTTTAAGTTGTCTCTTAATTTTTTTTCAGAGATGTATATTAATACTATATGTTATGGCTGTACAATGTTAGAAAACAATATACATTGCAATATTTTTTTGTTTTGAAATATATATATATATATATATATATAGATCAAAGTTTTTACATGTCATATTAATTCTGCGATCTGCTTACCAATGATTGGAGTGTAATTAGCATTTTTATATGTATTATGTAGATACAATTGGTAATCTGTTAAATATTGTCAAGTAAAATGAGATCATTTAGATTTTTTTGTATTAAGCAACAAAAAAAAGGCACTTGGCATTACAAAGTACTTTCTAATAATTCTAGTCGCCTGGAATTAAATCTATAAATATAAAGTTGGCATTTTAAAGATGCAAGGGTTATGCATGACAGCGGCCATATATGTGTATATTTCATTTATCGATTACATTTAATACATTTATATTAAACACACAATCCTGGAGGATGTTTTTATTTCACTTTGCATAGTCAGTATTAAATATAAATAAATCTTTTTATGGTTTTTGTTGGCATTGATCTTGGCCAAGGCTGTGCCCACAGGAATGCTGACACCACAAGTACGAGTCCAAGTGCAACAGTTTTATCAAGGTTGAACTGGTTTTGGGGGGATTAAAAAAAAAAAGCATGATTAATAAAACATAGGTATAATAAATATTTTCCGCAGTTTGTGCGGTTTTTATGTTAATTTTAGAATTTGGGAGTTGTGTTTGTAACATTTTGTGTTTATTGTAGGGTTTGTTATTATGTGGAAGTATATTTAATTACTTGATTTGAATTACAAATGCGGCTGAATGACCATGGCTGTGCACATTTTAATCAGTGTTGCTTTTGTTTTTATAGGTTTTACAGTGTTACAGTCTGAATTTGCTTACCCTCTCCATGTTGCTTTGTCCACTGGACATTCATATACTCTGTACACCTACCTTGGAAAAAAATAAGAGACCACTTAAAAAAACAATGAGTTTCTTTTTAATTTTACTAAATTGAAAACCTCTGGAATATAATAAAGAGAAAACTGGATACACCAAGAGTAAAGGCATAAAGTTATCCAAAAGTAGTGTGAAAGACTGGTGGAGGAGAACATGCCAAGATGCATGAAAACTGTGATTAAAAACCAGGGTTATTCCACCAAATACTAATTTCTAAACTCTTAAAAACTTTTATGAATATAAACTTGTTTCTTTGCATTGCGGTCTGAAAGCTCTGCATCTATATATATATTTTTTTTTTTACAAATAAATGCTCTAAATGACAATATTTTTCTTTGGAATTCGGGAGAAATGTTGTCTGTAGTTTATAGAATAAAACAACAATTTTCATTTTACTCAAATATATACTTATACATAGCAAAATCAGAGAAACTGATTCAGAAACTGAAGTGGTCTCTTACTTTTCCAGAGCTGTACGTATATACGCACGCACACACACACACACACACACACACACTACCCTTAACCCTACCCTCCTGAGTAATTGCTAGGTTGTGGTGCTGGTCAGCATATTGTCACCTGGGCCCCATTAAGAATATTCTTGCTTCAGCACTCAGCCATCAGCCCCTGCCCCTAAACCCACCCCCCCCACTTCACCCCACCCATCTTCCCCTTCGCCTACAACCATTTCGTTCTCTGCTTTTATCATTCCACCACAAAGAAAATGACCAACTCCAAAAAAAATCATTTGTGATTTTTCAGCGGTGCCCAAGTACCATCTGAGTAAGTGGAACTCTTTAGTGCAGGCAGGGATGTTTGGGGAAGACAATAGTGTGGGGATCAGGCTGTCTGAATGAACAGGTTCCAGGCGCTGGGGCCTCTGGGTGGCAGCGGCCTTTGGGTCAAGGCTAGCTGCTGTAGAAACGTCTCTCTTTGTTTCAGGATCCAAGCTGCTGAAAGAAGGCTCTGGGGACGGCTGCTTAACTGCAGCGTCTCTAAAGGAGTTTCTTTTTTTGAGATCATGAGAGTGAAGCTGTGCGTTTATGATTTTATGTTTTAGATACACTATTAGTAAATTAGTGTGCTAAGTGTGGTGAAGTCAGCCAAAATGGGCCTTTTGAGTAACTTCTGGGTAAATGACTTAAAATAAGACCATAAAATAAGCTTTGAATCAGATCTAATAGTATTTTTTATAAATTGACGTGTCTTTAAGTAATTATTTGTTCACAAACAAATATAAAAGTATCACTGTTTTAGAATTATGTGAGTTTAGTATCAGTATAAGTTGGTTCCCTTTTAAGCTTTGACACAATGTTTGGTTAATACGGTCCAGTAACTAAAATAATTATTTCAGAGAAATCTAAATTTATTTTTAATTTCAACCTTTTAATTTGAAATAGCAAGTACTGTTTTTTGGTTTGTTTTTTGGCTTTATTTTCTTTTTTGCTTTTATTAGTGATAAGTATGACTGCGTTTTAGGGCCACACAAAGGATGAGAATAAGGATGTTATATTACGAGGTCAAAGTCATCATATTACGAGAATAAAGACGTAATATTACGAGAATAAAGTTATAATATTATGAGAATAAAGTTGTAATATTACGAGGATAAAGACGTTAGATTACGAGAATAAAGTCGTAATAATACAAGAATAAAGACCTAATATTACAAGAATAAAAATGCTATATTACGAGATTAAAGATGTTATATTACGAGAATAAAGACATAATATGAGGAGAATAAAAATGCTATATTCTGATATTTAAGAGTTGTAACATTACGAGAAGAAAGCTGTAATATTAGAAGAATAAAGTTGTAATATTATGAGAATAAAGACGCAATATTATGAGAATAAAGTCGTAATATTATGAGAATAAAGTTGTAATATTATTAGAATAAAGACGTTAGATTACAAGAATAAGGTCGTAATATTATGAGAATAAAGAGCGCCTATGTTTCAATAAAAATATTGATATATTGTCCAGCCTCTAATCCAAACCTGTTTAATAAAAGCATGAATCAATTCCGGCCCCTCTGGTCTGTCTGTCTATCTATCTATCTATCTATCTATCTATCTATCTATCTATCTGTCTGTCTGTCTGTCTGTCTGTCTGTCTGTCTGTCTGTCTGTCTGTCTGTCTGTCTGTCACAGGTCATTAGGGAACGGAAGAAAGAAGATGCTTTTGATTATAAAATACCTTTTTTATGTCTTAAAAATGTCTTATCAAATTTAAAGTTCTCATTAAAAATTACTTCAAATCACTATTCAATTTAAAGGAGCAAGTGCAGTAAAATGAGCTCCATTTTCCTCTCAAAAGTTACCAGTCAGAAAGAGTCAGAAAGAGGCCTCTGATTATTTTCATAATGTCTTCATGTTCTTTAACTTTAACTTTCTTCGTTTTTGGAGGTGTAAGTATTAGCAAGAGTTAAATCTTTAATGTGTTTTCACACTTTAAGCTCTTTTCAAAGAGAACAATGTTTGATTTTACATCTGCTCTCCCCGTGGGATGAGGGTGAATTCCAAATCGCATAACTCGACTTCCAGGCTGCTTTACTCGACAAAGACTGCCAGAGACTGTTTTCAGAAGAACGAGGAACTTTTTCAATTGTTTTAGCATCTGCAGGAAAGTTTTGCTACCAGCTTTTGATCTATACTGAATCATTTAACACACCGTAACATCTTCAACAAGGCTTACTTTACTTTACTTTAACATTGTTTCCAAATTTTCGCTATTCTCATAGCATCCACAAAGCGTTCAGAAAGTACTGTAGTGATTCAGCCTCCTTTAATACAGTATTACCTTTATCATTATCTGTATACTGATGATCCTATAATATAAGCAACGTATTAGATCATTGTTAAATCGCCTGAATGTTAAGATTTTTTGCATTTTTGCAAATATATAAGCATATTAAACAAACATAGTTTGCATTATTGTTTGTTGGATTATATGAACAGCCTAATTTATAAGACAACCATTTATAAAACTCAACCAGAATATTAAAGCACACGATGGGATAGCCAGAATGCTCAAATCACAATATGCACACATGTACTCTATTGTAATATTGCTACAGCTTATACTGTACAAAGATTAAAAAATACCATTCAAAAAATAAGAGACAACTTAAAAATGATGAGTTTCTTTGATTTTACCAAATTGAAAACCTCTGGATTATAATCATGAGGAAGATGGATGATCACAAGCCATCAAACCAATCAAACAAAGCTTGAATTTGTGCACCAGGAGTGTAAAGTTAACTTAAAGTTATCCAAAAGCAGTGTGTAAGACTGGTGGAGGAGAACATGCCAAACTGTGATTAAAAACCAGGGTTATTCCAACAAATATAGATTTCTGAACTCTTTTTCTAAAAACTTTATGAATATGAACTTGTTTTCTTTGCATTATTTGAGATTATTTCAGCCATTTCTTATTTTGTGCAAATCAATGTTTTAAATGACAATATATTTATTTGGAATTTGGGAGAAATGTTGTCTGTAGTTTATAGAGTAAAACAGCAATGTTATTTTACTAAAACATATACCTATAAATAGATAAATCAGAGAAACTGAAGTTTTTTCAGAGCTGTAATATACTAGTATGTTATCATTTAGTGTACATTGAAATGTGTAAAATACTGTGCTTTACTATGTTTAATGTCCCAATCTAACATTATACTCACTATTCACGATACAATGATGCAGCTGTACAATACGATATGCTTCAATACCGTTTGATACGATAAAATACGTTACATTTTTACACCTCTATTATATGAGTAATACCTGGGACTGGGAGGCCATGGTGTATATTCTCAGTGACAGTTGTGCAGCTGGTGAGATACCAGTCGCCTGTCACTCATCTCACTCTCAGCAAAGCAAATGATCACGTTATTGTAAAGTCAGTCACTTCTTATTAGGCGGCGCCGAATTGAGCCGGTGCGAGATGGTGATTTCTCCGTCAGGAGATGCGTACGGTTTGTCTGAATCCATTAAACAGTCTCCAGCTCTCTTTCTGTTCTCGCCAGACTTCAGTGTCATTGTTCCACGAAAAAGCAGGGCCCGTCGCCCCCCGTCCCCCCGAATATGACACGCGCACGGCGGGACATGGCAGCTCCCTTAGAAAAGGCTGCTGTGCAATCATCTACATGCTGTAACCTTACGCCTGCCATTGTCCGCGCCTCCGTCGACATTCATTTGTGTCGGCGCGGGCAGCTTTGACCGGCGAACAATCCCCGGCCCAGGCAGGGAGGGAAAATACATTTCACTGATTAAAGAGATGTGATGACTGCGCTCAGCTACTGTCAACACTCTGTTAGCGGCTCCGGCTCTCGCCGCACGCCACCGAGCGGTCCGGCTAATTTCCCTGCTGTAACTGACCTCACCTGGGGACTGCCTCACACTGCTTTCACTGGGTTAGTTTTTAAATACCACTTAATGGGAAGTAAATGTGGGGCGTTGAGGGAATTATAAGCGTTAATATGTTGTATTTGCACACATGCACAGCAAGGAAAGACTGGACCATTAGTGATATTCATTTTCTTATACTGTATTTCCCTTAATATCACCTGTGTTCTGGTATTTTATTACTGTATATATGGAACACTGTGACCTGCAATTAAGCCTAGTCTGGGACTACACAGCATTTTTAATAGATATTTTCTATTGAAAGGAAAATATATTTTGCCACCTATTTCAACAATATGTTGTCCCAATGTAGTATGACAATATTATTATTATTAATTGTAATTTTACAACAGTTTTATGCCACTGATCTGTAGTATAATATAATGGCCCCTGTTAAAAGCAGTATTAATATTACACTCTGTGAACACTTTTAATGTAAAGTGTTACATTAAACTGGTGGTTCATATATAAACACCTTAAAAGTGTTAAATTTGCAGCTTCAGATTTGCACAGTGTTTTTTTGGAGCAAAGAGAAGCATGCAATGCAACACAATATGAATATGATGATAGGAAGAGTGTGTGATACTGTCACAGACAGAAGGATGAATGGACAGATGTAAATGCAGGTTTTAACTTTTAAAAACTGAATAAAACAAAAAGCAAAGTAAATGCAAAACGAAACAAGACTCTAAAGAAGACCAAGCAAACTAAACCTAAATATATTATTTGAAAAGGAGAGAAGAGAAAAAAAAAAGAAAAAAAAATCCACAGCAAGACTCCACCCAAAACACTGGGACAAAGGGGCTTAAATACACAAGGAGGGTGAGGAACACCTGGAGCCAGTAATGAGGGGGCGTGGTTACAAACAAGACACAAGGTGACAACACTAATGGCTAGGGTGGGGCTAGGGCGGAGACAGGATAATAACAAAACAAGGCCATGTTCTTAAAAAGAGCACATGGCTGGGAACACAAGAAAGGAAAACAAAGGGGAGAATCACAAGGACCCAAAAGAGGAGAAAACACTAAACATAACACGTCGCTAACATAGTTATTGTGACAGGTCTAGTTCCTTTGCTGATAGGAACTGAATGTTCCACTGTAGTTTATGGCTCCAATAATTAGTTGGCATAATCAACGGAAATAAAAATTTTATTGTCGTGTAATATCATTAATTTGTAACTGCAGTGCAGTACACAAATTGCTGTTCACAAAAACGCAATAATGGAGAGGGTTAAGGGCTGCTCACTTAACACTCAGTTAGGTTAACACTCAGTTAGGTCACCAAAAGTGCCCAAGCATAACAGATTACACATTTTATCACTAAAAATCAACATCTTCTAAGTTCAACACTTTATGTTGTTTTGTAATGATAGGCTAGAAAGCTAGGAACAGGAGCCGTACCCACAAGAAGCATAGACGGGGACATTACAGAAATAATCGTTGACTAATTAACTAATTGCAAACATAATTGTCAGATTTTATAGGCAACTCTACATTATACTGTGTCTTCATGTCTCACTAGTTTGGACCCATGTTCATCTTTTTTATTTTTTCCCAGGTTGCTGTTTGGTAGCTACACTGCCTGGCCAAAAAAAAAGTCACCACCAAAAAAAAGGTCACTGTCATGTGGGCCAGACGAGTCGTAGAAATGCGCAGATACTTAACAAAAAAATATATTAGCAAAGTGGTAAAATTTGCATGAGTTATGTGGGACAGGCATGATAAATAACAACACACAAAAGAAACACAGGGTAAGAGAGCTAGGGATATAGGGTCAATACTCGGAAAATGGGCACTGAAACGGTAGAGGTATTTATACAGGGGGAGACAGGAAATGGCAATCTCCAAAGTCAGGTGAGTCAGAACGCTGAAGCGTCACGTGATCCGGCATGTCCGAGAGGTTAGTCACAGGTGCATTCTGGGTGCATACAGTCTTTTGAACGAAAAGTAGAGTCTGTGGCAGTCAGATAGTCAGTGACAGGACTGACAGTCACACTCTAATATTTCATTGGACCTCCTTTAGCTTTGATTGTGCAACTCATTTACTGTGGCATTGTTTCAAGAAGCTTCTGCAATGTCACAAAATTATTATTTTAATCCAGTGTTACATAAATTTTTCACAAAGATCTTTGAGTATAGATGATGGTAGAGTCTGACCAACCTCACAAAGCCTTCTCCATCCAGCACATCCCAAAGATTCTCAATGAGGTGAAGGCCTGGACTCTGTGGTGAACTCTCTCAATCCATGCGTGAAAATTATGATCTCATACTCCCTCATAAACCACTCTTTTACAATTCCAAACCCATGAATTCTGGCATTGTCATCTTGGAGTATGGCTGTATATGCCCATCAAAGAAGAAAAAATCCATTGATGGAATAACCTGGTCTATATTCAGTATATTCAGGTATTCAGTCAGCTGACCTCATTCTTTCAGCACATACTGTTGCTGAACCTAAACCTGACCTGGAGACCTTTTTTTTTTTTTTTTGGCCAGGCAGTGTATTTTTGTATTTTTGTCTGTACTAAAGGCATCATTACTTTATTCATAGATAAGGCTACTCTACCAACCTTATGAACACGAATCCATGCAGTTTCTATTAAAGCAAATGTACTTTGTAATAAAGGGCGCTTGTCTCATTATGTAGGTTACTCTTGGCATCTTACTAGACTGTAATCATTATCTTCTCCCCTGAACTCAGACAGTCTCTGCTGTCCTGATTTGACAGTGTATCCTAAAGCCCTTGAGTATATGAGGTGGTGTTCTGAAACTCCTGTCTCGTGAAAAGAAAGAGAGAGAGAGAGAGAGAGAGAGAGAGAGAGAGAGAAAGTGAATATGTGCACAAGTCTCATCGTTGGCTGGCTTGACCTTGTCCTGCTCTCAGTATCCTCCTGTGTTTGCGTTTCACCCAGCTGTAAAATTAGATGGAACGCACCCACTGTAAATCAGAAATAGCAGGCTCTGCCGTACGTTCTCCGTCCGGGTTCCTTAGGGGTGCCTGACCTTAAGAGTCCTCCTCGCACTAGTGAAGGAAAAGCTGGACGGCTTCTAGCGAGGGCTGACAGGCAAAGGGGAAGTGCACGCTCTATCTGGCTGACAGTCTAAATACTCTGTGCCTTCTCCCTACACAATATTGAACATTGTGGTCTCACAAGGGGGCGTGTGTGTCACAGAAGATTTACAAAGCTTTAGCTTTTCTAGATTTGGAAGCTGAAAATATGAAGCTTTGTATATATGGCAGTATATCTCTCATGTTTCAGCTGAGGCTTTAATGATCGATGCTTCAGGACAGGGTGTGTAGAGGTAGTTCATTTTGGGACAATAAGCCACATTCATGCTAAATTTCTTTTTTTCTTATTTTTTAGAACTGATAAATCATTTTTATAGGGACACTCTGATGTGGACAGAGTTCTGCGCTGATGCAGATATCATATCCAATATTAAACATGTACAGTTTGTATTTGATGATGCTGATGCCGATGCCATTACACACATTCATAACTTACAAACATGTTAACAAAAAAATCTATTGAAACCAATTAAAATAAATATACATTATCTAAAATTCTAAAGTAATACGCTCAGTTCCAGCCAATTATAGTAACTCTTGGTTCTATTCTGCCATACATTAAATACATAATGCTAATGACTCTATAAAAGTAATTATCGGCGATACCAATATAATTCCGATATCATTGCGCATCCCTTAGGGAGGGAAAAAGCAGAAAGAAAGGAAATGAAAAGAGAAAGAGAGAGGAAACAGAGGTAGAGAGAAATAGAAAGAGAGGGCAGATCGAAGGATGAAACAGGGAGAAAGGTAAAGAGAGAAATAAAAGCAGAAAGCAAAGAGACAGATGAAGTGAGAAAGTAGATAAAACAGAGAGAAATAGTTGAGATGAGATACAGTTTAGGACTTATGAAATAAATAAAGTTCACTAATGTTCTTTAAGAATTTTTTTTTTATATTTTAGAGTTATACATAAGAATATGTAACTTTCTACAGGAAAGAGATCTCCTTAAAATTGCTGTAGTTTCTCCTTCACTCTAAAAAGTGATTTTGTGTTTTAATAACAAGAACTAATATTAACTTACTGGCCAGTACAACGCAATAAAATGAGTTTAGAGAAATTCAATAGTTTTAGTATACTACACACGTCAATGCTCCTTCTACAGTGTTGGTTCATAAAGGTTTCCCATAAGACTCCTGGTACCAAATATTTGCATATTGGGTGTGGCATCTCCCTTTGTGTTGTTTGTTGCCCAAATCTACCTTATCCTGGGCATGTATTAGTGTAATTTATGTGTTTATTGCCAGACTTCAGGGCTGTAGGCTGTAAGAGCAAGTTACCTTTTTTTGTGATTCTGGTTATCACAGTATGTTGGCTTTGAGTTACAGTCTTGTGCTTCTGAAGTTTTATAAAACTTGAATAAACTTAATTGGTTCAGGTTATTGTCAAGGTTTGACTCAGTTAAGTTGGATGAGCTTAAAATTCTATATATATTTACAAATCAAAATGACGACTGAGGTAATTCGAACCAATAAATATTTTTTATTCAATGTAGACAACAATGAGATCAGATGAAAAGACAAAGAAGACTTCAGCAAAGAAGTCATCTTCATTGTGCTCAGAATTGCTACAAAAGAAAAACAAAGATCAACATTTGAGCAATAAAATCAAAACTATAGAAGCAAACTTTAGACACTAAACATGCTCTGGATGAATGACTAAACTTAGATGACTTTTAATACTATTTTAAAAACAGTTGGAAAAATAAATGAAGGACACTTTTGGGACTTAAATGAGGGTCAGTGGCCTGTGTGGTCGTTGACATTACTTCACTTAAAACACCAGATAAATGTGTGGGATGGTACGTGAATGTCTCCTACTCATTCATCCAGACGTGCTGTAATAAAGAATGCACAGGACGTCGAGTCAGAGAGTGTGTAAGTGCGTTAGCTCTGCTGTGGCCCTTGCGCTATTCTCCCCGGCCTGTTTTGCATTCTCACAGCCAAGCACTTGCCTGATTGTCAGGGAAGCGTGGCGCTCTAACATTGTCGGGGTCTATCACCTTTGCAGCGGCAGGCAGCGAATTTGTGAAATGCAGTGCAAATTTCTCCGTCACCGGCGCTCACCTTGCCTCATTTCTTCCTTTTAATAGTGGCTTGTGTTGTGTAGGTCCTTAGCCACAACAAAGGGATAAATACAAAGCGTACAGTAGGTCTCTGTGGTAAAACCTTGGACATGACATGTGTCAGCGCATGATAAATTGGCTCAGTGTCTGTTCAATTTCGAATGCAAAGCTCTAGGAAGGGGAGAGGGAGGGAGAGTGAGAGAGAGAGAGAGTGAGAGAGAGAAAGAGAGAGTGGAAGAGAATTGAACACAGGGTGAGCAGAAACCTTCAGATGGTGTGTGTGTGTGTGTTGTGTGTGCATGTATGTGTGTATATGTGGGGACCAGATAAGGCATCACTGAAGTTTTGGTGCAGGTTGCTGACTTCCTGCTGTTCTGAGGTGCATCTTGGCAGCCAATCAAGTGTGTGTGTGTGTGTGTGTGTGTGTGTGTGTGAGAGAGAGAGAGAGAGAGCGAGAGAGAGAGAAAGAGAGAGAGAGAGAGAGAGAAAAATGGTGTAAGATGGGAAAGAGTTAGGAAGTGCAAAAAAAGAAAGTATAGAGAAAGAAAAGAGAAAAAGAAGATGGGGAAAGTCGAAGGAGTAGAGCAGGAATGAGATTGAGAAAGTGAGAGAAGTATAGAGAAGCATGAAAAAATAGGTAAAAAGAAACAAATTGAGAGACAAATGGGTCATAAGAGAGAGAGTTAAAAGTTAAAAGAGAAGAAGAAAATAAAAAAGAGAGAGCAAACAGAAAGTAAGGAAGAAAAGGCAGATCACAAGATGAAAGGAGAGATGGAGAGAGATGAAAAAAGATAGAAAGGTAGAAAGCTAATGGGGAGAGAGAAAAAGGGGGGGTAAAAAAGAGAGGGAGAGAGAGAGATAAGTAAAATAGAAGTAGAAAGCTGAGAGAAAAAGGAAATGAGATAAAGTTAGAAAGATCGAAAGACAAAACAGGGAGGGAGGTAGAAAGAGAGAGAGAGAGAGAGAGAGAGAGAGAGAGAGAGAGAGAGAGAGAGAATTAGGTAAAGGGGAAAAATACGGAAAAAGGAGAAAAAGTAAAAAGGAGAAAAAAAGCAGAGTAAAAGGAAATGAGGAAATGAGAAGATGGCAAGAAAACAGATAGAGATGAATAGTTAGAGGGCAGAGAGGGCGGATCAAAAGAAGAAACAAAGAGCTAGGGAGAGAGAGATGGAAAAGTTAGAGAGTGGTAAAAAAGAGAGAAAGAGGAGATATTGAGGAATAGAGAGATGGGTAGAAGGTGAGAAAGAAAAGAAGTTTTGGGGAGAAAAAAACAGAGTCAGGGAAAAAGGTAGAGAAGAGAGAGAGAGATAACGGGAAGAGAGAAAAAAATGGGCATGAGCGAAAAAGAAAGAGGTAAAAAAGAGAAATAGAAAAAGAAAGAAAGACAGACAGAAAGAAAGAAAAAGGAAAAGAAAATAGTTAGGATGAGAGAGGGCATATCGAAGGATGAAACCAGGAAAGAGGTGGAGAGAAAGAATTAAAAGAGAAGAATAAAGCAAAGAGGCAGATTGAATGAGAAGAGAGATAAAACAGACAGTGAAATAGTTAGGATGAGATGCGGATTGAAAGACGAGAGAGAGTGAGAGAGAGAGAGAGAGAGAGAGAGAGGAGAGATGGTGCTCAATATGGCAATGAACAGGATTTTATGACTGGAGATGACAGCTATGTCATCCACAAGAACTAACAAACTCTCATCATCTGCACACAACACACACACACACACACACACACACACAAGACAAACAAACTGTTTCTCCAGCCTGTGGGCTCCCAGCTTCTTCTGTATTTTATCTGCTTATTTATTTCTGTCTCTTTGGCAGCGTCAGTAGTCGCATCAGTGAAGAAAGGGAGGAAATAAAAGGGGGCCTAAAAAAGCCAGTGTGATTAAAGTGGTGGTGTTCCAGGAGATGCGCTGCTGCTGCTGCTAATAATCTTCCTGGGCTAATCAGCAGTATTGGGCTGTGAAGAGTTGGCTGCATGACATACGCGCTGTACTGGGGAAGACACGAGGACGCGGGCCAAATCCAGCTTGTTCCTTAGGAGCCGAACAGGAACGAGCGAGAGAGTGTGTGAGAGAGCGAGCGTCTGTGAGTGTGTACATGAGTGTGTGTGTGTGTGTGTATTGAGTGTATGAGTGTGAGAGGGAGCAGAAAGCACCATCCACCTCTGTATCTGCTTCCCTGTGTGGAAAGGCGAGGCAGTGTTGTTCACAATTGGCCTGTGTGGGGACAAAGCTGATATTATGGTAATGGGAATCTAATCATAGAGCGAAAGCACGGCATTGGCACACACTGTCTGCTGCAGCTCAGAGCTGTGTGCTTGGCCCCCCACTGGCTAACCCTTTTCTTTGCCTTTTATTCTTACCGTAGTGGGGGTGGTGGTGGCACACTTTATGGATGTGGATTTGTAGGTACAGTAGTGTGAAGCAGCGTGAAGCAGTGTGAAGTAGTGGGAAGCAGGCCACGTTTGATTTTTGATTTTTTATTTTTTTTGTTGGATCTCCTGCGGAAAATGCATCTTGACAAATGATCTTATCTTCTTTATTTTAGATAAATCAGATGTGTGTTTTACATCTAATGGATGTAATATGGTACTAATCAACATTATTTTACGAGCCATAATAAACGGTACGCTGCGATTTATACCATGCGACTTGTACAAAGTCCAAGAAAATCAATTAAGCTTATTTAGCTTATTTTATTGTGCTTATATTAAATCCCATCTATAGAAATATATATAAAAAAGAAAAGATCAAGCAAGCGAGCCCCCGTTTCTAAGGCCTTGCTTGATGCTTGGGAGCATCATGTATAACCAACCAGCCTATACAGCTGATAAATAAATCCTCATCCAATGACACTCGTCCAAACCAACCTAATCTGCGTATTATTTGTGCTTATCTTTTTAATGATTGCATTCTTATTAAATCTCAAAAGCAAGCTTATGTTGTATTATTCTTGATATGCTTCATTTATATGCTTAGATGACTTTTTGCTGAGAAATATTTGTTTTAGTCATCTGACAAACTATTATAAACTATTATAAATGTTAGTTTCTGCTACTTTTGTTATAACACAGGTTGTAATAACATGGTTGTGCTTTATTTGTGCATCAAAATACAAATATTGATAGAAACTCAAAACATTGAGTACTTTCAGTGATGGCTTCCATAGCATCAGACTGTATATTAGCACTGATATCTTGGTTAAACAAATATTTATAAAGACAACAACTGCAACAACTAAAAGCACTACACAGAGTCACATTGTAAAAATAAAAAAAGAGAAATTTTAAGGCATCTTACTGCACTGGGTTTTTGAGTTTTGAGGCCAACTCAGACTTTTAATTTTTGAAAAAAAAAAAAAAACACACACAGACAGTTATGCCAACTACAAATCTTTAGTTCAGATCATTTTAATAACTTTTCGTATTCATAAAAACTTTATTACTTAGCCTCACCAACTTAAAAATTCACTGTGTTGTTAGTTTTCATTTAGGTTCTCTAAAATGTGTTTTGTAAGTTATGTTGACTATCCTTTAAAATGACTAAAACAACTAACTTGTGTCAGTCATATTTTACATAAATATTTTAAATTAGCATTTGAGAATTTATAGCATTTATATATAAATAATTGTCAGTCATATGACCAGAATACAATCACATTAGGAAACACAAACACAGCAACTTGCTCTTATAACCTTCAACATTGAAGCCAGGCAGTTATTAACTATGATACATAGATACATCCCAAGAGAAGGCGGCCTGTGGAGAATGACTACACATTGATGGTAAGTGAGAGATGGGAGGACACGCCCAATATGCAAATAGCATGAACAACATCAGGTGTAAACCCCTGCATAACTGTTCAGTAGACCCTGTTTAACTACAGAGTTAAACTGAGCATGTGCAGTAGAGCAGAGTAGTTGGCTTGGCCTCAACTAGAGTTCAACTACAATTTGTAATTTTTGCAACACAAATGATTTATTTAGGCCAAATTTTAACAAACAAAAAAAATGTTAGTTATGGCAATTAGTTTGCTATAATTTATGGTGCAATTCAATATTTCTTGTTCATGTATCGGAGGAGACGTGCTAGTCTTCATCCTCCTGGTGTTGGGGCATTGCTAGTATAAAAACAATCTGTCCTATTGGCCGCTGATATCCTTTATTTGCACAATGGGTGTGTCCCTCACCTAACTTACCATCAGTGTGGACCCTTGCCTCTTACAAGGAGTACTTGCCTTGGGTATTGAGCTGTATTTGATGGAGTGGTTGATTGCTTGGTTAAGGTGATGTAGGCAAGATGTAATTGTATAAAATTATACAACATGTTTTTTTTTGTGATAAAATGTACTCTAAAAAAAGCTGAAAGTTACTATTTTTTTTTTACAAAAATACACAAATATGAACAGTTGAGTAAATATGACCAAAATGAACAGCTAAGAGCCACAAAAAAAAAATCTGTTCAAAAGTTTGTACAGAAATGACACTTTTCCTATTGGCCCCTGATAGCCTTTATTTGCATAAAGGGCGTGTCCTCCACCACTAACTCACGACACCATCAGTGTGGACTCTTGCCTCCTACAAGGGGTCTTTTACCTGGGTGTTGAACTACTTTTTTGGCATTGATTGTTTATTTGGTTGCAGTGATGTAGACCATAAATCAAAATGATGTGCTCTTATTTATGTTTCTTGATTTTACAGTGATTTTTTTGTGTTTCTACTGCTAGTATTTTACTGTTCCTTAACAGTGAAATTCTTTACAGTGCTTTGTTGGCAACTGAAGACCCCAAACATACGTTACAGTACATATGCTTATTGTGAAGAATAATTGCAGAATTATAATATATTAATTTATCACAAGACATACTCAAAAAAATAGTAAACAATTGTAATAGTCAGTAATTTGTTTACAGTAAGTTACTATTCTTGTTTTACAATAATATGCTGTAATATTTTTCCACATTGAATTACTGTGATTTAACAATCCTTTATTGGCAATTTTTTTTTGCTGTTAACTTACTGTAAAATTAATAAGAATTTTTTACAGTGTAGAGAAGTGTGTGCAGAGGCTTAATGTGGATAAACGCTTCTGCTTATCTGAGATAAAGAGATAAAAATAACTTAATTGAGTAATGAATAAACAATAGTTATTTGTTGTTCTCATGGACAAGTTTACCACTATGTTCGGTTGTGAGAAGTGTTGTTTTATATCTAAAATGAAACCTTTGTAAATAAACCCAAGTGCAAGCAGCAATTACAGCCATTTACAGACTCTTTGTAGCTGGTTTATTGTGTAATTCACATTCAAACTGGTAATGGCTGAACTTTATGACACCCATCTGTGAGGCTGTGTTGCCTGCCTGGGCTTTAATTGAAGAGGGTTTGACGTGTCCGAGTCCGGGATGTGTCCGAGTATTCCTCCCCATTGCCCCTCTCCTCTATGGGTCAGTGACGAGCAGAGACTCCACGGCTCCAGTCCCAGCCCAATGCCTTACTGCTATTTGCCTCCTGCCATCCTTAGAGAATATGTTAGATTGAAGTTATTTTATGCTTGGCTTCCCCCTCTCACTTTCACTCTTCTGCATCGAGTCTCTTTGGCTCTCCCCTCTTTTCCTATTCTTGTTTCCCTGCTCCTGCATTTCTCCCATTTTGGAAACCCCTCATGCAGAGAGAGAGAGAGAGAGAGTGAGAGAGCGAGCGAGAGAGATGGATGGACCGCTGAGGGGGTTCTTTTCTTGAATGAAAGTTGAATAAGGATTTATTTGGAATATACTTTGTTCTAAAATCCGGTTTGGGAGATTGAAACGTTGTTTATCAGTAAATTGTGATAAAGTGTTGGTAATGCACTAGGAAAATACAATGGAAAATTACACGCTAACCTGTCCTGAATAATAATTAAATAATAAAAAGTCATATCAATTGACTAATCTTCTCATTTATACATATTTTTTTAAACTCTTTTCAGTGTTAGTGTAACAATTTAGGAATTTAAAGAAATACAAATGTGAGTTAAAAAGGAACTCTGGCAAGGTGTTAAATGTTTAACTACTTAAAAGTGTTGATTTAACTCCAAAGAGTGTGGAGCTATATAAACCCTGAAAAAGAGTTAAAATCAACTTTGTGGGAGTTAATTTAACACTTGCCTTTTTGCTGTGCACACATCAAAACCACAGTCAAAATCTCAAATCTCAATCTCAATTTGGCAGCCAATCTGAAATATCACTTAAAATAACGCAGTTTGCCAAGTCGTTTGGATCTTAGCTCTTGTATTATCTCGTATTGTGTAGAGACTTGTTGGACTTCTAGGACATTTTTTACTTACTGTACTGTTTCTTATTATATAATAATAATATAATATTCTTTATCATTAATAAAAAATAGTAGCTCTTTAAAGGGTGTAATTACATTATTATGCTATTATGTTATCATTATACCAGTGACATATAATTGTATTAATTAAGAGTGCAACGGATATTCAGCAACTGGATAACATGGAAACCCATTCCATGAAGCTCTTTATGCTAACTTAAAATTGTTCTCCATAACGTAGTTTTTAAGTCAGCTGAACAAAAAATATTGAAATATTAGTCGGCCTCATTTAAGTTCTACTGATTATCCTTTAAGATCAACTAAAACAATTAACTTGCGTCAATCACATTTTACATAAATCATTCTCACACAATGCACATAATACTATACTTATACATTAATTTAAGTCAGCAACTAAGAATTTATTATAACTGTATATATGTCTTCTTGCATATAAACTTGCAGAAATGCAAATAGGACCAGCTGGACCCAGCCAGCATAGAATCATACTGAGCTACACAGAACATAGCAACTTGCTCTTACAGTCTTTAATACTGAAGCCAAGCAATTCTATTATGACTAACATATGCAAATCCCAGGAGAAGGCAGTCTGTGGAGATTGACTACACACTGATGGTGAGTGAGAGATGGGAGGACACGCCCAATATGCAAATAGCGTGACCAACATCAGGTGAAAACCCAGCATAATTGCTCCGTAGACCCCGTTTAACTGTAGAGCAAAACTAAGCATGTGCAGTAGCGCAGAGTAGTTGGCTTGGCCGCAACTATACGGTTCAACTACAATTTGTAAATTTTGCCAATAAAAATGGTTAAGTTTGGCCAACTTTTACCAAGAAACTTAATAATGATGCTAGTTGAGGCAATTAGTTTGCTACACTGAAAAAACACATTCATTGGCTGAATTTAACTCAGTCAAGTCATATGTGTTTATTTAAATATATGTCTGTATTGGTATTCTCAACATATTTAGCATAGTTTTAAATAACTACTAAAACTTACAGTATAATGCTTTAGCAGCATAAAAAAGCAGATCTAAGCCAACATACTGTGACCATTAAGAACACAGAATAAAAGTAACTTGCTCTTACAGCCTACAACACTGAAGACTACCAATCAATCCACACATTAAACTAATGCACAACTAGGATAAGGTAGCTTTGGGCAACAGCCAACAGAAAGATGGTAAGTAAGGGAGAGGACACACCCAAGATTTAAATATATGGTGTCAGGAGCCTAATGGGAAAGCTGTATGAATCAAAACTGTAGAAAGAGCATTAACACATGTAATATACTAAAAGTTGGTTAAAATCACATTTTTTTATTGGCTTAACAAGCATTTTTAAGTTTTCAGGTTAAAGTTCTCTGAACTCATTTTATTGAGTTATACCGACTGGTAAATTCACTCAACTTGATAATATTAGTTCTTCTTCTGAGTTAAACACAAAATCTCTTTTTAGAGTGCAGTCAAATGTTACATGGCATGAGAAATCAACACTTATTCCTATTAATATAGACGTACTTACTGTATACAGTCATACGTGGCCACGCTTTTGTTTCCTTGCCCTTTAAACTCGTACTCTAGTATATGGTTTTGAAGACAGAACTCATGCATGTTCGCACATACACACCAGACAAAGCTGAAACCCATGGCCCATAGTGTAACCCATGGTGTCAGCCAGTCAGACAGTGATGTTTAAGTTGAGCTTAACTTAGCTTTCGCACCCTCGCGCGAATGAACCCTCCAGATCCCCACTACCACAGTAAAGGCGACAGCCACATGTTCGGCGTGCTCCTGCATCTGAATTTGTTTATTTTGCTGGCACACACGGATCGGCGTGAACCCGCGGAACTGCACGGGGCGCAAATTTGGTGAAAGAATCCTGGAAAACGTGCTTGCGTTTCAAACACCAGAACCCCCCTTTATTGCCCTAAAGTTCAGCCCGCTAATAGGCCTAGGGTGAGCGCTCTCCTCTAAACAGCACTGCCAACGTATTTGAAGAGATATTAGAAGCGCGAATGAAAGGACAAAGATGTGTTATGGAATACAAAAGTTAATAATACCGGGGTTTGATGAATGGGCCGGCAAATGCTTTCTGATTTGGCCCTAAATTGCATTGCTTTGCTCTGTCTTAATTTATTCATTTCCTCGTTGACTATGCGAGTTCTTGGGCAATGCAGAGGACACTGTAGGTAATGTATGGTAAATAATGCGTGTTAGACTACACCTGTCCACTCCGTACAGTATGTCCTTATAGACTCTGCCTAGTCCTCCTCGTCGACTCCAACACCTACCCACACACCACCCCACCTTCCTACCCACCAGCCATCATCGTACACCTCCCCAAATGTTAGCCAACGGCAAGACAAGCTCAAGGCGCTATAGTGGCTTGCACATATCTTTTTATTGCCGCATACATCAAACGTGTTGAGACATCCAAAAGAGACTGCATGATCCGCGCCGATCCATTAATCATCATTCATTGTATGTTAATAAATTCAGAATTCCCCCATTTACCATGCGGGGCCGTTCGCACATAGCGGCGACGCAACCTTTCCAGAGCCCATAAATCACGCAGCCCGAGTCATCTGACAGAGCAGCCCAAACACACTGCTACAGTCAGTCCCGCGGGCACAAACACATGATCTAATGTGCCTGCATCAGACCTGGGACCAGCCGAGGCTTCAGCGCCGCCTGGCATGTGCCACTGACACGGAAGAAGCGATGGCAGTGGCGGGATCCAGGGAATAAACCGCGAGCCGAAAGCCGAAGGCCCTGTCTTCCTTCGCTTCCTTCAACTCCATCCACACACACACTCGCTTACAGTGCAGGCCCTCCAGGCTGTGTTTTGCGCTGAAGTAAGCCTTGAGAGGAAAACTTGGCTGGGCTGACAGTGTTGCGAGCGAAGCAGAACCTTATTAGATTTCATTTCCTCGTCGGAACCAACCATCAGAAAGAGGCTGCAGCACTGCAGTGGAGGTGCGCATCCACGTCCTGTCGATAGCGGCGTTCTGGTTTCTGTTTTGATTTCTTTTTTATAGCATCTCCAACCGCAGTGAGGAGGATCCAAAGAGCTGGAGGCCAAACGTGGACAAAAAAGTGTTAGAGTTAGAGCCTTTCAAAACATTTCAGGCTTATCAGATAGGGACCTGCCGCAGGCCGCTGTATATGACAGTTAATTACTGCCTGAGGTCCGGCGGGAGCGCGCTTTTGTCTTCATTTGGCAGCCGATCCGAAATATCACCTGAAATCGCTTGGCATGTCGTTTGGATCTTGGCTTTCATATCGTCTCGTATTGTGTAGAGACTTGTTGGACTTTAAGGGTGTTTTTGACTTACTGTACAATGGACGTGACCTCAAGTCTCTCACTTTTGCTTGCCCATTATGTTTTGTTTGCAAGGAGAGCTCAATAATGTAAATGAGATGTAATTTCAGCTTTGATAAAAAAAAGTATTGCTTCTTAAAGGGTATAACTGCCAACTAGAACTATCTATCTAATCTATCTAATCAACTGCCAAGACTGATGGCATAATACTACAGCAGGACAAGAATTAACAGTGCAGCTCCAAGCCACCAAACTGTGCAAACTAGGAACACAGAAAAACATTTACTTGCTCTTACAGCCTACAACGCTGAGGCCTGCCAACCAACACATATGCTACACTAATACACAACTAGGATAAGGTAGCTTTGGGCAACAGACAACACAAGGATGGTAAGTAAGGGAGAGGCCACACTCAATATGCAAATATATGGTGACAGGAGCCTATAGGAAAGCTGTATGATCTAACACTGTAGAAAGAGCATTGACGCATGAGTAATATATTAAAAGTTGGTTAAAATCACATTTTTCATTGGCTTAACAAACATTTTTAAGTTTTCAGGTTGAAGTTCTCTGGACTCGTTGTATTGAGTTGTACTGGCCGGTACTCAACTTCACTCAATTTCATAATTCGCTGTAGAAAGAGTACTATCAGGTGCAGATTACTAAAAGTTGGTTGAAATCACTTGTTTTCATTGGCTAAACAAGCATTTATAATTTTTTAGGTTAAATTTCTTTAAACTCATTTGATTGAGTTGTACTGGCCGGTAAGTTCACTCAACTTGATAATATTAGTTCTTTTGACTAAAACCCTAAATCACTTTTTACAGTGATTTATATCCTTTGGCCTAAATAAGTGAATTATTGAATAATTTCAACTGGTCAGTGATGTTTTTGATTACGTTTTTGATCATGCTGTAAGCACCATGGATTAAAGTGTTCTCTTTCAATCCAACAATAGTGAAAAAAGTGGTGAAATTATTGAAAACCTGCAAAAAAAATGTGTTGGGTATATGGTATTGTTTAATTTTTTTTGATCAGCTTTAGGAAAACTATTCATTCATATTTCATTCAGTGCATCTCTAGTTTGAAAGTAACAACATATACAACAATATAATTTATTGCAATAATTTCTAGGACATTCAATACATATCCTCCAAACAAAAACGTAGGTAATGTGAAGGGCCTACTTGCGGCAAACCATAGTTTCTCTATTGGATTACTAAAAAGAGCTTCACTTAGTCACTTTACAGTCAGTCTGAATAAGCCTGTGATTACTAACAGCATGCTCATGCACAGCCCCAGTCCACAATACGTGATAATACGTGATAGAGACATGGTGCATTCGTTTGTTAATAATCTGGGATGTTCACCGATCAGCGATCATGTGAATATACACAGGTAAATCAGATTTGGATATATTTACATCCTTATTGTGCTGAAATTTACAGTGTAAAAATAACAGCCGCTATTCTCCCATGAAAGACACCAAGACATGCAGCACACCAATGGCACCCACTACCTCAATGCAGAAGATGAGCCGATTAAAGGCTCTCACCATCTCTTTCTTTCTCTCTTTCTCTCTTTCTTTCTTTCTCTGTCTCTCTTTCTGCACAGGGACGTCCTGTAAAACCTTATAATTGTCACCCGTGCATCGGCTGCTACAGCTGTGTTTAATACATAATGCAGAGCCTCTTCCATAGGGCGATTAGAGAGATAATGTCATCACACGTTAATCACCGGAGTGTACGGCAGACACGCTGGCCTCTGATATGCAAAGCGCGGAGCTCGCTGCCTCGTAAATGGAAATGGAGACGCTGGAGAGGAGAACACACCGCATTATTTATCCCTCGCTTTCTTTTCTCCTGATGTTCCTGCAGGAAATTTCCCTCATCCTTTCCCACCTCGTTGGACGTAGCAGGCCTCCCCTCTCTCCAGAGACGAAGCGAGAACTTGCACTGTAATCGCTCTGTGATCTTTTCTCCAAAGCGCCTGAGTGTTTGAGAGTTTGCCACATGCAGTATGTATAGAGCGAAGGACTGTTTGTTTTTGTTCGAGTCAGATGTTAGAAAGAATTGCTTCACAGCTCTGTCCCTGTGGGTAGCACTGAGAAAGAGGAGGGATTTTTTTAAAATATTTTTTTTTAATGCAAGTTCCCTAGTGAAACTTGTGTAGGTCAATACGAAGGGCTTTTAAAACATGTACAGTCTGATTATCATCAGATAGGACTGTAATCTACACTGTAAGCCCAGATAAGTTAAATTTACTTAAAAAAAAATTGAGGAAACCGGTTGCCTTAAAAAAGTTAAGTAATGGGTAATGAAAGCTTAAGTTAACATAACTTAGAACATCAAGTAATTTAGCTTTTTTATTTTTGTTATACTGTAAGACCAGATAAGTTAAGTTACTTAACTTTTTTAAACAGTCTGTTTGCTCAATTTTTTAAGTCAAATTTACTTAAAAAAAAAAAAACTGAGGAAAAACTTTGCCTTAAAAAAGTTAAGTAATGGAAATGAAAATTTGAGTAGGCATAAACAATAATAAAAAACAAACAAAAAAAACAAAACATATTATCACAGCTAAATGGGAACTTGATTTATTTCTAAGGTAGCTCATGGGGAATCACTACACACTGATGGTGAGTGTTAGTCAGAAACTGTTGGACACACCCAGTATGCAAATAGATTGTGACAGAAGCCAATGGAAAAGAAGCTGCCAATGACAACAGAATAAACTCAGTTATTATAAGTCGGTTCAACTTCAATTTAAATCATTTGAGTTCAAAGAACATATGTGTTTACAGTGTAGTCTCAATTTAGTGACTAACCCTGCAAGAAGAAGGTAATGGAACTAGAACTGAAAATATGTGTTTTTGTCTTGGATTATTTAGTAGTTGCATTGGGAAGATAATCCAAAAATAATCAGAGGGTACATTCAGAACATTCAGAAAAGATAATAGTAATAATGCCTATGTCAGTTATTTCATTTTATTCCATTCTGTCAATACTTTTCCCACTTCACCCACAATGTGTATCATGTACTGCCCTCTTTAAAACATATTAGTGTATACTAGTGTGTAGTTATTTGACTCTGCCCTTTCCAGTCTACAACATGAAGAAAAAACATGGTGTAATGCTCCTTACCAGACACACACATACACTCACACACACTCACACACATGTAAAACAACAAAAATGGTGTGTTTTTAACAATAGGTTAATCAAAGCAATAGGCAATAGTGCAACAGCCAATCCAGGTCAGAACAGGTAAGAACAACAATAAGGCTGACATGGAAAAAGCAAAGATAAAAACCAAAACACGAGCAATGGTCTAAACAGAAAGTGCGTAGGAGCACAAGAAAGAAAAAAATAGGTAATACACTGAGAATTATACAAACAGAATGAATGCTCAGAGTGTAAGTAAGAAAGTTGGCAATACTTCGCAAAGAGAGAGACAGACAAGGCTAGTATTTAGACAAACACACAAATGACAAACAGCAAAAATAGTATAAATTAGAATTTTAATGACCATTAAGACAAATGACCAGATTTTCAGTGTTTGATCTGTAGAGATGAATAGATTGTATAATTTTTAAACAATACCACAAAATCAATACTGAATGTACTATATCTTGCTGTATCATCTATCAGAGATAATACAGATTCATACATTATTTACTATGAAATAAAGGCAGTACATGTTGGCAGCAGTTTTTAATAATTGCATTAAAAAAAGATGGTTTTGAAAATCATAAAAAGATAGTTTTTAAATCAACGTATTATTATTTTTGTTGTTGTTGTAAAAGTTATTCTAAATAGCTACATTGTAATAAGGCTTATCTGAAAATTAATGCCTAATTACACTAGAACATTACATGTCATGCATTAATGGAAGGGGCTAAATTGTTGTATGTTGAATAGATTTATGTAAATTAGATTTATGTTCATTTTAAACACTTAAACACACAAAATACATTATCTCTGTGTAAATCCTAATGCATCAGTATCTTAAACATAAAATCATACAATTTTGAGATGAGCTCTTACATAAATGCTCCATAGGTGTTATTAGCATTGCTCCATTAGCATCCCTTCTTTAGCAGCTCCGGTGAATGTGCTCATGCCTCTTTGCTGTCTGCGGGGTAGTGGACTTGGGCCAGGTCCAGTAGCCTAATGAGGCAGTTCTGATGGCCGCGGTCCCTCAGGAGAACACAGACTCTGTCTCTTTCTCCTCCTCGTTCACTTTCCCTCTCTCCCTCTGTTTCTCCCTCATACCTCATCCAGGTCCTGCTCGAAATGGCTTAATTGATCTAATCACTCACTCGATTGGTCAGAGCCATTTGTCTCTTTCATGGCCGAGCCTCTGGACAATGGGCAATGTCTTCTGCTCCTGCGAGCCGGGTCTTCTGCAGGACTGTGGCAGCGGTGGCGGGCCCTGAGCTGGGCTCCACTCTGCGCCGGCTTTGCCATCCCTCCCGCCCTTAACCTTGAGTCAGTGTCATTACAGAGTTACTGGAGCTATTCGAAGTTTTGACTTTGTCACAGTGGGCCATTCCTAAGGGTGCTATAAAGAGTTTGCATGTGATGAATGTAATGGATCCCTGTGTTTGATGATGATGAAAGCAGTTGTCATGATGGCGACAAAAAAATATATATATGTTTTTTTGTAAAGACTTTAAAATTGGTGTTTTAAAGAAGAAAGTTTATTTATTACTATAAATATTTCATTTATAGTACTCAATAATAGACGAAACAAAATAACAGACACAATTTATTACTATTCATGACTTTTGTCATGCCCTATTTAAAAGTATAAATGCTGCACTGACATTTGATTTAGTCCAGAGTTATTATTAATTATACTATGTTTGCATGGATCACCCACTATGCTGTACACTGTGTGTGGTAATATCTTCTATGACACCTGCACTATAAAATTTAAAAGTAGATTTTTTTAACTGTTATTTTCAAGATATATTCACTTAATGTCTACTAATTTAATGTATTTTAAAACACAGTTTTATTTACTCAGTGTAGTTAAGTTGTACCAACTTTGGGTATTAACTAAATATCCACGGGAAGTTGGTCCACACCTATTATGCAAATACATGTTTCCAGGAACCAATAGCCTCTCAATGTGTTCTTCTCTGTACTTTTATTCTTGTGGACTCTTGTGGAAATGTCATTATTCGCAGCCCAAGTAATGGTCCAATTAGAAGTTTGAAGTTAGCCAAGTGCACTACAAATACCTGAATGAGTTCTTGCTCCTCCCGCTTTATCGAGGATGCATGGAAGGTGACTTGTGTGGACTTCTTATAGTCTGATATCCCAGACCCAGCACCACACAGCAGTATTGGCAGAGGGGAAAGTGTATATCTTTAAGTTATATGTTTTCAAAATAGTACTGCAGTGTGATAAAATCAAGTTTAAAGTTAATTTTAGCCGAGAACATAGTGGTTTAGAATCCAGTTACAGAATAAAAGTCCCACATCCTCCCGTCCTTAGGAGTATGCACTCACGAGTCCAACTTACCAAGTCCGTACTGGACGAGAACAGAAGTCCAAACTTGTGTACTCTGTATTTAGAAACAGTCATTAATTCAAAATTCAAAAGTCCAACATCAAATTTTACAGTGAAATCAATGGTTGCTGTTGGAAAGGTTCAAATAGGGAGATTCTTAGACAGTGATTAAGCCTAGTTATAGATTTTACATGTATATTTTTACTTTTAGTGGACAATCTTTATTAACTCCATTAAAAATGCTGTGTAGTGCAAGACTGGGCTTAATCCTATTCTGAGACACTATCCCTAATGTACTTACTGTAGTTGCAATATATTGCTTCATCCATTGTGTAAAAGTAGTTAGTTATTGTGAACTGGTTGTTTTTTTATCAACAGCCATATTCAGGCCTGCCCACTTCTTTTTTCTTTTCTTTTCTTGTCACAGGACGCAGATTTTGCTTTGTAAAACAGTAACTGTAAAGACTCTTGCACGAAACAACGCTCCTTTTTCAAACTCTTAATCCCAGCCTAATGAAGTGGCTGTATGTTTTGCGTGCCAAGCCACTTCCTTTCCATGCATCTTCGCTTAGCCTTGCATTAGAGGAGGCCACAGCTCCTGGAGAAGATGCATGGGCTTGATCCCGAATGCCACTGGAGAGGTGATCAAGTACGCTCACTTCGCGGCGCACTTCGCCTCATTATCCCTCGATACTATCAGCCTCTTTAATTCTCAGCTTTCGTAAAGAGCAGGTAATGGCAGAGAGGGGTAAAGGGATGCGGAATTAAGCCGTTTTACACCAAAGGGTAATTTGGTTTGATAAATGTGCCGTTGTGGCTAACTAATAATACATATTTTAAAAGGGGGAGGAGGGGAGAGGGGGACGTGGCGGTAGCTCCCTGGAAAAAAAAAAAGAAAGAAAAGAAAGAAAGAAAGTGCTGCGGTTATTAATGGGGCCGGCCACAGTATGTCTCACACAGGGTTACGGCGCAAGGTCAAAGCGCATTTCACTGAATTAAAAGCCATTTTGAGCTATGGCACTCCTAATCAACTCGGACCTAAAGGTGCATAGCTCAGGTATAATGAGGCACCAATGAATTTAAATAAACAGGGCGAATATGGTGATTTATTAAGGCAATGTGCTAGCCTTATAGCTCGTTAGCAATGACGGATACTCTTTATTCTTTCAGGCTCCTTTACCCACAGGACTTGAGCTTTTAACCAAGTAATATCCGCCTGTATTGTCAAGAGTGCGCGCATTCCAGGCGAGACACTTATCCTAGTCATTATAAAAAGTGGCGACACAATGCAAGAGTAATGGTAATGTATGCCATCTAAATAAATGATTTTCCCCCTCCTCCCTCCCCCCCTCTTTTTTTTCTGCCCTTGTAGAACTAAGGCTTTTTTCACCAGACTTTAGAGGAATGCGAATTCATATTCATATTTTATCCCGGCTTTTTTTCAGACCCTGCTAAAAAGAGCCATAATCCTTGATTCGAAAAACGTTTTGCATTTCAAGGAACAATTTTTTTTTTTCTAAAACCAGTAAGGGTATTGATGGTGGGGGTCTCCCACTTTCCAGGATGATCACTTCACTTATATAAATTATAATATTTTTGCAGCGAAAGTGGTCAGAGCTTATTTAAAAAGCGCTCTAAAGTACGTTCGGCGATGTATTAATATGCTGATTAGGAACTTTCTGGAATAATGATGTTTGATGCTCACCCACTTTTTCTCTCTTTCTCTCTCTCTCTTTCTGTTTTTTTTACTGGGAGTGAGAATTAATTCTAACACTCTATCCTTCTGACAGCAAGGGCGAATGAATTTTTTCCCCCTCTTAACTTTTCTCCCCTTTTTTTTTTTAACAAGTATTGATCTATCCCAGCGCAATTACCAGGGTCCTCTTAGCCCTGTGTTAGGCAGCGTAGCTTAGGCTAATGACCCTGCTAGCTTAGCCGCAGGCATTAGTGCTATGGAGCGGTGAGGCGTGCCAGCGGTTGCCGCCACCCGCTGCCTCTGTTAGGGCATGCCAGCACATTAGTGACTTCATTAGACCCTTTGTTGGCCGGCCTGCCTTTTGTATCACCCTTGGAGGAGAGACGGGCCGTGCCGTGGCTTTTGCCGCCCGGCGTCTTGATGCGGCTATTCTTCAGGCTCACTGTGGATCAGTGCTCCTGCAAAGCCAAAGCCTGCCTTTCAATTTATTCCTCCCTGCCCGTACCCTCCGCTGGTCGCTTCTTCAGTCTGAGGGCAGGGGCGGATAATGGATCACAGTTTATTGCGAGAAAAGGACCATTCATTTGGTTCCTGGTTTTTAGTGAAGTCAATATCCAAGTATGTCCACTGTCAGAGTGCCAGAGCGCTGAGCAAGCATCCTGCTGACCTGGTGTTAAATAATTATTCTGGAAAAAAGGAACAGAATCTTGGAAAGAGGAATAATCTTAAATCTGTTTATTGTAAAATTAATGTAAGAAAATAACACATTTTAGCTTTATCTAGTGCTCATATTCTATTGGCAGATCCGTTATACTTCATTTTAAAGAAGCACTAGATAAATGCACTGGATACAATAGTAGAACTGATGAATTGATACTAAAAGTGAATCATCTTTAAAGTGACAGTCTGTAAGTTTTGGGAGTTTGGTGATTAAGTGATCTCTCTGGTAAGAATGTATAATTCCATTTAATTTTTAAAAAGCTGTCATACTATGTAGAGAGTAAAGACCTTCAACAAACCTACCAGATCAATTTTTGTATGTTGTTTTTACAATCAACGTATCAGACGTTGCAATGATAGTCGTGTGAGGTCATTGATACCATTAATTCGAATATTTTGTCTTCTACAAACTCAGGAATACTACTGACTTCAATTTAAAGGAAGAAATCTTGCTACTTTAAATATATCAAAACTGGGGTTGTAAAGATTTTTCTACATGTCTACTGTAAAAAATAATTTAAAAAATTACATTACAAATGTAATTACAAAAAAAAATACATTTTGAAGTACTGGGGACAAAAACTCAATGGGGAGTTTGCACACCAAAAGTGACTAAAAACAACAGAAAACATATTTTCTCAATAATTTATACAAATGTTTTACATTTTAATGTTTTCTTGACATTTAAAGGGCATTTAAATCCCATGTTGATCTCTTTTTAAGTGGTCTCTTATTTTTTCCATTTTTTCCCACATGATGGAGAATGTTAGAAACATTGCTTGTTTTAGAGCATTTATTTGGAGAAGATGAGAAATGGATGAAATAATAAAAAAGATGCAGAGCTTTCAGACCTCTAATAATAATGCAAACAAAACAAGTTCATATTCATAAAGCTTTAAGAGTTCAGAAATGAATATTTGGTGGAATAACCTTGGTTTTTAATCACAGTTTTCATGCGTCTTGGCATCATGTTCTCCTCCACCAGTCTTACACACTGCTTTTGGATAACTTTTGACGGCTTGTGATCATCCATCTTCCTCTTGATTACATTTCCGAGGTTTTCAGTTGGGTAAAATGAAAGAAATGTATAATTTTTAAGTGGTCTCTTTTTTTTTCATTTTCTTCATATATATTATATGAAATATTATATATTATATTACATTATAAACACCTCCTTGTTTCAACGCGTATTTCTGTCATTTTGGTATGATGGTAAAATAATCATTGATGAATTACTAAGGACTAATCAGAAATAGAATGGTTAGTTTAGTCAACTAGCAAATAATGATTAATTTGCAGCCCTAATGTAAAATATCTATCTTTAATAAAAAAAAAGTAAAAAATACACACATTTTTTCTGGTTTATTCACTTTTTATCTTGGTTTTCAAGGAGAAGTGTTCCCGCCACTCAGGAACTGCTCTGACTGAAGCGCTGTAAAACATCACAGGAGGTCACTCGTCCTTTATGCAGCATCTTGACAATCCACTTCAGTGAAATTCATACCTATAACCCTATTTTATTATGTTACCGCACAATGCGCACTTCCACTTCCACTTCAGATAGGTGTTTGACACCGGTCTGCCGAGACGTTCAGCTCCTCTGTCAAGAGTGGAGAGAAATGAGGAGCACATCATCTCTAATTGCATTATGTCAAGAACTTTTATCAGTCTGTCAGAGAGAAAGAGGGAGAGAGTGTGTGATATGACAAGAGCCTAAAGCACATATGGCTATTTAATGGCCTAAGATCAGCGTAATTCACTGTAGGCCCGAGAGGACGAGCGTCCGCCAGGGTTTGGGATGGAGCAGGTCTGTCAGCGAGTCTGCCAGTCAGAATCTGAAATTCTAATGCTGCTTTATTAAGACTCTAAGAAAAAGCTTCTGTTAATCTGCCTGCCTTACAGTGTGCTCATTGCGTTTCCTCACACGTACATAGTAAACAGTGGGAATTTTCCAGAACTTACAGCTTACTATCACACACACACACATGCTACATGGCCTCTTACAGCATCTGTTGGCTGAAATCAAAAGAACCTTGAACATTGCTTGTTTTAGAGCATTTATTTGCAGAAGATGAGAAATGGATGAAATAACAAAAAAGATGCAGAACTTTCAGACTTCTAATAGTAATGCAAGAAAACTAATTCATATTCATAAAGCTTTAAGAGTTCAGAAATGAATATTTGGTGGAATAACCCTCGTTTTCATGCGTCTTGGCATCATGTTCTCCTCCACCAGTCTTACACACTGCTTTTGGATAACTTTTGATGGCTTGTGATCATCCATCTTCCTTTTGATTTCATTCCAGAGTTTTTCAATTTGGTAAAATGAAAGAAATGTATAATTTTAAGTGGTCTCCTATTTTTTTCCATTTTTTTTCCACATATATATATATATATAAGTATACCATTATGAACACCTCCTTGTTTCAACACCTATTATAGTTCTATAATTACAGACATTAGTCTATACAGACTGTATCTGTTTCTCTGCAGACTTTTTATTATCTTCCTTTTACCCTGTTCTTCAATGGTCAGGACCTCAAAGGACCACTACAGAGCAGCATCGCACTAATTAATGTGGTGGTGGTGGTGTGTTGTGTGTATATGAGTCGATCAGATGCAGTAGCAGTGCTGCTGAAGTTTTTAAACACTGTTCACTCACTGTTATTCACTCTATTAGACACTGCTACCTATAACTGCTCCACTTTGTAGAGGTACAGTCAGAGACAGAAGCTCTAAATCTGTTGCATCACAGTTTGTTGAAAGTTGGTTTTCCTCTAGTCCATCATCAGTGCCTACAGGACGCTGCCCATTTTGCATATCGTCGCTGTCCAATGAAAAACAAGTCTCTCCATTTTTGTTGATTTTTTCCACTTTTAGATTACTTCATTATTTCAACAAACCATCTGTTCCTTATACTGTGTTAAAATTTCCTGAGGTATAACCCAATATCATTTCTTTGAAAGTACCTGAAATATTGACTTCCATTAAAAATTTAAAAGGTTTTATCTCTTTTCTGTAAATTTGCTGTTTTGGTGATACTTGTTTTTCATTGGACAGTGACGAAATGTAGAATCAGAGAGAGAGATGCTCATCTGTTGCTGCACAGTTTGTTGACTGTTGCCTCTCCTCTAATCCATTATCAGTGCATATACAATGCTGCCCACATGACGCTGTTATTGGATTATACTCAGTGTTTAAAAACACAAGCAGCACTGCTGCTGTGTCTGATTCACTTATACCACAGCACAAAACAAACCTACTAACACGCCACCATATAACTAGTCAATTGTCATTGTTTGATTAAATGCAGTGCAGCAATTTTGATGTTTTCAGTTTTTGAGAGCAGTTTTTAAAATCTGAAACAAAACTGTGCCTCGATCCCCAGTTTTCAGTAAACAAGCCCTGTTTGTTTCAGGTCTGCATGTTACTCTTCTTTTTTCTAGTCATTTTTTTCAGGTCACAGGGTCCGCCGTTGGCCCCGGAGCAGTCGGGGGGCTCCCAGACCGAGGCCGCCTGCACCGGCAGCGTCCGGCAGCACTCGCAGCCTAGCCGTGATTAATGCCAGCGCCGCCCAGCCGCAGCCCTTTCCGCAGCAGATAATGCCAGGCAGCAAGCGCGCTTGACACTTTTAATGTATAATTAAGTAGAAAAAGTCAGCACCGGCTATGCAAATTTTTTAAAATGATAAATGAGGCCGGGTGGCGGCAGGGATTGATTTGGTGTAAATGAAACTAATTAAGGAAATGTCAAACATAATTAATAAAACAGGTTTAAGCTGCAAAACATTGTCAGTGGAATGAATGAGGAGGCATTGGCGCCCATTGTTTGGGCTTTATTTAGGCCTAGTGTTGTGCTTGTTTGGCGCACCCTGACGCGCTCGCCCCCACCCTCGCCACCCCCTCCAACACCCATTCCCCGAGAGGAGGGAAAATAAATTTGCTTGTCTCTCAGCTGACTGTAGAAATTAATTGCTGGAATCTTGTCCCATCCAAGTGTTACATTCCAGCGCAGGACATTAACATAACTAATTTGAAAGAGCCCAAATGACTGCATAATGGAGCACTGTCAGCATGCATGACACTCGCTGGTCATACCAAATTAGCCAGGTTTTATAATTGAAATTTTTGCCCTGCTCTAATTTTTATATGATTTTTTTTCCACTCTTTTTTTTCTTATCCAATCTCATCATCATGTCTTTTCTTCCCAGATAAGAACAAAGCTTTTTTTTGTCTTACATAATTTACCAAAAGAGTGCTTGACCTATAATTAGTGGGACGTGGTTGGGGGGCGGGGCTTCCAGGCTGGTGTGAAGAAGCCGAAGTCACATGCGCAGTTCCGGTAATGATGCCGGAGACCTTACTGCCTCTGGGGAGGAGGAAGAGTAATGGAAGGGGCTATTTTTATGGGGACCTGGATGGCAGGGGGGCTGGAGGGGCCACTGGTGCCACACCGTGGGGTGGATCAGCGGGGCTAACACTCAAACTGGCAGCTCCAGCCCCAGCCATCAGTCCACGGTGTCAGCCCCGGTCCCCTCAGCATCCTCCACTGCCCTCTCCCCTCCATCTGCCGCTTTTATACACACACTGATTCCACCTTGTGAGAGGAAGCTGTGTGTTATTTCTATGTTGTATTTGCCTTTTATGCAGGAATTAAATGAATACATGCATTTTTTTTTTGTTTGTTTTTTTTTAGATTCTGGCGGTTTCACGGTGTATCACTATATTTTTATTATTATTATTCTTTTTTTTGCATGATTGGGCTTCTATATAGGTTTGTGACACTAAGACTTTAAATTACTGTTTGTTTTTACTTTGTGAAAATGATAATAAATTGCTGAAACTATTGGATAGTTGACTTAATAGGCTAATTTCTTGCATCACATGCCACCTAATTCACCTTGTTCATGACTTTTGAAGAAAAAAAACACCAAAAATATTTAAAAATATAAGATTTCTAGATTATTTCTGTTATACACTTCTAAATAAAAAAGTTTTCCATATTTGACACGCATGTCTTAACAAGGCATTTTTAAGAAGAACTACTTAAGAAGAAATTAACTCTGGGATGCCAAAAATCATGGAACATTCCAATTCTGAATTTGTGTGGGCATTTAATATTCTACAATCCACAGTGTCACAGTTGTATACCAGGAATACATCACAGATGACATTACCACTCACAGTGGACAGTGCAGTGGGTGGTAATGATTGTGACCTGAGCCATCTATGTAAAATTGTCCATGCAAACAGAAAAACGACTCTGAAAGAAATCACTACGTCCACATTCATCTAACCCACAGATCAGTGCAGCATTCTTTAGCTTTTTTGTCATGGAAAATGATCTTGGGGTACACAATACTAGTTGTGAAGACTGTCCCATGATATTTGGCATGTCTGTGTACTAAATGTTTTTACTTTAACATCAGACATCAGGGGTTAAATGTATCCTTCAATTTCCTCCAGAAAAAACAAGTCATATTGTTGTGATTACTCAGAAATTTCTCCAAAGTGGCAACAATAAAGAAAAAGATTGTATTTTTGAAGTCATTTTGGAGCATTTTTATTGGATCATTTCTCATTAGATAACATAATAAAATAATAAGAGAACAGCTGTCAGGTTTAATATTTATAAAAACAAAAGTATACCATACTTTTTTTTGGACTTTAAGGTGCATTTAAAATTGTATTAATTGAATTAATTTCTCAAAAATCGACAGTGCGCCTTACGCATGAATTTTACCAGTCAGGTATTAAGGAGCAGTGAAGCCACTGTGCTGAAGTACAGCGTTATAAAAGAGTTTCAGTGAAGTTTTTCTGCAGCATTGAGGCTGGAGCAGTATTAGCATTAGCCACTAACCGCAGCGCTAAATATTGGACTGTAGCCTGCGTATTTACAGTGTTAAAACAAGCTTCATGGGACGAAACACTAGATGATAGCGCTCTGGCTTACCGGAATACTCAGGGTTCCTGAGTATATAGCGCTATCTGGAGGCGTTTACTAGCGCTAACCTGCGACTAGCGCTGTTGCTAACTGCTCTGTTGAAAATATTGGAAATCTAAGCTTCCTGTAAATAAACAGAAGCGCTTTACTCTCCCAGATAAACTGTTTTAGGAGAGAAATCTGTGTAGATTCACATCCAGTGCTCATTTGACTTTGAAAATAAACTTCCCCCACTTCCCCATTAGAAGGGAAACATGTTGACACCTTTGTTCCATACTATTGTCGCTTACAATGCCCCATATACTTTTTATAAATATAATATAATAAAACCTTATATAAAAGGTTTTTATCTGAAAGCTTAAATATAGTATAACAGAAATATCTAATGTATTTATTATTTTGATAATTATATATACAGTATATTGGCAACCTCAGACCAGGGAAAACAGAGATCCATCTATATATATTTTTACTGGTGTTTTTCTTTTTTCAATAAAAGTAGCTGTCAGCAGATCATGAGGTCAAATATTTGCAAATATTTGAAACAAGAGCATGTTTTAAAAGTTGTATGCTAAATATATAAAAACACTTAAACTACAGTACAGTATGTCATATCCCTCCTACAGTAGGCTTGTGATCATTGACGTACAGTACAGTATATTCTCTCTGTACGTATGCAGGAACACATGGAAACTCCCACACAGAATCTCAATTTTCTATATACCTCCCTCTGTTTTTGCAGTCTAGAGGCTCACCACATGGCGACATGATAACACCTAACAAACCTGCGAAGGCATAAAGATTTTTGTTGTATGCTAAAACCCTCAGTCACACTTTTAGAAAAAGTCCTCTCTCAGACACCAAAGCTGTTATGTCGAACCATATCGCTGCTTAAACGTGTCGCCACTAACGTGTAGCTTCTAATTATAACGTGTTTTTCTTCCCACTATCCCACAAACCGTCGCAGAAGTGAGCTGCAATTAGCGGTAGCTCATAATAAGCGTGGTCAAGTGGGTTATGTTCTGCGTTAGACTTAGGGATATAATTTCTCATGAATTATTACCATTTGTGGCTCTCTCTCGGAGCGTTTAAAACTCATCATGCACGATTTAGAAGTGATGTCTGCTGTTAAAGCACAAATTGCCTGGTCTTGTTTGGTGGTTGGAATCAGGAGTAGTGGAGGGAAGTGTAAACATAGCCATGTGCTTCACAGGAGTTCTTACTTTGACCCAGAGAAAATTATTATTTTTCATACTTGTGTTGCATTAAACAACACATTTAGGTATACAGCATGCGTGAATGTACTTATCAGATGAAGATATGAATCAGAAAGAATTAAACACGCTGCATTGTTTCTTGTTTCTGTACCTATTATACATATAAAGGATTCTTGCAGGTCCTTAAAAAGTCTTAAAATGTCTTAAATTAAAATTGTCTTAAATTGCTCTAGGTATTACATTTTAAGACGGTGCATTTAATGCCGTTGGCAAAGCACATAAAACATTAGCGGCGAGCTAGCTAACATGTTAACATACAAACATTAGCAGGTTAGCAGAAAGCTAGCTAATGTTAGCGGTGAGCTAACTTACATATTAACTTTATTGGTGAACTAGCTACATTACTGAGGAGAGAACTAAGGTTAGCTGAGAGCTAGCTAACTTTAGCTGCGAGCTAGCTAACATGTTAACAGTAGGGGTGAGCTAGATAACATACTAACTTTAGCGGCAAACTAGCTACGTTACCGAGGAGCAGTGTTGGGCATGTTACTTTAAAAAAGTAATTAGTTATAGTTACTAGTTACTTCTTCAAAAAAGTAACTGAGTTACTAACTGAGTTACTCCACTATAAAAGTATCTAGTTACCAGTAAAAGTAACTATTGCGTCACTTTTCTGGTACTCGCCCCCGTAACCCCCACCACCCCGATTGAGCATGCAGTAACGTGGTGTTGGAAATGGTAACGGCGTTATAGTGACAGTCAAAGTAATTAGTTAGATTACTCGTTACTGAAATAAGTAACGCTGTTAGTAAACTTTTATTCTCGCCACTGGCGAGGAGAGAACTAACATTAGTGGCAAGCTAGCTAACCTACTAATATACTAATGTTATACTAATGTTATACTAATATACTAAAGCTAGCTAACATACTAACTTTAGCGGCGAGCTAGCTACATTATACAGAAGAGAACTAACAATGGCCGCGAGCTAGCTAACATGCTCTTGCTCTTTTGCCATTCAGAGGTGAGTATTATTGGCCTGTAGCCTGCTGCTAACCCCGGCTAGTACTGCTGGAGCAGCATTAGCATTACCGGTTAACCACTAAACACTAGCTCTTTCACTAGCTCATTCAGAGGCAGTATATCAGACTGTAGCCTGCATGATTTAACATTTTAAAACAAGCTACTTACTGGCTTACTGGACATTCAGTGTTCCTCAGAGTATCGCTGTTGGGCGGTAGTGCTGTGTGTTAGCAGTGTGTGTTGTGCTTGTGTAAGTGGATTTGGAACAGCAATGCTGCTGGAGTTTTTAAACACTGTCCCGTAGCCTCTTGCATGAACGTTCTGTATGAAGATTCTGAAGGGAGACACTGTATTATTTGAGGGTGGAGCGTGTTCATGTCATTTGATGCGATATGAACATATACTCCATTAGTCTTCTTTCTACATTTCTCCTCTTTCTCTCTCTCTGTCTTCTCTACCCCTTTTTTTCTTAGTTTGTTATTCTCATTTTTATCTCGTCCTGTAAATTTCCTCTCTCTCTCTCTCTCTCTTGCCATTTCTTGTCAGTGGAATTCCTGAGCTGAGAGCTGCCTCCAAATGCCAGGGGTCATGAGTCAAACATATGCAGCATGTATTACAATTTATTACTCCGCATTTGCCTTGAGATTTTGCTCTCCTGACAAGCTTAAGTAAATCATGCCCGCCGCTCTGAAACAGAGAGAACGCAGCGACGGCGAGGGCCGGCCTTCCTGCTATGCGGGCCCGCTCGTAGTCCGACGTGATTGGCTGCAGCCCCAGAGGTTGTTGCAGTCCCAGAAGCTGGTGGGCTTGGCGCTGGTGACACGGCAGTGCAGGTATTTATAGAAAACATATGCAAAAGGCCTGATGGCACCCCTGACTCCGGGAGAGAGCCTTTGACAGTTAAATACGGATGGAGAGCGCGCCGGCGAGGGCCGGAGCGGATTTAATCAGCAAAAGGCGCCGCGTTTCTTCATTTCATTTGAATATGGTGGATGGCAGCTTTGAAATATGTTCATTTCTTCATCCCCAGCATATTTTTTATCCTTGAAAGCTCATTATTTTTGGAGGTGTAGAATAGAGACCTGGGGCCCTGGCCTCGAAACCCTGAGCGGTATTCATCAAAATTTACCAGTCACAGCCAAAAGTTTGCTTACGCAACAGCACACACTGCACAAACACCTAGAAACAGAACAACAGTGCGGAGAAAAAAGTACTGAAGTAATGAACAAACATCTCAGCCAGCGGAATAATACGGAATAATAGATCATTGGGAAATTTTGATAAGTGACTTGCTCAGTTCTGTGCTGCTTTTTTTAAAAATATTACTCTATTCTAGGACCATGTTTCCTGGTCGCATTTTAATTAAACTTCATTAAACTAAATACAGTACCAGTCAAAATTCACATTTGGACATGTGATCTCATTCAGTGTTCTTTTTCTTTATTTATTTAATTTATTTTTCGGCATTGTAGATTAAGATTAAAGTCATGAAAACAATTAAGGGACACATATGGAATTATGTAATAAACATTAAAAAAGTGTTTGTCCTCCACCTGAACTGATTTGAGGTCATGTATTTCTTTTTTTAAAGTTGTGTTGCACAAACCACTAATTAAGACTAACTGTTGTCCATTAGAATAGAGCATGAACCAGCCAATGAATAAGTTTACAAGCCAATTAAACAGTTCACTGAAAAAAACAGCCTTAAAAAAGAAGGCTTAAGCCAACCAATCAAACTAATAAAGCTCATTTTTAGCACATTTAATGTGATTTTGAGTTTATTTTACTGTGTAAGAATGGTTTGTGACATAAAAAGGACAATATCAAATCTAAAATAAAAAATATTGGTAACACTTTATAATAACTTTCATTCATATATTTTTAACTATTGATCAGTAGATGTGAACAGAGCAGTAGTTCATCACAATTTGAATTTTAATGTTCACACATGACACATTTTTATCAGCATGGATATTCATATTACAAATTTTAACAAACCATTAGCTCATCAGAATTTAAACATTGATAAATCGCTATTAAATACAAATTTTAAACCGGGCAAATGTTTATCAATTACAGTTCATGTTGCCAATGTGTTCATTAGTATTTACAAATGTGATAGCAACTTTTAAGTTTCAATTAAGTACAAATAACTTATTATTTAATCAATAGTTAATGGTATATTAATGAAAGTTATTTTTAAGTGTTACCAAAATATTAAACACAGGCTTACAATACAATGGACATAGACATTAAAAAACAGTTAAATATTTGAGTTAATTGAATTTGACTGGACTTTATATTAAAGTATTAGATTCTTCTTTTGTGTGCATTACAGGCAGAAACAGCCTTTTTATAGTTTTCCATCACTGGAACATAACTCAGGTCTGAAAGGATTAACTGGGTGCTTTATATGCTCGCCCTGAAATGAATAAACTATGTCATGATACTGTCAAAATACTGTATTCCATTCAAGGACCTCTGTTTTTATCAGGATTTTGTCAAGATTCTATTTTTTCATGTCATGTGGCCACATTAACCTTACCCTTTGTGTTGTATGATATTCTTTATTCTTTATTATGTAGCGCTCAACTAGATTTTACATGGGGCAATTTGGTGGAGTAGCCATGCAGGTGTTGTGTCGAATTCTGCTCCCCGCCAGGAAAAGCACCCCCTTTTGGGAGCGTATTTCTAAGTAAAGTAAAAGCAAATAAGACGGTGTGAAAGCACTGCCGAGGGGAGGGGTGTGGGTGGTGCTTTTCATGGCGGGGGTGCAGATTTCGGCACTGCTACCACAACACCGGGCTAAGCTAAGGTGGATGATGTTCAGACAGGATTCTTTTTTTTTTTTTTTTTTTTTTGCAGTCAGGCAGGCTCTTTTCCTTTTTTCCTTTTCCACTTTTACTGGATATAATAATGACATCGTACAACTTCAGGAAATGTAAATCCTAAGCCCTTCAGACACTTGAACAAACCTGTACGTATATACACACTCGAGCACCTCTCCGAGGTGCCACTTTGATCCACCTTTGTCGGTTAACGTTCTCTAGTGGTCAATGAGAAGCTTGAGCTCCTATAGGCAGCGCTACACCCACACGCAGAGCAAAAGGTGAACGCTTTTAGTTACGCAAGCAGTCCACAGGCACCCGCAACACGTCTGCTCTTTATCAACTTTTAAGAAGAGCTGGAAGAGACAGGGAAAGGAAAAAATACATACACTAAGACTCGGGGGCAGGGTGAGGCGAGGACATCGCAAATTGAAACTAGAAAAAACTTTGTGATAGAAGCAGCCTTGACCCCTCGGTGCGGAGGCATCGTTGTAATCAATACGCGCTCAGGGGAGAGAGGACGGGCCGCGGACCTTTCGTTCCCCGCCACCGCGGAAATAACGCGAGACGCCGGTTTGTTATTTTCCAGACGTCGGAAAAAAACAAGCAGACAGGCGGCAGAGCATGCAGGTGCCTCCTTTTGGGAATAGTTCACAGCTATGAAATAAACAGAGCGCAGAAAAAATAAATAATAATAAAAAAAACACATCTATGGATGAGTGATAAACAGTCATACATTATATATTACTGATGCGCTTTAGGCAAAGTCTGGACGAGTGAGTAAACGCTCAGAAAATGATGTCCGCAGTGTGTCCACAAGACTTCGCAAAAACAAGCTGTTATCATTTGATCAAAATACTCGAGCAGTGAACTCTTTTTTTTTTTTTTATAGGTGCAACATATACGTCAATATACATTGCCTGTTGGACATTTTGAAAGTTGTCTGAATTGCCTTTGGCACAACTTTAAAAACTGAAAAGAAATGCTTACAAAAAAAAACTAAAACATAATAATATGGGGATATGTTACATTGTCTACATGATGTAGTCGCAGTAACCATTTTAATCAATTGGTTTTAATCAGCTTTTTTAAAGCCATTTTTTGTGCTTTTAAGAACATTTAAGAACATCTTCACATCTAAGCTTTGAATTTTAAATTTAAACATAAACCTCTTGTTTAACATCTTGTTGTCCTTTAATAAAATAGATTCTTCAGGGCGCTAATAATAATAATAATAACGTCTGTAATGTATCAGCAAGCTGATAATAAATAATTCCTATAAATACTATAAGTACGTACGTGATGTGTACACTGATTGCACATAGATCTGAACACTGCCAGAGTGTAAATAGATTTTAAACAATGGCAGTAATTAAGAGGTCTGTGAATTTGCTGCGTTTGCAGTCAGTGCCCTGCCTGTAGTAGTGCTTTTGTACTGTTAAGCCTGCTCTCATTATAAGCGTATTAATACTCCAGCTATCATTACTTTTTCATTTATCAGCATCGAAAGTATTGAACACAATTAGAGCGACAGGCTAATCTAAGCAGTGTATTGGATTCCTTGAGGGAGACGCGAGCCTGTGTGTGTGTGTGTGTGTGTGTGTGTGTGTGTAGGAGTGTATCCGTGCTGTCACCTCGAATGGCTCTGGCAGTTTGCCGGCAGAGACAAATCCAAAATTAAGTGCTGGAGAAATAGAGACTTCTCTCTAGTGAAGTGTTCCACTTGCATTTGAGCTTAATTTTGCCTACTCATTTTATTGGATTCCCTTATTATTCTCTCTCTTTGTCGCACACACACAGACACACACACATGCATCGCACACACTCACACACACACACACACACACACACACACACACACACACACACACACACACACACACACACACACACACACACACACACACACACTCGATTTGTGGCCCGGTTGAAGTGGCTTTGTGGAAAAGAGCCTCTCACCATGGCTGATGGTAAGTAAAAGAATGACAGCACTGTAATGGCCACTTGACTCCTTTGTGTGTCTGAGCTGAATTTCAAAACACGCACAAGAACATACATTATTGCCATTTACTCAAAGCATTTTACTCCGTCCCTGTGTGGGTTTTTTTTTTACCCAGAGGAGCGTTTTCTATTCTTTCCGGCATTCATACAGATAAATACATTTATTCTAAGAGGCTAGGAAATGGTATATTTTTGAGGACGTTGCACTCGAGCGCACTCGAGCATTGCAGCCTCTCACAAACACACAGACACTCAGACACGTAGACACGGCGCAGGCGTGCACGTGCGCCCGTTCCCACATGGCTGCGGCTCACAATGCAAAGGACAACTGCAGGCGAGGCTCAACATGCAACCGAGCGGCAGCCGGGTAACAGTGATGCAGCCCACGTACTAGAGCTGCAGAAGCTTCAGAACAGTATGCTTTTTATTTCATTATTTATCTGTTCAAACAAAACAAAAAAAAAAAAACAGTGCTGCAAGGAGGCTTTCCGATAATCATTATAGTATACATTAGTATAATATATTACTTAGTGGTGTTAATGGTTAGGATCAGGTCACAGTAAAGATTACGGCACAAACTAATTATTATTTTTTTGGATCAGCAAAAAAAAAAAGAAAAAAGTGGAAAATATAATACAAAAATATTAGAAGTTCAGAAATATTTCATGTAACTATATAATTTTTATTAGAAACTTTTATTTTGACAGTCTGTTTTTTATTGTGTTATGGGCTGTGTTTTCACATGATATATTTGTGCATTTGTGTGGGTAACTTTTTTATTTTACCATGTTTCATTTGTTTGTTTGTTTGTTTGTATTAGTGACTTTTATTTTGTATTTTTATTTAAGCTCTTAGGGTCTTATGATGTCGCCGGTTTTATTCTTCTAAGCGATTGCCTCCTTGATCCATATTTTGACGCATCTATTTGTTAGTTTATATCAGTGACTTTTATTTTGACACACTGTTCATTTTTTTGAAATAGTTTGTTTGTATTAAAAACTACAATTTTAACACTGTCTTTTTCTTAATTTGTATTGGTGACTTTTATTTTGAATTTTATTTAGGCTCTTCATGATGTAGCTGGTTTTATTGTTCTAAGTGATTGACTCTTTGATCCATATTTTGACCCATCTATTTGTTAGTTTATATAATTGACTTTTATTTTGACACACTGTTCATTTTTATTAGTGACTGCTTTTTTTAAATAGTCTGTTTGTTTTGATTAAAAACTACGATTTTAAAATGGTCTTTTTCTTCATTTGTATTAGTGACCTTTATTTTGACTTTTATTTAGGCTCTTCATGATGTAGCTGGTTTTATTGTTCTAAGTGATTGACTCTTTGATCCATATTTTGACCCATCTATTTGTTAGTTTATGTAATTGACTTTTATTTTGACACACTGTTCATTTTTATTAGTGACTGCTTTTTAAAATAGTCTGTTTGTTTTATTAAAAACAAAAATTTTAACATGCTTTTTTTCTTCATTCGTATTAGTGACTTTTATTTTGACTTTTATTTAGGCTCTTCATGATGTAGCTGGTTTTATTGTTCTAAGTGATTGACTCCTTGATCCATATTTTGACCCATCTATTTGTTAGTTTATGTAATTGACTTTTATTTTGACACACTGTTCATTTTTTTAGTGACTCCTTTTTTTAAATAGTCTGTTTGTTTGTATTATAAACTTTAATTTTAACATGGTCTTTTTGTTCATTTCTGTAAGTGACTTTTATTTTGTATTTATTTTATTTTTTACTTTGTTGTTAACATATTGGTTGCATATTTAATCCGTTGATTTACAAATACAGTCATGAAGGTTAACGTTTACGTGGATATTCATTCTAAATTCACTTTTACCGATTCATAAACCACTTGACATTTGAAGTCATATGATGTCATATGCATGGTATTAGTATCCCACGACTTATGGCACATTCCAGGAAAACTAACAAATATTGCACTGACCTGCATGTTAAATGTGGATGTTTGTATGTTCGCATGGACACTTCGAGCCAGATACTGCCAGTCATGATCATTCCCACTCACTGCGCTGACCACTGTAGGTGGTAATGCTTACAGTACATTATGTATTCGTATAATGTATTGACACTATGGCATTCAATTCAGAAACTAGCACCCACTATCAGTTCTTGCTCGAAGTCATTGCTATTTAAAAGGGTGTTTTTACATCATTACGCTATTATATAATTATTTTTTAAAGGATAAAATGGGCACAAATTGTAGTCCTGTACAAGAATATAAAACTGTCTTCATCAGGTCTGTGTGGTTTTCTTTATTTTATATGGCTGCATTGTTCATCCTTCATGTGCAGAAACAAACCTAACATATGGCTAACATATGTTCTAACACAAGTCTAATTTTAACATTATGGCATAAATCACATCATAATACCACAATGATTTTCATATTACATGATGTTACAATACTTCTTTAGTCTGAGAAAGTGGTGTCACATTTGTTTTAAAAATGCTATAGAAAATTTTGAACACATAAAAATTGGTTATTTTGAAGGTGTCCTTCTGCTAAAATCCACTTTTTCTTGTTCTTTGTGAAATACAGTAGTTTTCTCTGAGTTCTATATGATACTGCACATGAAACTATTTCTCAAACTCCTTTGTCTGCAGTAGCTAGTAGAATAAAGTATTCAAAAAAAGAAGTCGATAAGGAAAAGCACAGTGTCTACGTCAACCCATTAATTAGTATTCACCAACTCGTCAGATAGGAGCTACAAGCACCAGGAACAGCATGGCAAGTTCATTCCTGTGTTATTTGTGCAAATAACCCATGAGTCTTATATGCTTTGCCCAGTAATTCAGAGCTAAGGAACAAATAGTTAGAATTTGTCTATGGAACACCACCAGCGAAGTACAATTGAGAGAGTTAGGTGTATGCTTTAGAACAGTTCTGCTTATACTAGTTAAACGTAAAAATCCACCCCGGGTTTTTTTTAACTGCCTGGATGGTTCTGCAGCTCAACAAAACCTCGGGATGGATTTTTACTTTCTGGACCTGGACTACCCACCTTTGTGAGTTTACATAGGATCTCCGGTGGATTTTGCATTTTACAGAGACTCTAAGATTAGGTCAGTGGCTAAACTGCACTTAGCAGGGTATTACACATGTTGCAAAGTAACATATGACATTGCAAAAACTGTTATTAGTGTACAAATTGTTTAACATTTCTAATTGTTGCTCACATGACATTCATTCATACTAGGGACCACAACAAGACACTTTAAAATGAATTAACAAACAATGGAATGAGACCTTTAATGTATTTTTTTTTTTTACTTCCAACTCATAGGCCCATTCTACACCCTGCACGAGGTGCATTGTGATGCTCATTGCTATCTTACACCTCGTCAACAGTATATTGTCACACCTTGCATCTGCGTCGTTTAAATAGCAACAGTGCTTGTCAATATATCAACGCCGATTGGTGTGATGTTTTCAAAATGTGGTGTGTACATTTCTGGTGTATTGCTATCTTGGCAATGAAAAACAGGTACAGGTACGCCATAGTCAAAAAAAAGTCAGACTCTCAACCCGCATACACCCGAAATGCATTTTGCACGTTTCGAGACACACAAGCTGTACTTTTCCCGTTGTTACGATAGCAAAGACACACGGACGTGCCCTAAATCAAGCTGCACGGTGCACAGTTGACGGCTCACCTATAGATCTCTAAAATAGAGCTCTTAATCTCCATTAAACCATAGGAATTATGTAATGGGTGGGTGAGTATTTACTGAACTCTTACTAGAACATATATTGTTTTAGTCCAGTAGCTTCTAGATCATCTCCTGCAATGTGAAAGTATGATAAGATGTTCCTAAACTCAATGTTTCTCTTCTAAAGACAGATTCAGTCAAGGCACAGCTGTGTTGATTGAATCTCTTTCTTTTCTTATGGCTCCCTCCCGTCTCTGTTGTAAGGATGATCCGGATCCGGCCCAGCCACCTGGAATTGTGCTCTGGGCCAGAGCACCTGGCTCTCCTGCTTCACATTAGAGTGAGTGGATGTGGAGATGGAATCTGAGCTCCTCTCGGCTGCGGGCGTTTTCATAAGTAGCGGTAGGCAATGTACGTTCCTCTTGTCTACATATGTGTACAGTTTGTGTGTGTGTGTGTGGAGTTGTCTTAGTGCTGGCTTATGTGTCTTCCCCCTCAGGACTGTCATTCTATCACACACATACACACACAGAGTAGGTAGATATGATATGTAGATATGCGAGGCAATGCATCAATCGGAAGAAGGCAATTCAACTACATAGATTTTGGAATGATAGAATTGATAATAACTGGTGTATGCTGGTATAACTGATTAGTATTTAATGAGGCATAAACTGTTATCTGTTTAGTGTATTGATTGCCACAAACTATTGATTATCACAAACACTAAACTTGTAATAACTTTTAATACCTATTAATATCTCACTGTAGAAATGAAACATCTTAATAGTTTGCTCATTTGGAATAGAACAGCTATTATTATAGTTGTTAATATATCTACTAGTGCATCTCAAAAAAAATTGAATATAATTAAAAAGTTACTTTATTTCAGTAATTCGATTCAAAATGTGACATTTTATAGATGTTTTACACACAGAGTGGTCTATTTTAAGCATTTATTTATTTTATTGTTGATGAGTATGGCTTACAGCCAATGAAAAGCCAAAAATCAGTGTCTCAGAAAATTAGAATATTATATAAGAACAATTGATGCTTTTGGCAGTGTGGGAAGTGTGCTAAGTCCTGCTGGAAAATGAAATCTGCATCTCCATAAAAGTTGTCAGAAGCAGAGGGAAGCATGAAGTGCTGTAAGATTTTCTGGGAAAACTGACTGCACTGACTTTGAACTTGAGATAATACAAGTCCAATGTGATATTAATGAAATGGGATGCTATTGATATTGTATAATCAGTACAGTATTGCAAAACATAATAATTAAATATATCAGTATATCAATATTTTCTACACCCCTAAACACTAAAAATCATAAATCACTATCTTGGCATGTTCTCCTCCACCAGTCTTACACACTGCTTTTGGATAACTTTATGCCTTTACTCCTGGTGCAAAAATTCAAGCAGTTCAGCTTGGTTTGATGGCTTTTGATCAGCCATCTCTTGATTATATTCCAGAGCTTTTCAATTTGGTAGAATCAAATAAACTCATCATTTTTAAGTGGTCTCTTTTTTTTATTCCAGAGCTGCATATACAGTATATTCATTACATTACACCTTTTCTGAAGGTCTTAAAGGCTGTAAGTGTTCCTCCCTGATGAGACGTCTTCGAGTCTTCGAGTATGATGATGTTAAATTTTTGCTGCATTGCTCACTCTTACTTGGAATCATGCCAAGCTTCAGTATGTATGTGTGTGTATGAGTATGTATGTGTGTGTATGAGTATGTATGTGTGTGTATGAGTGTGTTTGGGTGGGTGTGGGTGTCTTGTTGATCCTAGCCCGGCCCTCTCCTGTCAGTCCACTTCTACCCGAGGCCTCTGCTGCTTGAATTCTGACAAGCATCAACCCTCCTTTCCCCAGCCTCCTTTATTCCTTTGGTCGCGGCTTCATTCCCCCCAAGGCACATTACATGATACTGTACAGCGTGGGGAGAGTGTTTATGTTGGAGAGCCTAGCCCTCTTGAGTTCGAGGTGCACTCGGCTTTAAGAGCCGGTCAGTGAAACCGTCGTAACCCGAGCCTCTTTATCTGAAGGCCGATAAGCTGTTTCTCCGTTACTCTTTTCCTCTCACACCTGCGCGGCCATTGTGGAGCGTCGGCGATACGGTTTCAGGCGCAGATAGCAGCCCATTATTGGCCTGTGCTATTAAATGGTTTGATCGACATTATTTTGATGTCATAATGAAGGGCTGTATACGTCTAGGGAAACAAAATGAAAGCTAATCTGGACGTGCGGACAATAGGGTCCTCAGTGCGTGGTGTAATTCCTGAAGTGGGATCGTATGGAGAGGGGTCACTGGAGTGACCGGTTCTCACACTGAGCTATAGGGTGGCATTTGATAGGTACAGAACAGACACTGGAAGAGGAGGTGTTGGCAATGTGTGTGCCATCACTGTCAAAATCTGTAAAACCTTGTAGAATCAATAGAATAAAGAGGACATAGAAAAAACATGGTTAACATTTTATTGTAATTTAATTTGATACAATTTTATTAGGGTTAAGCAATTTTGGACCATCCATTATGACGTATATGTTTACACAATGTAAAAAAAAAAAGGATGAAAAATATATATATTTTTGAAGACACTGTATTGTTAAAAGTATTCGCTTGACATCCTATTCTTAATTCTTAATAATAGGGTTTAATATGCAACAGATGTAACAACAACTTTAGCTCTTCTGGAAAGGCTTTCCACAAGGTTTAAGAGTGTGTTTATGCAATTTTTTGGCCATTCTTCCTTAAGAACTCATCCCAGAGATGTTCTATAAGGTTGAGGTCAGGACTCTGTGCAGGCCAGTCAAGTTCTTCCACTGTAAACTCTAAAATCTACATCTATGTCTTTATGGAAATGTGTACACGTGCATAGACATGTTGGAGTAAGAAGAGATCATCCCCTGAGACCAACTATTCCTGCAAAGTTGGGAGCATTAAATTAGTCCTTTGATTGGAACTAAGGGACTGCAGAACAATCATACCATACCATAATCCCCCCTCCACCAAACTTTACACTTGGCACAATGCAGTGAGACAAAGATGATAGATAGCATGAGCATAAGAGTAAATACAGTGGTAGTAACTTACCACATAATCACATAAATTAATATCATTCTTACACTAAATCTACAGTCAATTGTAGTCAAGTATACCACTTGCACTTTTCTAAGTAGATAGTCAGCACTTTTATTTTATTTATTTTCACTCTGGCTTTATATTTAACTTTCCTTCTTTCCACTGTAAAGATAAACTGATCACTGTAACAATGTAGATCCGATTAAGACACTCACTAAGAAAAGCAAACAGAGAAAAACATTTGATCACATGAAACTGCTGAAGCTCCTGCTGTGTCCCCAGTGTCCAAACCTCAGCGTCATTGAATCTACTCTGATATGTATAACATTGTTTATGTAGTGTTTCCTCAAAGGTTTCAACCTTAGATTAAAATGAGGTTGAATGCTTACTTAACTACTTACTTACAATTACACTTTTGTAGCGCCTCAAGGCACTCAAGGGCGCTTACAATTACATTCCACATACACTCAACATACACTGGTGAGAAGCGGCAGCCAATCGCGCACAGCATACTCTCAACCGGAAACAACCGTCCACCTGGAGGACTTGACCCAAAACAGAGTACCAATCCATATCTGGGCATACAGTCACACAAACATTCACACATACATTCTGGGCAATTTAGAGTATCCAACTGACCTGATCTCCATGTTTTTGGACTGTGGGAGAGTAGACATGGAGTGAACTTGGAAACTCCACCCAGATAGGGACTTGAACCCAAGACCCCAGCACTGGGAGGCGAATGTGCTAAACCACTAAGCCACTGTGAGCTCATGGCAAAGCAACATGAATTATCAGAGTTGAAGCAAGGCCTGATAGTGGGTGCCAGATGGATGGAACATTCAAATGGAACATTAATCCGACAAGTTTAATGTTAAGATTAAAGTTAAAGAAGGCATTACCATTTACAGTGGACAGCACAGTGGGTGGAAATGATCATGGACATTGGCATCTGGCTAGAATGGCCCACACACATAGACTGTGGCTCAATGCAGCTTTTAGCTTTTTGTACAGAGTTCACTGACTTTTACACAGTACTGAACTGCTACAAAAATACACAGAGATTCAAACACAAAGCTGCCTAACGCAGGCGATGTGACTCGGAGCGTTTTGCTAATAACATGCAGAGCGCAGAAGCTGCACAAGCCGAACAGATGAGGAAAGAAAGAGCCCTGTCCCTCAGAGGCCACGGCAGACACACACACACACACACACCTCTGACTGCACAAATGACAAGCGGAAACAAAGAGGGAAGCTTAAAAAAAAAAAACAACAAGCATCTCAAACATCTCTTCATACATTTTTTAACATTTTAATAACATATGCCCACATTTGTGCAACACAGCACATACACACGAGTACACACACGTACATATACTTACAGTGGCATGTGTGTACTCTCATGCAAGATGGGCCTTATTGGGGGAAAACAAGGGAGAAAAAAAAAAAATCCATCATTCGAGCATGACATGTCGGCGAGGATTCCGACTTAATGAGCATTTTGGCAGCTTCTGTCGAATGCAGACAGTGATTAACCAAACACTTCAGAGTACAAGGCACAGTGGTGCTCAAAGAAAACAGTGATGATCTCCACTTAATCGCCGCGAAGCCCAGAGCATCTGCCCGGCCAGCGCGCCGCGCCCGCTCCGATAGGCTGTCACACCTCCCCAGAGTGAGGCGGCCATATGCTCGCTTTCCGCCGCCCGCGCCCGCGCACGAGAGCGTCCTGACAAAGCGCCGCCGTAAATATGACATTCAAACAAGTGTGCCTGCTCAGCCAGAACCGAGCCAGCCACACAGAGACGCCAACGCCGTGAGGAAGGAGCAGAGATGCCCGTGTGTGTGTGTGTGTGTGCATGTGTGTAAGAAGTGTGTCTGCATAGTCCTTCCTTATGTTAATATATATAGTTTTATACTTTTGTCAAAAATTTAAAATTAAAAGTGTTGTTTACTGTGCCAAATAAATAATTAAATAAATATACAGTATTTTCAGCAACATATCTTGTGTGGAACATAGCCAGAATTAAATCATCCACACAAAAATCAAATCAAATCAAAAAGAAAAGAAAAATTTAACTTCCACTTTGGAGCAAGATGACTTTTTTGTTACTTGTCGTCAGCATATCAGCAGCAGAAGTGCAGAAGTGGAGCTCAAACTCTTTAAAGAAGCTAAAACCATGGAGGTGAGTGGGTGCTAGACTAAAAGCTAACCCTAGTTAGGCTGAGGGAAGCCTTATGGCATTATATATTTAGGCACATATGACTCTTGATACAATGCTTAAAACAATGCCATGCTATGCTAGGTGGCTCCTTCATGTCCAAGTCCATGTGCCATAAAATCATGTGCCAATCAGAGCAGAACTCAACAAAGATTTCCACAGATTCCAATTGGTCACTTCATGTGACTAGTATATGGATTGTACCATAAAATTAGGATTTTAGCCACATGTATTTAGACTTGGTACTCAAATCTGTCTCTGGTTAGTCAGACAGAAACCTATTACATTTGCTGTTCAATACAATTAGATATGACACCAGTTTTCATTGTGTTTTGCTTGTAGTAAAGGGAGTTGCAGTTGTTGATTGTGTTATTAAAAGGCAAGTATGATCTCACTGCTACTAATGTGGCTTAAACGCATCTCAGAACAGCTTTTTGAAGAGATTTAAGTGGTCAGTTTGTATCTGTTTTAAATGAGTCTTACACCCTGCAAACAGTCTATTTTTACAACTTCTGCCAAGTCAGATGCACCTAGACAGACGGCAGCAGTTAAACGTCCATTGCTATCTTGGCAGCAACTTGTCAACACAGACAAAAGGACGTCTACAATACAATTCAAAAGCAATCGGCCAAAGTCAGAGCACACCTGGCTCTTAAAGGGAAAGGCAAGTTACACACTGATTAGTTTATTGCACATTAATACACGTATGATTAAATAAAATAATCCTCAATATAGCTGCGTGGCGCACGGTTGACGGCTCACCTATAGATTGCAAAATGAAGGCCCTAAGAGACCAGGTGTAAACAAAGTCAAATTATTCACAAGGAAAACATAAAAGCATATGGCTTTAAATGGGCGTGTAAACTCCTATCTGGACAATTTTAGCCCCAATCCATCTTCAACACTTGCTACTTACAGTAGAGACTGCTTAAATTAATGACAGTTAGTGACAGTGTTTTCATTATCAGTGTATTATGGAGTATTTAACATTAGAAAAGTACTCTGGCTGGCTTATAAAAACTCTCCACCTGGATTTAAGTAAGTAAATGATGTGGGATTGATGCTGCAGTTGGTCTGCAGGTTTAGGTTCAGCAACAGTATGTGCTGAAAGAATGAGGTCAGCTGACTGAATACCTGAATATACTGCATATATAGACCTGGTTATTCCATCAATGGATTTTATCTTCCCTGATGGGCATATACAGCCATACTCCAAGATGAACAGTGTCAGGATTCATGGGGCTGGAATTGTGAAAGAGTGATTAAGGGAGCATGAGATCATCATTTTCACACATGGATTGTTCTGTTCACTACAGAGTCCAGACCTTAACCACATTGAGAATCTTTGGGATGTGCTGGATGGAGAAGCACTGCTTTGTGCAGTGGTCAGACTCTACCATCATCAATGCTCAAAGATCTTGGTAAAAAAATTAACCCAGCAACACTGGATTAAAATACTAAATCTTGTGACATTGCAGAAGCTTATAGAAACAATGCCACAGTGAATGTGTGCAGCAATCAATGCTAACGGTGGTCCAATGGTGTAATGGTTTGGTTGTTTGGCAGGAACAGAAGTATATACTTTTGCTTATTCATTGTGTCTTCAGAATAAATCAAGGCTATTAAAAATACTTTATTCTGCCTTTGTTGGTGCAGTTTTGTTATAAATGTTGGAGGAGCGTTGCTGCGAGGATTTGTATTACTTTTGTATTAAATGGAGCACCATCATTCCAGTGAGCACAGCTGCTCCACAGTGCAGTGCTGGGGTTTTTATACCCCTCTATCCCACACTTGGCATTAGGCATGGTGCCAATAGATTCATTAGATGTTTGTCTGCTCCTATTGAAAGCTCTATTGTATTGGCAGCACTTTTGTAAAGGGTGCAACTGAAACTAGCTAACTGCATTCATTAGACGTTGCATCAACAAACATTTGGGCATACAGTAAAGGGCCCTATCATACACACTGTACAAGGCACATCATACTGCTCATTGCTATCTTACAAATCTTGTCAAAAGTATATTTTACGCCTCGCCATTAAAATAGCGTCAGAGTTTATTATTCTGAATATATTTACGCCGATAGGTGTGGTGGTCTGGAAATGAGGTGTGTTTAGGTCAATTTCTGGTGTATTTTTATCTTGGAGGCGGAAAATACAGGTGCGCCACTGACCGATTTAAACCCTGCCAACAGTCAACAGTCAGTCGCCCAATCCTATCTTCCACACTCAGCACATGTATACCCCCGCTCGTTATACGCACATATGGATGCTAACCCGACTTTTAACTCAACAATAAACAAAATAAACAATAAAATATCATTACTGTTACCTTAAATGGGCTGCTGGTGTACCTTCACAGTGTAAACGCACCATGCAGGGTAAATTTTTTGTGCCCTCACGATACCAAAGACACACCGACATCAGTGGCGTCTGTCACCCATTTTTTCTGAGCTGCTGCCGATTCATTATTGCCTGAGCAGCTAGCGTGTTCGGAGGAAAGTGCAGCTACTAGGTTCCAATACATCTGCTCACAGACGCCTCATGGCACTTGGTGCCACCTTTAAGCATGATGGGGAGAGAGCGCCATCTACCCACCTGGAGGAAGCAAGGCCAATTTTGCTTCCTCCGGGCACCGGCAGCCGGCCAGTTGTCTGTTTTGTCTGTCTTGTACTGTTTAACAGCTTCCTCGTAAGCTTCCCTATTTGTAGAATTATCAAATTTTAGATTTGAAGCTTTCTGTGTCACACAAATTAAAATTTGAACACATTGAAATCACATTGAAACACAACAGAGAAAGTGACAGTTCTGTATTTCCTTGCCCCAGAAGCCAATTTTTTTTCTCACTTTCAGTGTGTGAACCACCTTCGCCGTCTAACTAAAACCAGGCTTTGTTAAAAAAAAAAAAAGAAATAAAAACACAGCCACTTACATGCTGTAGTCGTGATTGATCTCGATATGAACGCAAATAATAATAATATGATTACTGTGTTTGGAGTGCCGCGCGGTGCTGGAAAATGACATTTACCATTTCCCTTTCATGTTAATCGTCTTGTTAGCAAATAACTGAGGGCTTCCACTGGATGCCTAATGCTTCCATTCTTCCAGCGGAGATATATATAAAAAAAGCCAAAATAACCTATTTGCAACACTCCCACACATGCACGTTTCTTAGTGCTGGAGAGAAGTGCTCGTTTTTTCTTTCTTTCTCCTCCCCTTCCTCCCTCCCTCCCTCCCTCCCTCCCTCTCTCCACTGTCAGCTTTGCCTCGCGTGCTGTATCGCAGCATACCCGTTCAGTACACAATGATAGTGTGGTATTAGAGCGATTTTGAATGCGTTTGCACAGGAAAGCGATCATTCACACCTTTGTAAATAAAAGCTATGATCCCCTTTATTGCTGACTGGGGCTTGTGTTCCAAGATTTGGCCCATTTGATGCTTCTGTCTGTCCTGAAAAACTCTTTTTTGGTACTCGTTTACCATCTCTCATCTCATCTCTTCCTCATACGCCTTTCCTTTCAATCTTCTTCAGGGTTTTTTTTTTGTCAAGGAGCATCTTTGATGGCATCATTCCAAGTTAGGGGTGGGCGATATGGTGCTAAAACAACAATATTCCAATCTTTCAGGGCATTTTTTTTGCGATAATGACATTTTTGGCAATATGAAAAAAAACAAAAAAAACAATTAAAAATATTTGAGCAATTTCAGGAATATACTGCTGCAACTAAATAAATGGTAGAATTTGATAAAAGTTACAGTTACAAACATTTAGTAGAAAAAATGGCAATATGGCTCTACAACTATATTCTGATCTTTCAGGACTTTTTTGCAATAATGACATTCTTGGCAATATGAAAAAACAATGAAATATATTTGAGCAATTTCAGGAATATACTGCCGCAGCAAAATAAATGGTAATATTTTATATCAGTTATAGTTAAAAACATTCAGTAAAAAAAAAATGGCAATATGGCTCTACAACAATATTTCAATCTTTTAGCACATTTTTTGAGATAATGACATTCTTGGCCATCTGAAAAAAAAAAACAATGAAATATATTTGAGTAATTTCAGGAATATACTACTGCAACAAAATAAATGGTAAAATTTTATATCAGTTACAGTTAAAAACATTTAGTAGAAAAAAATGCCAATATGGCCCTACAACAATATTTCAATCTTTTAGGGCATTTTTTGCTATAATGATATTCTTGGCAATATGAAAAAGCAATGAAAAATATTTTATTAATTTCAATTCATTTCAAATACAGTACTACAACAAAATAGATGTTAATGTTTTGTTACATGTAAATATTACAGTTTCAGATATTCATTAGAAACAAAACTAATTAGAAAAATAGTAATATAAATGTTATGTTACAGTATTTTCAACATCATACAGTGTGTTCAAATCTGGATTATGAATGTAAATTCTGGATATAAAAAAAAAATACAAAGGTTTTATGTCTGTGTTTTGACCTCCCTTTCACATGAAATTGCTGCGAATAATAATAATAATAATAATAATAAAAAAAAAAGTCATCCCCCAGTAGAGAGTTTTGAAAATTCCTGTATATGGGGAAATCAGTATTTTAGGCCATAAAAAACCAATTCATGGATGTTTTCATTTGAAAACATATTATTATATATAGGTAACTACAAAATAAATAAATCTACAAGGTCTACACACAGATTTCAACACTATACTTCAGATTTCGACATTTAAACAAATGTTAATCCTGTTCTATTACAAATATATAATGCTCTGTTCAGATTTAGAATTCTTAATTTGGGTTAAAATTGTGATCCTTCTTAATGGGATCCTTAAATGGAGTCAAGATAAAAATTTTAATATCACACAGTATGTTCAAATCTGCATTCAAAACTTTGGGCTGTTAAATTTTCAGGAAACAAACAATTCTGCACCGTTTTTCATTCCTATTGTAGTTAAATTCTAAGTTGTGCACTAAAGATCTCAGACTGCTTTTATAATAACGACAAGCGCTCTCCGCAGTCTCTTCACATTCTCAACATTAGTTTAATTGTCAGGAGGATCTCAGTAAAATGAGATGCGCTGGGAGGTAGTGTCAGTTTTTTCACGGAATTTCAATAATTATGGTAAGAGAATGGTGGACAGAACTTACTAGCAGCAGCAGCGTGCTGGAAGTCAAGGACCGTCTGTCTCGGTGTCCCCGCTGAAATGATGAATTCCACAGTGGTTAGCCTTCACTTTCAACTCATGCTTGATTAGCATCTGTGTTCTACAAATTATACAGCTCTAACAAAGTGGTGTAATTGTACAACTGGCTTGTGGGGTTGTTACATACAGGTAGAACACAGTGGATGAGTGTCCAGCTTATAGTACAAACAGGAAACAGAAGCTGGACTTTAGGCCATGTCCAGTCATTTGTAGCGATTTGCTTATTCAACATTTAATCTGAAATAGAGCGTATTAATAGAGAAACTCGTCTCCTATTTGATGCAAAAACAGCATTAGACAAATTTGACAAGGAGTTTACAGTACATGTAGAACTATCACAATGATTATGTGGTGTGTTTGTACAGATAAGATAAAATTTTAGTAATATTATGACCAATACTTCAATAACGCCGCCTCCAAACACACTGAATGGACTGTGGTAAGTAAAAATTATGTTATTACTATGGTATTATTATGTTATTACATTACCATTATATCAATGTCATTAAATGGCCATAAAATGACAGTATATTGTCAAAAAAAAATAAGATCTAAAACGGGCTGAAATACATGTATAACACTGTCATGTGGATTTGATTGTCACAAGATCACAAATTCACAAATCAAAATGCCTATGTTGGTTTAATTATTGCTGGATTATGAAAGAAAGTTCTGGATATTTTAAGGAACACAAAGGTTTTATGTCTGAATTTTATTTAAACATGTCCACATTAAATTGCTGGTTTTGGTCAGTGAAAACAAAGCTATTTGATAATGCCTCTAAAGATAGAGAGTTTCTAAAGGTAGAACATTTAATAAAAAAAAAAAACAAATTGATGCATGTTTCCATCTGAAAACACCTTATTATATATAGTTAACTACAAAATTAATAAATAAATAAAAAATAAAGGTCCACCACATTTATATTTAAACACCATATTTCAGATTTCGACACATGAGCAAATGCTAATACTGTTCTATTACAAATATATAATGTTCTTTTCAGATCTATAGTTTTGGATCCATCTTAATGGGTTTCTTTATCAGTAAGTGTTGATATCTCTCTTTTTTAAAAGGTACTGCTATCCCTTCATACAGAGCTTCTGAGTTTCTGTGTGGAAATATTTCCATAAACAGAGGAAGGGAAATCTCTGTTTCTGTTGGAAATGGCTGCACTTGGACATGATGACCGAAGGTTCTTGTGGGACCTGTGGAGAGAGTCGAATTTGCCTGATCCACAATTGAATGCTGCATCCTTATGAAATTGAATTCAGTGGTTATCTGGAGCAGAGCCACACTTTGTTCAGTCTGAGTGAGATTGTTGGACATTGTAAAGTGTGGCTGAGTACGTCCAGACTCCTTATAGGCTTAAAGTCTTTATACTGTGTGGTGTGCCCATCTTTGGAACACTGGCGGCCAGTTATCTTCAGATATAGGAGACTTATCTTCTATATATCTTTGGGGAGAGAATACATTTCTGGAAACTGGAGGTTGAATTACTGTTTCAAAAACTGTAAAATGGTTTTAATTTACTGATGAAATTTAATTAAAACTTAACATGTGGGTGGGTGGGTGGGTGGGTGGGTGGGTAGATAGATAGACAGACAGATAGACAGACAGACAGACAGACAGACAGATAGATAGATAGATACTTTATTGATCCCTGAGGGGAGTGTGCGACTAAACAATGCAGAAAAAAACATGGTTTTATATGGCTTGCTAGGACTGCTACTCTTGCACAGATCTCCACATTGAGACGAGCTTCCCCTCTACCGCCTCTTGCTGTGTAAACAGCAGGCTGATTTGCTGTTTTTTGTTGAAGGGCGTGACTTATCGTATCATAGCATAAACAGACGCCATGTTAAGTTCCAATACAAAAACTCATATTCCTATTTTAACCCAATAGATCTCTGGTATGACTTAAGAAGCGTTTTTAGCTAACATACTGTCAAAGATTTAATAGAAAAACCCATATATGAAATTAAAAGCTTTTTCAGTTACAGTGTCTCTAATTCTGTAAATTGTGGTGAGGGAAGAAATAATTGCCTTAATAGGATTCCGTCTATGTGATTTTGTTAATGGTCTGAAAATATACCATTTCAGTCTATTTAGCAGAGTAGAATGTGGCTGATTGGAGTGTTTATCTATGCTTGTTTTTTTCCCCTGATTATTCTTTATTTCTTCACCAAAGCATAATATTGTCATCCATTGTCTTCTTTTACTTCCTCTTCCTGGACCAGTAATTCCAAAAGCAGTTAAAGTAAAAACTTTATTTGAATGTAGTTTTGTAGGTCTTTTAAATAGCACAGCAGCTATGACTTTATGATGTTTTTACACATCATCATTTTTAAGATCTTAGCAAAAAACAAAACACAATTTTTAGTAGAAACCCCTTATTTAAGCCAAGCATCTTCCAGGCTAAGACTTTCTACAAAAAGAAACACACAGCTAACATCAACTTACCGTATTATATTCGTACTAAGGCACACCGGATTGTAAGGCACATTTTAGGAGACAATATAAGAAACTTCTAAAGCTGCCCGACAGCTCTACACTGAGGAACTGTGAGTGTTCCGCTAAGCCTGGGTGATATTAGCTAGCAGTTCGCCCCACGAAGCTTGTTTTACAACGGTAAACATGCAGACTACAGTCTGAAATACTCACCTCTGAACGAAGAAAGAGCTAGCAAAGTTACCGTGTAAAGCTAATGCTGCTCCAGCAGTGCTAGCTGGTATTAGCAGCAGGCTACAGGCCGATAATTCTTAATTCTCATCTCTGAATAGGGAAATAGCGGTTAGCGGCTAATGCTACTCCTGCCTCGGTGCTGGAGAACTAAGCTGAAACTCCTTTATAACGCTGCACTTCAGTGGATTGGCTTCACCACTCCTTAAAATTCATAGAATACATCAAAATACATAAGGTGCACTGTCGAAGGATTAGACTAGAAGTGTTGCCGGATGCCATTGGATTCATCCATATTGTTTTTTTTTTAATTCCCTTTGGTATCAGATCATCTAGCATCTTCTGTTAATATCTGCCTGATACTGGTGCCTGTTTCTAAGAGGTAGCATTTTTATCTTAACATTTTTTAGCTCTTACTATACTATACTAAAGAGAATCGAGCTTTTGTACTGAGAAGGCATTCCTGTATTAACAAGGCGTGCAAGTGCACGGCAGCGCGTGTCTCTAGTTCTGTAAATTGTAGTGAGGGAAGAAATAATTGCCTTAATAGGATTCCGTCTATGTGATTTTGTTAATGGTCTGAAAATATACCATTTCAGTCTATTTAGTGGAGTAGAATGTGGCTGATTGGAGTGCTTATCTATGCTTGTTTTTTTTCCCTGATTATTCTTTATTTCTTCACCAACAGCCAATTTTCTCTCAATTAAAGCATGATATTAGCGCTTAGAGAGTAAATGACTATGAAAACACTGCATTAACGCACTATGGGGTTTTTTTTGTTGGTGTGGTGATGATTAGAAAAATGTTTGTGTTACATGTTTTGCATGGGATTAATACTGTATTTCCATTGGGATGTGTGTATCTGTGTGCATTGCTGTGATAAAAATATATACATTAAGGGATTTATATTCCAAATATGTATATGTATTGCATATGTGTGCATATTCCTCTACAAATGCCATCTATAGAGTACTTCTCTACAGTATATACTGTACAGTGTGTGTGTATGTCCTCGTGTGTATGTGTGTGTGTGTGTTCCAGGGCCAGTTCAAAGTGTTTCTCCGAGTTGCCCGCTCAGGTACAAAGACTCCGGCTCTGCCAGTTGGCCCAAAGTTAGCGGGGAGCTGTCGGAGTAAATGGCAGCAGCTGCTCGCAGTTCTAAAGAGCATGTCCCAGTCAGCGCGGGAAAAGCCGTGGCATCTACATTAATACTACCTTAATGGCCCATCTGGCGCTCCGTAGGGTCCCCCACGCTCTTCTATGGAGTCATAGGCATTTGACAGGCAGTCTCCAGCGCGCCAGACGCCCACCGCATGCCAAATGGCCAAGAGACGGCCCGGCGTCGCCCGGATCTGTCAAGAGCTCTCCCCGCCGCCCGTCAAAAAACGTCCCCGGCGAAAGTTGCGGCAAGTTTTCACACGTGAGTGCTCCTGGATGAGCGCGGAGGACATCCGACAGAGTTGACGGCTAGCAATCGACACCTCATGTTCTCTCCCTCTCTCTCCCTCTCTCTCTCTCTCTCTCTTGCCTTCTGTCTCTCTCTTCCTCTCTATCTCTCTGGCTCCCTATCCATTTATCAGTGTGTGACTGATGGACCCTTCTTAAGTTTGATGCGAAAACCAGAAGGCCTAATCACTTAAGAGACATGTAAGCTACTTTTTAAGGTTCTGCGTAATTTGAAGCTTAGTGGACAACACACATACACACACACACACAGACATACATAAAAGAAAAAAAATGGCTGCCACTATGATCAGGAGATTGTTGGTTCGAATCCCGGTCATGCAGCTTGCTGTCAGCCGCTGAAACACTAAGAGAGCACAATTGGCCTTGATCTCTCCAAGTGCGTAGATGGCGCTCCTTCCCCTCATCACTCCAGTAGGTGATGTCGATCAGCACAAGGCTGTGTCTGTGAGCTGCTGTATTGGAACCGAGTCACTGCAGTTTCCTCCAAATGTACCGTGATGCTACTTGTCAATGCAGTTTGAAAAGAGGTAGTGGTTGACTTTGCATGTATTAGAGGAGGCATTTGCTATTCTTCACTCTCCTAGTGTTGGGGCATCACTAGTGATGGGGGAGTCCAAAAGATTCTAAAAATTAGAAATAAATAATAATAAAAAAAAAAAAAGAAATGGCTGCCATGCTTTAAATTGTATTCGTAAAGCTAAATTTCTAAAATGTTAAATTATGTGCACAAATATACACATGATACAGTGTCATATATAGCGTTCTGTAAACTGATTAGGAAGCAATAGCTCACGAGCTGGCTTGAGAACACCTACACTTGTATACACTGTAAGGTGTTACCTTGTGAGAGTGAGTGAGGTTGAAGGTAATGATGAAGAATGATCATTAAAGTTAAAGTGAGGCCTGATAGTGGGTGCCAGATAGATGGGACATTTAATTTCTAAAGTTGTGCAGGCATTTATTAGTTCTTGAATCATACACATAATGTCACGTGTTGTCCAGGAATAGGTCATAGAGCATTGGCCATTACCACCTATAACAAGACACAGTAGACAGCCAGAGCAGTGAGTGGTAATGATCTTGAGTGGTGGTGTTTGGCTTGAATTGTCCATGCGTACATACATTAAAAAAAGAAGTGACACGCATTTAACAATGGCAGTCTCACACACATATACCCATCTAGAAGCCATCTGCATGACTAGGTATTGTATTTACTATACACTTGTGTCTCTTGCCATTGGCAGCTTCTTGTCCATTGGCTTTGGGCACAATCTATTTGCATACTGGGTGTGCCCCCCATTTTCTAATACTCACCATCAGTGTGTAGTGATTTTTTTTAATGTAAGTAGTGAATGATGACTAATAAAAAAATAGTTATAAGCACAGGTTGAATTTGCCTAGTGAGCACACACAGACACAAAGTTATATAGTCATAACACATGCCCATCAAAGAACAAGGGGTTAATGGCCTAACTGAAGGGCCCAACAGTGTGTAGGTGTGTTTTTAGTCTTATTAACTTAAGTTTTTATTAAACATTACCAGTTTCTCAACTAATTTAAGTACTGTAAATACAAATTATCCAGGATTACAGTGTACACAGTATAAGAAGTTTCTATAGAGACGAAAATGCAAAAGGTGGAGCATAAGAACCCTAAAAAATGAGTGTTTTTTATTTTAATTTTTTTTCAGTAATCTGAAGAAGCATCTCGAGGATATAAGTAGTAAATGACATGACTAATAAAAAATCCATGACTGCAACACTGAAACCACAAGAAAGGCAGCCTTCGCCGCGCTGTTGTTCTTCTCTCAAATCGCAACTTGATATTACTAAGTGTTTGGTTTGCTATCATGAAGGCTGTTTTATGACCCAGCCGTGCACCAGACGAGCGTGTGTGGGCGACGCTCGCTGCAGCGCCGAAGCCGTTGTGAGAAAGCTGCATGCTTTTCCTTTTATTTTTCTATATTTAATGATATGTAGATAGGCAGGATAAGGCATAGTATCATTTATTATTTAAAACCAAACAAACCCGAGAAGAAAAAGGGAAAAAAAGAACGTGTTCCAGGGGGGAGAGAGTCAGGGAGAGGCCAGCAAGGGAACAGTTGCTTAGTTTTCTGGAGGGAAAAATATGCGCGAGTGTGTTGCAGCGCGAGCTTGTGTGTGTGTGTGTGTGTATTTTGCCACCAGCTCTTCAAAGGCTAACTCTTGCCTGTAACACAGCTGGGAATGGGAGTGAAAGTTGAAGAGTGCCTTCCTCCTATCTGCTGATGCCTGATGTTTTTTTTTTTTTGCTTTTTTTTTTGCTTTCTCTCTTTTTCTATCTCTCTCTCGTTCTCTCTCTCTCTCTCCATTCCCTTCTCTTTCTTTCCCAGACGAAGTTTCTTTCGCCTTGCCTTTCGCCCCCTCACTCCCTCGCTCGCTCTCTCTCTCCGTCTCTCTGGGCATCTCCGCTCTTCTGTGGCACTCCCAGCCGGAGGGAAGGATGGAAGGAGGGGGAGACGGAGGAGAGGAGAGAGGGATGGAGAAGACGAATAGAAGGGGGAGGAGGAGGAGGGGGAGGAAGAGGGGGATGAGGAGGAATAAGGAGGAGGAGGAGGAGGATGGTTTCTCTATGGATGATACTGCTGGTGAACCCGACGCTAGCACCGGTTTGCCTCCAAACTGAACTCTGCCGAACACTCTTCCCCACTTACTATCTGCTTTCAGGCATTGGTCGAGAATTACAGCCGCCCCATCCATACAATTAAACAGCAGATACTCCGGACCCCGCGTTCAGACCACCCGGTCAGCTCTGCTCTCTTAATTTAAAATATTAAACGAGGGTTCTTCAGAGGTTGCTGTAGTTGCAGCAGTTTTTTAAAAATAAAAAAATAAAAAAAATGTGTTTTTTATTTAAAGTGATGATTTTTTTTTAACTATCCAGTATCGATTTGTATAAACTTGAGACCACTCTTTATAATGAGCTTATTTTGTCCAAAAGCAAAGCTGTGAAGAAAAAATTGAGATAATATAAAAGGAAACTGAATCTAATCAAACTGAACAGAATTGGAACAGTGTAAATCCGAATCTAAGTGATTCAGGGAATCAGTGGTAATTTCCAAACCCAGTTGTTTTATTAGAGCTGGACAATATATATCATTAATATCAACATATACAAAACCATACAAGATGTAATGTTGTGTCTGCATGACCACCTGTGTAGTATGTATAAAAAAATAATAATTAAATAAATTTCTGGTCACTTTAGACGTTAAAATGGCATCTTTCTTGTGTTTTCCATTGGTTCCTTCTGCGCATTGATCACACACATACACGCTAGAGACACACACACACACACTCAGTAATATAGTCATCACACATGCTCAGAGCGGTGGGCATGTGGCCCCCAAAGAAGAATAAGGGCTCCGTCTATGTGCATACTGGGCATATCATGTCCTTTAGTCAAGGACCCCCACCGTCAGTGTGTAGTCGTTCCCTCCAGGCTAACATAAGTAAGCTCATTTCAAGTTCATTTATGATGGTTAACAGCCTGGCCACCACAATGTAGACTGAAAAAAAAGTTATAATTTACTGTCGTAAACGAGTTTCTGCAAAGAAAGAACCTGAGTGTGGTTTATTTATGCATTTAATAAAAAAAAAACTGTATGTGAGTTGTTGTGTGGAAATGGTTCAGTTTCTGGAGTTCAAATTAGAATATACTTATATTATAAGTAAATACTAAATAAATTGCAATAAATACTAATATTTTAATAGGGTTTCAGTATAGCAAACTTGTGTTATTAGAGTTTCTGCTTTTCCTCTTCTTCTACATATTATTATTATTATTAGTAGTAGTAGTAGTAGTAGTAGTAATAGTAATAGCACTTTTTTCTATAAATTATTTACGGTTAACCTTTTTCGAGAACCTAATGTATAAAAAAAGGTATGTCTCTTTTGCACCAATAAGACAAGACAAGACAAAGACATTCACCATTTGTGATGGAAGCACAGGTAGAATTTGATAGAGCCTTCAATTACCATGAACTGTAATAACTGACCCACCACTGCTATACTTCTAATCAATTCACTCACTCACGCACTCACTCACTCACCCTCAACTGCTTTATCCGTTAAGGGTCGCGGGGGGGCTGGAACCTATCCCAGCTGGCATCGAGCAGAAGTCAGGATACACCCTGGACAGGTCACTTATCCATCGCAGACTTCTACTCAATTGTTAAGCCATTCATTTATAATGCATTTTTCGTTCATACGCTCTTTATTTTAGGGTTTGGACTGGTCGCTTTGAAAAAACAACCATGATTCCGTAATGATCCATTTTGTAAATGGTTTTACAAGTAAAAGTTTAAGAACTCTTACAATGAATGAATTTAAGACCACTTAAATGAATGTAATTACGAGGAAGATGGATGATCAAAAGCCGTCAATCCAAGCTGAACTGCTTGAATTTTTGCACCAGGAGTGGCATAAAATTATGCCAAAGCAGTGTGTAAGACTGGTGGAGGAGAACATACCAAGATACTTGAAAACTGTGATTAAAAACCAGGGTTATTCCACCAAATATTGATTTCTGAACTCGTAAACCTTTATGAATATAAACTTGTTTTCTTTGCGTTATATGAGGTCTAAAGCTCTGCATCTTTTTTTGTTATTTCAGCCATTTCTCATTTTCTGCAAATAAATGCTCTAAATTACAATATTGATTTTTTCTCAACCATATACCTATAAATAGCAAAATCAGAGAAGGTGATTCAGAAACTGAAGTGATCTCTTAATTTTTCCCAGAGCTATATATATATATATATATATATATATATATATATATATATATATATATATATATATATATATATATATATATATCTTTAAGACACTCCTGAAGACAGATCTCTCTTAACACCTCTAACAAACTAACAACTTCTAACCTCATTTCCTTCTTCCCCTTCTTCACTCCTCTATCCCACTACTTCCCTTTGACCTCCTTTAGGTCCTATATAAAGTTGTTTTTACCTTCTATTATTTCTGTACTTCACTATTGTAAGTCGCTTTGGACAAAAGAGTCTGCCAAATGTAATGTAATGTAATGTAATATATATATATATATATATATATATATATATATATATATATATATATATATATATATATATATATATATATATATATATATATATATATATATATGTGTGTGTGTGTGTGTGTGTAGAGGTGACCTGTGTATTATATCTTTGTTTTATAGTATAAAAGTCTAATAATTTACTACAGTTGGTGTTTACTTGCCAAGTGGAGAAGCGATAAAAGTTCAGCTTCCTTCCTAAATTAATTATAGATGCTATTATTCACATTACAAGCCTACTTAACAGTTCTAACAGGAAGACGAGTGCTCTTCAGTTCACCCCAAATTTCTCTCTCTCTCTCTCTTTTTTTTTTTTTCTTCGTTGAAAACAGATTGAGTGTTTCTAAAATCCCCACGGTGCAGTTACGGAAGGGTCAAGAGTTAAGATATGGTGCGCTGTAAGAATTATCCGGAGGTACATGTGGGCTTGAAGGCTCCACTTGTGTTAGTGCTGCATGTAGCTAGTGATTTTAATTCAAACAGGGAAGATCTACATGTAATTAACCTTGAAGAATCCCCCCCACCCCCTCTATTTTAATTTAAGTCGTGTGCTGCACTGCGGGGTGTTTTTTTCCCTTCCTTTCTTTCACTCTTTTTTTTTTTTTTTAAACATGGATCATCATGCATTATAGTGTATCCAGCTCAAAGGCCTGAGTGTGCAGTTCACTATAAATCCAAAATTAGATTGAACTCAAATGAATGAAGTCTGTTGTATGTAAAACTGTAAAACTGCTGTATGTAAGGTACTTCTAAACATTTGTGATCACTTTATACCCTGAAATTGGATATTTGAGCTGAATCAATTAAAATAGGTTTTCAATTGGCTCCTGACACCATCTATTTGCATACTGGGCATGTCCATTACTGACCGTCAGTAAGTAGCCATTCCGTCAGTGCTATCTTAGGTAAACGTGTAGTTTATTTTATGACAGTTAAGCATTTTGATTGGCTCCAAACTGTCAGTGTGTAGTCATTCACCCAGGCTATCTTAGATAAGCTCATAGTTTATCTATAATAGAAATAACAACTGCCTGGCCACCACGATTTAGGCTGAAAAAGCATTGTATTATTTATATTTTTTTATTGTATGATGAATCTATTATTTTTAATGTTTCCTTATAGAATTAAACTAAATTTAAGTTAAGGTTCAGTCAGCAAAACTCAGTGTTTTCTTTTTAATTTAAATATTAATTTTGTGTTTACTTCTGAACTGCAATAAAACATACAAAGAGAAATGTTATAATTAATACACTTCCTGTGAAGATTTTAAATCTGTATTTTAGATAAATGAAATCACAAAGAGATAAATAGAGCTAAATACAAGTATTTTAAAACAATTACAGCAGTTATAATAAGAATAAAAAGAAAAAAAAAACAATTAAGGTATAATAACTTAAACTTATTATTTTAGTCAGTGAAGTAAACTCAACTCATCCAGGGTTACAGTATAGACCTTTGTACATGGAGTGGCATAAAGCTATCCAAAAGCAGTGTGTAAGACTGGTGGAGGAGAACAAGCCAAGATTAATACAAAATGTGATTAAAAACCAGGGTTATTCCACCAAATATTGATTTCTGAACTCTTAAAACTTGGATATGAATATGAACTCGTTTTCTTTGCATTGTTTAAGATCTGAAAGCTCTGCATCTTTTTGTTATTTCAGCCATTTTCTGCAAATAAATGCTCTAAATGACACATTTTTTATTTGGAATTTGGGAGAAATGTTGTCTGTAGTTTATAGAATAAAACAACAATATTCATTTTATTCAAACAAATATCTATAAATAGCAAAATCAGAGAAACTGATTCAGAAACTGAAGTGGTCTTTTATTTTTTTCCAGAGCTGTATAATAATATAATAAAGGAATAAACATTATTATAAGCCATTTAGTGGGAGAAAAGGTAAAGGTACAACATATTAAAGGTACTTTTTGAGTATGTTCTAGTTTATTTAAGGTAATTTTTCCTTTTATCCCCGTCTCACCTGGCTTTTTTATACATCCAGTTGGTGAAGTTTTTGCATTGACATTAGACTTTATCCACTAGAGGGAGCTTGTAATATGCTGAAGCAACTCAACATCGTGTTCTATGCTTTGTATAAAAGGTCATCATTTATTCAGAAATACTGTATAATTGCACAGGCTCTTCAAAACATAGCCAATCAGCTGATTTCACTCATTCTATAGGCGTACTGCATGGGATTATAGAACATTGTGTGTATATTAATGTATTTATATGCATTTAATTACTGTACTTTATGCTTAAAGACCCGAGGAGGCGAGTAATCAGTCAGCTAAAGCATCAGCAGTACTGAATCACTGGGGAAGCTCATTCTGCTGTGTGAAATCTTCACAGTGCTGTAGTGCTAATCACAGTGAACATGTCCAGACATGCTGGCAGTGATGAGCTCCTGTGCTTCATTAAAAACATCAATAGAGTGAAAGTATGTGGTGTAGTGGTGTGAGATCCGCTCAGCTTTTAAATCACCATTATTTATCTATGACACTAATGATTATATATACCTACAAACCTAAAATCTACAATTAATTTATCTTAAATTGTCCCACATGTCTTTGAATGTCACTAAATACAGGTTTGGTTTTATTTTTTTTTCTATTGTATTTTGCAATTTCCAATTTTGATACGCAAGATTATCAAGATAATCTGATTTATAGTCAGATTGAGCTAAATGGAAACAATTTCATTATTTATAAATCTAAGAGCCACCATGATCACTTACTAGCTGTCTTTAAAAACTTAATTTAATAATGTAATTTTTCCAATACCTACAGATACTCTGTACTAGAGCAGGGCAATACTGTAAAAAAATATTTCAAATATATGAGCAATTCTTGATTATTTCTTTAAAAAGACACTTTCATTCATTTTTAAAAACTATATATATATATATATATATATATATATATATATATATATATATATATATATATATATATATATATATATATATAATTATATGTATAATTTATCATTTTTATAGAATGATTTAGGTGTTTAAAAAATAAAAGCAAGCAGTTTTTATATTACACAATATGCAAAAATAACTTCTTTATATTTCAGTTTAGGAAAAGTGCAAAATACATATATGTATAATCTTGATAATCCCTTTTGGAAAATTGTATTAAACCAGTCGACTAATCAAATAAAAACAATCACATAAAATGAGTGATAATTCATTGCATTAAAACAATGATTTAATTAATCAAATAAAAATAATTGCATTAAATCAGTGATTAATTTGGAATTTCGAGATTTGAAAAAATTACATTTAAACAATTGCAAATGATTCGATTAATCAAATTGAATTATTAAATCACAGTTTTTTTAATCTGATTGATGGAGTCACTGATTAATGGTAGTTCAATTAATTAAATAAATGTGCTTATTTGAATCACTGTTTTAGTGCAGATTTCAAAATTGTACAATCAAGGCTTTAAAAGTCGCATTAAAACAGAGACCCGATTAATCGGCTCAAATATTTTAATGAATCAAATCATAGTTATTGCATGACTTTCAAAACGGCATAATAATTAAAAAAACATATATTAAAACAGAAAGTCAATTAATCTGATCAATCTAATTATTCTCTCTGCATTAATAACATATATATTCATAATTTTATTCATGTCAATTTACTGTGAATGATGTGTCCTTCTTTTCTAAGGCCTTTAAGACTGACCAATTACCCCCCTCCTCCCCTCCTCCCCTCTTCCCGATAGCAGAGGTGTTACAGTGTGATGTGTGGGTTAAAAGTGGTGTTAAAGTTGTTGTTGTCAGCCTGTATGTGGTGGATCGTGGATGTGCATGTTCTTAATATATATCAGACTTTATGCAGCGCTGCGTCTCAGCCCTTTCCCTCTCCTCGTCCGCCCGCTCGTCCGCTCGTCCTCCTTCTCCTCTTGTCTTTATGCTGGAGAGGATGATCCGCCATGACATTTTACATCGTGCCCTTCATTATGAGTCACTGTTGCTGGAGTTGTGGTTAGAGTTAACTACCTCACCTCTCCATCACCCGCCCGTCTGCTGTCATACCGCAAAAATGTGGGGATTTAGAAATTGGGCATTAATGACATACATATGACGGCGCACGTAGTTTTTAAACTTTGTACGGCACATTATGGCCCTTATTTTCTTGTCAGCGTTCAGGAAGAGAGGAAAGGTCTTTGTGGACGTTTCTGCTTTGATTGCAGGGCTGATTCTGTGATGTTTTCTTGTATTGATTAAATACTGCCGGTTTAAGCACAGCTGTAATCTTGAGTCTCCTGCAGGAATCCATTTAAGGGCTTTAATGTTTTCACTGATATTGATAGCAAGATTAACCTTCCAATAATATGCCAATAATAATAATTTCAGTCTGTGATGTAAAATGTGGGCTTAAACAAAGTACGTCTTGTAGCATAAGGTGGGTGGAGCTTCTAAAAAGAGTAAGCATTTAAATTAAAATGAATCATTATCTTTCATGAATTGTTCAGTTTCTAATGTAAATTAAATATAAGATACATGATTCAGTATATACTATAAATACTCTAAATGATTCAGTATTCACAATAGACTACTTGGTATCTAGTGTAAATGCAGTGAAATCCACAGTAAATGATTCAATGTCTATGACTGATTCAATGCCTAAAATAAATGATTCAGTATCGACAATAAATGATTCAGCAACAAGTATACATGAGTCAGTGTCTATAAATGATTCAGTGTCTACAATAAAAGCTTCAGTATCCACAATAAATGATTCAGTAACTAGTATAAATGATTCAAGGTCTATTAATCATTCAGTGTCTACTATAAATGATTCAGTGTCTACAATTAATGATTCAGTGTCTGCAATAAATTATTCAGTATCGACAATAAATGATTCAGCAACTAGTATACATGATTCAGGGTCTATAAATGATCCAATGTCTACTATAAATTATTCAGTGTCTAGAATTAATGATTCAGTGTCTGCAATAAATGATTCAGTATCCACAATAAATGATTTAGTAACAGGTATAAATGATTCAAGGTCGATTAATCATCCAGTGTCTACTATAAATTATTCATTGTCTACAATTAATGATTCCGTGTCTGCAATAAATGATTCAGTATCGACAATAAGTTATTTAGCAACTAGTATACATGATTCAGTGTCTACAATTAATTATTCAGTGTCTACTATAAATGATCCTGTGTACACAATTAATGATTCAGTATCCACAATAAATGATTCAGTAACTAGTATAAATGATTCAGGGTCTATAAATGATTCAGTGCATATGGTAAATGATGCAGTATCTACTATAGATGATTCAGTGTCTACTATAAATTATTTTGTATCTAATATGAATCAATGTCTAGTAGTAGTGATTCAGTATTTAGTATAAATTATGTAGTATCTACTATAAACGATTCAGTATCTAGTAGAAATGATTCAGTATCTAGTATAAATGATGCAGTATCTACTATAAATGATTCAGTATCTACTATAAATGATTCAGTATCTACTATAAATGATTCAGTATCTAGTAGAAATGATTCAGTATCTAGTTTAAAGGATTCAATACTCACAATACATGTTCCGGTAGCTAGTATAAATGATCCAGTGCCTGTAATAAAATATTTGGTGTCTACAATACATGATTCAGTGTCTGCAATAAATGATTCAGTATCTACTATAAATGATTCAGTATCTAGTAGAAATGATTCAGTATCTAGTTTAAAGGATTCAATACTCACAATACATGTTCCGGTAGCTAGTATAAATGATCCAGTGCCTGTAATAAAAGATTTGGTGTCTACAATACATGATTCAGTGTCTGCAATAAATGATTCAGTATCTAGTATAAATTATGCAGCATCTACTATAAATGATTCAGGATCTAGTATAATATGGTTTGATACTGAGGAGTTAAGGTATGGGCCACATACAGGCCTTTAGGTTTTAAAGGGTGTGGTCAGCATTATTCTATCTGTAAGATTGTATACATTTCATATATGTTACTGTTGCCATTCAATTTATGTGTTTAGTGTCATAGATAAGCAGGTATGCAGGTGGTGACTATAGGCTTAATCAGTCATTTTGAGGACAGAATTATAAGCCATGATGCCATAACATCTTCAAAACTAACTGTTTTGTGCTCAATACATTGTTTAGTGAGCCTTTAATAATCAGTATACTTTAATACTGGCTGATATCAGTTCTCTACAAGTTCTCTATCAGTCCCATTAGATAAAGACCCCCTTATATCTTGCATACTAGTGTTTTAGTGTTTTAGGAAATAGACTCAGTGTCTAAGTAGAACTGAGGCGCTTGTTTTTCTGCGAGTTGTCGTGTGTCTGGGTACAGCGCTGCCTGATCGATCCAAAGAGTGACGCGCCGTGGCAGATGCAGCTCTAATTATACAGTTGTTTTAAGGTTGTCAGGTTGCAACAAGGAGGAAATCATCAAGGGAGGAGTTTTGATGGACGGAGGGTGTATTTCCAGCATCTGGCAATCGCGGCAGCTGCCGCGCCGTCTCCGGGTTGCCAGCTCTCTCTCTCTCCGGCTAAATAAATATTGCCCCAATCCATCTTGTAATGGCAAGTGTAAATTACAGCAACACGTCAATAACGGGCTTACTATGATATTTTGCGCTGCCATTTCTAACTGTATATTGATTTCACATTGCCGCTGAACAGCGCAGGCACTATTTATCTGGCAGAGCTCTTGTTTTTCAAAGACTCTTAAGAATCGTGTCTCTGGATTGTGGACAAGAGGGAAATATAATCCCTTTATTGACTGGCTATTATTTCCCCTTGTTTATAGCAGGGTGTGAAATGATCTTTTCTGCTGGTGAGTAGTATCTCTCTTTTTTTTTTTTTGCAAACAAATCAATTCAATTCCCTCGTGAGTGATATTATTAAACAGTGCTGTTCTTATTCTTAGTTGGAATGGAATTAACAATAGAGGAAGGGCAAAGTTCAGACACTAAGTATGATGTATATTTGCCTATATTTATTTATTTATATATGTACTGTATATATACCACATCTGTTCAGATTCCGTATTGTTGACAACACACATTTAGGCTCTTATATCCCTTTCTCTCTCTCTCTCTCTCTCTCTCTCTCTCTCTCTCTCTCTCCGTCTGACAGCTAGGGGCCTGTAGGGGCCTCAGTCAGTCCAGCTCCAGCTACCGCACTTCCTCTGCCCACTCAGCACGCCTACTGCGCCCTCTCTCAGCCCACCTTCCATTCAGACAGGCACACACACACAAACACACACACACACACACACACACACACACACACACACACACACACACACACACACACACACACACATATACTCTTTTAAGCCATAATGTAATAGTGTACATTATATAGACTCCTGTTTCTCATTCCATTACTGATGTACAGTAAGCTAAGCCATATATACATAGCATTTTATAGTGAGTACTGGCACCATGGTGAATGTTTGTTTTATTAAATCAAACAATTCATTTAATTTTGTCCAAATTATCTTTTTATTTTTTACTTTATTGGTATAATATAATTATGACATGGTGTTATAACCTATATAATCATTAGTTTTTTGTATTTTCAAAAGGGATGTAAGAAACTACCTATATATACATATATATATATATATATATATAGTTTACATTTAAATGTTTGTGCATTTTTTTCAGTATCAAGTGTAAATTAGACAGTGTCTGTAATAAGTGATTCAGTACTCACTATAAATGATCCAGTATTCACAATAGATGATTTGGTATTAGTATAAATGCTAAATGCGCTAAAATCCACAATAAATAAGATTCAGTGTCTGTAATAAATGATTCAGTGTCTACAGTGTATGATTCAGTAACTATTATATGTGATTTAGGTTCTATAAATGATTCAGTATCTACTATATCTACTATAGTTATTAATTATTAGTTTATGTGTCAAGATTTGTGTCTTTAGGTATTTAGTATAAATGCTTAATTTACTAAAATTCGCAATAAATGATTCAGTGCATGCAGTAAATGACTCAGTATCTACAATACATGATTCAGTATCTAATATAAATAAATAATAATCTACTATGAATCACTCAGTATATAAAATAAATTACTCAAATTTCAAATAAGACTGATATTATCTGTATATAGATTCACAGTATGTGTTCAACATTTATTTTAGATTTTTAATAGGGGTGTAACTTAATAATATAAAAGTATCATTATATTTTGTTTTGCAATACTATATTGATTTTTAAAGCACAGTATTACTATTTAATTATTAGTTTACAAAATCAGACATTGATTCTTTTAGTGTTTTGTTTAACCCCCCACCCACTAGATAGCAGTGTTCATTACGATTATTTTATAAACATGATATATAGCAATAATTATGTTATAGCACATTTATTACAGTATTGCCATTACATTACTGTATATTGTGATATATTGAATCACAACCTCTGTATTATATTGACACATTCTTGCCAATACACAGACAGCCCTTATTTTCAATCTAGATCTAAATCTTTTTATCTGTTGGCCTGCATATGTGTGTGTTTGTGTGTGTGTGTGTGTATGCATGCAGGTGCGCACACATTTTTGTTAGCATTTTTATATATTTTCCTATGCCTGTACCTCATGGTAAAGTGAGCAGATGTTGGGCCAGCACTCAAAATCAGGAGGAGTAACTCCACACTATAATCAATGTGATTTTAATCAGCGCTTCGCCTCATGACCCACTTGTTTTCTCACAGAGCTGATTGCGGTGGACCGCTCTGACGAGCCATACCCACTATAATTAACCTTCAAATCATATGTCTCCCAAAACCATCATATAGCGAATGGTAATCTCAAAATTACTCTACTTTCAGGCAGAGGAGGATCATCGTTTCAGTTTCGAGCCAACTTTCAGCCCTGTTATTGTCTGATTTGCATTACAGTCCAGGAATTTGCTACTGCTACTTTAGGTTCTGGTACTGGAGGCTCAGATACTGTAACTTACTTTGAGATTATAGTAATTAAAAGTTTATATCTGTAGTATAGAGTTGTGTGATTGCCAGTTAGCAACTGTCAGAATAGTTGAACAATTAACAGCATTTGGCGGATAATCATTTTTAAATTAACTGGACTAAATGTACATTAATTTTACTCAAAAACACGGAAAAGAGTTGTCTCCCCAAACCCCTTTTTCTCAGACATAAAGCTTAGGTAACAGGAATGAATACCCAGTGCACATTCCTGTTACCCAGTATTCATTACTGTTAACCAGTATTCAGTCCTGTTACCTGATCATTTTTTCTAAAAAAAAATAAAAATAACGATAAATCTCCTTTTTCACACTTTTTTTGTACAATATTTAAAAATTTGTTTAATAAATTACATGATAGTAAATTTGATTTTTGATTTCATGTTTGGCTCTTCTTAAAATAGCTTTGCATATTCTAGAAAAATACAACAGTATATATTCTCAGTACACATTCCTGTTACCCATGATTCAGTCCTGTTACTTGATACATTTTTTCTGAAAAATCACTTTTTTTTCTAATTTTTTGTACAATATTTACAAATTTGTTTAATACATTACATGGTAATACATTTGATCAATTTCATGTTTGGCTCTTTCTAAAATTGCTTTGCATATATTTTAAAAATACAACATGCATGCATATATAGTGATTATTTTATCATAAATATTAATTAATTGAACATGCAGTCAACCATTTCTTTAGACAAAAATCTAAAATAATAATAATAATTACTGGGTAACAGGAATGAATAACCACTACACATTTCTGTTACCCAGTATTCATTACTGTTACCCAGTCTTCAGTCCTGTTATTTGATCATTTTTTTCAAGAACAAATAAAGATCAATCACTTTTTTTTTCACTTTTTTGGAAATTACTACACACTGATGGTGAGTGTCAGAAACTGTTGGACACATCCAGTATGCAAATAGATTGTGACAGAAGCCAATGGAAAAGAAGCTGCCAGTGGCAACAGACTAAAATCAGTTATTATAAGCTGCTTTTTTTTTTTTTGCTCAAATATCTCTGGTTTAAATGTATATGTGGCCACAAATGTTCACTTAAAACAAAATACTGTAGCTGAGTGATGTTTGGAAATATATATTTTTTATGTTAAACAAGCCTAATTGATTTGAGTTCAGACAAATAGTGGGTTTACAGTGCATTAATATCAGTCACTTAATACTAAACCTATACAGTGTTAATACAGGGTTAATTCTGACTCAACGGTATTACGTCTAAAATATCACAAATATCACAGCAAATAATACCTCAAAGTAATAAGGAAGGGGAGGGTTTTGATTTGCACCCTTTAATTGAAGCAGGACGCTGCGCAGCAGTAGTTAGTGCTGTCCATACTTGCCCCATTGTAGGGGGTAAGAGGGGTTGGTCTTCCCCTCGGTGGTCCAGACTAAACATGTCCAGGCTAGACTCAGAGACTGGACTAACTGTGGGGGCCTGAGCCACCTCTGTACTCCCAATTAAAGCTCACAGGAGGCAGTAATGCCTGCCTGCATCAATCTCTTCCTCTCTCTTTCTTCTTCTTCTCCTTCTTCTCTCTCTCTCTCTCTCTCTCTCTCTCTCTTATACAGTATTTTATTATTATGATGCATAATACTAAATGCTTAATGCTAACTGCTGGAAAACTGTGTGCATTCATTAGTCACTCACAATGATATCTACTTTTAATGTGTATTGTATATAGTAACATTGAGAGCTGTAGTAAGTACCTTATGCATACATAACAGGGGAAAAACAATGTGACAGGAACTAGTATTGTGTACCATGACTTTTGCCATGTCCCATGGAAGCTAAACAAACACCGCACTGACCTGCACAGACTATTTTAGCCAGACAACTCCAGAACCCACTATCCTGGGACCCATTATCAGTCCTCACTCACATTTCCAATAATTCCTGAAATTCCTGAAGCCTTGCTATGAGCACGTTGGCCAGTGTTCAGTCTCACTCACAAGATTATGGAGGACCAAATTTGCCAAAATTAAAAACATATAAATACGTTTAAAAACGAAAAAAGTAAATTACTCAATTAAAGTAATATGGTGATAAAAACGGTAAAGAATAATTATGATTAATATAAAAATAAATACATATACATAAAAATAAATATCTTAATAATTTGTTATTCATGGGTTTCTTTATGAACATTTCTTTCTGATTCATTTATTTATTTACATAACTGTTTATTTCTGCATTAATTTATTTCTTGATTTATTTATTTCTGTTTTTCCTCGTTTTTATATGATAAATGATAATGAAGGAGCGTGTTTTTCACGTACAGGCTTAGCAATCAATCCCAGAGAACGAGAGGAGCTGATATGAGTAGAAGAGTCCAGGAGTAAAGGTTGGTATCAGATCTGCTCAGAGAGGCAGCTGCTCGATCCAAAAAAATAAAGAAATGATTTAGAGTCTTTATTACGATCTAAACGATCTTTATTAAATAATCTTCCAGGTTACCATAGTTACCGCCAAACGAGCAAGACATGTACAATCGATCTAGGTTATCTGACATCGATCAACCAATAGGAATGCTAAGAAACCATGGGACAAGGAAAAACTGAAATAAATAATTTGTGAAATAAATTAATGCAGAAATAAAAGGTTATGTAAATAAATCAATGCAGATATAACTAGTTATGTAAATAAATAAACAAATGAATTGAAAGAAAAAATTAAACAATGTTAATAAAGAAACCCATAAATAACAATTTATTAAGAAGTTTTTTTTTATGTATATATATTTATTTTTATATTAATTATAATTATTCTTTACTGTTTTAATAACCATATTACTTTTATTGAGTGATTTACATACCTTTAAATATATATATATATATATATATATATATATATATATATATATATATATATATATATATATATATATATATATATATACAGATATGTGCATTTTTAACACTTAATAATCAGTTTACATACTGCGATCCCGTAACCTTTTGGCACATCACTGTATATTCCAAATGTACCTTATTTATTTATATATATTTTAGATATTTCTAGATCTTTTTTATCTTTTACATTTTTTATCTTTGTCCCTTTTTCATGTTTATTCAAATACAGTACATTAAATGGAAAGAATGTAAGTTAAAAATAGCCAGACTATCTGTTCAGTGCCTGCAGTAGATAATAGGAAGCAATAGGTAGCTTCAGTAGGAGAAGTAGATGATTTGTTTATCCATAAATCTGCTTAATTATGGAGGTGTTTTGTTCTTTTGCATGCATTTTGCTAAATAAAACAGTATAAATGTTCCCTCAAAGGTACAACATGGTCCATAACGTTCTGTACTGCACACTATATTCACTTTTTTCAGTTATATATGGGAGTATAATTGTACAATCTTTTTTTAACCATAACTATGCATTACTTGTTAGCTCCAATCTAAAGAAGCATTTGTAATTTGTTTAATTGACTTCTCAGACATTTCTTTGTGGTTTGGTTCCAGACACCCAGCTCATTGTTTTTGCTCCTCTGCTTTATTTCTAATGGACGCGGCTGGTTTGCGGGTCCAGCTGGAGGAGTGTTTTCGCCCGCTCGGCAGCGCGGAAGTGCCCTCAGCCGCTCCGGCTGCCATTACTGCTCCCTGCACTTTTTAGCCTGCACCTCGGAGACCCCGAACTGCCAAACGAGGTGAATTATTGCCAGTTATATGAAGTGGACCCAGAGCCACGGGGGAGAGGGTCAAGGCAGTGGAACTAACCACACTTCTGACCATTAAAAGGCAGCCTGACACGAGCCCTTCATCTTTGCCTCTTCTGCAAGACACACGCTCCCAACCTCTCGGTCCCCGAGGAGGGACAGCAGAGCGCCTCCTCAGACTAGACCTGCTCCCCCATCATTATGAGTTAAGCTCCTCACCTCCATACCGTCCACCTCCACTTCACTCTCTCTATATGTGTCTCTTTAGGTATCATTCATTCATTCAGAAAATTAATGCAGTATAAAGATGCTTCAGGTTTTGGTAGATCAACTGAATTAAGTTTAAAAAGCTTAAGGCATTTTCAACTATTATAAATAAGAATTATATAGGCAGAGTATGGAGCTCTGGTAGGATTTTTTAACTGATTAAATTGTTGAATGATATATTGTCCCAGAAATTATTATTGAGATAATTTTTATTATTGTTAGGCAGTTTATATAGTAAATACAGCTAAAAAAATAAAAATAAATAAGACTCCACTTCTGAATCAGTTTCTCTGATTTTGCTATTTATAGGTTTATGTTTGAGGAAAATGAACATTGTTGTTTTATTCTATAAACTACAAACAACATTTCTCACAAATTCCACATAAAAATATTGTCATTTAGAGCATTTATTTGCAAAAAAAGGGGAAATGGCTGAAATAACAAAAAAAGATACAGAGCTTTCAGACCTCAAATGATGCAAAGAAAACAAGTTCATATTTATAAAGTTTTAAGAGTTCAGAAATCAATATTTGGTGGAATTACCCATTTTCATGCATATTGGCATGTTCTCCTCCACCAGTCTTACACACTGCTTTTGGATAACTTTATGCTAATCACTCCTGGTGCAAAAATTCAAGCTGTGGTTATCCTATAAAAAACCTACAAACTTTATTTTATTTTGATAGAGCTGTGACTAATCAGCAGCTGGCGAAAACCTACAAGCAAAACATGAAGACCCTAAATCACTGACTGCATGATATATTAGTAACCCCAGCATCCCAGGACACACCGGGAGAAGCCTCATCAGCTGCCCCATCAGCGAGGCCCTGACAGTGGGTGGTCAGAGCAGATTTGTGAGGGTCATCAGCCTATTCTGACCCCCATGAGCAGCCAGCGGGCCAGCGGCGGACAGGCCTGTTTTAGCTATCGCCATTAACCTTGCAGAACAGGGGAGGAAAAGAGAGAGAGAAAACAGGTGAAGAGAGAGGAAAGGAGAGAAAGGCAGGGAGATGAGGATGAATACAACAGCAGAGAAATGAGAAATGAACACCCAGGTTCAGTAAGTCTGTTACCTAAGCCATACGTCTCCCCTATTACTTACAGTACACGTTCCTGATACTAGGAGGGTCAGGACAAGTGCATGCCTCCTCTGATACATGTGAATTTGACTTCCACCTCTTCCAATTGTTGACTAGATACAGCCAATGTGTTCAGAAGAAAAGTGCCGGATCCACAGCACTGATAAACCAGCCAACAGAAGAATGGAAGTGATGGAGCACAGAGGACAGAGTGCAATTTACCTACCCAGAAAGAGCATGGGCCTCTCGGACTCTGGCTGCTGATGGCCAAGCAGCATAGGGTGTTATTTAAAAAAAAAAAAATCTATGCATTATAAAATGTAACAAATTGAGATAACCCTTTATGCACCCATACAGATATAGCTAAGTTATAGCAGTGGAGCACTAAAGTTCAGCAACCTAGCTGCTGCTGTTGATTGTATGTCTTCAGAGAAATGGGGAGCTTAAATTAGCCTTTATTTTACTTTATTTTTATTTTAACTACTACCTATTTTTTATTCTTGCTATGAGGAAAAAGGCCATAAAACATTAGAACTACACAATAAATTATGCTAATACAGTGTTTTTTTTTTTTTTTTTTTAAACAAGGAAAATACTCAAATATGTGGGTTTCTTTGGTTGCTTATGCTGCCATCTTGCAGGTGATTCTAATATCCCTCTGTTTTAAATGTGCCTCTGAACAATCTCAGTTTTAAGGAAGAATAGACCTTTAACCTTTCCCCTTAACCCTCAATCCTAACAGAAATCAGAACACCCTTAATAGCCCTTGATGTGCACGCACAAAACGGAGGGGTTGGGCTAAGCACTAGGGCCAAAAGGCGAAATGGGATTGGGCCTTAGTCTGGCTTGGTTAAACCTACATAATATAAATTTGAAAAGAAACGCTATTCAGTCATGTTTACAAGCAGTATTTTGTATTTTAAGGCTGATTAATAAAGGCCTATTTATAAGGCTATTAGTATGTTCCCTCCATACTATACGCAGTGTGATCCTGACGCAGTGTCTCCAGCTATTTAACAACAGCCAAAAAAAGGTTGTGTTCCAAATCGAGCACTGAGCCCTCTCTCTTTTTATGCATTCTGCACATTCTGTGGCTTAGCGAAAGGACAGCAGTTAGCCCGTAATGACATTGTCCGGGCCTATTACACTATTTGTACAGTTTGTTCTTAGTTAACAGGTCAGGGCAGTAGTTTTTAGAGCAAGCTCCTCTGCTCTAATTGAGGTCAGCGAGCGAGCGCGCCGTGCCCGCTCCTGACACGTGCAATGGATGCTTCCCTCGCTTAGGCAGGACATGCAGCTCCGCAGTCCGGCTTGTGGGAATTAAAAAGTGCTGGCCTGAGGAAGAAGCAGACTTAGCCGGGTCAGGGTGGAGAGCACTGGAACACTACCCTCAGCTGCCGGACCCAGTCTGGGCCACAGCTGGCCTCCTCTGGCCATTGTGTCGAGGTCAGACCAGGCGTGGACCAGATTGTTCGAGTGCCCAATAGTCATTTATTATAGTCCTTCTGGAGAGTCAGAGCCTGTCTTTGGAGTGCTTTCGGGCTTTGCTTTGCTTTTGTATGTGTCCTTGCGATAGATTTTTATAGTCTTCATTTGAAAGACCTAGATTCCGCTTTTCGATTGTGTTGCGGATATATCAATACCAGGAAAATAGGCCAGCACTTTTCCAAAGGACTTCGGTTTATTCTCGGCAATTGAACGTGCGGTGGCACAGAATTAACCAGGTGCGGCGCGCGGTTCATAAATCATATTATATTCATCCTCTGGAAAAGCCTTTAACCTGCATGTGTGCCCACGAAACACAGACAATCTTTAAAACGCATTCTTCTATTCCTCCACTGATTTATGCACAGTCTACAGGGACATGGTCTAAAAAGCCTCCTTTCCTTACCTTACCTTTTCTTAACTATATATCTATGTGTGTGTGGGTGTGTTTTTCTTTTTTAATCCTGTGAACTTGAACCTGTGCATGCATCGTACATGTGGCTGCTTATCTTCTGGAGAGCAGTAGACTGTAGACTCTGCTGGTGGCTATTCTGGAAAGATAAATAAAAGCAGCTATTTGTCTCTCTAATGTAAACATCTGGTGGGATCCCATGCTTGCACAATTAATGGGCATTTAATTGGTAATTATCATTTTTTTAACCACAGCAATGTGAGGTAAAGAACTTCCCAGCTGTTTGCAGTGCGCTCCTTTTTTCCGTGTAGGATTCCCCCACAATCAAGGTGAATTTAGAACATATTAGAACTCTAGTCTGCTGGTTTGGCATTGGGTAAGTATTATCGTTACTCACACCAAATACGGTGATTTTTATGGTGAAAAAAAGCACATTAAGGTTTAAAAAAGGAACACACAATCCAAAACTGGCAGGGTGCCATGTATAAATGTAAATTCTAATTCCTGCATTGTTGTGGGGATGCATTAAAATGAAGCTGACCAGTCAGAGCTCCATTGTCATGGCTGTAAAACAAACAAATAGATCAATCAAGATGACAAGGGAAAATGAATCATAGAATATAGACAAGGGAAAATGAATCATAGAATATATCATAGAATATATAATAATAATATCCCTTATTAATGACTCCTTATGTGGAGCAAAAGTGGACAGGGAGCAGCAAAAATGAAAGAGTGGAAATTTGTAAGAGCTATGGACTTTTAAACCCTATTTTTAGGCTTATTTTTAGTCTTTAGTTATGATATTTATAAAATGTTAACAATAAAATTTAACCAATCTTTCTATATGGTCAATCTTGAAAAATCTAAGGTCCTGATTTATTCTTGGCTTGGATTATTTATTTTTAATATATATTTGCGGTTGTACTAGATCTTTCCACATCAGCTCACACTTAAACCCTTCCCATTTGTTAAATACAAATACACTGACATGGCAAAAGCCATAGGATAGCATTATATAAACTGATCAAGTGATAGAGTGTTTCCACAGATAACATAGAACAGCTTGAATGGACTGCCTTGCTACTCCTGTGTGAGTTGTGAGGTGTTATCTTGTGAGTGAGATGGAACATTGGCCAGCTCATTACTCATGGAAGGTACTGTGAATTATTCAAGAGTTCAAGTGAGGCCTAATAGTGGGTGCCAGATGGATGGAGCATTCCATTTCTAGGGTTCAGCATTGGCCCAGTTGGCGGTAAGAATCGTGACCGGTAGCTTCTGGTTAGAATTGTCCATGCCAACAGATCAGCTAGTTGGTGTCCCATTAAAAGTGTGTAAATTGGGGGCGCCGTGTGGTCCACTGAGCGGGAGATCGCTGGTTCGAATCCAGGTCATGCAGCTTGCCAGCTTGCCATCAGCTGCCAGAGCCCTGTGAGATAACAATTGGCCTTGCTCTCTCTCTTTCTCTCTCTCTCTTGCTCACTCCTAAGATGATATCTATCAGCACAAGACGTCTGTGAGCTGATGTATCGGAAACCGAGTCGCTGCGCTTTCCTCCGAACGTGCTGTGATGCTACTCGTCAATGCTGCATCAGTCAAAAAGAGGTAAAAAGTGACTTATCATGTGTTAGTCTTCACCCTCCTTGTGTTGTAGCATCACTTGTGAGTGATAGGGGGGCATACAGCTGAGTAGCAGCTCAATGGGTGGAACAATTGGCCTAGATCAGTTCAGATGCACATGTAACAAGGGCGTATAATAGCAATACACTATATGTAAATTGCTGTGTAGACCTAAACCAGAAAGCACATTTCCTACTGGGCCTTCTTTCTTGCAATAGAATCAGCAGTTTTGGATGAGTTGAACAGTGACCGTAGCGTTCATCCGCTAACTTCAGGATACATTCCATTTGTGTTGATGTCAGCTGTTTGTGGACTGGATTATTGAATGTCAGATGAAAGCTTTCCAGCCAGTACTTTCATAGCATCTTCTCTCAGTCGCAAACACATTCTTCCCCACAGCTACAGCGTTTTGATATTTGGCTAATAAAGTATAAGGTCACATCCTAGCTGGAAGACACTGGCGTGCCAGAGCTTAAATAAAACAGACGTCTTCCAACGCAGCCGTTTCTTCACAGTTCAGCGCGCCGAGCTCCATGGGCTTGAAGCCAGCCGGAAGACAGAGGAAGAAACAAATCCTCCTTTTGATGAAGGTTCACTAAAAGCCACCCTGACACCGACTCTTCACTGGAGCAATCATTTGCATGAGTTCAGTTGAATGGCGAAACCTTCCCCTCGCTCTGATCCTCCGCTCCTCGCAAAACTCACTTTGAAATGTGGAGATTGTGTGGGCTGCACTAGAACAATGTCAAATAGGCCTTGTGGAGGGGTGGAATGGATTAAAAGGCATTGTTCCATTTGACTCCCTCTTCTTGAATTAAAGGGAGGGTTGAGGAGGTTTGTGACAGTCAGACGCCCGCGTGCGCGTTTATCTTCCCCGCAATAGTGTTTTAATCTGTTGGGTTAGTGCACGCCTGTAAACAAATCTGTCAGTCAGTCAGACAATGCAGCTGCCACCTTTTGTGCACAGCGGATTACAGTATTTTCACCAGGAGCAACACAACGATCGCCCCCTGCTACACAAGTCCCCACAAAGGATTCCATTAAGTATCCATGTATAACTAATTTGTGGATATAATTTATTTTTTCCTTGAGTTTTTTTTTTTGTTTGTTTTTGTTTGCTTGGGGCCTACAGAACTTTAGCATGGAGGAGGCATGTTTTTCGTTATTTGTAAAATAATTTTACCACATTTTCTCCCCAATTTGGAAAGCTCCCCAAGTAATGCCCCAACATTAGAAGGGTGAAAGCAAGCACATGCCCCCTCTGATACATGTAAAGTCAGCCATCACCTCTTTTCCAATGGCCAACAATGCATAATCACTGAGTAATCCCACTAGGAGTGATAAGACTAAAGAACGGCACCCAAACAGCGAGACCAAGGACGATTGTGCTCTCTTGGATGGAAAGCAGCATGTTCTGGGATGTAAACCGATCATAGTGATAGCACCTTACTCCCATTTTAAGACATTTTTTTTCAAACTTTTTTTTTTTTGGGTGGGGGGTGGGGGGGCAGAGTTTCACATGTAGTTTTGTTTGCTTATGTATATTTCAGACTCTGGCTTCTGACATCTGGGATTTAAACTGGGGATTCTTGGATCATCTTGGTTCTGATACTTCAGCTCACAGATGCCTCTTGCTGATTGACATCACCCTTGGGAGTATTGTGGGGAAAGACCGCCATCTACCCACCCACAGAGAGCAAAGCCAATTGCGCTCTCTCTCTCTCAGGGCTCCAGCAGCTGATGGCAAGCTGCATGACTGGGATTTGAACCAGCAATCTCTTGATTATAGTGGCAGCGCTGTAGACCGCTGGACCACTCGGCGCCCAAAAACAAGCAATCTCTCGATCATAGTCTGCTCTGAGCCCATTTTAGGACATTTTTTTTGGGGGGGGCAGAGTTTCACATGTAGTTTCGTTTGCTTATGGTTATCTACAACTCTAGCTGCTGAGTCTGGGATTCAAACTGGGGGAAATGGGAAAGACCTCCATCTACCCACCTACAGAGAGCAAGGCCCATTGCGCTCTCTCTCAGGGCTCCAGCAGCTGATGGCAAGCTGCATGACCGGGATTCAAACCAGCGATTTGCTGATTTTAGTGGTAGCGCTTTAGACCGCTGGACCACTCGGCACCCAAAAACAAGCAATCTTTCAATCATAGTGTGCTCTGAGCCCATTTTAGGACATTTTTTCGATTTTTTTTGTGGGGTTTGCTGATGGCAAGCTGCATGACCGAGATTAGAACCGGCGATTTGCTGATTATAGTGGCACTGCTTCAGACCACTGGACCACTCGCCGCCCAAAAACAAGCAATCTCTCGATCATAGTCTGCTCTGAGCCCATTTTGGGACATTTTTTCGAACTTTTTTTGAGGGGGGAGGTTACATGTAGTTTGTTTGGTTATGGTTGTCTCTGACTCTGGCTGCTGAGTCTGGGATTCAAACTGGGGGAAAGGGGAAAGACCTCCATATACCCACCCACAGAGAGCAAGGCCAATTGTATGGCAAGCTGCATGACCGGGATTCGAACCAGTGATCTCCCGATCATAGTTCGTAGATCGATGGACCACTCGGCGCCCAAAAACATGTTTTCATGTATAAATTAAATGAAGCACAAATGAACTAAACTGAGAGTCTTTACGGAGGTATCTGAGACAACATGACTCAGATTCTAAATCCATTTCAGATGCTTTAGATGGGCTGAAATGGTGTGAAAACGCTTTAAGAGTGTCTTTCTATGGAGTGTTATTGGTGGTCTTCAGTTTCAGTTTCATGCAAACATTTGGGCTAGACGAGCTTTGGGAGGATGGGCTGTGTTTTTAAGCCTTGCCCTTTGCCCCCAATTTACTCGATATTTGCAAGAAGTCGCAGTGAGGAAATTGGAGGTTTAATTTGTATGTATACAAAATATTAAGTCTTATTATCGGGCTGTTGAGCAGAATTAATCTGTGTTTATACTACACTAATACTCTAATGAGCAGTAAAGCATGTCTGAAGAAGCTTATTTAAATAGTAACTTTATCAGTGGTCCCTCATTGCAGATGTTCTCTATAGCCTCTTTCTCTCTTAGACTTTCTCTCTTAAACCTTTTTTTTTATATTTTATGTTAGAAATGTTTCATAGTTTGGTTAAATGATTAGAAATTCAAGGAATAAAGAAATGTTTAATTTTTTTAGTTTCACTCACAAACGCATGACACTCTCTCTTGAAATGACCTTCAAGCCTTGGCCCTGGCTAGCTGCTTTATTCCACAAAGTGGTTCTCCACTGTTGTCAGACTGTCAAGTTGTCTCAGGGTTTGATGGACGTGCCAAACAAACAGCGCGCCCAGGCTCTTTGCTTTGGACTACATTACCTATAACAACACAAACACAAAGTTGTCATTAACTAAAACTGTTTATTTTTATACGATAAGGCGAGCTTTGGTGGCTAATCAGCGGCTGCACGCTAACTCTGTAGACGAGGAAATCGGGCGGGCTGGAATAGAGGGGTGAGCTGGTTAATTTGCCAGTGCTGAAGGAGGGGAGGATGTTATTGACCTATGCTGGCAGCCATGTGTTTCAATTATTAACTGGCAGCCATTTGTCAGGCCGGCCGAGTGATACGGAGGAGACATGAGGTTCAAGCCTGGGTTAGGATCGTCCTCCATCCGTTATCATGTGTCTTTGCGCAGCACTTTAATTGAATTACCCAATTTATACTTCAAGCAACAGTGCCCTGGCCCCGGACCCATGACGCCATACAATTAAATACCAGTTTGAAAGCTGCCGTTTTGCATATCTCATTTTTCACTCGGGAGGAACAAACGGCATCTGTCATCTTATGGGGCTTGTTTAAGGATTAAGCTTAGGGCTTAGGTTTAGGCTTTACAGTTTAAGATACTGTACATGTATTTCAAAGAGAAATAAAATAATATAAAAAAAATACACTGTAAACCCATAAGTTGTTTGAACTCAAATGATTGAAGTCTGTTTTACATAAAATTGGATATTTTTAACATTCTAAACATTCAAACTGAGATATTTGAGTTGAACCAACTTATAATAACTGAGTTTAGTCTTTTGCCATTGGCGGCTTCTTTTCTATTGGCTTCTGTCACAATCTGTTTGCATACTGGGTGTGTCCAACAGTTTCTGACTAACACTCACCATCAGTGTGTAGTGATTCCCCCTGGGCTACCTTAGAAATTAATCAAGGTCCCTATTAGTTGTATACTGCAAAAAAAAATCCATTGGCAAAAACTAGATATTTATTTAAATTATTTATTTATATTTATTTATTTATTTAAATGTAAAAAAAATCTGCCAATGGGGTAAGCAAAATTTTCTTAAAAAGTATTCATAAAATAAGCAATGACAGCCTCAACATGAGTGAAGTAAGACTCAAATCAAGCAAAAATATTTAATTTTCTAGCTTATATTTTTACACAAGTATCAGAATAACTCGACTGGTGACTTTTTTGTGTGTATTTTGAGTTCAAATGACTTAAAATAAGGTGAAAAGTAATTAAGTAAAAAAGTATTAAGTAAAAGTAAGACTGAATGAGATAATTATTCCTAAAATAAGTAAAACAATCTTACATTTTCAATGATTGAGTAAGACTAAAAATCCTTATCTGAGCAAGAAATACGATTTATTGCTTTGAAACTAGATAAATTCACTTGCTAAGATTTAGTTTTTTGCAGTGTAATAACTTGATATTCTAAGTTGTGCTAACTTAAGTTTTCATTCCCCATTAATTACCTCAATTTTTTTTAAGTAAATTCAACTTATCCGGCTTACAGTGTAGTTATTGTCAATAGTATGAATGAATTGCATGTGAGCTGTTTATTGTAAAAAAAAAATCTCCAGTGATCTGATATAAAGCTGCTTTAGTCCGGTGGAGGAGTGTGGGGGGGACAAACGATAGGATTTCGGCTCTTGCTCATTAATATTCATACATACATACATACATACATATATATTGGCTCTGATTGGCTAATAGCACTGCAACATTAGCGAGACGGACAACAGTTAGAATCTTTTTAAAATGAAAAAAAAAAATATATATATACATTTTTACACAAATAACAGTTTTTGCGATTTCATATGTTACTTTACAACATGTGTAATGATGCCCTGCTAAGTCACTGACCTAGTCTTAGAATCTCTGTAAATGGCAAAATCCACCGGAGATCCTATATAAACCTATAGTTACTTACACAGAGGTAGGTAGTCCAGGTCCAGAAAGTAAAAAAAAAAATCCAACCAGGCATGTGGAACTGCAGTGACACTGTCATGATGACAGTGTGTTAATGCGTTAGTAGTGTGTGTTGTGCTATGTGTGTACGAGTACATCAGACACGGCATTCCTGCTGGTGGTTTTTTTTTTTAACCCTTGTGTGGTGTTCATATTTTTGTTACTCGTTTACTTTGTTACTTGTATTTAATTCAGCAAAATTAAGCAATTTTACATTAAAATGCTTTACACATGCTTGCTTCACCTAAATTGCAAGCAATATAAACAGCTTACATGGTTAATATTTACCCTTTACCTTTCTTATGTTACATTTCTTTTAAAAAGTGCTATTCTTTTTTATTAGTTTTTTAATAAAATGTAAAAGAAAATGAATTAAACTCAAGAAATGAGTAGAAAATTTGTTTAGTTTCAAATTTACAAATGAAGCAATGCTTATTAGCCCTTGGCCAAACATACTGTATGTAATATAAACGCGTCTGTGTGTCGGGGGGGGGGGGGGGGGTGTACAGTGTGTGTTTATCGAAAATGTGTTTTGATATGTGTTTTTCACAAAAAAAATGAGTCAATGCCAATGAGTTTGAGTTAGAAAAAATATTTTTTTGTATCATTTGATGAAAAATGAAAACGGGTCCCACATACCCCAACACCACACAAGGGTTCAGTCCAGTAGTGACGCTGAGGTGTTTAAAAACTCCAGCAGCACTGCTGTACTGTCTGATCTTTTCCACCATGTCAGTTAGTGTCCTAAAATGTGCATGACCCACCAGCCAAATAATACCTGCTATGTGATGGTCTCTCCTGTGTTGACCTGAACATTAAAGAACAGGGTGAATAGAGGATAATTATAAAGTATCCAGAGATACAGATTACAGCAAGGCTTATATTCTGAGACAGAAACCTGCCAGAGCTCACTCCTGTTTTCTGGGAAAGAAGGTCGTTCAAAGGGTGATCTGACCCAAACGTGTCATTTATAAACTTTATAAAGCCATCTCTTCTGGACCGTGTGGTGAGAGGAACAAGACTAATATATGTTCTTGCCATCAGTGTCTATGACCTTTCTTTTAACACTTTCTAAGTTCATAGTTTTTTGAAAATCTCATACACTATGCAGGCATATTTCAAACATGTCCTAATCAGAGCATAATTGATTTAACATAAAAGAAAGAAAAGGTGGAATGAAACTGTTAGTCACATCCTGTTCAGTATGGTAATGGTTCTAAGTAGGGTTGTGCAGTATATCGTTCATATCAATACACAGCTCTGGAAAAAATTAAGAGACCACTTTAAAATGATGACAGTTTCGTTGAAAACCTCTGGAATATAATCCAAAGTAAGATGGATGACCACAAGCCATCAAACCAAGCTAAACTGCTTGAATTTTTGCACCAGGAGTAAAGGCATAAAGTGATCCAAAAGCCGTGTGTAAGACTGATGGAGGAGAACATGCTAATATGCATGAACACTGTGATTTAAAAGCAGGTTTTTTCCAGGGTTTTTGTAGAATACTAGAGTAGTTTATAGAATAAAACAACAATGTTCATTTACTCAAACATATACCTATACAAAGCAAAATCAGAGAAACTAAAGTGGTGTATTAATTCTCTTAATTAATCATGGTTGTGTTTTGGCCGTTACGTGAAATAAACCAATCATTTGTCATTCCCTTTAAGTTTAAATGGAGCAGATATCTGGATGTGTCCAATTCTTCTGTAACATGCAGGGATGTAGGCATGTTGGGGATGCACTTGTGTTGACATTTCACTGATATCAAGATAGCAATTAACATCTGACCATTGACGTATGTCTAGGTTGTGTTCAGTCAGTGGCACACCTCTGTTTTTCATTGCCAAGTGTCCAAGATAGCAATATGCCAAAAATGTACTTGAACATACCTCTTAGGCTCCTGTGGCTCAGCCTAAAGTTTGTCTTTTATGGATCTTTTTTCCCCTTACATTACTTTTACTTTTATACTTTAAGTAGTTTTGAAACCAGTACTTTTACAAAAGCTTGAGTTGATGCTCCTACAGAAGTATTTTAAACCCTACTATCTTTTACTTTTCACACCTTTTTTCGTAGACTGTATTTTCCTTTCAGAATGCTGTGTAGTTTAAGACTAAGCACAATCCCTGTTTGGGAAACTGCCCCCAAGTGCTTAAGATTAGAATCACTGATGATTTTTTAAAATAATCTTTTTTTTTGTAATTTCTAAATTTTTATCGCTTTCATTGCTTCAGTCAATACTTCAGATCCTCTCTGCTGTATCGCATGTGCCTTGAGCACATTGTTCTTCAGGATGACATCAGACTCCCAAACAGTAACCCTGTTTTATTTCTTCTAATACACAAATAAGAGTTATGCGAAGAAGAATCATTTATTATATATATCTATTATCTATTATATTATATATATATCTATATATCTATTATAATATATCTATTAATAGATATATCTATTAATAACAGCTCTTTGGGTGTAAACTGGATCGTGAGATCACAATTTCGTTCCACCCCATGTACCACATGTGATGCGAATGACAATAAAATCTCGTTGAATCTTTGAATCCTTGAATAATTAAAAATAAATAAAATGAAATTCAATCAATCATAACGATTAAAAGAATTGAAAAAGTTTGTGATACTTCTTTGAAATTCGTCCCAAATACAATCCCAGTGTTTTGAAACTGTGATCAAGTTTGTTTTTCTTAATTCCTCACTTCACAGCAGATGTCTTGTAGATTTTATATGTAAATAGGAATCCTCTAAAGGCTATTAATTCTAATCAAGTCCAATTTATGCTCTTTTGGAGCAGCTGGACTGGGCTGCAGTGTCGCGCCTGTTCACTCACGCGTTTAAACTGCTGCCTCTACTCCAGGTGTTTTTAAAAACTATTTGTGTCAGAGAAAAGCAGAGCTGCTTGACCTTTGAACCTTGCACCTGGACATCAGCGCTGCTTGTTGTCGGTTAATCCTCTTATTAACGCTCGATACGCCGATAGCCCAAAAAAAAAACATACGTCCAATCAATGGAGAGCCTCCTCCCCAAACTGATGGTCACGATGGGATCGCTGGGGAGAAGAATGGCGGTTGAAAATGTACTTTACATTAAGCATGTAATGTACAGCAATTATGCTAATTGCAGGCTTGCAGATGGTTGGGTGTTGATTACAGCCTAAACGCTGTGAGGGAAGGCTGGGGGGAATGGGAACGGGAGCGGGAAGGCTCGTATCATGTGACGCCGCTCATTACCGCAGAAAAGTCTACACTTGCGTCCCCATCCATCTGTGTTGACTTGCATTGACAGTCATTTGATTACATGTTGGTTAAAGAGTTGCAGTGTGAAAACAGGAGTAGCAACAACAACAGCTATTAAAATAACTTTTACTTGGCAACTCTGTCGAAGAGCGAACGAAACAGGAAACATAGGGATGGGCGTAGGGACGTTGCTGCACGATTGTTACCGATGTTATTTTGCGCACCACTGTTAAAAACGGCCTTAAGTTTTTTTTTTATCATTTCTGAAGTTCTGAAGTTGTGAAATAGGAAAAAAAACTATACTAAACAAAAACAAAAACCCTCCGAAATCAAAACCGTCAAAACTTTTAATTGGCAGCCGAGTGCGTGCACAAAATGTAGGTGTGTCTTAGCTTTGAATTAGCATAATAATTCACCCATAACCGACACCATTTAACAAATGGGGGAGTAAACATCTGTTCCAGATGTCCCATTATCCTGTCAGGCTGTTTCGCTCAGAGACAAGCTTCAATCCTGGCCTCTGGCAGCCTCGGAATCAAACGATGGGATAGGCCTGAGACCATTCGCACCACACTTTGAAACCCTGCTGGCGCGGACATAGTCGGCCGAGCCGAAAACGAGCTGTCCTTGCTGCTTTTGAGTGATGTGGGGGTGCGGCGTCCTTTCTCTGGTGTCGTCTGATGTGTGTGAGTGTGTGTGTGTGTGTGTTCTTCTCCCGGCAGACTCCAGACTCTGTTCCTTCCTCGAGCCTCGTCTGCTGCCGGAGCTCCGGCGTCGGTGGAGGGGAGGGGGGTCTTGGAGGGTTGGAGAGTTGGAGGGGGAGGTGGGTTTGTGGAGGAAGCCACTTCAAATGCCAGTCCTCTACGGGTAAGGCGACATTCTGAGCGCGTGGCTGCATTTCGTGGAAGTGGAAGGGAAGCAGCCTGGTGTAAAAAACAGGACTGCAGCCATGTTCCCCCCCTTCAGCAGGTCAAACGGCGGCGTGTTTACTTACTTTATTATTTCATTATTTATTTATTTATTTTTGAGTTTTGAGTGCTAATTTAAACCGGAGCCAACCCGCATCGTCTATTCGCAGCGAATGGGTGCTGATCCCTAAATTGAAATGTCACCGGAAGGCCTGCAACCTTAACTCGGGGTGGGTGCCCACAAGGGGGAGGCCTTTTTGTTTGATGAATAAATTGAGTAATTATCCCGCTGCCGGGGCCGCGCGGCAAATGTCACCCAGCAGATAAACAGCGGAGGCGAGCCGAGCGTGAATTTCCTGATTTGGCTGAGCACATCTTAAGGTATCTGAAGTTCATCTTAATTTAGTTTGGAGTTCAAGGATGCACATAATCAAAGAGCAGTCATTTGGCGGAGGGGCCCCGGGGGTCACGCCGCGCTCTCCGACTCTCTCCATCCTCACACAGCTCTCAAAGCGATTGTAATGTACTGTAGGTTAGCCTGTGCGTAAGCATGCACACACACACACACACACACACACACACTTCTGTACGTCTGTAGCTATGGATAAGGAATGAAATGCACGTATGAGAAGGAATTATGCAGTCTGTATCTCTGAAGTAGGGAGAGCTGAACCCTGGGTAATAGCGTAATCTCGAATGAAAAGCAAGTCATTTTGACAAGTGCGAGAGCTTGATCCTGTAGCACACAATTTATGCATTGGGTGAAGAACATCAAATGGGCTGGTTTTATTTGTGCAAATGCGTGTACACTGTAGGGGGGGAGAGGAAGAAGAAGAAGGAGGAGATAATTTGCTGGAACTTTAAGGTAATGTTCAGGCTGCTCAGGGAGATGATGCTGCTTTACTTCATTCCCATGTCTGTTAGCATTTGAGCTACAGCTTCACTATAGCAAACTATAGTGTTTCTGTTTCTGAAAGTGGAGGTAGCTGACAGTGAACAGTATTGTTGTCTTATTACACTGTTATTAGACCTGTGTAACTACAATGCTATTAAAACATTATTGCTGTTGTGTTATTACAATATTAAAATCTGCTACAATGACTGCTACATGTGTTAAGGTAACATTATTACTATTGTCTTTTTGCAATCTTTTTATGGTAGATAGATAAATTGAATGAATTACTAAATATATATTTCATAATATGTCTAATAATATCTTTGTAAGAGTATAGAACAATATCTTTTAATTAATTTTAATTAATTAATTTGACTAATTTTCACCACTGCATAATTGAAATAGTCTTAAAATATTTTGTCATGTTTTTATTAATAAAAGGCAATCACAAAACTGCATAAGCAATATACAGATACTCATTAAGCACTGAACCTTTTTGACCAATAAAGCAGAATTTCTTTATCTTAACAAGTCTATTCTAATCATACATTTATCTCAGTAGTGCTGTTCTAATCATACATTTATCCTTGCACGTCTATTCTAAACATACATTTATCTCAGCAGTGCTGTTCTAATCATACATTTATCCTAACACGTCTATTCTAATCATACATTTTTCTCAGCAGTGCTATTCTTACCGTAAGTGTACCTCAGCAATGCTACTCAGTTTCCTGCTGCCAGTGCTTAAAAAAATCCTAACACTAGAGGAAACACTGCCATTTTTCTTTTACATCTTTAACCTTATCTGAAAGAACACTGAAAGTGCTTTTTTTGCCTATTCTATCCTGATATTTTGTAGTAAATGTGGTATTTTTTTTCTTGCATCAACAATTTCTCACATGGCTCTGCGCTTGCGTAATATGACTGATCTGAGTGTAGAAAGTCGTGTCCTCCCGTTACCTTCAGCGATGGGCACATTAACTCCCACCTCAATCAGTCAGCTTTAAAATAACAATAACTTAAAGTGCCGCTAATTGAGCTTAGCCACGTCCACTTCCTGCGCTGGAGTGTCTCCTGATTTTATCTGTCCTTTTAATAATTACATTATCATTTTACGCCCGCCGTTCCCGCGGAGTGGGTGACCGTTTGTGAGGAAGTGAAAGCTCATTATTAGCCCTGAATTATGTGCCGTTTATTGATCCCCGTGGTGGATTATGGGCCCCGGAGTTGGTCTAGACAGAATAGTTAGCGTAGATGACGGAGCGGGAGGGAAACGTATCGGGCCCCGGGGAGAGCTCGGCCCTGGCTGGCTGAGCAATTAATGCCTGCTAGGTAATGGAATTTAAGTTTACACTACATCCAGCGATGTGCTGACATTTCAAGTGTCTTGTAAAATAACATTAGGCTAATTAGTTGAGTCTAAAGGGGGCAGCGGCGGACCAGTGTCTGTCTTTTTCATCCCCGCTAACCAGCTTTGTGGATAAAGTCTCTGATCTACAGTTTTTGGGGTGAATTTTATTTTATTTGAATATTATTTTATTATTCTTATTGGTTTAATTCTGTTATAATCTCAGGCTTCTGTAAGCCTGTGTGGGTGCGGCTGTAATTTGTAGATTGATGGCACGGCCCCGGTCTTAACGGAGCGCGATGATGAAGCACAAACTCGTCGTTAAAATGTTGAGTAAGGGGCTACACAGGCCATCCGTCTCCGCAGAGTGGTGGTGGGCCTGTTTATGGGGGGATATCCGTCATTATTTAGATGAGCTGGCTAATTGCGCAGCCCTCTTGTTAGCTGCAGCCAGAGATATGTCCTTGAGGAGGACTTACGGAGTGTTGTTACGGGGGATTATGCACTGCATAAAGTGGGTCTAGCTTGTGTGTATATATATATATGTGTGTGTGTGTGTGTGTGTGTGTGTGTGTGTTTGCCCATTTCCTTTCTTCATCCAAGGTCTTTTCTGAGGGCAGTTTGCCAAATCCAGACCCTCTTAACAAGCTGGATTTAATCATAGGACTGGGCGACACACTCAGACTCAGAGTCCTCAGATGGGTGTGATGCACC